>NC_072831.1:6974924-7605757 GCF_027744805.1 Dunckerocampus dactyliophorus
TCCCTCCATCCAGCACATTACCTTGGTCTTGGAGCACCTTCATTGACTCCCAGTTCAATAACGCATCCAATTTAAAACAAATATCTTTACTTTCAAGGCTATTCATAACTTCGCACCACTATATCGTTCTGACCTGCTCCATATTGCCACAATGCTGCAACGGGGGACAGAACATTCAGCCGTTATGCCCCTCATTCTCGCTCCTCGTTCTCGTCTGTAATATTGAGTCTTTCATCCGCTTCAGATCAAGACTCAAAACACACTCATTCTGGACAACTTATTCCGTTTGACATCAGATACTTATAACTCACATTTGCAATTTTTCTGAAGGTTATGTTTTTTAAATCCATTTTTGTATTGCTTTTATTGATACTTATTTCTTGTTTGTACGGTGTCCTTAAGTGCTCAGAAAGGCACCTATAAATTAAATGAATTAAATTAAATGGAGAATACATATGCAGTAGGGGTGTCACGTGACAAGACGAGACGATACACAAGATTGGGTCTACGAGAGCGAGACGAAGTACAATGAAAAAATATTTTAAAAATATGACAATATACTGCAATCTACTCATGTAATTTCTACCACGTTACACTCTTCTGCACTCTGTGTGTATGCTACCGGCCCCGCCTCCACCCACCGAGACAAAGACTGTATGACTGACAAAAGGGATCACTCGGTTCATGCCGTTATTCTGTGTAACAAACACATGAAGGTGCTGAAACCAGTGCACAAAGTGAACTCTTTTCCTGCTTGTTTGGAGGCGACAAACGAGGAAAACAGACACGGATGCACATGGCAATATATAGAAATATATAAAATGATCAAGTTCATCGTCATTTATTGTGTGATTAATTGATTAATTTATTATTGTCCCAGGCCTATTGCCCACGAGACATTTTTTTTTTTGAATGAGAAATCTTATCATGTTTTAATCTCGCAAGATCTTGTGACATCCCAATGTGCAATGAATATTCACACAGGAGCTGCTGTCGGCCACAACTCACGCTACTCACTCTCACTCTCCACACTGCTAACACTCAGCTAAACACAGTCAACTGTAGCTAGCTGACATCACACACGTCACTTCCCAGGCCCCAGCCTTTAAAGGCACACAAATGAGTCAGATATTACACTACCTATCACGTCTTCTGAATGCCTTATATTTGTATTTTGGTTCTTTTAGCCATTTTATGTTTGAAAATGCTTAAGTTAAGAATACATAAACTTTCACTAATAATAAGCCATGACACAGTGCAAATCAATTGGTGAACGTCTTTTGAAAAGAAAAGAATGAAGCCGCAAAATTTGAAACACAAAGTGCAGAGGGACAACTTTACAGAAAGTTTTCGCCATGTCCAACAAAATGCTCTGTGGTGTAGGTGGATGCTGCTTTGGGCGCTGAGGAGATGGTGGAGACCCTGACTGAGAGAAACTTGGATCTGGAAGAGAAAGTCAGGGAGCTGAGGGAGACAGTCACCGACCTGGTGAGTGGACTCATCTGAATCTTCCACCCATTTACTGTAGACATCAGGAAACAAGGTTTTTGTAAGTGTCTGATTCTACTGGTTGTCCATCGTGGTCTTGCTGCAGGAGGCCATCAATGAGATGAACGATGAGCTGCAGGAGAACGCCCGGGAGACGGAGCTGGAGTTGAGGGAGATGCTGGATCTGGGCGGGGCCCGTGTGCGAGAGGCTGAGAAGCGAGTGGAAGCCGCGCAGGAGACGGTCGCTGACTACCAGCAGACCATCCAGAAGTACCGCGAGCTCACGGCTCACCTGCAGGTAGCGATAAGATGTACAGCAGCAGACAATAACATGACAAAGCGTCTCCAGCTTTTTGACTGTTACTTTCGACTAAATAAAAAAATATCTTAGCCAACTGACTGTTTATGTCTAGTGCTGTGTCCTGATTGGTTCTTTTGTCCACGTAAACAGGAAGTCAACCGAGAGCTGACCAGCCAGCAGGAAGCCTCCGCAGAACTTCAGCAGCAGCCGCCTGCAGAGATGTTTGACTTTAAAATCAAGTTTGCTGAGACCAAGGCCTACGCTAAGGTGATACACAATATAATACAATACTATACAGTATGACACTCAAGACATGTGAGGTCATCTTAAATTACATGGTGTCTTTGAAGGCAACCTCTCATTGCCCATAATGACTTAGTTAATGTGTGATTCAAATGATCTGCTACTATAAAAGAAACAAATACATTTTCAGACGTGTATTATCTTTTAGCGTGATGTACTGTACATTTTCAGTTCATTTGGAGCTGTTAATACGTACATATATATAAAATTGCGTGATTTATTTTTCTGTTCATAAAATCCAGTACAAATTAGCATATTTCACACATAGTTGCAAATGGTGGTTAATCATGATTAATTAATTTGGAAACTGTGATTAATTTGATTGCAATTTTTAATCATTTGACAGCCCTAGATACAATACTATTTGTTTTCATGGTGTATTTGTGTGTGTGTGCACGTGCGTGTGTGTGTGTGTGTGTGTGTGTGTGTGCGCAGGCCATCGAGATGGAGCTGAGGAAGATGGAGGTGAGTCAGGCCAACCGACACGTTTCCCTCCTGACCACCTTCATGCCAGAGTCATTCCTCCGTCATGGCGGAGACCACGACTGTATCTTGGTGCTGCTGCTCATTCCCCGACTCATCTGCAAGGTGAACTTTAGTTTTACAGCGACATCTGTAGTGAAAACACACTGGTTACACTACAAACCTTATTTACTGTCATCACTCGTGTGTGTGTGTGTGTGTGTGTGTGTGTGTGTAGGCAGAGCTAATCAGCAAACAAGCTCAGGAGAAGTTTGACCTAAACGAGAACTGCGTGGAAAGAACTGGACTCAGGGGGTCCCTCGGGGAGCAGCTGAGCTTCGCCGGTGGTCTGGTTTACTCCCTCAGTCTACTGCAGGCCACGCTCCACAAATATGAACAGTATGTTGATCTTTGACCCTTCAGATATCACTCTTGATTGACCTCAGTGCCATATCTACTGTAATGTGTGTGTGTGTGTGTGTCAGCGCTCTTTCCCAGTGCAGCGTGGAGGTCTACAAGAAGATCGGCTCTTTGTACCCGGAGATGAGCGTCCACGAGCGTTCCCTGGACTTTCTGATAGACCTGCTGCACAAAGACCAGCTGGATGAGACGGTCAACGTGGAGCCGCTCACCAAAGCCATCAAGTACTATCAGGTAGGGCACACTGGACAGCTACATGTGTAAGTAGCACTGAATGTATATTTGTGTTAATGTACTTACAAGCATCATAGCCCGAGGGGCTAGTAACCCTAATTTTAGGACATATGCCCCCCCATTATATATATCATTAATGGGGAAACACAAAGAGGAAGGTTACCAAAAATCATAAAGGAAATTGAATGTACCGTAAATTCCGGTGTATAAGCCGCTACTTTTTTCTTAAACTTTGAACCCTGCGGGTTATACTGTACAACCGTGCGGCAAATTTATGGCTAAATTCTAATCTCGTGACATCTCCTTTAATTCAGAACTACTACTAATTGTTTAAATACCGTGTCGCTCGCGAGTCAATGAGGAAACATTAGCTCTTTCTTTGGAGCCAATCGCGAGCTATCAGCAACAAGCTTGTCAACCCATTGGAAATCACTGGAGGTCAGTATATATAACAGTATACCAATATAACAGTCTGACTCACACTGTCATCTTTCAAAGAACATTTTGCTAACACTTAATTCATCACACAGCAACTTAACACTCAAAATGTGTACCTAACAAACGCCATACCTCAGAACTATACAAACATGTACCAATATGGGTTTAAAATGGGACAAAAACATTTTAAAGATTTCCCATAAGGCTTTGCATCTCAGCAACACATTATTTGGGGCACTGCAATGACATCAGCCCTCCCTCTTGGGCTTTGGGCTCCGAGTGCTCTGGCTCCCTCTGGTGGACAGAGGCAGCATTGCAGCACCATCCACCATTTTCTATGCTTTCTGTGCTCCTCCAATGAAATGGTTTTCTCAAACGCAGTTCCTGATGGGAAAACTTAAACATGTTGGGTTTGTTTCCATTTTAAACTTGTATCGGTGCATGTTTCTATATTTCGGAGGTATAATGTTTAATGTTTGTAAGATGTTATATTGAGGAATGACCTGCAATTTCCAAAGGATTGACAAGCTCGTCGTGAGTTTTTTTATAGCCCATGATTGGCTCCTGTCAAATGAAGAGCTGACTGGTCGTCACGGACGCGTGTGCACCACAGTATGCCACTTTATGACGTAGACATGTGCGGCTTATATACATGTACAAATCTGTTTTTTTCCTCTAAATCTAGCAGGTGCGGCTTACGGTATGAAAAACATTAGATCCAGTGTGAAAAATGAATGGAAAGAAAAGGAATACAAAATACTTAGCTGCTAATTAAAATGCTTACTTGCTAATTAATCAGTAATCTGCTGGATTAAAAATACTTATCTGTAAAACTATTGTTACCTGTATAAGGTGAAATGATCATTACTGTAATAGATTACATGACAAGTTTTCTTTTTTGAAATAATGTGAACATGAATCATGACTGTTGACGCTCTGTGTGAGTTTGCTTGTTGGGAGAATACGTTCTCTCCAGTAAGGCTTGAGTAGAAGCACATGACTAGTGGCCAATTTGAAATGTGTGCTGCCTGAGGAAGACCCATTATTGGGTCAAAAGGTCGTGAAAAAAACGCACATATGTAACGCCTGAATAAGCATTTAAAAACATTGTTTTAAAAAATGATTAATAAGGGATGGACAATCGTAGGACGCCAAAGGGCCGTACCAGTGTACATGCCACCTCTAATTGGGGGCCATCAAGGGGTAATTATCTCAGGGGATGGGGGCCTGACCAAAAGGGAGCTCGCACGACTCTTGCTCTCCCCGGCTGGGGAGGGAGGCTCACTTTCAGTTTCCTAACCCTAACCTAGCTCCAGCCCTAGACCTAAACCATAACCTTGGTTTAGTGTTAGCTTAGCTTTAGCGTTAGTGTAACAATGCAATGTTTAAGTTTGCATATCAATGTTTGTGTTGTCAGCACCTGTACAGCATCCATCTGGCAGACGAGAGTGAAGACTGCACCATGCAGTTGGCAGACCACATCAGAGTGAGCCCTTATTAAAGATGACATGGTGTTGTGTTGCCCTCGTGCTAAGCATGGACTGTGGTTTTCAGTTCACTCAGAGCGCGTTGGACTGCATGGCGGTGGAGGTGGGTCGCCTGAGGGCCTTCCTCCACGCCGGCCAGGAGAAGGCCGACCTGGCCGTGCTGCTCAAGGACCTGGAGACCTCCTGCAGCGACGTACGACAGTTCTGCAAGAAGATACGCCGCCGCATGCCGGGTACCGACGCCCCAGGCATCCCGTCAGCGCTCGGCTTCGGACCGCAGGTAACCATGGTGACACCTAGTGGAAGCACACAAGCACTACATGTAATAATTTAGTGTTATTAAACATGTCCTATGTCCTTTGACCCCGAAGGTGTCTGACACCTTGTCAGACTGCCGCAAGCACCTGACATGGGTGGTGGCCGTGTTGCAGGAGGTGGCCGCGGCCGGGGCCCAGATGATGTCACCCCTGGGGGAGCAGGAGGGGCTGGTGGCCGTCAAATTGGAGGATGTGGCGTTCAAGGCGGGTGAACAGGTGGATTTTCTGCTGTGCATGAACACCACACACTGAACTTCCTGTCTCCTGCAATCACAACAAATGCAGGATTGTCTGTAAACCAGCAGGGGGCAGCATTTCCACATAGTCCCCATTTTGTCATTTGATCTCTTGAGTAGCTAAAATGCATCATGTGTGTTCCATACACAATTAGAACATAGGAAATATTACAAACATAAATGACTGTCGTGTTTAAGTTTCTCCATTTTTCAGATTTACGGAAGCCCGGGCGCCAACCCGTACGAGTGCCTGCGTCAGTCCTGCTGCATGGTCATTGCAACAATGAACAAGATGGCCACTGCCATGCAGGAGGGAGAGTACGACTCTGACAGGCCTCAAACCAAAGTGAGTTCTCGTTGGCTTTTTAAGAAAGCGCGCCGATGACTGACGCATCATGTCGCCTGCCAGGACCCGCCTCCTGTGGACGTGCGAGCAGCCGTCCTGCGAGCAGAGATCACGGATGCAGAAGGTCTGGGCATGAAGCTGGAGGACAGAGAGACGGTCATCAAGGAGCTGAAGAAGTCACTGAAGATTAAGGTGATTAAGGCATTTTGCAATCTGGACCCTCACATTTTCTGATGATTAAATTTGAGCTTTTTAAGGGCGAAGAACTGAGCGAAGCCAGCGTCCGCCTCAGTCTCTTGGAGAAGAAGTTGGACAGTTCATCCAAAGACGCCGACGAGCGCGTGGAGAAGATCCAAACCCGACTGGACGAGGCTCAGAGCCTCCTCAAGAAGAAAGAGAAGTGAGTTATCCAAAAAATGATCCAGGATGTTAGGCATCATCACTCCGTCTGTCACGCAACCTCCTGCAGGGACTTTGAGGAGACGATGGACGCACTCCAGGCCGACATCGACCAGCTGGAGGCTGAGAAGGCGGAGCTTAAGCAGCGCATTAGCGGACAATCCAAGATGGCCGGCGACGGTGTGCGAGGCCCGTCGGGAATAGCGTCTGTTGTTTCAGGAGCAGCAGGAGGTGAGGACTTAAAAAAACAAAACAACAAAAAAACATACACAACAAAACACACTTTATGCACTGCAGAGGACACTAAGGGGCGGGCCATCATTTGACTCCACCCACCAGGAAGCAGTGTGACCTTCATGTTTTGTTCAGTTGTTGTAGGGTTTTTATGGTAAAATAATAGTTAAATTGTATTGATACAAGTCCAATGAATAGGCCTTGAAATACATATTGATATTTGCTAGGACATAGCCATGGCAGCACACCCATTTGAATAACCTTATTACTGTATACATTATTCAGCATGTCATGTCAATTACATCTTATACTTCTTGGAGGAGTAATTTAAATAATGTACTGTAAATGTATATACAGTCAAACTTGTCTATAGCGGCCACTAGAGGGAGTCTGCAAAAGTGGCTGCTATAGACAGGTTGGCGTCCAGTTTGAATGTTGACCAGTAGAGGAAAAAAAAGAAAAAAAAAGGGGGAAAAATAATAATAATAATAATGTTGACCAGAGAAGATGTACAGCACTACTAGGCTTGTTATTATCATGGTTCATGGTTTTAATCCTGAACATGCATGAGTCAAACAGTAGCACATCACATAGTACAATTCACAATTTTGCATGTCCAAAAAGGAGTAGGAAGAAGCAAAGCTTATTTAATCCTACCCCTCATCAGTTTCACATCAGTTGCAATACATTTATTCACCTCTTGTTCTTCCAAGTGTACTTTGTAGGTCTACATGACAATGTAGTGCAATCATAGCCAAGGTTTTTACTTACTAAAAGGAAGCTAGAGGCTTAATAATAACTGATAGAATATATCCACGACCCACAGAACAAAGCTGTGCTAGTAATGTCTTACGCTTGTTTTTAATATTTTACTTTTTATACGGCAGAGTTGTCATTACAGCTTTAGTTCATCAGGAAGTGACGGGAAGTGACGGTGGGCGTCCCGAGCAGGAGAGCTAGGCTCAGTGCTAGCTGTGAGTTTCGAGAGAGTTGGGAAGTGTGTTTATGTTGGCGTGGATGTAAAGTCCTGCAGTGTTCTCCGCTGTTAATAAAGCCATTAAAGTGCATCAGCGACGTGAGTCTCTCCTTCCCCACAACAAGCGGCATTACAGTATTGACCAGTGCACACCAGGAAATAAACGGTGTCATTTCTTACAGGCATTGGCTGGACAGCTATGTAGTGGGGTTTGTTTAACCTTTGCCTTGTGGGCAAGCAGGAAGGAGAGACGATGCTGAGAGATGTGTGTGTGTTCTGAGCTGCTGTCTGGTGGCCGCGTTCAATAAATAAAGTTGGCAGAAGCAACAGGAGAAGTTTCCTTCTTTGCTTCGGAGCTGAATAACACTGACAAGTTAACAGACTAGTAGCGAACGGAAAAGAAGACGGCTTTGTTTGTGTCGAATACAGAAGATGAGGACTTTGATGGATTTGTGGATGAGGATTGATGAAAAATAACGTGAGTACATTCTAAAATACTTCAATTAAGTACAACCGAACTCAGTTTTGCTCCCGCTGCCGCATGCATGCTAGCGTATGTTTTTTTTTTTATTGTAGCGTCGCTGGGAGCACGTCCTGTTCCCAGCCTACTTTGCGGTAATGTTTTGGTGCAAATGCTCTTAAAGTTACATGTTTGACCAGGAAATAGCAAGCTCAAAAGAAGACGGCTTTTTTATGTGGAACAACTGACAGTTTGTGTGGATCTTGTGATTGATTGTGACTGAGCTAGGACTCAGTAATTAAAGTCTACACACGACGCCTTCATTGATTGAAAAACGAAACTTTTTCGTGCATGAAGCTTCTACTTGAGTTGGTAATTTGGCTGCTATATGCAGTCAGATATTGACCAAGGGAGACAAAATGGGTGGCCGCTGGCCGCGTTGGACAGGTGACTGCTATACACAGGGTCTATAACATTTACATTTGCTGCGGGGGATTTTTCAGTGGCTGCTATAGGCAGGTGGCCGTTCTATAAAGGTGGCCGCTAAGACAGGTTTGACTGTATATATATTTTATATTATTACTAATTAAATGCTGTCATGTTTCATGAAGTCTTTTTTCCCCCTTTTCTTAATCTCCCACTTTATGTGCAGAGGAACAAAAAGGTACAAACATGCATGAAAAATATGTTCATGTTTCATTTGGAACACTCATTCCAACCTTTACTCTTTACTGGTATGACACTTAACCTCTTTTATTTGTGTTAGGGTTTGTGTTGTGTTGTGTTGGGGCGGGGGCCAGGACTGGAGTTAGGTTTGAGGGTTAGGGTTGAGGTTGCGTCTAGAACTGGGGTCAAGGTTAGGAAGGATTAGGGCTAGGATTAGGATTAGGATTAGGGTTTGGACTGGGGCTGGTGTTTGTACAAAAAAAATTAAAATGGCAAATTTAGAAGATTTTTTTTAATTTTGCACGTCCATCAACTAATATTTTTGAATATGACATATTTACCTTTTACCTGTTTGACACGTGTTGCCCTACCCACAGTGTGCTCCATGTCGGGTGGCGTGGCAGCAGGTGTGGGGGTGCAGGTGGTGGACTCGCCACTGCTGACTCGTCAGATTGAAGCTCAGAGACTTTGCATCAAGCAGCTGAAGAACGAAAACAACTGGCTGAAGGTCAGCAGGAGGCATGACGACGCGTTCTAATCACGTTGGCAAACATCCCATTATATTATTTCTCCCAGGCTGAGAAGATGCGCAGCCAACTGGCGGCGCTGCCCCCCCTCCATGTCACCAAACTGCCCTCCAGGGACGGCGGGGGTCATCCGGCCGCAGCAGCGCTCTCCGGCGCCCTCTACAGGAAGACGGACCAGCTGCTGGAGACGTTACTGCAGATGAGCGCCAACGTCAAGGTGGTGGACATCACAGGGAAATGTCCCGGTCAGTTACACTCGGTGCTAGTGAGGGATGCTGGCTGACTGTTTTTTTTTTCCTACTTTTTGGGTTTACTTGTTTTGTTCAGTGTTTTACTTTTTAGTGTTTATGCAAAAACAGCACCATCCATTTTTGTTCTCAGTGACGCCCAGCGCTCAGCTTCTGGAGCAGACTGCTCGCTTACAGTCTCTGCGAGATACGCTGGACAGACTCAAGGTGATCTCTCACACACACATACGCACGATAAATACATTTTGGTGGTTGGTGTGTATGTCGTCTCTTCAGGGTGAAGTAGCTGAACACGTCGTCAAACAGCAACCTGGCGCTCGAGTGTCGTCCGACTTCGCCACATTTCCTTCTGCCTGCTTCATCAAGGTGGTGTTTTTCTTGTTGTATTCTTTACTGTGGGCGTCTTTGGGCCAAATCAACACTAATGTCCACATGTCCAGTTCATCATCATGTTAATTAGTAGCTGGTAAAATATGGAAAACCTCTCCAAATGTAAGTGAAGTGTTTGTAATGACACCTTGTAGGCCACGGAGGAGAAGCAAGCCAAGGCGGTTCTGGTGGGGCGCGTGATGGTGCCGTGTCCTCGCGGTCAGGAGCAGGTCCACCACCTGGTTCTGACGCAGCGTCAGCTCCAGAACATCCACAGCCTGCTGAGGAGCTGAGCATCATCCGTCACCATCCCCGCCTGCCGCCATCACGCCTGCAGCTTACGCGTGAACTTGCAACATCAAAATTTAGCTACTGAGGTAGCTTCTCAACGCTGCATGCAAATTCTGTTCCATGAGCGTTTATTAGCCTCGTGTAGCATGTTAGCGTACCGTCCGTCCTGCTGTAAGCATGTTTACATTGATTAGAAGCTACTTTTGCACATCAGAGCGACAAAACGACTCTGCAAAGTCACCTTTAACCTTCTTTAGTTTGACGCCAACTATTACATTGACGTGGATTTATTTATTTTGCACTTTTACGTGACTTTTAGATACGAAGCTGCCTTTTAAGTACTGGTTTCATTTGTTCTTGATTGAGGCCTGTGCGAAGCCGGATGTCTCCTTATCCAGGATACATTTGAGGATTAACTCCGGTTACGCAGTACTACGAAGCAGGTTAACTTCTTAGCAGGATAGGAGACCACGGTATTCACCTGCTTTGTCGCAGGTAGTAATCAGAGCTGATACAAACCCCTCGTATTGACCAATATGAGATCACAGCCTTTTAAAGCCCCGCCCACTGACCAATAAGTTGTTTCTGAACGCACTCATGACAAGGCTAGAAAATCCTGACTTGACTAATGATGAAATTTATCCAGCTTCATAGTACCGCATATCCCACATCTTCAATGTTAAGCTGGAAAACAAAGAAAAGATGGTGGATACGTGAAAACTTGCCTCGTAGTACAGGCCTTTCATTTTAAATTAACGGGCATTGCGCATCTGATCAATAAAGTGTGTCAAACGCTGAATTGTCCACCTTGTTTTATTGTATAAAACATTAATTTGATCAATTCAAACATTCAGCTCGGCTCAGTAAAAAAAGTTTTAAAAACCAAGTTGCTTAAAAAAAAAAAAAATCGAATCTGTCGTTAAATTACCAATAATTTGCATGTAAGGCAGCTCGGCGGTTCTCCAGGAGACGCTTGGTGATTCCCTGGAAAAACAAAACTACTTTTAGTGTGTGTGTGTGTGTGTGTGTGTGTGTGTGTGTGTGTGAGAAACGGCAGCTGTGTGCCATCATTACCTTGTTGTAGAGCTGCACATTCAGTCTGTTTGTTTGGGACTGCGCTTTCCGTCTCTCTGCTGCACGCTTCCTTTGCACCTCGGGAAGACTGTCGTACATTCTGGACAACAGAAATACATCAAATTGGTCATGGCATACTGAAAGAGGTTCAATATACGTACTTAAAAATAGATTTCAGAAAAACATTTTTCATCAATGGACAATTTAATAAATGAATTCAAATTAGAATTCTCTACAGGCACAGAATGTTTTTGAAAGCTTATTCATTTCTACGGATGTCCCGAACCAGAGTTTTTGGCTTCCGATCCAATACCAATCCTTTTTTTTTTATTTATTGATAAGCTTTTGTTACAAACATGAATTTGTGGAATTAAAAATGGTTATGAAAATAGCTCTTCAAAGCATTAAAAATAATGCAACCAAAGTTTACTTTTTGATTACACAGCATGCCCAACAATATTGCTTGGCTTTTGTAACAAACCTCGTAAGGTCCCTAATCCAATAAAAGATCAAATTGGAAAAAATGGGTGTGCAAAATACTTTTAGGGTAGGACTAATCATTTGACATGGTCGTAAATCAATTTGTGGTGTGATTTTTAGTAACAAACTCTCTTCCAAGCAATAGTAATTTATTGACAGTCCCTAGTATAAACAACCAGCGGTAACAGCGGCGTTGGCGGAGCCAGAATTTTGTTTTTATTGGTGTGGCCAAGGTGAGACCATTACTCACATAGGGGTGGCAATAAGTTGATACCTGAATTGTCTCGATGGCCAGTGGGGTTGGCCGGAAGGTGACCACATAGCTTCGCCACTGTACAGCGGCACTTCCTGTGCGAGCTCCCGGCACCATGACGCAGCAGCCCGGCCACAGTGAGAGGGAACTTCCGCTGTAGCTACGGAGCTGAATGGTCAACGTCCACTGAAACTAACTTCACCACGGTACACTGCAGACATGTCTGCATGGTGGTGTTGCGTTTTCTTCTTCTTGTGGGTGGCGGGAGTCGTGTGGCAACCAGCTTTGAGATTCATGACTGCACCTATCGTGTTGGAGCGTGGCCCAGAGTTCCGAACGTTATACAGCAACCGGATCGGCCCGATCTCGTGGCGGAAGCAGATATTATCCGATCTTCAAAATACAGCGCATAGGGACAACCCTATTTATTTCAGTAGTTACGTTCAAAATTTGAAACTGATTTTCTAGAGCCACTACACACAAAGTTAGATATTCCAAGAATGTATTTCTTATTTTAATGGTTAAAAAAAACACCCCAAAATGACACAAAGTTGAGTAATTTCTAATCAAATAAAGTGCAAAAACTTCCTTAGCCTTTAATTGGTCTTTTTGTCGTACTAGAACTCTTGAAATCAAATACATTTTTCATATTCGTATTTATTGAGCTGCACCTTTATTTAAATAGCTTTAGTTCATGTTTTGGGAAAACAAACCATCTAAAACAATGTATCAAATAAATACTATAAAAGGTCATTAAAAAGCTTTTTTGTTGCATTAAGGCTAATTAATCTAATTAATTCATTGTTTTGTTTTCTCTTAAAAGTTTGTTACTTTTACAATCATAAAAATAATAAATGCAACCATTATAACATAGAAACATACCTAAGAATGGCTTACTACGATGCTTTTTATTTGAGCTTAGCTTTTTGTGCTTGAATAAACTCACAAAAGCTTTTTCATTGGTGGTGCGACGCCTTGAGGATGAATGAAGTATTGACTGGTGAAAACACTTCAGGTCTGCTCATAAGATTATTTTTGAGGCACATTTGACTTTTTGCAAGAATAACATCTTAAGTAATGCCGCTGGCGACCAGTCCATGGTGTACACCACCTGTTGCCCAAAGTCACCTGGGATAGGCTCCAGCTCCCCCCCCCAGTGAGGATAAGGATCATGGAAGATGGGTGGATGGAGGTAAGGCAGTACCAATCCTACCTTCTGGTGCGCTGCATCATCTCCTTCCAGGGAACGGCCCTCATGAGTACAGTGGCACCTGCAGGCACACAAATGTAAAGATGACTCACTTTCTCCCAAAAAAAGAAAGGAGTTTGTTCTGGGTGGGGGGGGGGCACACCTCCAGGTTGTCCAGTCACCTTCCTCTCCTCTGCATGCAGCATCAGGATGTGCAGGCGCTGTCTGGAGCGGCAGATGAAATCGGGCCGACGCGTGGCCAGAGCCTCCTGCAGGTGGCGCAACACACACAAATAAACAGTGCCTTGGGGACAGCAAGTCACCAAAATCTCACCTGCAGGGAGGAGACTGTAGTGGTTTTCAATCCAGGCGGTGTAAAGGCGGGCTGTTGGTGTTCCTGTCTAGGGCGCAGAGGTTCCCTCCACAGCTCGCTTCTCCTGTAAGCGTCGTACCACACCGTGCTCGGTCCAGGGACCGCCTCCTCGGGACGGTTCTCCTTCCTGGCCTCGGCGCTGAGGTCGTCCACAGGGATGAACCAGGACACGGCTGAAAGATTCCCAGCAGATGCGTCAGTTCATCACCATAATGTAATAGAAAAAATAAATAATAATACATAAATAATACAAAAATAAATAGAAAAACATGTAAATATACAATTATATATATGTATATACATCTCCCATATCAATGTATTAATTTATATATAGCAATCAAAAATTGTATATTTTCAATGTTATTTATATTTTATACATATGTGTTTATGTATGTATAAAGTGATAAAAATATAGAAAATAAATGAGATAATGAAAAACACAAAATGCTATACATAATGAATAAAATATAGAAATTAAAAAGAATATAAAATATACATTTACGATTCACGGGTGAGCTGGAGCCTATCCCAGCTGACTTTGGTCACCAGCCATCACAGGTGTTGTAAAATCAGTAACATTTCAAGCATGTCGTTCATAATCTTTATGCGTACATTTGGGTTTAGGCAGCACGCGACTCTTCTTTTGCTTATGTGCAGACAACGGACTCCTCTGAGGTCGCCCCGGTGAAGGGAACATGGTTCCCACGTCTCTGGTGTGCAGGCGCGTGGCGTTGCAAACGATCTCCAAATCACCTGAGCGCAAGACAAATGAAAAACGTTAACAAAAAAAAAAAAAAAGTGTGAACTTCCGGAGCGCCTTCACACGCAAACTCGCCTGCTTGGACTCCTCTGCTGACCATATTGGCGGCCATCTTGGAGGTTCTGACGTACGAGCTGGTGGACGATGACTCGGCCGTGACCTTTGACCCACAAGATGACTTCACACAGCAGGAAGTGACAAACAGGAAGTGTGGCGTGCAGAGACACTTACGTTGGATTCTTGGGTGACGGTGGTCTCGGTCTGAGAGTAAAAGCTACACCCCTCCCACTCGTCCCTCTGCTTGCTGATGCTGCCGTAGAGTTTTTGGAGGCCTGAGCCCCTTTTGACGGGTTGGACTCTGTGGACGCCGAAGACTCTGATGAGCCGGGCCGTGTCCACAGTGGACGTGGACACCGATGTGGAGGTGGTGGACTCGTCTCTATCTGCTGGACAGAGGCGACGACTCTGGGGGTACGATGCAGAGGTGAAGGGGGCGTGACCAAGCTCCTCTGGGTGAAATGTCCACACCTGGCGAGGAGGAGGAGGACTTTTTGAAGTGTTGACGATGCTTCGCTCAGTTTCTCTGTCCTTTCCTCCTTGACGCCGTCCTCTTCCTCCGACCACTTTTGGTGCCTCTGTGTCATAAGAAGCCATCACAGGCTGCTCGTTAGCGCCCCTAGTGTCGAGAATGAAATCAGACAGGCGCTGAAGCTGCTCCAGTAGCCACGCCTCCCTGTCTGTGGTCACAGGCCGTGACTGGTCCACACGTCCACCGCTGCTCTGAGGATAGAGGTCCATGTTTTGTGTACCTCCTGGTCCCACCTGGACCGGGTCCATCTTGGAGGTTTCTCGCTGGGTCAAAGACACCTGAGATGATCTTTTATTTCCTGTCACAGCGCCACCTACAGTAGACGCATAGCAAAGATGCAATTATTAGTACGGTCGTCTCTCTTGTTGCTCACGGTAAACTGCAGAGTGTTTACTCAGCTCCACGCGATGAGGGTGGCTTCTCTGTGTTTTTTGTTGTTTCATGAACTTTTTTTTTTAGTAATAGTGTTTTCCGAAATACTGTGTTCCCTCGTTTATCGCAGGGGATAGGTTCCGGCAATAAATGAAATCCATGAAGTAGCCAACTTTTGTTTGCAATTGTTATCCAGTATATGTTTTAACGCTGTAAAACCCCTCCCAATACATTTCACACACTTTTCTCAGACAGGCATTAATGTTTTCTCACATTTCTCTCTTGTTTAAACACTCCCAAAGTTCAAATTTCGATCAACCTACTAAGTTGGACACAAAACTATTAAGTGACTCGCGCTACTCACTCCTCTGACCGCGCCTCGTCCTGGCACCATTCGGCTATAGCGTTTTTGTATCCTTGTTAAAACATATTGCTCCTGCTGTCATGCTCCTCCTCTTACTCCTTGAACCGAAGATTCATTTAGTCGGTTACTCTTCTTCTAATATTGTTAGCAAGCAGCTCACACAGTAAGCTAGTTTGCTAGCGACCATTGACCACAACTGCAAAACGGCACGAAGGAGATTGGCTATCGACCATTGTTAATCAATCAGGACGCAGAACACAATGAGCGGGTCCTCTCTTAGCCAATAAGGACCGTTGTGGCTCTACATTTAACCAGCTATTGTCTACCGTGGGTTCCTAATATGCTTGTACAAGCACATAAACAACTGCACATGTCAACATACAGCACCCTCTACTGGTAGCAGGAGTAAATACAATAACAGACGCATACAACAGAGCACCGATAGATTAGATCGCTCTAATACACAACGTGCGTTCATACGCAGTTAAAAAAAAATATGCCAAATTGCACTTTAAAAATACACGATGCAGTGAGTCCATATTTGAACAATTTCCACATGCGAGAATTGCGCATGTATGCGGTATTTTTGCTCTGATTTTACATGACTTCTAGCTACAAATACACTTATTTGCCCCCTCCCCCCCATCTCTTTGAGGCGGGGCTGACAACAACTGGATGTGATGTCACATGAAAGCATCAGCATGAAGTCAGAAGGAAGTAGTGCGCATGTTCACCTCTGTGCGCCTCTTGTGTCCTCAGAGTGGACGTGTGCTGCCTCTTGCTGTAGATGCCCTCTTCATGTTTGATGGTGACACCGCGGTCCAGGCCCGGGTCCTCATGGCCCAAAACCTCGCTGCTGAATGGCGGGGGTATGGCGTCGTCAGACCCTGGAGAGAAGACACGTCACATTTAAATAGGGGGATGAGGGAGGAGGGGGCAAGGGGGTGTTTGCAGCCTTTGTCTGCCTCATCCGTGCCCCCTCATGAATAATGAGCTGGTGTATGTTGCAAAGCAGCAGCTGCTTCACGCTGGAAACGTGATCACAGCCTGCAGGTTCATTAAAGATTAAATGGAGTTGGTGGGTGAAGCTTACCCGTGTGGGAGCTCTCCATGGTGGTGGACGAGGACGACACGTTGGCGGCTTCAACTTGAGGCATGTAGAAGAGCTCCTCGGCAGCACGAGGCTTGTAAGGCCGCAGTACAGGTGGTGCTGCATGACTAGCACAACCATCCCGAACTGACAAAAACATTTTCTCATTACTGGAAGCCATATTTGTCAATCAAACAAGCAAACTACGCAAAAAAATAAAGTGTTTTTAGTAAATTTTATGTACAGTCCCAGTTAAAAGTATGGATACACTTTCCCATGTTATTCAATAAGAGGGTATGGCCAAACCTTGAAAATGCAACATTCAAATTCACAAATTTCCAAAAGCTTCAAGCACCATGGGAGCACTTTACAAAACATCCTACCTGGCATTTCTGGTGTGAAGCTCCTGCTGGTCATGTTGCTGTGCGGTGCCGTGAAGGACTGATGAGGCTTAGCAGATGTCGTCGCTGCCTGAGGAGGTTCTGAGGGGGGTTTGAGTGGGACAGAGGTCTCGGATGCCTCTGGCCCGCACCCTATTGGTCCTCTGTTTTCGTTCCACTCGGGCGGACTGGACAAGCCGACGCCTTCGTCGGTGCTGCTTACGACTGGTGAGGAGCGTTTCAGGGGGACGAACTTGTTATGGGTGGGCTCAGCTGAGAGGTGGGATGTGTTGAGAGGGATAGGTGCAACGGTTTTAGGAGAGATGGTGAGATGGACGTGTGAGATGTAACCGGGTTGGACGGGAGGTTCAAGGCTGAATGGGATGGTGGTGTCCTCTGTGCCGTGACGGGACACAGAGATGTCCTGGAGGGACGACCCCTCTCCACGTGAGTTCCCCTCCTCACCATCTTGCGCCTCTGAGGGTGGGGGAGGGTCTTCACTCTGGCACCGAGCGGCGTCCCATCTCTGGTTTGAGATGTTGCTGGGAGGGCGACTGCTGGGCTCCGACACGGTGCTTTCACTTTCTTCTTCATTAATCGTTGACTTCTTGTTGCTGGCATGATGGTCTGCGCTTCCTGTGGAGAGCTCGGCCAGGAGGAGGGGCTCCGGTAGTGGAGGAGAGGCGGGGCGCTTGCGGGCTGAGATGTTGATGGACGTGTGGGCCTGGACATTTGTCCTGGCGAGGCACACGCCTTCCCTGGTGGCGATCTCCTGTACACGGGCCACCAGGTCCACACGCTGAGGTTCTGGAAGGACAGGGGTCCATGCCCTTGTGAGGTCTGATAGATGCTGTGCGGCCATGGCTGCAACGCTGGACGCCGTTGTGCTGTCTGTGTCTGTGCTGCTCTCGCTCTGAAGGGGGAGGGGTTATGAGGTTAGCATTAGCATGGAATCATATGATTTAGCTGCACTGCAAAGTCACTTCAGTGTTTGCAAAGCCCAAGCATGCTTAAACACGACACACGCAGTTACCTTCAACACGACAGCAGACAACAGCGGGCCTAAAGATTGGCATTAAAATGACAAAAACAGTTACTTTCATATTAGTTGCAATTAAAAATGTTTGATGCTTATTGACCAAGAGCACTGTCGTTAAATAAAATTAAAGGTTTAGCCTCAATGGATCCAAATAACACTTTTTTCAACCTAAAAACAAATGCTGCGTTGATAGGAACAAGCCCAGGGTCCGGGTGTCGTAGAGATGCTGGCGTTTCAGGTACAGTAGGTTTCATTATGTTTTTTTTAGGGCTGTCAAATGATTAAAAGTTGTAATCACGATTAATCACAGTTTTCAAATTAATCATGTCACATTATGTCTGAAATATGCCCATATTTACTGTATTTTATGGAAAGAAAGATAAAAGACAGGGCGGGATTATATCTATTTGTATGTATTAACAGCGCCAAATTAACTACAAATTTCAATCAAGTTAAGAGATGTCACACATGTCTGAAAATCTATATTTACTTAACACTAGTTTCTTTAATAGCAGAATATTTGAATCAGACTCATGCATTGAGTGAATTTTCTGGGATTTCCCAGCACACTTAAATGCAGCAAATTGTACTTCAGCAATAAGAGTTACAAAGTGAGTGATAAGAATATCTACTTGTTTTTCTTCGCACTTCTGTTTATTTAGACCACACATCCACGCATAATAAAGACGTTGTTGTGATGTTCAGTGTCTGTGAATGCATCTCGCGGTCTGTGTTCAGGTCAGTTATAACTGGCCGTCAGACACGGTGTGACTCTGTGGGGAGCTACATACAATGTGCCACCGCCGTCTCTCGTCATAGCTGAGAGCCGTGGTTTGCAATGATGCTTATGTGATACGCCAAAAAATGTATGTAATTAATAAAATTAATTAGTGACTGCTGATAATGCGCTATTTTAGCCAGCCCTAGTTTTTTTCCTTCATTGTGGAATGTTTGCAGAGCATTTGGGGAAATGTCTTCCTGTGAAACAGTGACAAGTCCCACACAATCCGATAATTAGCGTGCCCTCCTAGTTTACGTACAATAAAGTGAACAAGTGTACAGCTCTGACCATCCACTTTTTAAACGGTCCGTGTGGCTCTTCTGCCCCCCTCCCTCCACTCATCTTTGTGATTGCTAGTCTAGAATAAAAGTAAAAGTGATGTTTCATTGATCCATTTCATTCATCATTTACATGTACTTTGCTTTGTTTTCTGCATGTAAAACTATTAAATATTCTCTATAAAAAGTCATTTGCGTGAATAGTTTTGGGTGTCTGGAACGGACTCATTGAATTTACGCTATTTCTTGGGTTTTCGTTGGACCTTTTGGAACAGATGAATGATGAAAAGCCTGTATTGGCTTTTTTGCACTCAGTAAAGAAAGACATTAGGGGTGGAGACTGTGCACATGTAATCAATATGGCGACATGTCCTCACCGTCACAAAGTGGTTTAACAGCATCTCGGCTTTAATTTCTTCAATGCGCTGACGATCTTCTTTGTCCAACTGCAGCGACTCAAACTGGCCTCCTGACAGCTTCAGTAAGAACCTCCCTGCAAGGTACAAGCATTGATTCATAGCATTCATCCAACTTCATGTGGCTCCATAATGTGTAGGATGGGGTGGGGGTGAGATATACATTTCGGAATGTTCCGTCAGCCTGTGAGAAGACTCACTTCTGTGTTTGTGGTCGTCTTGGTCCGTGACGCTGCCTGCTGGGGAGTCATTTTGCAACAGTTTGGCCACTCTGACAGTCAGCGAGCTCTGGCTGCTCCCGTCACTCAACACAGTCTGATCTTGGTCCTCTGGGATGGGTGGTGAGAAGTTCCTCAGCCCGGGATCGCCTGGTGAAGGCTGCTCCCCTTCTGGCATATCTTCTGGGTCCGCAGCAAGTGAGGTGGGCTCTTGAGGATCCATGGTTGGCGAGGGGGTGACAGTTAGTGGCGGTGGAGGGGCGGTGCTGTCGGGGGGAGCGGCACTGCAGCCTTCTGGCTCGGCCCGCCGGCTTGGTTGAGAAATCCTGCTCGGTGTAATCCTGGCACCAGATGGAGAATTGGTGAGCTTTGCGGATGAGGTCACTCTCTCCTGAAGGACAGAACCTTCTCCTGGTTTCTCTGAGGGGGACTTGACACCAAAAAGCGAGGTGCGAGCTCGGGGACCTGAGCTCTCAGACCTCTGAGGTTCTTCCTGGCTTTGCTCGATGCTACGACTTGCTGGTGATGGAGAGTCCAAGGTGTGATTCTGGCTGGCCTGCGGTGTGGTGGCCCCGTCTTGATCTGGGTGGGGGCAGTATGCTTGTTGGAGGGTGTCGCAGGATGATGGTGAGTGCTCTCTTTTAGAAGGGCTGCCAGCTGAAATGAAAAAAATATATACAGGTGTAACAATAATTTATCTCTATCGAACGGTCTCGATTTGATACCACTATGAATCCAAAAATACTGTAATCCAAATCATCACGACATCAGTCACACATTAAAGTTTCGCTGTGGCTCCTCCGCAGCAAAGATGTCATGGCTGGCGGCTGGTGGAAGACGGCGTCCCTAGCAGCATGCAAAACTGCATTTTCACCTTTATTATCCAAATTCCGGATAACTTACCTCAGTGCTAAGACGCACATACATATGATAAAAGTCCTCTTTGCATTTGTAGCCGCTAGTTCCATCCAAAACCAAAAAGTCAACTGCACTGTGTGCGCTCTGACCTCCATTACACAAATGTGTTTTTCTACACTTAATTGTTATTGTTGCCACTATATTTTTATTATGAATTGAAAAATCTTCTTATGGCTTAAGTTTTTTTTTTATGTGTTGCTTGACTTTGGCTGTATTGTCATTTCAATAATTGTTTTGGTTTGTTGTAGAATTGTAATGTTTAACAGCAAACTGGATGTGCACATGAACGGAGGACATAATGAACGTTACGTACTTTGATTGAAACACTATTCAATCTATGAACAGAACTATTGATGAATTATGTGTAATTATCTTCATTGTAGAGATGGCAACATGAACCAGAGACCTTGAAGCTTGTGTCGGACTTCCTGAATCACATTGCTTTGGCGCTCGTATCATTCTGCAAATACACTACCGGTCAAAAGTTTTAGAACACCCCAATTTTTCCAGTTATTTATTGAAATTCATGTCGTTCAAGTCCAATGAATAGCTTGAAATGGTACAAAGGTGAGTGGTGAAGTGCCAGAGGTAAAAAAATAATAATAATAATAATAATAATAATAATGTGTATTTCAGAATGATACAAAAATGCCTGTTTCAGGGACCACAAAAGGGGTCAACAATTTAAAGCTGTTCTGCAGAAATGGAGGTTGATCAAGCCTTTAAAAACTGAACTTCTGAGTTTAAAGAAATGTTGGTAATTTCATTAAAATACAAGTTGAACAAGCATGAAAATAAAATTTTTGTATTGAAAAAACATCAAACCGTGACACCAAAATCATAGATCAAAGCAAAGCGGCCTGAAACATGAATTTGCCATATTGTTGCAGCCCTATTATTATTCATAATAAACATTTTAAATTAGAATAAAGTGCACTGTTCCCGGTGAACGTTGACCTTCGCCAAGGCTGGCGGCCCTTTGTCACAGATTCTGTACATAACTTTTATGGGCAGAATTTCGATGTGGAACTGGAAGAGATGGCCAGAGACCGGAAAGTCTCTGATGCCCCTACGACCCGCACCCAGATAAGCGGAAGAAAATGAATGGATGGATGGATGAACACAACGTGTGTGATCTTTTCAAAGTAAAAGACACCAACATACTCACATATACAGCAAAAGTTTCCTTCAATAACATGATAACGTGTCTCCTTTGACTGGGACCGGTTCTTTACCTTCAGAAGGTCGCACACTCTTTGTCGGCGTCCATCCAATCGAATCTTTGATGGTGCTAAGATCGGTGGGAGAAAATTCGGGCTCCCTGATAGGTCCTCTGGGCACGAAGGCGGACAAGATTGTGGAGGGGGACTGATTGATTCCAAGGTTGTGGAGATATAACTGCAAAACAACCAAGCAGAGTCACTTCTCTGAGGCTCTTTGATGTTTCTTTGAAAATGTTTGATGTTTGATGTACTTTCAATATAGGGGGAAAAAAAGAGCTAAAAGCTATTTCATTACCCTATCAGACAAAACGGGTATTTGCATATTTGTGAGTACAGTGAAGTGGGGGTGTGGGGTAATTAAACGTAATAAAAAATACATCAATAAAATCAAAAATAAATATAATGTCCTGTGATTTGTGTAGAAAGTAACTGTCAATTTTTTAAAAACACTCCAATAAATGTCTGTGCTTTTTGTTTTTACCGGAATTCGGTCTTCGATGTTCAGCTCAGCAGGTTTGGGTGGTGTTGTTGGCTTGGAGGACCAGTAGGGGGCGTAGTTGTCTACTTCTAAGCTGACAACAGAAGAAGCAGCTCCAAGTGATGCACCTAACTTCATCTCACTGCTGTTGTTGCTCCGCTGGGAATTTGTGAGCAGGTCAGAATCCAGTGATACATCGCTGAAGTGGCTCATGTTGACTGGCGGTGAGCTCTGATGTTGGCATGCCGCCTCTTCATCTTTCTGGTCTGTCATGACCACCGTGCTGAGACAGGGAGAAGCAGAAGGTTGTGCTGCGGTGTTTTCCTTGTTTCCGCCCATCCACTTCCCCTTGCTAGGGTCCACAGAGCTGTTCTCTGTAACGGGAGGTGGCGGCAAACCTTTGGCCCTCTCACTCAGGATGCGGTTCAGGCTGCCAGACACGGCGTCGTAGGCTTTCTTCTTGGGCGAGATGCCAGAGAAGCCCTGCAGAGACAGGGTATCGAATAACGAGCTCTGACTTTCCCTCCAAGCATCCACTTTCTGCTTGTAGTTGAGACTTGGAAGAGACTGGACTCTGGCTGAGGTTGTCTGGTCTTGGCGCTGGTCTGCTTGGGACTCAGTGAAAGCTGGCTGTGGAGACATGGACCCACAAGTCTCATCACTGGACCGGATCACTGAGAGTCTCCCCGATTTGGGCTTGACGCTAGACTTCGACGGGACCTTTAGAGCCCCTGGTGTGGACTGAGACTGCGGCACAAAACCCAGGAAGGACTCCTCCATACCCATCTGGTTGCCTGAGCACCACAGGCCTGGCTCGATGTTTGCTGAAATGGGGGCACTCTCCTGATCGGGTCTGGTCACATTTGTTCCGCTGTCAGACGTCTCTGGACCATACGATGTGACTGGTTCAGGTTCTTGCGGGGTAGATCTGGGAATATGGCTGCTCCCCCTCTCGCTTTGGGACAGCAGCTCTCTGTACAACAACTCGCTGGCGGTGTCTGGCTGTGTGCTGCGAGACCCTGAGGTGATGTGACTGACCTCTGCAGCTTCACCTGGAGGACACTCCCGCATAACGCTGTGGGCATCAATGCTTGAGTGCTCTGAAGGGGAAAATGTCTCCAACTGACTGCCATCGACAGCGTTTACTTTTTCCTTCTCTTCTGGTGCATTGTCCTCTGAAGTTAAAATGAGCTGCGATGGCGAACAGCATCCGCTGGACACAATCGCAGAGACCAGGGTCTCCTGGGCCAAAGGATGCTGAGATAATGAGGCTTCATCAGACTCAAGTGTAGTGCCCTCTGCTGGTGGAGCACCAGTCCTCTCCGATACCATGGAAAAGTCTGGGCACGCTCTAGGAAATCAAGACACAGTAGTAATACGAGGGCTGTCAAATGATTACATTTTTTAAAAATGACATTATTCACACTTTTCAAATGAATTAATGATTAATTATCATCCACATCTATGTCTGAAACATTCCCATTTTACTGTATTTTGTTAACAAAAATATAAATGACAGAACCGTTATCATGAGCAATGAGGGCTTGCATTTAATTCATTTAATTCACGTTTTGATTGTATTTACAGCAAATTGTACTTTACATTAAGAGTAAGACGGTGCCCTTGATGACATCATCATGTAAAAAGCACCTGGCTAGCATGTCCTGCTCCTGCATGAAGAAAGGGAACACTTGTGTGGGTGTTCGTGTGTGTGCATTATATGAACCAGTAAGTTTAATGATTATGTTTTACATCAAGAGTGAATTACTTTGAGTGTTAGTGATGACAATATCCACCTTTTGTTTTTCTTTGTCTTTCTTCTTATTTATACCACACGTACACGCATAATAAAGATTTCGTTGTGATATATGCAGTTCCGAGTGTCCTTGAATGCACGCCACACAAGTGTGGTGGAGAATGAGGAAGTGTTGTTTCGAGGACGAATGGAGAGCAGTGTGTGTGAGTTGGAGATACATATACGTTGTTGAAATTGCACTGCTGTTGATGTGTTCTGGTCAGAATAGAGTTATGAAAGAGCATCAGACTCTGTGTGACTTTGTGGGGACTCTACACCAGGGATGCCCATTACATAGACCACCAAGGTAGTTTGGGTCGATAACGTAAACGTCACTATGTACTGTAGTCATATGACATCAGTCAGCTGACATTAAGCTCCCCTACTGATTCCCTCTTGCTCCCCCGCGGCGTTTCAAGCTACACACAGAGATGCAACTTTCATCTTTATTATTCTGATCACGGATAAACTAACTCAGCGGTAAGATGCTTACATCTATAACAAAAGTTATCTGTTCACTTGTAGCGGCTAGTTATATAGAAAAAAAAAAGTGTACAGTATAGTTTGATGGCTTTGCTTCACGTCATGAACTCCACTACAAAAACCAGTGTTTTCTACACATCCGCTTCTTAAACTATTATTTAATGATGAAATGCAAAATGTGTCCATTGCTAAAACCTTTTTAATATGTTACCTTGACTTCGGCTGCATTGTCTTTTGCATAATCATTTTCAATTCTTGTATATGGGTAATGTTTGAAAGCAAATGCTAACTGGATGTAATACATGAACTGTGTGCCCTAATGAACGTTACATAGCTAATTCCATTCCATTTTCCTCCGCTTATCCGGGTCCGGATCACAGGGGCAGCAGTCTTAGTAGGGAAGCCCAGACTTCCCGGTCCCCAACCACCTCCTCCAGCTCCACCGGGAGGACACCAAGGCGTTCCCAGGCCAGCTGTGAGACATAATCCCTCCAGCGTGTCCTAGGTCTTCCCCGGGGCCTTCTCCCGGCTGGGCATGCCCGAAACACCTCACCAGGGAGGCGTCCGCGAGGCATCCGGACTAGATGCCCGAGCCACCTCAGCTGGCTCCTCTCGATGTGAAGGAGCAGTGGCTCTACTCTGAGCTTCTCCCGGATGACCGAGCTCCTCACCCTATCTCTTAGGGTGAGTCCCTGCACCCTACGAAGAAAACTCATTTCAGTCGCTTGTATCCGCGATCTCGTTCTTTCGGTCACGACCCAAAGCTCATGACCATAGGTGAGGGTGGGAACATAGATCGAACGGTAAATTGAGAGCTTTGCCTTCATCACGACGGTCAGGTACAACGACTGCATTACTGCAGACGCTGCGCTGATCCGCCTATCGACCTCACGCTCCAATCTTCCCTCACTCGTGAACAAGACCCTGAGATACTTGAACTCCTCCACCTGGAGCAGGACCTCAATCCCAACCCGGAGGGAGCCATCCACCCTTTTCCGACTGAGAACCATGACCTCGGATTTGGAGGTGCTGAGTCTCATCCCAGAAGCTTCACACTCAGATGCAAACCGTCCCAGTAAACGCTGCAGGTCACAGCTCGATGAGGCCATCAGGACCACATCGTCTGCAAATAGCAGAGATGAGATCCTAAGGCCCCCGAACTTGACTCCCTCGACACCTTGGCTGCGCTTAGAAATTCTGTCCATGAAAATTATGAACAGCATCAGTGACGAAGGGCAGCCTTTACATAGCTAATTTGACTGACATATTACCAGTACTCAGGTTACGTACACAGCTATTTAGGAGTTATGTGGAATTATCTTTATTTCCATATTGAAGTGAATTGTGGTAACAACTACTATGATTACCTGTAAACTTTGAAAATGTGAATGTGAAATACTAATCATTAATATTTACAAGTATTTCAGTGTTTACTGGTTAGATGTTATATATGTTAGATGTTTTATAGAAAGAGGTAGATCATTTTGACTTGTAACTTGCATGCTGAAAAAGTGCATGCACCTCTGACATACATCTATAACGTACATAAATACATATTCATTTTTTTTTATATAAATACAGTAAGTATACGGTATATATTTTCTATATGTTAGGAGATAGATCCTTGGGAGTTGGTTATTCTAAAAGTAGCTTGCAGGCTGAAAAAGTGTGAGGGCCCCTGCTCCGCACTGTCTGCCATCACAACAGACAGGTGTGGCTTGCCATGACGCACATTTGTTAGTTACGTTAAAAATGCTAACGTAATTAATTAAACCATTTAGTTACTGCCATCACTGCATTATTTTGACAGCCCTAAATAACACAAATGTCAGCTCCTTCAGAAAGGGTGTGGGAATGCTGACTTGAAATGCAAAACAAACTCTCAGTAAATGTTTGTATATACAACATACTAATGCAAGGTCCACAGAAAAAAATAATGACTTGACTAAAAACAATGACTTTTACCTTAAAGGAAGAAATTCCATGTCGCTTTTTTGTAACCAGGAATATCGAGTGGCATTGGCTTCTCCTGCAGGGTTCGCTGGCAGCAAGGCAAGACCCGGAGACAAATTGCTGTCCTGGAATTCTAATCACAGACAGAAGACAAAGACAAGAACAATCATATGCAACATTCCAGTATCAATTTGAAAAGTGTCCTACCTAGGTGTGAATAATATCCTCCTGCACGTGGAGGACCTGTCTTCAGCCTGGACTGTTTGACATTTCGATGATTAACACCTTGCAGACTTCCCAGTTTGTCCACTTTGGTTGGGCCATAAGACTGACTCATGACTTCATCTTCTGTCAGCTCAGCAAACTATGACCTGGTTCCTTGGAAAAGACACAGCTGCAAATGTATAACAAATGCAGATGAAACCTGAAGCAGAGCTAGTCGATGTGTCCAAGCAGTATTTGCAATGCACGATACTTCGTCGGTTTAAGCATAACGTCTCATCATTTGTGCCAGTACAGTGTGCAGTCTATTCATTCCGCCCTCTATAGCTCATTAAAACACCTAAGATCCATTCAGGGTCAATGGTAAGAGAAACACAATAACGTTAAATTTCACTTTTCCTCTAACATTCTGTGCTCCGGGTGCAGAAAAGTATCTGAAAGCAGATAATGTAACCTTGAACAAGGAACGCACTCACCATCTGAGTCATGGGACTGCTCAACAAACATGAATGGCCACGAAACTGTGGAACAGACCTGCTGTGTGTGAAATCTGCGCTTTAGCCAGATGGCTGCAGTATGTTGTTGTTTGAACTCTTTGACAAATGCACAGCGAATTATCTCTGCATTATACTGTAGATATTTAGAAACCAGCATTACTAGTTTTACTAGGCTAGTCTATCATCTTGTTGGGACCGACAATTGACGATGTGGTTGTTTGTGAGTTACGTTCCAGACAAAAATCCAAATGCAAAAGTCAAACCACTCGACTGTCAAATGAATCTGGCCAGTTTAGACGTAAGCCGACAGCAACAGGTTGCTGTGCAGCAGTTGCTAATGCTAACTAGCATAACATAACATTAAAACAGTACCCCAAAGTTATCACTGCGTGAAGCAGATTTGATCTTTTTATTACGTGACGCATACACTTGATGTCAGACAGATGCTAACGGGGGCTAAGCTACAACGAAGCTAAGTTAGCTTCGCCGTTCGCTGCATAATATAAGCTCGCCGCGTTCTAGCTAGCCCCTTGTAGCATTACAGGTCGAAAGGTGAACAACCATGCAAAACAGCGTGAAGTAAGATGACTTATCTAGCTACAGAAGTTACCTTTTGCGGAGGAAGACGCTGGTGATGCTTCTTGGTGTCTTTATGTTTCCGCCACAAGAAGCGCGCTTCCTCCACTTGGTATCAAGGTGCGTCGTTAGGACATCGCTCAAGATGATCATAATATGTCTGGCAAGTTAAAAGCTAATAAAATCTGATAACCTCACCTAAATATAACCACATAACCACAATTTATTTACTTTGTGTGTTTACATAAAAGCTGAATTGATTTTGTTTGGTTTCAAAAAAACGGATTTCATCTGTGATGTTGTTCCCGTGCGACAGGTGGCGGTAATTAGCTTGTTCACTAGTTACAATGCACCATTTGAAAAAGCAGTAGAAGACAGCAGACGAGCGAGGGCATGCAATGGAGAGGTGGGTGAGGGTGTCTTAACATCAGAGGGAGGAGAAAAAGTGCCCAACAATTACAAAATCACAGTTAAACGGACTCCCATTAAAGTAAATACAGCGGCGGGACGGACATTTAACACGAGTCAGCAACATGCCACGAAGAAGAGGTGTTGTCAAAAGTAAGTGTCATCAGCTGTTAAGTTTCATTTAGTGGGAATGGTAGTGCTTATTGCTAAATATCACCGTGACTTTACATTTTGTTGTCCTGTGATAATCCATTAATTACAACAAAAAAATGACGCGTCATGGTTATGGCTGTCTTCCCCTCAGGCCGCCCTCCGAGGCTCACATATGGACAGAAGCAAACAGCTATGAGCAGCCAAGTTAGTATCTGCATGTTTACTTTTTAAAGCACCGCACTGCGATTTATACTCAAACAGTCATATATTAGAAATATTTATCACAAGTGGCTTATATTCCTATATGATCTATGAATTCACAGATCAGTCCCAATCACACCTGTCAACATGTTCATTTGAAAACACTTTCGGTAAATTAAGGGAAAGACGCAACAAGCCAATGCGCTGCATTGTCCTCTCAGATTGCCGTGGCTAAAGTGGGGATACTGTATGTCACCATTGTCACCGACGGTACTGGAGAGGATTGATTTATTTTTGGATAAAAGTTTAAAAAAGGAGAAATATACAAGAACCCTGGAGTTGTGGCACAATTAGTAATTGTGTCATTATTGTGTAATGTTTGAGGCCGGTAGGTTTCAGTTGGGGTAAATCAGATAGTTAAAATGGCAAAGTTACGACAATTCCAAGGTGGCCCAATGTGATTTTTTTTCATGTGGCCCAATTCATGGCGGCGCCCCTGGCCAGGGGAACTCAAAAGCCATTATCGATTGACATTTTTGTGCAATCAAGGCTTCGACAGCTGGCCAAGTGTAGGTATACGAACTGCTCCAGAAACGAAAATGAAAGTTAAAAAGTGCACGCAGCAGTGAACTCTGTTTGACGCAGCAACAGTATGGTTGGCACGCAGACAACTCCTGGTTATGGGGGGGGAAAGTCATTTAGGCGCCCTCCAAATCCTTCCTTTTTATTTTTACAACATGTGAGCGTGTAATTTAGGCCACTTTTTTCCTGCTTTTGAGATCTGTTACAGTTGCTAGTTACATAGTCATGCTTATATACCCCCGCCCTCCCCCCAAAAAACAATTTGAAATATTAATTTTAAGTGTGAATATGAGAAAATACTCATATGTCCTGAACTAGATAAGGTCCTTAAAATCCTCCTGGGGGATTATTATTACCTAACAAGCTTTTACTGTAATTGATAAGACCATTATGCACCATTTAATATGGTTTAAATAAATACTCGCTATCTTTGAGATGAAAAGCACACTCAGAGCAGCGGTGCTGCTGTCCTTGTGTCTACGTTTGTTGCGACTGTGAAAAAGGTTGACGCCTTTGGTAGTTTTGATAAAAACTGTTTGTTCTCCTCTTCTCCGCTCCACTGGGTTAACTCCATGCCAACAAGTTTGTTTCACCCCCGTCTTCTGGAATCAATGTGCACATGCGCTGTAAAAGTAACATGGAATAGTCCATTGCATGAGAAGGGAAGGGCCGCCAGCCTTGTCAGCGGGAGTGGTGCATCCGAGGACGCTTCTCATACCCCTACATTTCAAGTGTGGTCCCTGACTACACTTGGTTTCTAAGGCTGTACACCCCTTAGCCCTTAGCCCTTGATTTAAGGAGAATTGGGACACCACTTCATTCTCGAACGTGCAAAAGGGCTAAGATAAGAGTTGGGATTCAGCCCAAATGTCATCAGTTTGCTTACTGGTGATGTTTGTTGCTGTTCTATTGGTCCCGTCCTTGACTGTCTTTGCAGAGAGAGGCATGTCTTTTGTTCTTTGAATCATTTTGTGTTTATTTTTTAAATTCAGAGACTAGATGCTCCTATATTTTTATGAACGATTCTTTCATGTATTCTCCATCTGTGAACGGCTTCCCCCTCCTTACGACCTCATGTGCAGCCACAACACTCCCAGCTGTAGTTGAGTGTGGAGCGTTCCTCCACTCAACCTTCCGTACTATTTCCGAAATCACTCTCTTACACCCATCTGCAGTTGGGTACTTTTCAGAAAAAGCTGAGTGCTTGTTTTGAAAATGTCTTTCAATGTTACATTTTTGTTGTTTACTAATTTGTCGCCACAAATGAAGTCCACGGGTAAACCAGCGTCATTGGCAGTGAAGGCAAAGGAATATATCTATTCAGAATTAAACTCTGTATTTTCTTCCGACACTGTGTGTCAAGATATCTTTTTTTTGTGTCTCGCTACACACACTGGCCCCTCTCCCCCTTCCCTTGCTCATCCAATCAGCAGTTAGAACGCAGTGTAGATGCACAGACTTGCGGTGTGTTGGATATTTCAAATCCTTAGAGCCGCAGCAAGGAGGCTGAAGACGCTCGGGTTGCCAACCCCTGGTTTACGCACAGCAGCTACAATCTCCAAGCTGGACACAACTGGCATCCTTAACTAAACAACACTGTTGTTTAAAACATGACATTTCTTATGTACACACGTGTCATATAATTATAGTGGGTAATTACATACAGACAGTCTCAACGGCAGAAACATGTTAGAAAGTAGTTTATAGTAAAATGTGTCCCGTATGCTCGTTAACATGTCGCCTAAATGTCAATTAACGCCCCACGTCATATTATAAGGAAGCACACCTGGCATACATGCGCTGACCCAAATGTAACACATAGTGAAGGAATGACAGTTCGGGGGCCACTAAACCGCTGGCCACCTTTTGAGGGGCCCTGTTCTACAGCAAACTTTCGTAAAATCCAGCCTCAAAACTTGCAGCAAGTGAACACAAGTTACTATATGATCAGAAGACATTACTGGAATGACAACAGGCAAGCAGTATGGATGGCCTGCAGAGCCACACTGCTATCTGCTTCAGGGGGAGATGGAGAGGGCCCCACAACAGATGTATGCATGGTTGTAGTGCTAACCTGACAACCAGATTAAAGGCTGATCTGTGTCGCTGCATCCATCTGTTCTATCAATCATCTTTCACTATCACTCATTTGTGTCTAGTACCTATACATTTTATACTTCAAAATGTGTTTAATAAATGTGTGAGGCATATTTAGGGCTTAAACCTGGATGGAGCATGTAGCTTGTTAACTTCGAGTAGAGAGTGAACAATGGAAATTGAAGAGAGAAGGCGAGAGAATCTAATCTAACTTTCACAACAGTCACTTTTATTACAAATGTTGACTCGAAACCTGAGGAGAACATCAAAACTAGCAGGAGGGGTAGGAGAGAGCCGTGTGTTGGAAAATAGTAATTTTTTTTACGGATGGCCCGAGCTGATCTTCAGGATTGGGATCGACTGTCGATCTGCTGTATTTTGAAGATCGGATAAAATCGCCTTCTGCCACGAGAATGGGCCGATCCAGTTGCCGTATAACGTTCCTAACTCTGGGCCACACGCCAACATGGTAGGTGCGGTAATCCGCAAGAAGAAGAAAAAGCAACACCGCCATACAGACATGTCCGCGGTGTACCGTGGTGAAGTTAGCTTCACGTTGGATATTCGGCTTCGTAGCTACAGCGGTCTTTCCCCCTCACTGTGCCCGGACTGCTGTGTCATGGTGCAGGGAGCTCGCACAGAAAGTGCCGCTCTAACCGCTGGTTGTTTATACCAGGGACCGTCAACAAATTACTATTGTGTTGAAGAGAGTTTGTTTAAAAAAAAGTCCTTTATTCTAAATCACACCACAGATCTATCTATAACCATGTCAAAATGATTAGTCCTACCCTAAAAGTATTTTGCACGCCCATTTTTTCCAATTTTATTGGATTAGGGACCTGACTCACAGAGGTTTGTTACAAAACCCAAGCAATATTGTTGGTCATGCTGTGTAATCAAAAAGTAAATTCAGCAATGCTTTGGTTGCATTACTTTTAATGCTTTGAAGCACTATTTTCATACCCATTTTCAATTCATGTTTGTAACAAAAGCTTATTATAAAAAAAAAAGGAAAAGATTGGCAAGACTATTAAAAAAATGAATACAAATTTGAATCGCATCAAAAGCCAAAAAATGTGAATCGGGACATCCCTAATTTTTATGGGCATACCAATTATTTTTATTTGATTTTTGTCACCATTATTTTACGAGGTAAGATCAGTTGAGAACTGTTTGTCATTTACAATGATGACCTGCCAATTATTCACACTTTTTCGCCATGAGAATTGCAATAGCTGGGATCTACTGTATTCACTCTTTAAAGCCACGGTAGTCACTCTTGTGGGAAATTAACATAGAAATGTATCAATATAAATGGCTAAAGCAATACACAATGTTTAATAGTACCTCCTATCTTAGAATTCCATGTTTGACATAACAAGTGGACCTCCATCTGCAGCCTCCTTCTTGGACGCCTTGACCTTTAGATTCATGGGTAAGACCAGTTTAGCAATACATGGCATATTTAGATTGGAATAGCTTCATTAAGTGGAGATTTGCTAAGTTGCTATGACTTGGTTTGTGTTTGTCTGTCTAGCAGGTTTACATTTTTTCAGAAGCTTTGACTCCATCCCGGACAGTGACTTGTATTTTGACAGCGATGAAGAGGAGGAGCTGTTTTATCCACACAGTGTTGCACAACATCCTGTAGAGCCACATCCTCGAATACGACAACTCACTGACGAGGTTGTTTCATGATGATGAACAACTTTCTCACATGCGGTTATTCACCTCTGCAAGACTTTTCACTATTAATAGCATTGTCACATTGTATCCTGCATACTGCTTCCAGGAAGCAGAGAAACATGCAAAACAAGCAGCTGAAGAGCAGCGTCAACGCCAGGGTAGAAGCGCAAGGAATAAGCGAAAGAAACTGGTCAGTCTCTTTTAACCATGACACTAACTTTGAACTGTGTCAACAACGCTCCTCTTTTTGCCAACAGCGCAAAAAGGAGAAGAAACGCTTGGAAAAGGAGAGCAGGAACATTTCAGCTGTAAGTCTAGCTAAGACCTTTTCAATGGCAGCAGAAAAGGATGTTTTTCCCCGTTTGGTGACTACTTAGGAGGCGGATGGAGATGAGTCTCAACAGGCTGTCCATCAAATCGGTGCACAAGCTCAAGAAACTCCTCCTGAGGCCAAGAAGGAAAGACAAGTGACCTCTAGTGACGATGACAGTGATGAACAGGAAGAAGAAACTACTGAGATAGCTGCTGAGGAAGAAACCCAGCAGGAGGAAAAGGTTGGTGTGGGTTGTGCATTCTTGTTGGATCTACAGTGTCTTGTTGGTTTTCACCTCCTCGTGTCCTCAACAGGGAGTCAGTGTAGATATTTCAGGTGAAATTATTTCAGGAGCAATTTCAGCAGAGTCAGTGGAGACACCTGATGCTCCAAAGAAGGAAGACAAACATGGAAGTGATGAAGAGGTTGGAACTTTTTCAAAATGTATTTTCCTCATCTGTACTGCTGAATAGTGCACTATACATGGACATTTTACCTTTTACACTTATTTTACCAGCATAGAGTGTGTGCATTTTGTGTCAGTGAATAAATTGTCCGTTAATTACGTAAAATTCCTTACATTTATTGATACAATACATGATTGGACCATTTTGCTCAGTATTTCAGAAACGGATGTAGTTTTGCTAACATTTCGTTATGGGATGTAATCCTCTGCACATATTGCTACAAAATCCTCAACAAACTGTAATCTCCAGTCACTTTATTATTAACTAGAAAAGCACTTGGAGAGCGCAGACCTCTGCCAGGTGCCATAGTTCCCCCCCATATTGTGATTCACACCAAAATAATAATAATCCTCCATTCTTTGTCTTTAATATTTTGTAGAACCTGTTGTAAACTATTTTTTCCCAAGTGCTCTGACCATTTTTTGTGGAGTTTTATGCACAAATGCCGAAAATGGTCCTACCTCACAATGTTAAAGAAATCTTTTTTAAAAATCCTGCATCCAGACGGTGATCCGGGTCACAGCCGAAATGTAATCAGTTCTTCCATATCCAATATCTGAAAATGTAATCCAAATCCATTGTGAACTTTTCAAGTTATTTTGAACACAAACAGACAAACAAACAAATAAACGCTGGCAAAAACATGACCTCTGTGCTTGTAACAAGCAGTAAACACACTCGTACGCACGCACAGCCACACTAGTATGCCACAGCCAGCTTCCAATCACGCTTGTTGATGAGTAAAAGATGAGTTCAAAGTTTTCTCACCGGTGCTTCAGGTGACCGCTTTGACATGTTTAGTTCAGGTAGTGTTTGTGAGGAGATGACGCCACGAATAGGGAAATATTTCCCCACCCCAACGTTCCTTCTCCTCACGATAATAGCATTTCATTCACATTATGAACATTTCTACAAGATTCCGGCTTTGAACAGTAGATTTTGTTTTTATTGGCCAATCCCGCGATTTTGTTAACGCAGAAATTATAGGACCCAACATTATAGATGCCAAAACCAATCCAATCTAGATCGGTGTACAGTCGTCCCTCATTTATTGCAGTTAATCGACTGCAAGTAAGTGAATTTACACAAAGTAGGATTCAATATTAATAAATTGAATATTTTCATAGTTATGGCATAGAAAACCTGTTTATCATCTTCTAAATCTGGTTTTTAACATTATTAGAGCCCTCTGGACATGACGTAACACCCATATAGTTAGTGGCTATTGTCTCATCAGTGTAATGTAATGATGGCTGTAAATGGCTTTACACTCGTGTTACTCAAGCTAGCAGACATAATAAGAGTAAATAAGCCATTTAAGACATAAATAAAACTCCTGCTTGTGTGTGTCATAGTAAATGTGTTCCCTAGCGGACATTAGTGGCGGGTGGAGAGATGTGTGGAGGACAGGAAGTAATGTCGGAGGTTTAGATTTGAGTTTTAGCTTGTCGTAGGATATGGCCCCATCAGTAGCCCATGTTATGATTATTATTTATTATTTGCCTGTTGTGAGATAATTTAAACAGGCAAATAAATGCCTTTTCTGGCGATGACGTCTGGTCCTTCTCTCACCGAACACAGACACTAGTGGCCAATGTAGAATACTACATTCACAATTACAACATTTATACATCTTTGTCTCGTCAGTTTCTTTCTTATTTGTCCTCTTCTGATTGTGCCTTTTTGAAAAAGCATCCTAACACATTTCTACTGCTCCCAGCAGAACAGAACAGATCCTATGGCAGAGGAATACATCCATAAAAGTACAGAGCTTGCAGGTTAATGACCATATTCACGTCACTGTGCACTGTGAATGAAAGCAGACAAACAACAGTGCTTCTCCTTGCAGAGTTTGGCAATCGCTGGGCTGCTGCTGGATGCCACGAAATGGCAGTCAGATGCTTCACAGAGGCCATCAAGCTGAACCCGAAGGAGCGAAAGTAAGAACTACAACCAAAAATGATGACGGGCCAAACCGTTGACTGTGGAGATGTTCTGCCTTGCAGGTTGTTTGGAAATCGCTCCTTCTGCTACGAGAAGATGCAGCAGTATGACAAGGCTCTGAGTGATGCGGAAGTCGCTCTCCTCATGGAACCAAAGTGGGTCAAAGGTCTGTTTCGTAAGGCCAAAGCGCTCCGTGGACTCAAGGTATTGCAACCGCTTAACCGAATAAAACCTGTTATTTTTAGCTGTTAGAGAACCTCTCAACCAAAACAACAATGGAGGAGCACAGTACTGTTGTAGCATTCGTGTTTATGAAAACATACTTTCAATACGCTCTGACCGGACAGCACTTCTTCTTCTGCAGAGGTACAACGAAGCCTCGCGAGTCTACAAGGAGGTGTTGAAGCTGAAAGGGTCGAGTCACGAGGCCTTGCAGGAGCTGAACCAGACGCAGATGCTGCAACTCATGGTAAGACGTCCTCTTCCTCCCCATTATCATCAGCAGTGTAATACAGTAAATCATTTTCAAGCATAAAAACTGCTAAATGACGGAAAATACAAGGTCTGGGTAGACGTACTATACAGAACAGGAAGTTATTGTTCAGTATCCTTGGCACTGATTGGCTTACCCTCATGCAGCATCCACCCACATGTTGTGTCTCTCACATGTGCTTCCTACATTGTTGTTACACGGTGGTATATAAACTCCACCGTGGCTTTTAAACGTGTTGCCTTTTCTACAGTCTTGTTTATGTCTTATTTCAGTCATATTTTCTATTACAGTACAGTACAGTATTATGTTTACTATATTTGGTCATGAGTGTAAAGATGCTTATGAAGTCTATTTCATGTCTACAGGACTTGAATAATGTTTAAAAAAATCTTATTTAAAATGTTTTAAACAGGCTTTCTATGCTCAAAGTATGAAAATATTCAATGTATTCACATTGATTCATAAGCCAGGGAAATTCATTTATCACGGTCGGGTGTGGAACAAATGAACAGCCCTCAACAAGGGATTATTGTATTGCAATTAGGCATGTATTCATGTATTTTGACAGTATTGAGCAAAAATATCAGGGTTTGATGGTTTTATAATTGCAGCTCTAAACTGTTATTTTCAAATATCTTTATTGAAAAGAGGAAAAAAAAAGTTAGGTCAAAACAGTCATTTTTAAACCATATATACACACACACGGAACATCCAGCAGTGAAGTCGGCTGATACTGATCACATAGATTAAGTGTACATTTTTAAATGTACTATTGGCTATATGACGTGAAAAAGGGAACCACATTCATTTAGACAAAAACATATTTGACTTACTTTTTTAAGAGAGAATATATCACTGGTGAAAGAGGATGAGCTGCCTTCTTTAAGGAGACTTGAGTACGTTGGTGGAGCTCTAGCAGGACTTCCACTAGCACGTATGTGGGTTCCAAGTGAGAGAGCAGTCGGTGAACCCGGTGTCTTCCACCGCTGAGAAAGGATGGTCATCTCGTCCAATGAATTCAATAATTTTTTGGGTTATTTGCTTTAACTTCTGACCGTCACGCAGACATGGGCGTCCAGCGTTTTGGCTACCGTACATTAGCTGCCGTTGGATCACATCGTGAGCCTCGAAAACTCACCATACAAAGTGTTTGTTCTTCAAATGCCGCATTAAAATGAAGCTTTTTAATGTGCTACCCTGGCCAGATATTTTTCGTGGCATGTTTTGCCGGGTGCAAAATGTATATTATTCTCACAAACGACAGGTAAGTGCCACACGGCAGAGATGATTGTTTTGGGTTTGGCACGCCTGCGCAGTGTCAAGGAAAGGAAAGTGGGCGGGAGATGCTCGCTATAGGCGCATGCTGCAATAGTACGAGCCAGAGGTGATCGGCGTTGAAAGGCATTTATCAGCGTAAGCTGATCACATACTTTTTCACAGTTTTGATTGGTGGCCGACCGATCGGATCATTCTTACTTTATACCATTTATCCTCCACTCCTGTCGCCTTCTCAATCACATCTCCACATTTGGTGACCCTCCACGTGATTAATATGTCCAACGACGACAACAGCTCAGCTCTACCTGCGCCGCTTGATGCTAACGAGGCAGCTAACAAGGCCTGTGCTATGTATGCCCGACTTATGGCAACACAGCACACGCTTGTGGTTTCAGCACATCAAAGCCCAGTGTTGGCTGCAAGGAGTAACACAGGACATGACAAAGTAACTCCACTTAGTGGCCGCGCTGGGCCTCCATTTTCTCTCATATGCTAGAAACGGTATGACGCAACATTTTAGTGGTTCTTTAACCATGACTTTTCCCATACTGTTGTATACCACAGTCACCGGCCCATGCCTAATTGCAATATCATAAAAACGCTGATAACGACTACATAGAGTGAGTGTGTGCGCGCGCGCATCTGCCTTGTTGCAGGAAATGGGCTTCACCCAGGAGGAGAGCGCTGAGGCCTTACAAAGCCACAACACCTTAGAGGCCGCCATTGACGCCCTGTTCAACTGCGTCAGTCACCCTGTTCTAGGAGGTAAAAATCAAACATCCCAAAGTGTTTGGGACTTCAGTTAAACAGCGTTTAACTTTGTATATTCTGCTCAGAGGCGACAGAGGAAGGAGAGTGGATAGTCCAGCAAGCAAGCAAGCCTAGAACGCAGCACGCCAAAGAGTCGGGGAGTAAATTGAAAACTCAGTCTTTGCCAAAGAAGTCCGGCAAATCGTAAATCAACCAAGTCAGCCAGAGTTGGGTTTTTTTTTCCCTGTGAAATCACTCTAATGTTTGAAAATCTGTTGTTTCTAAGGGAGGTTTTCCAGGTTTGGGTGGGCTATCTGGCACCAACTGTCACCTACACCATGCTCTACGAGCTCTTCAGCAGGTACAACATTAACTCACCGATGCAATGTGGATCAGATCTGGATTAAAACTGGTTTGACAGTACAGCTTTCTTGAAGCAAATTTAATGGCAGCCTCCAGGAAAGAATACCTAGTCATGTAATGTTCTTTCTCTTCTCAGAGTGGGGCCAGTGTACAAGGTGAAGATGCTGTTAGATCAACAAAGTGCCTTTGTGAACTACGCCAGAGAAGAGGACTGTGTCAAAGCCGTACAGTGTATTCACGTACGTGTCTGTACAACAGTACCGAAAGTCAGTAAATGGCACGGGTAAACGGTAGCAACCAGACCAGAAAACTAAGTCGAGATTGGTGCCAATAGTGGCACTGAAATTAGACAAAAATCACCTGCACAGATGATGGTGAGCATCGAGCTAAAATGCTGGGCAAATTTGGTTGTACGGCCACCTGCCACGAGCGCTCGAAGGTGATATTGTGCAAGTGATGTTATGGGAGTAACTTCATTTTGCTCAATTAATACATGACTCTTGCTTGTAGGATTAACCAGCATACGGCGTTCCACTGAGTAAATTTGTCTTAAACCGGTACGTAGTATGTGTAAAAAGAGTAGGACTGCGTGCTAGAGAAAAGTTAAAAATGTTCAGAATCTCTGGCAGGCATAATCGTCACTAAAAGCATGCCTAGTCCTGGCATTCCCCAAGTCGTCAGCGAACAATACTGGCCCAAGATGCCTTCCAAGAAGACAACCAGAGGGAGAGCAAGGCCAGCAGTGCCAGAGAGACAGAGTCTGAAGCTGTAGAGAGTGATATTTCTTCCCTCTGCCCCTCCACAACAGTACTGCAGCTGTGAGATAATATAGACACCCTTTCTTTTCTGCAACGAGAGCTTCTCCTCGGGAGTTCAACATGTTGTAGGTACCTTGTAAATAGAGGAATTAATGAAGCCAGGGGTGATGCTTGCTATTGCGTGGCGTCAAGCAGGACAAAGCGGCACCAAATAATGCCACGACTGCTTCACGGATGCGGACGTGCTGGTGACAATGCATACCTATGACGTAAACAGTACTTGACCTAGATGTAAATAAGTTGTGTGGTAGCGTGGCATTTTAATGACACGCATTTCCACGGGGAATTGTGGGACAATGCGGAGGCAAAATTTGTGTCAATGAGGCTGAAGACAAGTCTAACATCGCCACAATTGTATATCAGCAATTAAAAATTCTGCTCCCAATTGTGCAGAATGTATGCAATTAAAACGGTGTAAAATGTTGCTTTTTTTTTTTTTTAAGCATTGTCTGTGTTCTGTATTGCTGCTGTTTTTTTCCGTGATCATTTTTGACACGCTTGTGAATTTTATTTCATGTTGGTGAATTTTATTTTGTAGTTATTTGATATCATTTGTGTAATATTTTATTATATTATATTATAAAGTTTTAAAATTACTATTCTGCCCAACTTCCATGGTGGCAATTTTTGTTAAAAAGGCATTGTTTTTGGACAAAATTTGTACGTTTCAGAGTCTGCAGGGTTCGACAAGTCAAATTAAAAAAAATAATAATAATTTAAGACCATAATGAATACTATTTAAGACCCATTCAAAGTTTATTTGCAGGATTCAGTGTGCTTCATGTAAGTTCCCATCCAAAGGCTTCAAGCATGCATTAAATTGTTCATTCTGAAGCCACAAATTGTTGATGTTGCACTTGCCCATTTTATTACAAGTAATTAGGCTTTTACACCACTGCATGTGCACAGCGCACTAGCTGGCTGCTCTTGATCAATTCTGACAGGTACTTTAGTTCCGTTTTGTAGTTGTGTTATCGCGTGCTCAAAAATCACAGCATTTAAAAGCGACGTAGAAGTTTAAGCATTTGCTTCAAATAAAAGTAATGTTAATACATAATAAATATTTTTTAATTTTTTTTTTAGATTTTAAGAGAAATTCTGGCACTTTAAGGCCTTAAATTCAAATGATTGGATTTTAAAAGAGCCTACTAACAGCCTGAGTTTTTCTTCTTTTAAGCACTGATCGAGCACCGTAAAAAAGTACTGGTTTGGCACTGGTATGTAAACAACACGTAACCCTACTTCACTGACTGTGTCGTAAAAAGGGAAGGTTCTGCACACACTAAATGTTTTCTTCTGCAGGGGATGATGCTGGAGGGGTCTGCTCTGGTGGTGCGATTCGCCGTTAAGACCAACACTGAACTGGGAATGTCCAAGGTGGATCTCAGTGACCCGACTTCTCACTGCAGGTGAGCGCGTCTCACATTTCTTTCTCAAATTTCGTCAGTGGGAAATCTGCGGCAGTGGGAACAACATAAACCGTAGCATGACATCTCTTCCAGAAAAGGTTTTGTGCCACCTTAGTCTGAATCAGATCATAAGTCTTGTCAACTACTGTACATATTACGACATGGCAGTTCATGCACTGGCATGATAGGTTTCTGCTCTACCTGTACCTCCAAAATACCAACGTCGTTGTCTCACGTCCTGGTGTCGTGTCCAGCTCGTTAAAGAGGGAGTGTTTTTTCTGGAGGACCACAGGATGCACACGGCAGGACTGCACCTTCAGACACGTCCCTGAGCATGAGAGCATCGACAAGGACAAAGTCACCAGTGGATTTGGAACGTCCCACATGTAGACATGAGAGTCAGAGTGGTGGTGCCACTGGGTTCTGGACTGTGTTGAAGGATGGCAGGATCATTCACACTTTTTGTATATGTAAATATTAAAAGGTAACCTCTGAGCGCGCAAGAACCTTAAGTTCTTGGGTGATACAACTCGGACGATTAATAAAGATTAAAGAAAGCTTTCGCCTTTTACCATGACGTACCACACACATTGTTTTTATGAGGGCTTATTAAAAGCGTACATACCACATAAAAAGGACTGTTTGTCGTTGACTTGAATTGGAACTCACATTTATATGTACACGGCCGTTCTAAAAAGGCATCCGCTTGTATATATACATGTGAATGAGGACACCAGGTTATGAGATGCATAAAGTGAACACATGAACAAACTCAATTGAAAAAGAAAAAAAAATGTTGCCTTTTATTTTGTGACATCCATATGTTACTGGGGCTTATTAAAAGCGTACGTACCAAGTAACAGGAATAAAATAGTGGGTAAAAGACATGAAGTTATGAGAGGTATTCAAGATGAACAAACTAGGAAATTTTGCTACCTATTCTTGGACTTAAATTCCAACACATGTACATGCTTTGGTGGTTTTCCTAATGCTGCACTTGGATTTATGCTTCACACACACACACACACACACACACACACACACACATATATATATATATATATATACATATACACATATATATATATATATATACACATATATATATATATATATATATACATATGCACACACATATATACATATATATATATATACACACACACACATATATATATATATACAGTCAAACCTGTCTTAGCGGCCACCTTTACAGAACGGCCACCTGCCTATAGCAGCCACTGAAAAATCCCCCCCAGCAAATTTACATGTTATAGACCCTGTGTATAGCAGTCACCTGTCCAACGCGGCCAGCGGCCACCCATTTTGTCTCCCTTGGTCAATATCTGACTGCATATAGCAGCCAAATTACCAACTCAAGTAGAAGCTTCATGCACGAAAAAGTTTTGTTTTTCAATCAATGAAGCCGTCGTGTGTAGACTTTAATCACTCAGTCCTAGCTCAGTGACAATCATTCACAAGATCCACACAAACTGTCAGTTGTTCCACATAAAAAAGCCGTCTTCTTTTGAGCTTGCTATTTCCTGGTCAAACATGTAACTTTAAGAGCATTTGCACCAAAACATTACCGCAAAGTAGGCTGGGAACAGGACGTGCTCCCAGCGACGCTACAATAAAAAAAAAAACATATGCTAGCATGCATGTGGCAGCGGGAGCAAAACTGAGTTCGGTTGTACTTAACTGAAGTATTTTATCAGTTATTATTAAGCCTCTAGCTTCCTTTTAGTAAGTAAAAACCTTGGCTATGATTGCACTACATTGTCATGTAGACCTACAAAGTACACTTGGAAGAACAAGAGGTGAATAAATGTATTGCAACTGATGTGAAACTGATGAGGGGTAGGATTAAATAAGCTTTGCTTCTTCCTACTCCTTTTTGGACATGCAAAATTGTGAATTGTACTATGTGATGTACTACTGTTTGACTCATGCATGTTCAGGATTAAAACCATGAACCATGATAATAACAAGCCTAGTAGTGCTGTACAACTTTTATCCGCAGTCCGCAGTGCCCTCTACTGGTCAACATTATTATTATTTTTTTCCCTTTTTTTTCCTCTACTGGTCAACATTCAAACTGGATGCCAACCTGTCTATAGAGGCCACCTGTCTATAGCGGCCACTTTTGCAGACTCCCTCTAGTGGCCGCTATAGACAAGTTTGACTGTATATATATACATACACTCAAACCTGTCTTAGCGGCCACCCTATAGAACGGCCACCTGCCTATAGCAGCCAATGAAAAATCCCCCGCAGCAAATTTACATGTTATAGACCCTGTGTATAGCAGTCACCTGTCCAACGCGGCCAGCGGCCACCCATTTTGTCTCCCTTGGTCAATATCTGACTGCATATAGCGACCAAATTAGCAACTCAAGTAGAAGCTTCATGTAGGGCTCTGGCACGCATGGAGGAGATTCCAGGAGACAGGTAGTTACTCCAGGAGAGCTGAACAGGGCCGTAGAAGGTCCTTCAACCCTCAGCAAGATCGGTATCTTCTCCTTTGTGTAAGGAGGAACAGGATGACTGATGAGAGCAAGTTCAACCTGAGCACATGTGACAGACGTGAAAGGGTCTGGAGATGCCGTGGAGAACGTTATGCTGCCTGCAACATCATTCAGCATGACCGGTTTGGTGGTGGGTCAGTGATGGTCTGGGGAGGCATATCCCTGGAAGGACGCACAGACCTCTACAGGTTAGATAATGGCACCCTGACTGCTATTAGGTACCGGGATGAAATCCTTGGACCCATTGTCAGAACCTACGCTGGTGCAGTGGGACCTGGGTTCCTCCTGGTCCACGACAATGCCCGACCTCATGTGGCTAGTGTATGCAGGTAGTTCCTGGAGGATGAAGGAATTGATACCATTGACTGGCCCCCACGTTCACCTGACCTAAACCCAATAGAACACCTCTGGGACATTATGTTTAGGTCCATCCGGCCCCGCCAGGTTGCTCCTCAGACTGTCCAGGAGCTCATGGATGCCCTGGTCCAGATCTGGGAGGAGATCCCCCAGGACACCATCCGTAGTCTCATTAGGAGCATGCCCCGACGTTGTCAGGCATGCGTACAAGCACGTGGGGGCCACACAAACTACTGAGAATCATTTTGAGTTGCTACAATGACATTTTAGCAAAATGGACCAGTGTGCTGCATCATTTTTTCACTTTCATTTTTGGGGTGTCTTTGATTTCCCCCAGTTTAGATCTGATGTGTTTTCGAAGTGTTTCTTTAATTTTTTTGAGCAGTAATATATATATATATGGATCTCTTGTGTGTTTTAAAAGTGTTTTCTGTTCTGTAACTAAGGTAATATGTCATAAGAAGTATTAAAAAAATAATTATATTAAATGTATTATAAAAACTAGATAGGGAAGATCTGGGTTCAAATATCCGTTGGGCATCTCTGTGTGGAGTTTGCATGTTCTCCCCGTGTGTGCGTGGGTTTTCTGCGTGTACTCTGGTTTCCTCCCACATTCCAAAAAACAATTTAGAGTCGGCAATGAACCTAGGTATGAATGTGAGTGTGAATGGTTGTTTGTCTATATGTGCCCTGCGATTGGCTGGCGACCAGTCCAGGGTGTACACCGCCTCTCGCCTGAAGTCAGCTGGGATAGGCTCCAGCATACCCGCGACCCTAGTGAGGATTAGCGGCATACAAAATTGATGGATGGAATTATAAAAAGTACAAATGGTACTTTTCATAAGAGGAAAGAGAGTTTTGAGGATGAAGCGAGAAGTGCGTTAGAACTCTGTGGGTTTCCGGAACAGGTGCATCTGACGAGGAGCGGCAAGGCCTAAAGGAAATTGTGAGGCCTACCAAACAAGGACTACACACGCGTTGGCTTTCTTCTATAGGAAAGACAAAGAAGGCGTTCGTCTTCGCATGGGGTGATCTAATCTACATCGTGATTGGACCACACAAAATTACAGATCATCAGCATGTATAAAGGCAGCAACAGGAAGAAGAAGATCGGGGTCTTCAGACTCCTCTCTTGGCCAAATACGAACCAGTGGTCTTCAGGTTGGCTCGTAGGGTATTGGACCTTGAATGGGACCAGGATCCAGTATAGCAAGGATCTGGATCGGTTCTAAGTCAGTCGTACGCAGTGCTTATAAAAAGGAGTGATTTTCCCTCTATGATTTTCACCTCTGATAATATATAACATTTGTAACATTTGAATGTTACTGTATTATTCTGAAGCTCAGAAATAAAGTAGTTAAAGCTAAATAAATTCTTCATAGACATCTTCCATAACGAGTGGGTAAGTCATATTTTTCTGTTATATGAGATAGTTGTTAGTAGTTAGTAAAGGTATGAATAGACAGTAAGTAGAGTAACTGAATAATTGTTAAGTTGTAAGAGTAAGTCAATAAAGATACCGTGAGGAAGATAGATACCTGTTATGGTTCGGCTATGCCGGGTCTTGGATTGCAAGATGCGGAGACGAGTTTCCTTGTAACAAAAGGTGTCCAACAAGGAAAAAATGCAAAACAACACAAAAGTACAACAAAAATACACCCGGACCTAGTCACGGGGAGAAAATACAAAAATACACAGGGCGCTACTTGCACGGAAAACCGAGCATGATACAACACAAAACACAAACCAATCACCACTACGGGAGATTAGCCAGGTAGGGAATACACGGGGGACCAGAAAGTGGCTAAACACATGAACATGGAGCTAGTACGCGCCGTAACAATCTGGCACTGGTAGAGAGCCTGGCTGCTGCTTAAGAAGACCAGGCTAATTGGCTGCAAGTGTGTCCAATTAGGCTCTCCTGGCAGGCTCAGTGGTGTGCTGCAACAAACAACCAGCAGAGGGCAGCAGAGCAGCACACAGGACATGACATACCTGCGTTATTAAAGGGTGAATAGTGTTTAGTGAGGGATGAGTCAATAAAACACCGCGTGGTTATAAGACAAAGGGATGTATGTAGTAAAATTGACTACGTAGATTATTGAAGAAGGATAGTGTTAAAAGAGAAGGCTCAATAAGGATGTATTTACACTTTGGTACTCTAGTGTAAGTGTCTGTACTGGGTTTTGTGCATATTGCATGATCGCTATTGAACATGATAGCAGCGCATAACTGATGTCAAGATGTTCTTTGCACACTAAATATGTGGGATTAGCAATCTGATTCTGATGAAAGAAAGAGAGATTACTAGAATCAGAGTTGGAGAAAAAAATCCAACTCCTCGAAACCGCTCATGCTGACTCAAAGGATGAGCATATCCTAAGTAACCTAAGGAAACTGAAACTAGACTTAAAAGAAATTACTGACAAGAAAATTCAGTTCCAACTGCAGAGACTACGTTTGGAAAAGTTTGAGCATGGCAATAAACACGGAAAATACTTAGCTAACCAGCTAAAAGTCAATAAAGAAAAAAGCTCTATCTCCTCCATTAGAAACTCAGGAGGTCACATCACTCACCTCCCGGAAGAAATTAATTCTGTCTTTAGGAGCTTTTATAAAAATCTATATACACCTCAGATTAAACCATCTCTCCCAGATATCAAAACATTTCTCAACAACATAGAATTACCAAAATTAAATGACGAACAGGTGACCAACTTAGATGTACCCATTTCATTAATAGAACTCCATAACGCTCTACACCGGTTGCCGAATAATAAAGCACCAGGACCTGACGGTTTCCCTGCCGAGTTTTATAAAACATTCTGGCCATTACTATCTCCAATATTTCTTAGAATGGTTTTGGAAATTAAAGACAGTTCATGCTTGCCTCCAACCATGAACTCAGCTACAATCAGTCTCCTGCTGAAACCGGATAAGGACCCAACACTACCTTCCAGTTATCGTCCAATTTCACTGATTAATGCAGATCTTAAAATAATATGCAAAGCGTTAGCTATAAGGCTGGAAAAAGTTACCCCTCATATAATACACCCTGATCAATCAGGATTTATTAAGGGGAGAAACTCAACTAGCAATGTACGCCGTCTAATCAATCTGATTGATTACTCTATCATCCATAATTTAGAAACCACAATTGTCTCATTGGATGCTGAAAAAGCATTTGACAGAGTAAACTGGAAATTTCTCTTTGCAACACTACATAAATTTGGCTTTGGAGACTCATTCAGAACATGGATTAAAATACTATACAACACCCCGAAGGCCTCTGTTCGGACCAACAATCACATCTCTCCAGAATTTACTTTACAAAGAGGTACTAGGCAAGGGTGTCCACTCTCTCCCTCACTATTTGCTATCTTTATCGAACCTCTTGCAGCTGCAATTCGACAACATATAAATATTAAAGGGATCCACACCACAAATGTTCATCATAAGATAAGCCTTTATGCTGATGATGTATTACTCTTCCTGGATAATTCACATTCTTCACTTCACGAATCTATCTCACTCATTAACAATTATAGCACCTTCTCAGATTACTCCATTAACTGGTCTAAATCCACAGTACTGCCCATTAACTTTGGTTTCCAGAGCACCCCCTCTATACCACTGTGTTCAGGGAACATTAAGTATTTGGGTATTAACATTTCCTCCAACCTGTCAGACCTGATCCGCTTGAATTATACTCCACTATTGAAGTCAATAGAAGATGATCTTGCACGTTGGAGAACCTTGCCCATCTCACTTACAGGCAGAGTATCCACCGTGAAAATGATGATTTTACCCAAGGTTAATTATCTATTTTCCATGATCCCCACTAAACCATCTATAATTTGGTTCAAGTCATTAGACTCATATATAAATAAATTTCTTTGGAAAAATAAGCCAGCACGAATAAGTCTCAAAACATTACAAAAATCTAAAGAATATGGGGGCTTAGAACTCCCAAACTTCTCCAACTACTTCCTTGCAAACAGGTTACAGTATATCTTAAAATGGATCAACCCTAACCCATTGGATTATTTATGGCTAGACATAGAACAATCACTTAGCCACGAAATCCCAATTTGTAACCTGCCCTTCATTAGCCAAATCCTCCGAAAAAATAATTGTTTTAAAAGTATAAATATAAGCAACACTCTGACAGCTTGGTGGGAATTTTTAAAAATAACAAAATGCTCGCTCACTCCTTGCCAATACACTCCCGTTTGGAATAATCCTGACATCTTGCTTAAAAAGAAACCATTAAATTTCCCAACATGGCACGAAAAAGGAATAAGTTGTATGAAAAATATAATTATAGGAAACAACTTTATCTCATTTAACGACCTTGTTACACAGTATGGAATAAATCATAACAAATTTATTGAATACATACAAATTAAATCCATAATTAAAGCAAGTTTCAGGACCATATCATGGGAAAGCAATACCACTATTGACCAATTTTTAAAAATATCTGCCCCTAAAACATTATCTAAATTATATATTCTACTTTCAAAAAATGACAACACAATTGGAGTACCAATCTCCAAATGGAGCTCAGATTTATCTACAAGCTGTGACCCTGAATTTTGGAAGCAAATATGTCTTAATGCTTCCCGGTTAATCAATAATCCCAACCTACAGCTGATTCAGTTTAAAATCCTTCATAGAGTACACTACACAGGACATAGAATGTTTAGAATGGGCTTAACTGACTCTAACATCTGTACACACTGCTCAGACCATAGAATAGATGACTACTTACACTCCATGTGGACCTGTGCTCCCATTAAAAATTTTTGGCACGGAGTGTGTGAGTACCTATCTTTGGCACTTGGGTTCTCCATTCCTACCTCTCCTTTACTATGCCTGCTGGGCGATCTCTCCACAATTGATGTAGAAACAAATCAAACACAGCTTCTCATCACTGCATTAAGCATCGCCAAGAAAACCATTCTCATCAATTGGAAATCAAGGAAGAAACTGAACATAGCTCTTTACAAAAATCTTTTGTTAGATCATATAGCTATGGAGAGAATGTCTGCTGAATCTAAAGAACAAATGTCAGAATTTCAGTCTATATGGGCACCAATAATTAATTCCCTGACCTGACTCTCAGGGGGGTGAGGGCATCTGTCTCTGCCCCTGGGGGTCTCGTTCATCTGGCGTGGGGTGTGGTCCTGGTCGCTGGGTGGGCCTGGTACCTCGGGGGCGGGCGGTGGCGGGCTTGGTGTCCCGGGTCTTCTTTGCTGGGCTGCCTGCCTGGGGGGGCTGGTGGGTGGGGGTGGGGAGGGGTCCGGGTTGGGTGATGGGGCGGGGGCGGGGTCGGGGGGGTCGCCCAGGGGGCGGCGTTGGTTGGCCTCCGGGGTGGTGGGTGGATGGGGTGCTGCATCCTGCTGGTGCCGGGCGCCTACTGCTGCTGGGGGGGCCCGTGTGCGGCTGGTGGCGCTGGCTCTCCCTCGCCTCCTCTGCCTCTGGGGGTGGGGCGGGGACTGCCCTGGGCCCTCCTGCTCGGCTGCCGCGTGGGGCCGTCCGGTGTGGGGTGTGGGGGCCGGCCTCTCCCCCTGGTGGGGGCGCGGGTGCCTGAGCCCGGCTGCCCCCGCGGAGCCATCTCCCCTGGGTGGGAGGGTGGTTTGGGTTGCCCCTTTTTATTTATTTATTTTTATTTTATTTTTTTTAAAAATTATTTTATTTTATTTTATTTCGCTGATTTATGTGTGTGGTGTATGTGTGATAGGTGGGAGCTGCCTGTTATCCTCCGGCGCCTGTGGCTGTCCCCCGGGTGACGGGGGGCGCGGAGGTGGGGGTCGCGGATGTGCGGTTTGGGCTCGGGGTGGGGGGTGCGTGGTGCTGGGGTGGGGGGGATCCCTTGCTTTCTCCCCTCAGGGACGGGGCCGCTGTGGCTCGGTGGGTGGGGCGTGTGGGGGCCGTGGGCGGGTTGCGCGGTGGGGCGGGCGGCGTGGTGTCCATCTGCGTGGTGCTTCCCGGGATCGGCGGGAGGATGCTTGCTCCGGGGTGGGGCGGTCGGGGGGTGGCTTTGGCCGGGGGCTTGGGGGTCGGGCTGGCGGGGGGCTGGCGGGCGGTCCCTGCTGCCTGCTGGTGTCGGGCTGGTCCTTGCTTCCGGGCCGGCGGTTGTCTCCCTCCCTCCGGGGTTTCCCCCTTGGCGTGTTGGTGGATGGGCGGGGGGTGGGGCGGTGGCCGGTCTGTGGCGTGGCGGTGGGCGGGGCGGGCGGGGGCATCTGCTTGGGCGCCGGGCGGGGGCCGCTCCTCTCGCGGGCCCGGTCGTGCGGTGCTTGCTTCTCTGTCCCTCCCTGGCGCCTCTGGCCTGCGTGCTTCGTGGGTGCGGCCGTGCTCCGCTCTATGTGGGGTCCGGTGCTCTTGTGGTCGTCGTGGTGTTGCTCCCTTGCCGGCCGTGGTGGTATGCGGGGGGCGCGTGGGCGCGGCTCCCGCTGTCCTGGTGGCGGTCGGATCTGCCTTGGGGGCGTGTGGCTTGTCCGTGGTGTTTGGCGGTTTGGGGGTGGCGCTGTGAACGCTACCTCCGGTGGGGCTCCGGTGTTGGGGGGCACTGGGGGTATCGCCTCTGGGGGGTTGGGTGGGCCGGACTGGGCATCCTGGCGGGCCGGGTAGGGCCTGTGGTGTGTCCTGCGGCACGCCCGAGCCTGGGCTGTGGTGGGCGGCCGGTCGGTCATGTGTCCTTGGTCCCCCCCCTGCTCGGTTTGGGCGGCGTTGGGGTGTGGGGCCCCCGTCCTTCCTGTGCCACTGCACCACCTCACATATATATAGGACATTGGGGGGTGGCCTACGGTCGGGCGTGATTGGGGAGGGGAGCTGCCTTGCGGGGCTCCTTTGCTCCTGCTGTGCCACTGACCTGTTGCCCCCCAATTTTAATCGCAGAGTAGACACTTAGGGTTTGGGGGGGCTGGCCAGGTGAGGGGCCCTCCGAGCGGCAGCTGTCCCCCGATTTTAATTGCATCATTAGCTATCATCCACATACACTCCATATACATGCACACAGATACACCATCCTCTTTTATTTTATTTTATTTATTTATTTATTTATTTTAATTGCATCATAGACACTATCACACCTTATCACATACACGGGTGGGGCGGGCTGGATTGGGGTGCCTCGTGCACCTCGGCGTCTGCCCGCCAGGGTCGGCGGTGTGGCCGGGGGCCTGGCCGTCGCGGTGGCTCGCCCGGGGCGGCCTGGCCTGTGGGGTGCCCTTGTCTGGTTCGCCTGCCCTTCCCTGGGGTGGCCCTCTGGGGCCTGTTGATGCCGGGGCTTGCGCCGGGGGGGGCGGCTTGCGGTGCCCCCCCTGGACTGACACGTGCCGCGGGCGCCTCTGCGCTCTTGGGGCGGGTTCGGCGGTCTCCGGGGGGCGGTGCTGGTGCTTCGGGTGGCCCGTGTGCTGTCGCGGCGGCCGGTGGTTGCTGCGCTGTGGCGGCTGCTGGGGCGCCGGGCCAGCTGGTGGGTTGGGGCTTGGTCATGCTTGCGGGTACTGTGGGCCTGGGTGGCGGGGTGGGGGTGGGGGGGCGGGTGCCCTGGGGCCGGGCTCGCTGGGGGGGGTCGTGCTCTGCCGGGCGCTTGGGCGTCTGTCGCCGTTGCGCTTTGTGCGCTGCCGGGCCGCTGTCTGTGTCCTCGCCTCCCCCGGTCTGTCTGTGGGCTTGTCGGGGGTGGGGCTCCGGTGCGCGGGTGGTGCGCTGTCGGCTCTGGTGGCATGTGGCTGGTCTGGCTTCTGGTGGTATGTGGGGGCCGTCGGCTGGTCGGCTGCTGGTCTCGCCTTCTCGGCGCTGGTGCTTGGCCTCCCTGCGGCTTGGGGTGTGGTGCTCCCGCTCTCTCTTCGGGGTTTGCTGGCCCGCGGGTCTCGGTTGGCGCTGTGTGGTGGTTCGCCTGGCTGCTCGCCCGTTTTCCCGCCTGCCTGCTCGGTTTCCCGCTCTCCTCCTCGCTGACTCCCCTGTCTGCCTCGCTGGCGGCGTCCTACCGCTGGGGGGGTGTGGCCGGGTGTCTTCCTGCTCCCCGGCAGTCTGCGCTCTCCGCCCCTGGGTTCTGAATCGTATGTCTGGGACCCCGGGGTCCCCGGCTCCGCTGCTCCTTGGGTTACCAACGGGGGATAGGGTGGGGCTTCCGGGTGTCGGGCAGTCGACCACTGTGTGTGTGTGTGTGTGTGTGTGTGTGTGTGTGTGTGTGTGTGTGTGTGTGTGTGTGTGTGCGCGCTTGAGTAAGTAAGAGTGTGTATGAGCGTGCGCATAGGGGTGTGTTTGTGCGTAGGAGCGTTTATGTGCGTGTGTGTGGGTGCGTAGGAGTGTGTATGTGCGTGCGTGTGTGTATTTTTATTTATTTATTTATTTTAGTTATTTATTTGGGGGGGGCATACAGGGGTTTGCTCCGTGGGGTCAGGTGCTGGGCGATACATCTCTGCCGCCCGTGCCTCCGCCGGGTGGGTGGAGGGTGTGCCTCCTGCATCCCTTGGCGGGGCGGCCCTGTGTCGGGGGTCGGGCGGGGGTTGGCCCGGGGCGGGCCGGGCTCCGCTCCCTGGGGGTGGGGGTGGCGGTGGGGGAGAATTGGCGCTTCCGGCGCGGGCGGGCTTCTTTCCGGCTGTGGAGGCGTCTCTGGGCCTGCCGGTTTGTGGCCCCCGGTACCCGTCTGCCTTTGTGGGGTGTGATCTCTCGCTGGTCTCGGGGGTTGGCAGTCCTCCGGCCCGCTGGCGCCCTGTCCTTGGCTGGGATTACCTCTCTTCGGCCCCTTACTGGTCTTCCCGGGGGGGGGGGGCTCTCTGGGCTGGCTCTTGGGGCACTGTTCTTTGTGCTGCCTGCCCCTATGGGCCTGGTGGCCTTCTGGCGGCCGGGGCCCGGCCTTGCTATTTGGGGCGGGGCTCTCTGGGAGGTGGAAGGCGGCCCCTTTCCTTTCATGCACTCTCAGTGACAATCACACGCCCACACATTCCTGCACCTTTATATATATATGAAGTCTTCCTTACATACAGAGATACCTGTACATATGCACACTCACAGTACATACGTACTTCCCCACATTACTCACTGAGTTATCCAGGGTGTTATTATGTTGTTGGTTTTATTACAGCGACGGTGATTTCAGCAGTATGACTATATATATATATGTGTGTATGTGCGGTATATATGTGTATATATATATATATATATATATATATATATATATATATATATGTATATATGTATTTATGTATGTGTATGTATGTATATATGTGTGTATATGTATTTTTTTTTTTTTTTACAATGATGTGCATTACAGTAACTTTGATTCTATTCACTATCATGGATAATCATTTCATTACTACAGTTATGTGTGACTGTTTCAATGCGGTATTATCATGGTGATCACTATCATAATTCATCATTTCATGACTGCTATTGTGTGCGACTGTTTCAATGCAGTATTGTCATTGTGATCACTGTCATAGGTCATCATTTCATGACTGCTATTATGTCTGATTGTCATTGACAGCTTTGTCATTGTGGTTGTTGATATTGATTTGTCCTTTATCCTTGTTCGTCTTTATAGTTGTCACGGACATTTATTTGCTGATGTCGTTCGGTATGTTTCTGTTGTTCTGTCACAATTGTTGTTGTTGCTGCTGTTGTCCTTGTCTCTTGTCTCTCTTTTTTTTGTTTTTGTCCCCCCCCCCCGTTTCCTTTTCTCTTCTTCTCTGTCCCCTCCTGCTCCGGTCCGGGCGCTCCAAATTTGCTTTATAACAAGCATCAAGGTCGAATAAATTTTGTATGACAGGGGAAGTGTATATCACACTTCTCTCTGGCAGAGTAAATCTGTTGAGCACTTGACGGCATTTAGGTATACAATTCTATCTGCTTTAAAGGCTGGACAGGACAGGGGGAAAAAAAAAAAAAAAAAAAAAAAAAAAAAAAAAAGCAATCTGATTCTCAAAGTTAATGTCGAATTTTATGAAGAGCACCTTATGTTCTTTAAATGTTTTCTACTGTAGTTGACTTGCCACCAGGGGGCAACATCCCATGTCGTTTCCCTGTCCCTGTTCCATTTCAAAGTACAGTCAAACCTGTCTTAGCGGCCACCTTTACAGAACGGCCACCTCCCTATAGCAGCCACTGAAAAATCCCACCCAGCAAATTTACATGTTATAGACCCTGTGTATAGCAGTCACCTGTCCAACGCGGCCAGCGGCCACCCATTTTGTCTCCCTTGGTCAATATCTGACCGCATATAGCGGCCAAATTACCAACTCAAGTAGAAGCTTCATGCACGAAAAAGTTTAGTTTTTCAATCAATGAAGCCGTCGTATGTAGACTTTAATTACTGAGTCCTAGCTCAGTCACAATCATTCACAAGATCCACACAAACTGTCAGTTGTTCCACATAAAAAAGCCGTCTTCTTTTGAGCTTGCTATTTCCTGGTCAAACATGTAACTTTAAGAGCATTTGCACCAAAACATTACCGCAAATTAGGCTGGGAACAGGACGTGCTCCCAGCGACGCTACAATAAAAAAAAAAAAAAAAACGCTTGCATGCATGCGGCAGCGGGAGCAAAACTGAGTTCGGTTGTACTTAATTGAAGTATTTTAGAATGTACTCACGTTATTTTTCATCAATCCTCATCCACAAATCCATCAAAGTCCTCATCTTCTGTATTCGACACAAATAAAGCCGTCTTCTTTTCCGTTCGCTACTAGTCTGTTAACTTGTCAGTGTTATTCAGCTCCGAAGCAAAGAAGGAAAGTTCTCCTGTTGCTTCTGCCAACTTTATTTCTTGAACGCGGCCACCAGACAGCAGCTCAGAACACACACACATCTCTCAGCATCGTCTCTCCTTCCTGCTTGCCCACAAGGCAAAGGTTAAACAAGCCCCACTACATAGCTGTCCAGCCAGTGCCTGTAAGAAATGGCACCGTTTATTTCCTGGTGTGCACTGGTCAATACTGTAATGCCGCTTGTTGTGGGGAAGGAGAGACTCACGTCGCCGATGCACTTTAATGGCTTTATTAACAGCGGAGAACACTGCAGGACTTTACATCCACGCCAACATAAACACACTTCCCAACTCTCTCCAAACTCACAGCTAGCACTGAGCCTAGCTCTCCTGCTCGGGACGCCCACCGTCACTTCCCGTCACTTCCTGATGAGCTAAAGCTGTAATAACACTCTGCCGTATAAAAAGTAAAATATTAAAAACAAGCGTAAGACATTACTAACACAGCTTTGTTCTGTGGGTCGTGGATATATTCTATCAGTTATTATTAAGCCTCTAGCTTCCTTTTAGTAAGTAAAAACCTTGGCTATGATTGCACTACATGGTCATGTAGACCTACAAAGTACACTTGGAAGAACAAGAGGTGAATAAATGTATTGCAACTGATGTGAAACTGATGAGGGGTAGGATTAAATAAGCTTTGCTTCTTCCTACTCTTTTTTGGACATGCAAAATTGTGAATTGTACTATGTGATGCTACTGTTTGATTCATGCATGTTCAGGATTAAAACCATGAACCATGAACCATGATAATAACAAGCCTAGTAGTGCTGTACAACTTTTATCCGCAGTCCGCAGTGCCCTCTACTGGTCAACATTATTATTATTTTTTTCCCTTTTTTTTTTTTTTCCTCTACTGGTCAACATTCAAACTGGACGCCAACCTGTCTATAGAGGCCACCTGTCTATAGCGGCCACTTTTGCAGACTCCCTCTAGTGGCCGCTAGAGACAAGTTTGACTATATATGAAATGGAAGAGCCGCATTTTAACGTGGGATGAAAGATCAGGTTACCCTTTAAGTGTGAGCATTTTGTTGGAGAATGTTTTTGACAACAGTTGCCTTCTTGAATTGTTTTTATTCACATCATAATGCAAAAAGCACTAAACTGTGCGGGCTCTGTTGTGAATTGCTGCAACATAAAATACTTTTAAACTAATTTGTATTTTCAGTTTGTTCACAAATGAAACAGCCCATTGTTGGCTCATTGGTAAGTAAGCCAAAAAGAATCAAATGTTTGAGCCACGTGCTGATCTGCACCCTCTCACTACCACTCTTATGCATGTGAAATGAACGTGGTAATTGTCACACTGAGAAATTGACCTTCCTTTCTAATCGAGACTCTTAACGCGTTGGAATAGCGCAAACCCAATTAGGGAACTGATTGCTTTGCTTTCATTTTGCTCATCATCAGCATCACGGTCAAAAGGGCAAGATGAATGAAAGTCTGCTCTTTTGTTCCCACTGTCACTGCAGCTTGTGGAGCGTCCATCACTGAGAAATGGATAAGAGGTTGTCTCTGGCAATCAGCTGTCGCGTTCAGATGGGGACCACCTGCAGATTAAAAAGACCCCACTGGCATACAGTACAATGCATATGCATGATGACTCTTTCCTAGGACAATGAGAGGTTGCTTGGCCACAGCCTTACAGGGGAGCTACACTTCACTAGTCATTGCACACTACTGTTAAAAAAAGTCCATTGACTGGTACACTTTATGATCTTGTTCAAGTAATGAGTCCACCAAGTACTTCAGTTCGGTACACTGGTTAGGGTATGCATTTTTCCAGTGTTTCCATTGTGAAGAGTCAACTCAAACCTTTCTGGGGGGCCACTGGTCGTCGTCGTTGTGAATGGTCGTCGCACTTCTGTGGTCTGATGGAGCCTAAACAGCGGAATGGGAAGACGACAGAGGGATGATTTCACGCCAAGTTCCTTGTTTACAGCGTCACATTGTGTCCTGTGAGAAGACCGTAATGATCCTCTTTGTTTGGAGCCTAAGGATGAATTTTCAGCCCACATTCATCAGCACTGATGATCCGATTAAAGAGTTTCTATTTAATTATAGAGAACGCTGGTGCGGCCCATTTAATGCTCATCTTTTCTGGCTTTCTCTGAATCAAATATGTTCTGCACCCGCACATCCATCCTTACATGTTGACATTCTCACAAAGGCTGCAGGCTGACGGGCGGGATAATAGCACTGTGTCGCCTTTGTGGGCCCTGGCAGACAAACGACAGTGTAAAGACGACTGTCTAAAGGTTGAGCTCTTGGTTGCCTTTCATCTCCCTCAGACGTGCACACGCACAAATGGCAAGCGCCGTCACTTGATTTTGCTCTTTTGCCAGCGGTGTGATGAATTGACAAACAGCCAATACGTCATTAAGAAGATGAGAGGCTTGCAAACACAAATGGCCTGTCGAGGCACATTGTGGTTGACGTTAGGAGTTGGGCATGCTTCAGCATGTATTTCCTTTGACACTGGTGTGGCTTAATGGGGAGGATGAAATAGGCGACTGGTTTGCACTGGCGTCATTACATCCTCCCGTCAGGTTGTATTTCACCTCGCCATGGACAAATAAGTGGAGGTGTCACGCTGGGGCTGCATGGAGAGTGTCACAGCATTGTAAATCCTCTCATTGTTGCCGGGAGGTGGCTGGCTTCCAATAACTGATGCTCATTCCCACACAACATACCACACATACAGCACGTGAATGGATACCCTGGGCCTTTTCCACACACATGGCGCAAGGGCTGTCTTCCGCCAGGCATAATTCATTTCCCAAAACTCCAGCAGCCAAAAAATGTCACCATCAATCAGAGCGTCATTGGCTGGGCAGTGATTTATGACAGGAGACACTTGTAATAAAATCTTATCCCCCACAGGCCTTATGAAACTGCAGGCTTCCTGTACTTAAGGAATCTGCTTCCTTTTAATGCAGATAATCACAAGTGGAATATCCGTCAAAGAGTTGTCACACAGTTGTTATTTTACGTACTTCACCTGTGACATTTGTTTACGCAATGTAGATGAACAACTAGGCTTTCCAATGAATAAAGAAGGCAAAGCCCAGGCAAAATAATTTTGTTTATAAATTGTAAGGATAATGTTTGTCTCCTGCAACCATCACTTTTATGCTATGTCCACATGCACACAAGGCTTTCAAAAAATCTCCTTAAATGGCCTTCAAGAAAAATGCCCCAGCAACAGGCGACCCATAGCTTCAAATTTGAAGGCAGTGAAAGTCCATCCAACCATACATTTTCTATGCCGCTTGTCCTCATTAGGGTCTCGGAGGTATGCTGGCTTGCAGCTGACTTTGAGTACACCATATACTGTATGTGCCAGCCAATCGCAGGGCACATATAGACAAACAACCATTCACAGTCACGTTCATACCAATGAACCTAACATGCATATTTTTGGAATGTGGGGAGGTTTACCTGGAGAAAACACAAGAGAGAACACGCAAAGTCCACACAGAGGTCCCCAAACAGAGATTCGAACCCGGATCTCCCCGATCTCCTGACTGTGTGGCCAACATGCTAACCACTAACCACACCCTGAAGAAAGTTATTTCTAGAAAAGGCACTCCGAAAAGAACAATGGAAAATCAAGAAAAATAGGAATAATATGTGTGATTTTGTTGTGAATCTGTTCCAAACAGTCTGTCTAAAACCCAATCGTACTGAAACTGAAACAATTTTACCCCTAGGAAACATACAGAACAATTATAGTTTTATACGCAAAAAACAATCCAAAATGAATATCACTTTTACACTGGTCGAAGACCTGTTGACAAAGACGAGGGAGGTTGGAGGGGCGAGAGAGCCACTTCCTACTTTGTTTTGAGTTCCTCCTTGAATTCAACTGTGTTTTTCACCTCTTTTATGAAAATACTGGCACTAGCAACTTTATTTGGCCCTATGGTGGTTTATTTCGCAGCCATACTCAATGCAGAAAGTGCAGACTTGTGGTGTAACTGTGTTAACAAAGAACTACACAGTCAGCTGGTGATGACATCATAGATGGGGCGAGGGAGCCGGTCTGCCAGTTGACAACATGATATCGGGCATGTTTGTGTAATAAAGATACGTTATGAACACAGTTGGACTCAAGACTGAGTCACCAACACGTGAGAGTCCCTGGGCACTGAAGTCCGCCGATATGCGGGCAAACAGACTACTTTGTGCAGCATTCTTATTTGAGCTTGCCAAAAAGAATGAGCCTTCAGGATACTGTAGTATTGTGCAAACTAAGTGAGATTTGGTGTTGGGTGTGTAATCCCTGACGGCTGAATAAAGAAGCAATGCTGGGAGTTGTCTGTCCACGTGCTTATTAATACCACCAAATTCAACATGCCAAAGGTAAAATACAACATTTTGTTATGCGCAATATCGTACGACAGCCGAAACAGCCTACGAGAACCGAGGCAAAATTTTGACAGATTTAAAAAACGAGGCCGTTCGGAAACCGAAGTTCCACTGTACTTCCAAAAATCATATGATAAAATTAAGTAGATCTCTTTTGCCATTTTTCATTTAAAAAAACAGTTGTCCCTCGCTACATTGTGGTTCGAACATTGCTCCCTCCCTCTCGCGGTTTTTCAAACATTCATTAATAAATGATCGTTTTGTGGCCTATTGTTAGTAAAAAAAAAAATGCATATTTATACAAATTGCACATATTTTTTCCCAAATTACTGCAATTTCCAGCCACTGGTGTTTTAAATTTAGACAGTAAAACAGATTTGTACATATATAAGCTACACCACACCACGTAAGCCACACGTCCACGTCATAAAATGACATATTATGGCACGCAGGCATCCATGAGGACCAGGTAGCTAAGAGCCAATCACAAGCTACAAGGGAACTCACAACGATCTTACAGGTTTCAAACCCTCGGAAATCACATGACGTCATTACTCATTATAACAGTCTGACTCACAGTGTCACCTTAGAAAGAATGCTAAAATCATCACACAGCAACCTAACACTCAAAAAATACTTCTCATCATGCATTGCTTCCCAAAAAAGCAGTTCATTCAGTTGCAATGATTCATTCAGCTGCCTGCGTCCACCAGAGGGAGCCCTCTGGAGGGAGCCTCTTGAGTGTTACTGTAAGTTGCTGTGTGATGATTTTGGCGTTCTTGCTAAGATGTCACCATGAGTCAGACTGTTATATTGAGAAGTCACAAGATTAGAACGTGGCCATAAATTAGCCGCTTTATGCGCTGCAGGACTTCAAAGTTTAAGAAAACAGTAGCGGCTTATACACCGGAAATTACGGTAAGCATTTTCAAGCATAATGGCTAAATGCATGGCTAAATGCACTAAAATACAAATATAGTATAAGCCATGAAGACCACAACTTGTGAATGTAGTATTCTACATTGGTCACTAGGTGTCAGTAATTGTTCGGTGAGACCACCACCGAAGCACCAGACATGATCAACCGACTTTTATTGCAGGTTTGAATTATCGCACAACAGGCACAATAATAACAACATAATAATAATAATCATAATAATAAAACAAGTTACTGTTGTGGCCTGGGCCCACAAGCTAAAACTATTTTGAAACCCCAACGTCACTTCCTGTCCGCCACTGATTCTACTCCACTACAAGGTAAACTGTCTTAAATGTCTTATTTTCTGATTATATCTTCTATAATGGGTAATACAAATGTAAGGGGAACTATATGGCTGTTATTTAATGTCTAGGAGGCTTGAAAAATGTAAAAAAAAAATATTTAGAAGATCATCAACAGGTTTTCTATGCCGTAACTACGACAATATTCCATTTATTAAGAAAGAATCCTACTTCGCGGCTGAGTCTGGAACCAATTAACCGCAATAAACGAGGGTATTACTGTACATTAAATTAAATAATGTTCCAAAGCAATGCAGAGGAGCCATCTATTGTATTCTCAGCCCAGTGTTGTTGTGAAGATCCCGCAGGCCCGGAGCGCTGTGAAGATGCATTAGTACCACTGCAATTCATTACCTGGAAAATGTGAGCTTTTGTTCTGTTTACAGCACAAACATTCATCAGGCTGCCACCTGGCTCAGGGAGCCACGTATGGCACAGCTAATTACACTATATCATCATTTAGACAACATGCTTCTTTTAAGATCACTTCGACAGTAACGGAGGACCGGTTTCAGCCTGGCCAAGATGCAGTGTTTGCTTTTATTCTTGCAAACAATACAATTTGTGGCCTTTTTTTCCTATGGTATCCGTCAGCAAAGGGGGATAAGATAGCAGCCCCGCCTCCTCGGCTCCAAACATTCCAAGCCGTCCCAGCTGTCACTGTTGCACAGTTACTGGAGTCAAATGTTCACCTGCCTGTTTATGATGGGGATTAATGGATGGATTACAAGGGGCAACGAGCAGAAAGGGCCCATCTGTGAGTCTTCCTGTAGCTGAGATGAACGAACACATCGCCTGCTGTTTTCGCTGTCAATGACAAGCATAGAGCGCTAAACCAACTAAACTGGTTTGATGTAGATTCAAAAATTACAATCACGCAATCACTAATAATAATTCCCTTGATATACTGCCATGTGCATGCATCTGCGTCACCACCAAACAGGAAGAGAGTTCACTCTGTGCATTGGTTTCAGCATTTTGGCACGTTTGTTCCACAGAACAACGGCATGAACGGACTGAGCCCTCTTGTCATACAATCTCTTTGTCTCTGTGGAGGAGGTGTGGTGCCGCTATCATACACACAGAAGCAGCAGAAGAGTGCAGCCTTGTGGAGAGCAATACAAGGTAACGTAGCAGAAATTAGGAGGGAAAAAGATGATTGCAAAACAGAATGCTAACATGACACTGAGATGTTTAGTTGACAAAGTAAATACAAATCTCACAGACAGTTTAGTTGCTACATCGCAAAAGAAATGCTCTTTTCATCCAGTTGAAAAGCCAACTTTTCAAGAAAAGCTGCAAAAGTTTGAGAGACAATACAAATTGCTTGTGAAAAAATCACAAACGGTCTTTCCATAACTTTACAACAGAGTGAAAGATGAAATATTAATGGAAATATTGCATTATTTTGATATGTAGGGCTGTCAATCAATTAAAATATTTAATTGCAATTAATAGCATTTTGTCCATACTTAACTCAGCATTTATTGCAATTAATCACAGATAGAAAAAAGTTGTTTTTATCAATAATAAGTAGGGATGTAAAGCTCTTTGTTGTAAATGATTCGATATGCATCTGGATACACAGGTTAAGATACAATTAAAAAACAAAACATTTTAAAAACAGAACGATTCGATGCAGTGTACAAACGATACGATTTGATTCGATACGATGTGTTGCTGTAGACATTAATCTTACATTATAAAATAAAAAAGCCAATTCTATACAAATTGAATTCGAAACGGTTTCCCAGCAAAGCATTTCATTGGCCATTTTGCAGTTCATTATGTCCCCCAACCTGTGTAGTGTTTCCTCTTCAACCTTACTGAAACAAAACTTCCATTACTTCTCGGGGTCAAGAGCACTCTACTTAAAGCAAACAAAAAATGCGTGACATATTGTGTCTCCGTTTCCTCAGATAAACGAGGTGAGCGCATCCATCCAGCTGTTCTTTTCTCACTGAAGGAAGGAGATGAACCTCCCGCATTGTCGCAGGGCGGTTGATAACAATCGCGGAGCTAGCAGGCCGGAAGAAAACACAAACAATGACTTCCGCTACAGCAATTTAATCCCCTTGGTGTTAAAGGGTGACACAAAGTGGACAAAGGGATGAATAAAACCCCTGAATCTGAAGATTAAGCACAAAAAAGAGAAAGGAAAAGGACTTCCTTTGTGTAAAAGGATCCTTTTGAAGTGGCAGAGACCTGACAGACGTCCTCTTTTTTTGGGACCAAAACCAGCCAACCAAAACCCTTTCATGTGCCATCATCTTTGTGGGGCAATTAACACCATTCACAAGGCCAGGCATCATCCCAAACTTTATTTAACATTGGCTAAGGGGATGTTTAGACAATAACGATCTCGTAAGGAACAGAAGACGAACAGGAAGGCAACTTTAGCTGTCACTAAAGAATCAGTACACACACCAACTGCGAGTCTTAACCAAAACAAGTCTTTTGAATACTCTGTGTCAGCATACATGTAGGTTTAGACTTTAACGTAAACTAATATGACTGAGCTGGACACGAGTGGTGTAGTCAAAATGACACTGTGTTATTGACATAAACACAAACACTACAACAGAGTTGTGGTCCGCCCTTGCTGTTTTTGGTTGTGACATACACGCCTGAGCATTATAATGCAGCGTTAAGTGGCATTCGTATTGTGTCATTTTTAGACTTTTTAATCACTGTTGTGTGGACACACACTGTTTTTAGCCCTTAACAATACCTCTATTTTCTGGCCTTGTGTAAATGACACATCATTTGGCGCACACAAGTTCTTCTACCATCACGGCGCCCTCCTCCTGTGTTATTATTTATATTTGATCGGGCCTGTGTTTATAGGCGGTGGAGCCGAGCCAGGCTGTTGCTGGATGAATATTTCACCGCCTCCTCTCAGTAAGCCTCCCATGTTAGCCGCCGTGAATGAAGTCTGCAATAACTGCACTTCATGCTCAATGGCGCTGCGGCGTGAGGAGATGCAGCCTTTGGGAGTTTTATCGCAGACCTTTTTTTTCGGGAGCTCTCTTCGCTCAGGGGACTCCCTCCCCCACTGTTCTTTCTAATACGGCGGTGGCGTCTGGCCCCTCAGTGTGCAACAGTGGGGGCGGGAAGGAAATGATGAAGCCTCCATTTGCATTACGTAATTTCATGCATTATTCAGAGCCGGGGAGAACGGTTTCAACCTCGACGAGTCCTGGGAGGCTGGCGAGGAGATAACTGTTAGTGACGGGGCTGCCTCATGAAATGCAGAGTGGCTTAACCGCCCAATCTGCAGATATTACTCCGCTCCGTTGACGTTCTTTTCAACTAGCAGATGCGCATATATTTTTTTATCCGCTTGGTGACACGCTGAATGTTTCCCAGCACACAACAACACATATTGTTTTTATATTCACAGATATTCTATTAGAGATGTTCTACCTAGTGCAATGCTATTGTGTTGCAGCCTTGTCAGATTTAGAGCATTTGTTATGCTAGATTATTTCCCTTGCTGTACAGTAAGTCGTTTGTGTGTATCTACCTGGTTTTGTATGTTGATGTTTGCGTAACTTCCTGTTTGCTTTGGATATATCACTCAGAATTGTATTTAATACCAATGTGTTCCTCTAAATTTTGGTGAGAATCCACGTGTTACATGTTTATGACAATGTTGACTTTATTTACATCGACATGCGCTTCTTTGTTTATGTCTAGAGGTTTTGAAGACATTTCTAACAGGGCTGTCAAAAATAAAGCGTTAAGGGCGGTAACTAATTTATTTAATTAATTACGTTACATTTTTTTTTGTAATTAACACATGCGCACCAGAGCAAGCACGCCTCTCTGTTACAGAGCACAGTGGAGCGTCCCCCCACAATCACACAGCGTCTGATACTCTTTTATAACTTCAGTCTGACCTGAACACATCAACAGCAGTACAATTCCAACACCATATACTCTATGTATCTCCAACTCACACACGTCTCTAGCCTGTTCATCTTGGGAACGACATGTACTCATTGTCATTACAAGAATGTGAGATGCATTCAGGGACACTCCGAACGTGTTCAGAAATTTACAGTGGAACTTCGGTTTTCGTCATTGGTCCGTTCTAAAAGGTCAGACAAAAGCAGAAACGTACGAACGTCAAATCTATTTTTCTCATAAGAAATAAAGTAAATTACCGTAATTTCCGTTGTATAAGATGCACTGGTGTTTAAGCCGAACCCACTACATTTGGAGAGAAACATATATATATATATATATATATATATATATATATATATATATATATATATATATATATATATATATATATATATATATGTACATATATATATAAGCCGCCCATGTCCACGTCATAAAATGGCGTATTGTTGCGGGCACGAGTTCGTGAGGACACGGTAGCTCTTTATTTGACAGGAGCCAATCACAAGCTATGAGAAAGCTTGTCAACTCATTGGAAATCGCAGGAGGTCATGACTCAATACAACAGTCTGACTCACAGTGACATCTTACAAACAACATAAAACTAATCACACAGCAACTTAACACTCAAAAGCTAGGTAAGAAATATACAAGGCAAGTACCAATACGAGTTTAAAATGAAAAACAGCTGAGTTAACTTCATCCCATAATGCATTTTGTCCCAGCAAAGCATTTCATTGGTTGTTGCTGTCGGCGCGCTGCAACGAGGTCAGCCTCCCTCTGGGCGCTGGGCTCCTCTGGCTACCCCTGGTGGACAGAGGCAGCATTGCATGGACGCTGTTTCATTCTAGTCTGTTACAAACTTACCTTTGAAAGGAAAACTGCACTTTTTGGGGGTAATTTTGCCCATCATCCACAATCCTTATGTGAGACGTGAACACAACTAAAGGGAGAAAAACAGCTAGCACTCGGGAGCTAGCAATGCATGTAATGGGAATCACCTATTTCGCCTATAAAGCCCTCGTAAAAACCCTCCAAAAAACGCCAACAATGTTCTATTTACATAACGTGACCTGCATATTAACCGAGCTACAGTGACATTGTTATCATAGGAGCTAATACCAAAAAACTAGCACCTCGCTCACAACGCCTCAGGACACTACCGAGAGGTAGCGTAAGCCGAGTGTGGAAAAGTTCATGCTTGGTTATAAACCATGCCTCACACGTGTAGGCTCTGGCACTAAGCTGAAAGATTCCACACACTACCAACTAAACATCCAGACAGACTGAAGTGGGGGATACTGGCGCTCAATCCGACAACATCACCAGGAAGACTCGGTTAGATGCTTGTTAGCACTCAGCATGTTTTTACCTGAGGACTATGCTGAAATTACCAGCTTCATGGGGAGCACAAGTCTTAAAGATACAGCCATCCCATCAGTTGGACAGTGAGAGCGGGCACTGTAAGTGACTGTTGGTTATGGTCTTATTTTGTCAATGAAACGTTTCGCACTAGTGCTACATGCTAACGCTATGAGAATGGCTTACTGTTTCATTATAGCTGGATCTGCCTAGCACCCTGCAATGTTATTGTCTGCCTGGAGGGGGGGGAGTAAAAAGTAAAAAGTCTTTATAGGCGGAAAGGTGAATGACTTTACATTGCATTATTACTGCCCTGTGCTGCCAGTTTTTCAATATTTAGCATGCACAGACAAAAGAAAGATGTGTGTTCATGTCTCACGTAAGCAGTTTTCCTTTAAAAAGTGGACAGGAGCTGTCATTGTAATCTTTAGAAGCAGGTACAATCATCATTACACACACTGGTCCGTCTAACCACCTGTTATGTTCCTTCCTTAAACCATTCCCCCTGCAACCTGTGTTAACATTACAATCCTGTTGTAACATAAGCTACCTTTGCACTTTGCTACGACTTCTTTCTTGAATTCAGCAGTGTTTCTCACCTTCTTTATCACAGTTCGGGCACTTTCACTTTTTTGCATCTGCCCTAAATTAAAAAGCACAGATTCCTCTAACACTCAGAAATACTCAGTGTGCTTGAACGCCTCATGAGCGCATGGCACAGTGCTTGAAAAGAGAAAGGAAGGAGACAGATACAGTGTTGTTCGTCATTCTATACAGTATGTGTTCTGTGAACAAATAAAGCACCCACACAAATAATAAAGATGATTAAAGGATTTCCTGGCTGGAATCCGTATATAGTGTCCCACCTCTAAAAGAACCACGATCCATTCTTCACAGAGTATGAGTCACCAATGCGTGGGACTTTGTTGGGGCGATGATCTAGTTTGTTGGGTGCACTGTTTGGCCGTACAATAACTGAGACGGTGTACGAAAACCGAGACATACAGTATTTGTGGAAGTAATCTCTGTCGCAAAGCGAATCCTACATAAACCAGGGCATACGAAAAGGAGACCACTATCACATCTCATCAGATCAGGTTGGAATTAGTTAGTTGTTATGTTGGTGCCTTGTCAGGCTGTGATGTTTTACTTGGATTGTTGTGATTTCTTTTAGCACACAGCATCTACAGAGAGCCATCACAAGGCAAAGAGAGAGCAGGCAGGCCAGTTAGTGCAATCAAACATCTCGCACAAGCACAGGAGCTGCATGGCGTGGCAACTGGACACTGTTTCTTTCACAGTGCAAAGCTCATAAAATTGAACGCAGGCTGAAAGGGAGCAGGCCAAATAAAAGTCCCTGCATCTAATCATAGACAATAGAGTGTTTCATTAAGCCAGATAATGGTGTGTGCATTTCATTACCATAGATAACTAGGGATATTTAGATGAGGGATGAGGTGCTCATAAAGCACCAGTTGGTCACCATGGTAACCTGGATCCCGGCAAACAAAAGAGTCGGGGAGGAATGTTTGGCAGGAAGGGATGGAAAGAAAAGGAGAAGCAAAGAAAGAGGTAGAAAAAGCAGAGCAAGAAAGCGTGTGTAGTTTCTCTTCAGGTGATCCTCTCTTTGTTCCCTAACGTGAAATAAGCCTCCTTCCATAGCATGCTAGTATAGCCAAAAGAATTCAACTTAATCACCCAAATGTGAAAGTCAGGGTGCAGCAAAGGAAAGCCAGTTCATCTTTTATTTTTTCAGCTATTACACCCCCACCACCAGCATACACCGCTGGTCAAAGCTCACTTTGTCTTGTATGAATTTCAAATAAAGAAGACTCTGACAACGAGTCGAGCCTCACAGCCTAAATTGGACCAAAACGTGACCTTGACCCCGGGGAGATCTCGTTTATCTCTGAGGTGTCAGTGTGAGTACAAAAACCAGGACGGTTTGTACTCCCGGGGAGCCAAGTCAATCAGGAGCCTGTCTTATCTAATACAAGTCGGATATGTCACGCTACCCATCATCCCACACTGACATGGTCTTCAATTGCTTTTTGCAGTTTTCTTCTTAAGACAGACTGTCAGGTAAAATCACATTTGATGATGTGTTCAAAGGAATAAGACATACTGCTCATCAGGTAAACAGCTCAGGAGGCATAGATTGAGAAAACACACACACACACACTCGTTTCCCCTCTTTTTCTTCAGTTATTTATGATATTCCTCTGATCCCAGCTAGCTAACACACAGCAGCTGGGGTGGGAGAGAGAAAGTAATTGCACACGAGGTGAAAGCAGATTGCCGCTCATATGGACGTCTACATTCTTGTAATCCCACATGGTCCACTTTTATCGAGAATGTACCACTGCTGTCGGACCTTTGATCCCGATGAAATTGGCCTTTTTAAAGTTTAAACATTCATCCGAGGCAATGCTTGACAGACCACGCTGACGTGGAAGTCCTGTTTCACATTCAGCAGTGGTCATTTCTGCAGCATCCAACTTGTTTCAGGTTCGTTCGCTAACTTTTTAGAATCTTATCAGGGTCAGTAGTATTTTAGCACTAGCTTCTCTAAATCAAAATTATGATTATATTAATTGTCACATTTATACCGAAACGGTTATAGAACCTGATTTCACGTGCAGGGTGACCACACCGTGGCAGTCAGGCAGGCAGTTGATTCCCCTGACGATGCATGTAGTATGCATTGCACCAGACTCCAGTCTCGGCCCGGTGGTAACAAGATCAGCCCGCTTGGACCCGACAGGCTGAGTCTCTCCCTTCCTCACAGGGTGGCCCATCTGGCTGGCGTCCCGGCTGCGGCGCCAGCCAGTGGCTCTACTGCACGTGGACCCATCTGTGGTCCTGTGAGTGTCTGTGTGTTCCGCAGATGGGACAGTGGCTCAGCGTATGGCCATACATTACTTCGAGTGAATGTGGGAACTGGCCGATGCGTAGGTGGGACTTGATTGGGACGTGATCAGTCATTCAAGTGTAAAAAGAACTTAATCACTAGAAATAGTAAATGTAAACAAACTAGCATCACATCGCTTCTACCATGGGTGGCCACAATGGCGATCAAACCCACAGCGTTAACATTGCGTGTCAACCGTAAAGCCGATTCACATATCAGCATCGTACTTTTTTGGTATAGTGGCCTTAAACTATCCAAGTCGACTTCAAATACCCTCGCTCCTCTCGCCTGGCTGCACAGTTTAAAAGGTGCACATGGTGCGTGGGACAATGGCGGCCCTTTAAGGCATTGTGCAGATCAGGACCCATGGAATTTTGCCTCACATCATTAAAAAGGGATTGGCGAGCTTGCCGTGCTCGTGGGAAGTGCTGTTAGTTAACCCAACAAAAGTGCCCTGGCAGCAGAACCCCAGAGATGAAGGGCAGGGCAGCGATGCGGGTGGACGGGGGCGGGGGATGCGGGGGATGCGGGGGATGGGGGTGTGGGGCATGGGCGAATCCACCTCTAATCCTCGCCACCTCATTGTGCTGATACACCGTAAACCCTACGACCACTTCCCACTCTAACCTAGGCGGATTTTGGCTGAATTAGAAAAACCTCTGATCCGTGAGCCCTCAACTTTCCCTCCCCTTCGCTTTCTTTCTGAGCATTTCTTAAATAATATCAGTTAGAAAAATCTGGTGTCTAATAACTGCCTTAAAACAAGAACTCAAATCCAGCCTAAATAGACGTCTGAATCCTTGTTAATCTGCATTTAAAAGACAGATGACGTCCAAATCCAAAGGCTCCCTCAATGCTGCCTTGTTTTCCTGTTTCTTTGAAGGAGGCTCTGTTGCTACTGTCCTTTGCAGCCACCCATAGACAGACCCAAGACACTTTGCGCACCACTGCTTGTCCTCGAAAGCCCTAAAAAAAATACTTTTAGTAAAGCTAACTCGCAGCCATCTAGCATTGCAACATAAGGATAAGATATATTATAAGGGATACACAACCAGGAAATGAAAGATAGGACATCCCATTTAAGGGTAAAGGGTTGATGTGACTGTCGACTCCGTAGACCTCGCAGGCTGGATCTGAAGGGTGCAGCCCTTCAACTGGAACATAGCTAAACTTTATTTCCGGTCTTGCTGGTGAGGCGCTGACTCCTATGGAGTTTTTGTCTTTTTTATGTTAATACAGGTTGCTCATTAAGGGGAATACAAGCCAAAGAGTACAAGAAAAAATAGAAAAAAGACTAATAATTCACTTTCCCATTTATTTATTTTGTTTTTTAGAAACTGAAAAATAATTGTGGTCTTAGCTTTTATTTGTACAGTCCCTCGTTTACCGACCCGACCCGAATTTCCGCAAACTAGGATTCAATATTAATAAATGAAATATTTCCATAGTTAGATCATTGAAAACCTGTTTAGGACTTTCAAAATATGTTTTTTTTAACATTATTAGAGCCTTGTGGACATGAAATAACCCCCCTATAGTCACCTTTACACTCCTATTATTCTTTGTTTACACCACATTGGCTACGGGATGACTGCAGAGACATGAGAGACGGCTGCTGCTAACATAGCAAGCTAGCGAGCTAACCAGATAGCCTCTCCAATTTACGTATTCTAAACTTAAGTGTTTCAAACAGAGTGGGGAGGAAGGGCGAAGTAAGAAGAAAAAAAACTTACCACTTCCACACGGAATGTGAGGAGAGATTTTTTTTCCCCAGTCTGTCATGTCAGACATGCCAGGGCTGACTTCAGGCAGTGTGAAGGTCTTGTAATATAACGACATGTCCCATCAGTTTAACATAACTGACGCCTAGTGACCAGAATACTACATATAACTTGTCTTTCAATATTTCTGACTAATAATAGGCGATAATAAAACCGCAGAGTGAGTGAGGAGCAATATTCAAACCGGAATGCAGCAAGGGACAACTGTATATGAAGTACACGTGCCTTATCCTTCTACAGGAAATCTTACTTTGTTGTAAAAGTTTGATCACCCTCTGTTTAGTCTGAAAGTCCAGTTTGAAGATGTTTTTGAGCTTGGTTCTATAATCCTCCATCTTGGCAGTCGGATCAATTCATTCATTCCGGTGAGCACAAAAATATCTTTATTGCATTTGACCTGTTGCTGAATCTAGCTCTAGCAGGCACTGGCTTTTCCTCTATTTAGAAGGACGTCAGCGACAAGTACCTGTCAGCTCACACACATCCCCTTCCCTTCACAGTACCGTTTGCCTCAGCATGTGACATTTCTCTGTATTTTACTGTCTAATTAGCAAGGATATTGATGTCACACTTGCATCAAATACATTGCACAGGCTGCAGAAAGTCCTAGTTTAATGCTCTGCAAACATTATTTTGGTGAGATCCTGACAGAGATTGCCATCCAACCTAGCGCAGTCAGACTGGAGGCTCAGCAATTTCCTAACAATTTTTACTTAAGATTATGTTATTCAGTCATTCAATCATACAGAAAATACATTTATGACACAACTAAATGTACAAATATTAATATTTACTTTGTTATTTGTTTTTTTTATTTTTCATATGCCTCCCCTGATCGCATGTCACTGTCAAAGAGTTATGTAAGTCTGAGAGCGAACCTTACTAAAAGGACATTCTTCATAAAAAGATTCAATACAATATTCGCTATATTAATTTAAGTGCACATTCAGGTTTTTTGGGCCAGAAATTGATTGACATTTATCTCGGCTACATCCGACACCCTTCCACCTCATCAGGAGGATGGGGTGTGTGTCTAAAAAGACAAACAGTTAAGCTGCGGTGCTGGCGGGGGCGGGGTTTTGCTGTTAAGTAATAGCAAGGATCATTTAGCGTGCCAGTGGTCATGACAAAACACTCCATAGGCCAAAAGACACCCTCCTCTTCTATCCCTAATTCTGGGTTGACCTTGGCTTGTTCATCGGGTCCCCATGGCTGCTGGTGATAGTGACACGCGTCTGGGTCGTGGATGTGGGAGTGGGGGGCAGAGTGGGGGTTTAGGTAGTGCAGGGTTTTGCGTGTGCAGATGGGCGATCCGTTAAGAGACGCAGTCTCATATTCCCCCAGGGGCGGGGGTTTAGAAGGTGGCGGGCGGCAGAGGTCAGGGATCAGAGCCCCCAACTGACTCCCCACCCATGCCTGGTGTCCCGGGACGTCTGCAGATGATGCCGAGTGAGTGCACGCATTATTCAGTTTACGCTATTAATGCAGGGGGATCTGTAGGAGTGGTGGGGTGACGAAGGGTTGTTTGCAGCTGGCACGTGCTAAACACACATACACTTTTAATTAAAGCTGACTAATTTTGACCATTTTCTCTTTAATGTGTGTAAAGACAGAACCAGCAAAGAGGGCTAAAAATGCTACTCTGTTTATCAATATTGTCATTCTTCTTATTAATATTATTGGTAGTAGCAATAGTCCTGTTGATAGTAGACTTACATCACTGTTGCAAATCATTACTAATATATTTTGCAAGCAGTAAAACTAGGAATTCATCCAAAATGTAACAACTTTTTTGAGTTTATTCATTAAGGAGTGGACCAGCATGGGCTTGGCGGAGGCTACCAGGATGGCGGAGGACAGAGAGGGATGGAGGCATATCACGATGGCCACAGCCTCGCATTAGGTGACCAAATGAGAAGCAGCAGAAAAAGAAGAGGATTCATTCTACACTACTTTGAAATGTCCTGTTAAATTTCGGATTATTTAGTGCCCTGCTGCAAGAGGAACAGCACTTTCTGGCTATAAATTTTGTGAACAATTTCTATTAGTTTTATTGTATTTTTTTACTGCATGTGCCTTCTACATAGCTATATAAAACAAAGCTTTTACACCAGAGGTCATTCTGTAATGGCTGAGCTGCATATAAAATCTCTTCAATAGCAGGATGAACTTATTGTCTATTCCGATCAATACTTTAGAGTATTGATCGGAATAGACAATAAGTGTTTTGCATTAAGAGCAATATATTGGCTCTTGTGCAATAAATATTGTGATATGACAACCATTATTCTTTTAAATGCTCTCTCATCATTTCCTTTTTGTGCACAGAGGTTGACCTTGAAAACGGACCGTGTGGTGTATTCTGCCTTGCCAATGTGATTTTCTTCATGCTTTGTGTCATCCTGCAAAAGCAGCAGCTGCCTGTGTGGGGCCTTGCAATAGGTTCTGTTTTTTTGCATTTTTTTCAAAGGCTTCAACAGTTAGGTTTTTTACATCTCTGGGCCAGGTTCTGACTTGAGATGCATTTGATGCATGCGCAGAAAGCTAGAACACCCTTTGAAGCTTGCAAAGAAAGCATCAGTGAAGCTATAGGACATAAAGCTTAATTACAGGACCCCCCCTACACACACACAAAGTGGTAGTTTAATGGATCATCAGATGTGCAAATGACATGCTCCTTTAATAAGACTTGAGCCTGTGCTGCAGATAATACCATAGTCATTGTCCTTGCAGTCAAGTTAGTTATCAAGCTCTCTTTTTGTGTGACTGACTGCCTTACTGGCTAATGACACACACACACACACACACACACACACACACACACACACGCACACCCACACACACTGGTTTAATGCATATTAATGCAGTAAAGCGACCCGCTGTGGAGAGGAGGAGACAATGGGGCAGAGGAGGGTGGTATCGAGGGCCGGTCACGGATGGGGGAGGCAGAGCAGGTGCGGTTGGGGCATCACATTCACTAACAGTACAATCATCAATGCTTATTTTAGTCTTCATCTCCAGTGTCAAAAGGTCACTGGTGGGTGCGCCACCAGGACTGTCAATCAAACAGTAACACCACAGCATTAGGTGCATTTGCACCATCTGATGTTAGTTAGCAAAGAATTATGACGAGCAGAGTGCCGTTACAATTGTGTGGAGTGGACACTTACAGTACATTAATGTCATATGGTGATGCAAATAGGGATCCTCACCAAAATGTAATGGTTTCTTCCATGGCCCATGCACCAAAGTTTGTGCACATTATTTTGTATTATTTGTGTAACGCTGTTAATGTGATGCTACTATTTGTCACTGTGATGGGCTACTGTATATAACACAACACACACAAAAACCCATTGAAGGATGAATTTCTAACGTTCGTTCCTCCTGCCTCGTGGCCCCCTGCTGGATCAGTGTGGACCCTCCGCCGCTTGATCATCAACTTGAACCAAACCACACCCCCTCCTCTACCCGCTAATGAGGGGAACTTATCCTCGCCTGCATGTTGACTGAGCCGCACACTGGAGCCAGCTGGAGGAGGAAAAGGGGAGCTTACCGCAAAACCGCCCATGCTGACACTTTCGACATCATGGATTTTGTGGCCCACGGCTATTTGGACGCGCGGTCTCCTTATGATTACACCTTCAATTTTTGGAACGACTACCTGGGTCTGTCGACACTTGTGGCCCCGAACAAGATCCGTAGCCCCCCCTGCAGCCCCAACTCTATAACGGAGTCACTAAAAGCCACTCTGGGCTTGGACGACTCGCCGGTGTGCTCCTGCGTGACAGTGCCCAGCAGGGACGGCGAAGCAGGTCACCTGGATTGCTGCTCCCCGCCCCTCTCTCTCTATGAGCTCCAGGAGCAGATCTCGCTCCTCCGGCCGTACGGACACCTCGGGGCCGCCGACAGAGACGCGGCTGCCTACGGGGGCGGCAACTTGGTGGGGATGGAGCTGCTCTCCGCGGACCGGAGACGCAAGCAAGTTCAGCGGGGCAAGCCGGAGCCCAAAGTTTGCGTGTTCTGTCGGAACAACGGCGCGCCGGAGGAGGTGTACGGCACGCACATCCTAAAGACCGCGGACGGCAGGGTACTGTGCCCCATCCTGCGGGCGTACACTTGCCCCCTGTGCAGTGCCAACGGAGACAACGCGCACACCATCAAGTACTGCCCGCTATCCAGGGAGCCGCCTGGTGGCCACAGAGTACTGGCTAAAGGAAGCAGGGTAGCTGGCAAGAGACTCAAAATCTTCTCATGAACCTTCCGAAGTGATGATGACGATGGCAGTTACGTCCACACTGGGCTTCAGTACCTCCGCCAAGTTTCCTTTAGTATGTTTCCATTTGATTATGGAAATAACCACATCTCATCCAATTTGAATGACATGTGCTACTTACAGGTATATGCAGGGTCAGAAACTGTCAAACCACTTTTCATCTGGATCTAATCCAGACTGCACATTCGGAACCAATGCAAATTGAACCCAGAAACGTCCAGTGTAACATGTTCAGATAAAAGACATAGTTTAAAAAAACAATCACGTATGAGTCAAATCTTGTTGAGAAGCGTCTTGTTGAGAATGTCAGACTAGCTTTCATCTAGATTGCACTCATATTGTGCATTTGGACCAAATGTAAATTTAACCCAAAATGAATAAGTTCCGATACATAGAGGTGATCAAATCAAGATATCTTTCTCACTGATTTTGTCACTGATTTGGTGACAAATGTTGAAGCCTGAGATCTGTAATGTCTTGGTCTCATGGTGTATATACACTTGGACCCCGCCCCATTTCAGCACTCTATGAATTTTTTTTTTTTTAAAGAAGAAAGACCCAAAGCATGATTATGGTTCAGTGACCACACTCAGTGTTTGTTATAGTGGCGACATGATGCTGCACTCCGAATGTCGGTCAAATGCCTGCCATTCAGGCCTGCATGAAACAAATATACTTGTTTATCTCCCAGCACTATAATGCATTTTCTACCAAAGGAACACGCCTTTATGTATGTAGCCTAATTCCTGCATAATGGATGTCATATATTCTTTACGTGTCAATTTATTATGTGGATAGTATTTTGTATATCTGGACCGAATGTAAAAACAGTGGAATGTTGATGTGACACACAGTTCACTATACAAGCTATATTATTTAGTGGTAAAAAAAAAAAAAAGGTAAATTGAATCTTTAAATGTTTTTAATAAAGGGTTGAGCAGTTTTAGCGATGAGAAGCGCAACATTCCAAAGTCTTTATCTGTTAATAGAAAACGTTTTATGTACTTAATTTTTTACCTGTATTACTGGGCGGATATATTCATTTTAAATATGCTCTGAATAAAATGTCATTTGCAATTGTTTGGACTAAATAGCGTCTTGTCTGATGATTGCTGACAGTTTCTGATGATGTGGACGCCAGGTTTACATGTGGTGAAGGTGCGCCGCCTAGTGGTCACAGCATTTGAGTACTGTATTGTGACGATCTGATTTTTAAACATTCATAACCGGTGTCGGGAGTAACAGCGTGAAACATAACAGCGTTACAAACACCATTATTGTTTTCCAGAGACGGGTAATCTAATTAACTCATTCAATCCCAGCCATTTTTGAAAAGACAACTCCTTCAGTAGCAGCCATTTTAGACACCTTTGACTGATCTTTCAAGGCACACAGAAGATCGTGTTCTATGGCTATATAAACATGGAACCTACCAAAAGAGAGATTAGACTCCCGTCTTTCATCAGACAAAAAAATTTGTTTCTACCTTTTTCTGTTCTTTAGTAATCAGTAGTACAACATAGGTACGTTTCAGGAAAATATCAGGTCCCAAGTAGAAAAGGGAGAAAACCAGCTGTTTGTGATTTCATAGATACATTTCAAGCATAACTTTCACTTTGACACAAATATGCTCAAATATGTAAACAACTATGCCACAACATAACACAAAAAGGGGTTGTTTTACATAAAAAAAACATTTTATTTACAAATAGAACACCATGAACTACTTATAATTTTCAGATTTGGAATTGCTTGTGCGTACAAATTTCCCTACAATGCCTAACCTTCTGCATGCTACACTCCTCCATGCTCTCCCACTTCCTCCTTCCTGTCATGTGTGTTTCTCTGTCCACCTGATCTCTGCCGAGCTCTTACCAAATGCACTTCTGTCACCTAGTGGCCGTTTTTATGGATTAAAATTGCTCTGAAGGGAAATCCATCGCTTCTCTTTCAAAAAAATGTGAAAGACGTATAAATATGTTGTTGGGATCGAGCATTTAGGATTTATAGAAATGTATATAAGTACATCTTATAAGTACATTATAAGAACATTATAAGTCAATCTTTGGTAATGAATGAGTTAATTACTATTTCAATTGTTACAGCGCCTTTACTGTTATGGACAGTGAAATGTGGCGTGTTATTATGCACTGATAACTTTATCAGCGATCTAGATGTGGCTTCGGTCGCCATTGTTCAATACTACAACACAGGGAGCTAAATATCTAGTCAACAAGATATGGTTGCTCATGCTCAGGAAACCACTGCCCCCAAGCGTTGTGGTAGAAAATTGCAAGTCACAAGGTAAGCACTCAGCCTCATCTCATGAAACATCTCTCAAAGAAACACATTACTGCAAAGCATTCATTTTTTTAAAGTAACACAATAATTACTTTCCCTGGTAACTAATTGCATTTATGAAGAAGTGATTCCATTACTAATTCAATTACTTATTTTAACTAATTACTTAAGTCACTTAACTTGTGTATTCTTCTTCTCTTATACACCCCTGATTAACTCCTCCCAGAATAGTAAAACAAACAAAAACAAACTGCAGTTAATCCTTAAATTGAACTCTTGTGTGACATCATGCATGACAACAGTTGACTTCAGAGTCATATTATGAATTGTACAACCTCAAGTGTTGTCTATATGTGCCCTGCGATTGACTGAAGTCAGCTGCGATAGGCTCCAGCATACCCCCGACCCTAGTGAGGATAAGCGGCTTAGAAGATGGATGGATGGGCAACCTCAAGAGTGTTGGACTTGCAAGGTTCCACTGCACTTGTATTGCATACATTGAAAGGTACCGTAGAACAACTGGCTTGACTGTGCACGAAGACGATTACTATGATCAAAATCTAAAAACAGTTGAACGACAGAGTGCCCAGCAACGTCAAGTTGCAGGAAGCTGCCCTCTCTCGGAGCTAAATGGAAAGGAACCCTAATTGCTGACAATGCTAGCGCCCATATCTGTCCCACTAGTTACTTCACAAAACTCTAAACTTTTTCCAACGAGGGCCACGTACAGAAAAATGAAAGGATCAAAGGGCCACTTTGTTATTTTGTAAAGACAAGGGAAGGATATTATTTCAAGAAAAAACTGCATCTCTGCTTTGTGACATTAATGAAAAAGCAATAATTACGTGTCACTCCTAGAATTTTTTTAAGTAGAATGTTGTTGATTATTTTTTTTAATTTTCCAAAAATTTTAACTTTCTTCTGAAATAATCTTTGTAAATTTTCTTCTCGTAATATTATGACTTTATTCCCATATTATAACTTTTCTCCCAACCCAATTTTCCAAAAATACCACCTTTATTTTGTTTTGTTTGTCATAATGTTATGACTTAAAAAAAACTTTATTCTTTAATAGTGCATCTTTCTGCTACTAAAATGACCTTAATTTCCCTCATAATATTACGAGTTTATTCTCGTAATTTTTTTTAATTTTTTTTCCTCTTAATATTTTGACTTGTAAACTTGCAGTTGTTTGTCATTTCTGCTGTTGTTTTTGAAATGTTCCCACTATTTCAACTTTCTTCTTGTAAATGTTATTCTCCTAGTTGTGACTTTATTGCCATAATATTTTGACTTTATTGTTGTGACACTGTAACTTTTTCCGCAACCTAATTTGCCACAAATTACAGCTTTATTCATTGTTTTGCTTGTTTTTAATAACATTACAACTTAAAAAAATAGGTCTTCAATATTTCAACTGTATGCTAGTAAAATGACATTTTTCCTCATAATATGATGATGTTATTCTCATAAAATTACAAACTTTTTAAGTTTTCTTGTTTAATTGTATTTTTAGAATGTTCGGTGAGGTAATAAAAAAAAACAGCCGCAGACCATAAATGGCCCCCGGGCTGCACTTTGGACACCCCCTGCTCTCTAGCATGACTGCAAAGGTGAAGTTAAGCTGAATCGTTTGCAAAGCTTTATTCAGCCATTCTTCCCTACCACATTTACTGCTGACAGCGTGAGTCTGAAGACCAAGCTCTGCTCTCGTCACTGCAGCAGTCTGCTATTGGCCCATTGAATGCTGACATCACTCACGAAGTGTGTGTGTGTGTGTGCAGGGGGGAGGAGGAGGAGGGGGTCTATTCTGCGCTATAAAAAGTGTGGGTTCTGCAGCATCACTGAGTTGCTGCAGTGCAGAAAGGCTCACTCATCCACACCAATGGTGTGCAGAACAAGGGGGACTTAAAACAACCTTCTGAAACTAAAACATCCATTTCAGTTTCATTAAGAAAATCCACAAAAAAAGTCATCATGAGCCACGACTCCATCTTGTACCGCCGACCTTGGGACAACCACAGAGAGTCCCGACTCCACTTGAAACCATCCCAGTCCTCCTGGCTCTACTCCTTACATCCAGCTCCAGAGTCAGACAGGAGGGCCTTGAAGCTGGTCTCCTCTGCCATTCCAGGTGGTTACGAAAGGATGGACCTGGGTCAGGCCAGCTCTCTCAACTCACAGCTGCTCGGTCTGCGCTCACAGGAGAGGGAGCAGCTGGTAGACCTTAACGACCGCTTCGCCACCTACATCGAGAAGGTCAGGCATCTGGAGCTGCAGAACCGAGCCCTGCTGGCTGAGCTGGAGGGTCTGCGCAGGCGGCGGAACAATCCGTCCCGCCTGCAGGGTCTTTACGAGGGGGAGGTGCGCACGTTGAGGGCAATGATCGAGTCTGAGAATGAAGACAAGGCACAGATGGAAACGGAGAGGGACTACCTGCATGACGTGCACAAGCAGATGAAGATACGCTTAGAGGAGGAGGTTCAGCGGCGTGTGGATGCTGGGGAGGTGCTACAGCGGGTGAGGAAGGAGGCGGACCTGGCTGCGCTCTCCAACTGTGACGCCGAGGCCAATGTGGCCTCCCTGTGTGATGAAATATCCTTCCTGAGGAAAGTCTTTGCTGAGGAGCACACGGAGCTGCAGGTCCAGCTCCAGGTGGTCAACATCAGCGTGGAGGAGGTGCAGGTGGCCCGGCCTGACCTCTCGGTGGCACTGCGGGACATCCGGTCCCAGTATGAGCGGCTGGCCGGCAAGAACATGCAAGCCGCCGAGGACTGGTACAGGGGCAAGTGCGCCAGCGTGGCAGAGGTGGCCAGCAAGAACAACGAGGCGGCGCACGCCATCCGCGAGGAGACTTTGGACTACCGCAGGAGGCTCCAGTCCCGCTCCTCCGAGATTGAGGCTCTCCGGAACGTCATCGACTCCCTGAACAAACAGCTGGCGGAGCTGGAGGAGACGCAGGTGAAGGAGGTGGAGAAGTACCAGGTGAATGAGGCCTACTCAAGTTGGAAGCTCATTTTGTTTCTCTCCAGTCCTGTAGGTGGCGGTAGAACTAGCACACACAAATAAACCCTTTTATCACATTTACTGAAAACAACAGACGGATCCACTCCGTCACACATTATCATTTACACCCCAACATTTAACTGACACGTATTATTTTCTCTGCCATTCCCAGCTGAGGATCAATGAACTGGAGAGAGACATCCATGAAGCCAAGCAGGAGATGGGGCGCTACCTTAAAGACTACCAAGACCTTCTCAATGTCAAGATGGCTCTGGACATTGAAATAGCTGCATACAGGTGAGACATTCACCACACATGGTGTTTCCCATTAATTCATTTATGTGTGGTGGCCCGCCATGAATATATTTCCATCGCCACAGGTAGAGTTGATGCTACCTTTTTTTTTGGCACTACCTGTTCACCCTCGCTCACAAACACATTATAACGGGACTGTCTGTGCATCTTCTTGTTACAACTCAAACAGTAGATGGCATCGTAACGCTGATTCTTAACACACCTCATACGCACGTGCACACCACAGGTGACTTGGCCACACGTTACAACGCATCTGTTCACCAATATAGTGAGATATTAGATGCACAATGCCGTGTACATTAGTTTTAAAACCAGCACATACTCACGTGGCGTGCAAGAAACAACTTGGATGTTTTTTGTGACCGCCTCTCGCCTCTCGAAATCAGCCGGGATCGGCCCCAGCATACCCTATTGAGGATAAGCGGCAGAGAAAACGAATGGATGCATGTGCGTGTTAAGGCGATACGTTCATGATCTGTCGTTAAATAAAGTTTAAAAACATGAGATTATGACAAAAAACCCAAACCAAACCCATCCACACAGAAATACTAAACTGGATTTGTTGAAAATATCCACTCTGGTAAGAGTTTTGTGTTGCAAATTAGACAATGATGTCACCTGGCCCCGTAACCCAGCTCCACAGATAGATTCAAATCCTGTGGGAAACACTGGTACACTCACACTACCTAAGTGTTAGGACAGGGGTGTCCAAAGTGAAGCCTGGGGCTTTGTGGACTTGTGTATTTTAATTGGCCAACGGCCCATTCTAAAAATATAATTTAATCAGAATTTTTTTTTTTTTTTTTAAACCCAGCAAAAATCAGCAGTAATTTTATTTAAAAGAATAAAATCAAAATATTAACTGAAAAAAGTTGTAATTAACAAGAAAAAGCTGTAATTTCACATGTATAATGTCATATTATGAGGAAAAATAATGTCATGTTAGTAGCATAAAGTGAAATATAAAACAAAAAAAAATGCTACTTTGATGCCATAATACAGTATGATTAAAAACAAACAAAATGATTAGGTTGCAGGAAAAACTGAGAATGTTACGAGAATAAAGTCAAAATATTATGGAATAAAGTCATAATTACAAGAAGAAAATGTACAGGAAGAAAGTTGGAAAAACCCCAGCAGAATTGAAAAAACAGATGTAATTTTGTTTGTTTTAAATGTTTTGTTACCTTATTAGGTTATGGTTTAGCTGGTGTTTGTTTGTGTTCAATATAACATGAAAAGTTATGACTGGATTTGGATAAAATGCACAGGAATTGTCGGAAATGGGATATGGAAGAACTGATTAAATTTTCCCAAAATTCATCCTTTTCCCTAAAACTAATTACCTGCTACTACTGCCACATTTCAGGTTGCCTTCCCGGTACATTGTGCTATCATGCTAGATGATAGCATGTTAGCATTGCTAGCATGCTAACATTAGCATACTAGCATTTTTATCCATTGTCATAGGTAGACACTTGTATAAGGACTTAGCATTATCATGCTAGGTGTTAGCATGCTTAGCATTACACTGCACAACTTTAGCATAGTAGCATTTTTTGCCATCTTCATAGCTAAAACTTACATAAACACTTACCACTATTATGTTAGGTGGTAGCATGCTAATGTTAGCATGTTAGCATTGCTAGTATGCTAACATGTATTTTAGCATTTTTAGCCATTTATATAGGTAGGCTATTATAGAAACAGTTAGCACTATCATGGTAGGTGTGATCTTGCCAATGTTAGCATCTACGGCGTGTGGCGGAGGTCTGCGCTCTCCGAGTGCCTTTCTAGTTTTTATTTGATTTACCAGTTTTTATTGTATGAATTCGTACTTTTGTTTTTTATTACTTATTGTTTGTGCAGCACTTCGGAAACTGTGTTTATAAAATGTGCTATAAGTCTAATAAAGTAGATTGGATTGGATTGGATTAACACATCACAGCGTATCATAGCAGTCCTCACATAGCATGAAAATAAGCCTTGCCTCATAGTGGCTGTGAGCAGTACAGTGATGAAATCAGATAAACAGTAGAAATAAGACTTTGAGAGTAAAGTGAAAATACATATTTTCACACACGACTGGGTACCCCAGACAGAGCCTAGGCCGACATCCACTTGAAAATCTGTGTGCCCAAGATGTACCCTCATAATCTGACAGATTTGAGCACAGATTATGATGGCATAGTATTCATATTAAATCAATCAGGGTGCGCCACGTTAATTGGCATTTTCACTCTTGTTTGTTTTCAGAAAACTTCTGGAAGGGGAAGAGATCCGGCTGTCGTATCCCTACCTCCCGGCCGTAAACTAAAAATGCAACCATGAACCACTCTCTTAACAAGCATCCATCCTGCAAACATCATCAAAAGGTCAACCATGTCAAGACAGACGCGCCCTTGTGCCAAAACAAGAGGTCCACCACAAGTCCCCCTTCTTCTCCACACAGTGTGACTAAAACAGCATAATACAGAATGGCTGCACAGCATGAAGCACCATTGTTGTAATTCACGTTAAAGTCAAAGCAACACAGCTGATTGAAGCTCTTTGTGCAAACACTTGGCCATTTGTTTGTAAAAGGGCATAAATGGTCACTTGATGCTTGAACTTTCAATGTGTAGTAAATACACCTGCAGCTTCCCAGTAGTGACCCCTATGCGTTTATTCTTATTTACGACATTTGAGACTCTTTTTGATGATTCTTCCACAGCCTTTACGTGTAAATGTAAACGAGTGACATGTAAATGCAGGGAAAGACTAGGAGCCTTCTATTTATTATGACATTGTGCCTCTGAGCTTGTTTGAGCCAGATTGTTTCTGTTTAGGGAATTCATGCTTAGCTTAATGAAACTGAAGGAGCACACTGTTACACTTGATGGAACTGTACCCGCTAGCAACAAGCCCAATAAACAAGTAACTGACCTCCAACTTTGGATCTTTTTTTTCCCCCCGTTTTAAAACATACACTCATCAAAAATCAAAACCAAAACTTTTGTTTTTGCTCCCATTTTTTGACTGAGTGGCCTTTTATTGTGGGCAGTCTAAGGCACACCTGTGCACTAATCATGGTGTCTAATCAGCATCTTGATAGGGCACACCTGTGGAGAAGTGCTCACTATCACAGATTTAGACAGACTTGTGAACAATATCTGAGAGAGATGGTGATATTGTGTATGCGGAAAAAGTTCTACATCTTTGAGTTCATCTCATAAAAAATGGCAGCAAAAACAAAAGTGTTGCGTTTAGATTTTTGTTGTGCGTAATTACACATGTCAGCAGCACATGCAAAAGTCTGCCAAGCTAGTACCTTTAGTTATACGAGGTAATAGAAACACCTCGCCAGAAAGATAAAACATCTGTATCCAAAATATGTACTTATATTTTACTATAGTACAGTATAAATGAGTCGGCGATTTCAGGCTACCAAACGCCAAGCTAACAGTTGCTGTTGTGTCCTCTAGTGGATTTTCCCCAAGGTTCCAAACGTACTTGAATCTTCTAAATGTTCTAATTATTTTTGGTACTGTAAGAAAATACATTTGAAAAATATAATCATTTCTATGGGTACATTTTTCGTTCACAAATGTCAATTTTTAAAAACAGCCATCCTTCTTCACTTTTCACAAATAACTCTGCCACTTCTTGTCGTCTGTAAAGTTTATGGACAACAAAGAAGCTGTGGAAGTGCATAGTGTGATTAATGAACTGAACCTTTGAGGAAACCTCTAGTTTCTCATTTATTTTTCCATTTCTTTTGTTGTTTACTGTTTTGTTAATAATGGATACTTTTCTTCCTAATTTGACTTTGCACGTTTATTATTAAGCAGCCTGTGTTTCAAGCTCAACATGTCTTTGATAATGTTGCCATATTTGTTGGATTGCAGGGTGACCAAACGTCCTGTTTTTCCCGGACATGCGCTGTTTTCACGTCCTGTCCTGGCCGTCCTGATTTTTGTTTGAAAAAGTGATGAAAATTTCCAGGTTTTCATTGGGCCATGAAACCATGAAAACCATGAAACCAAATTAGGACACTCTGCTGCATGTGATGTTTGAAATTTGTGTTGCCAAAAAGCCACAAAGAGCCAAAGAAAAAGCAAAAGTCTCTAGCATGACTCTCAAAAGTAAAATTAGGGCAGTTCGAATTCCCAAGGTCATGCAATTTTAGCGGGCACATTTTTCACAAAAAATATTGATTTCATTCTAAAACTTAAGCATCTGACTTCAGGTTTCTGTCGTTCCGTTTTTAGAATCATTTGGAATTGGTGTCTTTGGTTATACTATAAGATAAGTGAGGGTGCTTTTTGGTTAACGTGAAAAATTGCCACAGTTTTGTCTCGGTTTGCGTGCATTCTCCGGTTAGCGTACAATATGGCGTGTTAGTTAATACACTGCGTGAGTCCATCTGTACTCTTAATATATTTTTTAATCAGAAAACGTCCTTCCTTGTTAGCATGCTTTTTTAAATATAGTTTTTACAGTTTTATAAGTATAGTTTTATATGCATACAACAATTCTAAATGCATATAAATGACAAATTAAAGGCTAAATGAACATGTAAGGATACTTTTACCTTCAACGCTACTATTCGCACAGACATGATGTGGCAGCGAGACATCACACATACAACATTTTCCTGTTTTGTCAAGAGTTATTTGTTGAATTCAGTCGTGTTTCTCAACTTCTTTATCAAAATGCGGGGTTGGAGTCCCTTTCGGAGTCAAACCTTCTGGAACAAATTAATGATGCTAACCCTGAGGTTCCACTGTACTTTAAATATCATTGGCGGGCCAAGTGTCCTGGTTTTCGGTAATCAAAATATGGCCACTCTATTTAATGTTAGTTTTGTTTTTAAAATGTAAAAGAAAAAGCAGTTGCACCATAACAAGTGGGACAATACAAAACAGTTATGTTTTAATGACGTTATTGAGGTAAAACACAGACGAAAACTCACCCTCACCTCTAGGTGGCAACAGAGTTTCATCCTGGCCAAACACTTCCGGGTCAGAATACAACAAGATGGCCGCCGCCTTGCAACGCTGATGATTTTGTATCACAGTGTCAATGTTACATATTTCCTTCCAGGCAGCATGCAAGTTTCGGAGAACGGACACATTTAACGACTAAAAACTCCTACCTTCAAGCGCTTCGTCGAACAACCGGAATGTTGCAGGTAATAGGCAATAGAGGCGTCCAGGTCGCTCGGCTGCTGGCGCCCAGGCACACAGTGCTGGTGGAGGCTGTACGCGGGCGAAAGTCGCGCACGGACCCAGTGGCCAAGTCCAAGCAGGGCCGAATCAAAGTGCCTCCTCCGGTGGACCCGGTGGAGATGGTGGTGCTACGGGAGAGATACACCGAGTACAAGCTCATCTTGAGGGCACTGCGGTACGTTCAAGGGCCCTCGGACATTGTCAGGTCACATGATGTGGAGTATTTCCCCATATCTCCACACATAATTTGCCAATTTGTGTAGTTATTTAAAAGAAATATGATGTATTATGCACCTTTGTCCTTAAAACAACTTTTAAAGACGATCTAATTAATGAGCTGACTAACTTGTTGTGTTGCCTGTGTCTCAGTCTGGAGTTTAAGGAGGAAGTGCTCCGCAAGAAGTATGAGGAGGAGACGGGCTCCATGGCGGAGGAGAGAATGAGGCAGGAGGCTGTGGAGCATCGTGACCTCATGGCGTGGAACGACCAGGAGAACCACCGCCTGCTCCAACTACGGTCGGCAGAAAATCCAAATGTTAATGAAGACATAAAATATTGTTTCTCCTCTATGCTTCAGTTCATATGTATTCATTGTTATTTAAGATTATTATAACAATACATGCACAGATAACTATCTTGACCCAAATAAATATCAATTAGACGCCTGCAACTCTCTGCAGTTGAGTTAGTCAACTCTTACTTGTCACATGACAGACTTTTGAGGATCCAGAAAGAAACTGAAGAGGCAGAGCGCAAAAACTTGGAAGTAGCACTTCAACGTGAACAAGAACAAGAAGAATTCCTCAGGCAGAAAGAAGAGGAGGTGTTGCAGTTGCAGGTAACACTTTGCATCCAACTTTTACCGTCTTTCCTTTTCTCATTTTTTAGATGTTTGTTAGATTTCTCAGAACAGATCTTACAGTTGGATCACTTTTTTCCCCCCCTGTCCGACAGGAGGATGCAAAGAACTTCATAACTCTGGAGAACTTGGATCAGCGCATAGAAGAAGTTCTGGACAACCCCAAGAATTACAACTTTGCTATCGACAAGGAAGGGAGAGCTGTGAAACAAACTGTGTTGCAATGAAGCAGCCCGTTTGTGCGCCATTCCAAGTCCAAACAGAAAGTGGATTTTCTTCAGACTTCCAGCACAGTGAATACAGATGCTCCTGGAGTTGAAGAAAAACATCAGGCTACTAACTTACTAACATAATTGATGAACAGTCATTGATGACAGCGTCCATGTTCAATGGAAGCCCTCAAAACAAAGACAGCCTGGCTTGTATTTGTCCTGTTGATATCATGATTTATCATTTTATTCTCTATGTACCTCAAACCAACAAGATCATTTATTCCCCAAGTCTTTTTGCATTTCAGTCTGTCTCCAGCCCGTGGAATAAATGTATGAATGGACAAATGTTCGTATAAATGAATGTATACACCACTAAATCACTAGTAATATTTCCTTACTGCAGGAGTATCCAAACCTTTTTTGAAAATGAAGGGTCCACTTTGATATCCTTTGCCTTTTACTACTTGCCAATAGTTTAGGGATGAAACCTTATTTTTTTTTTATTTTCACGCCTAAGAGGACTATGGTCGAAGTGTGAAAATATTTTCATCAAGTTTGAGCAGTGTTGTGATATTGATCATTTTTGGTCACAATAACCACATGAAATGATCGGAATGTTTCATCTGAAATGTACTGTAGGTCAAGACATGCGAAGCAAGACAAAATGCCTGACATCTCAGCTTTGTGCTAAAACCACAACAAACCGATTATTAGTACAGGAGGTCCCCGCTTTATGTGGGGGTTACACTCCGGGACCACCAGCGAATGGACACGAGTAATTGATAAGGCCTTAAAAATGTCTATTTTGAATATGTTTATTTTACCTTGCTCACCTGACGATGATGTTCTCCGATTTTGGATCAACATCGGCAATAAAAGTAACTTGTAATTAATAGATTCAGCTGCAGAACCCTCCCGGTCTCTCTTCAGTATTCCTTACACACGTTAAACACATTAGAAATTTAAAAATGTATCAGTCCATCTGCGTCTTGTTCACGAGTGAGGGAAGGATGGCACCCCCGATTGACAGGTGAATTGTTGCGACGTCTGCATTGATGCGGACTCTGCATCGGTCCGTTGTGAAGAGAGAGCTGAGCCGAAAGGCAAAGCTCTCAATTTTACCGGTCGATCTATGTCCTTACCCTCACCTATGGTCATGAGCTTTGGGTGGTGACCAAAAGGACAAGGTCGCGGGTACAAGCGGCCGACATGAGTTTTCTCCGTAGGGTGGCTGGGCTCTCCCTTACAGACAAGGTGAGAAGCACACTCATCAGGGAGAAACTCGGAGTAGAACCGCTACTCCGCAGCAGGAGAGGAGCCAGATGAGGTGGATTGGGCATCTGGTCAGGACGCCTCCCTGGGGAGGTATTCAGGGCTCGTCCGACTGGTAGAAGGCCTCGGGAAGACCCAAGACACATTGGAGAGACTACGGTATGTCTCCCAACTGGCCTGGAAATGCCTCGGGATCCACTGGGAGGAGCTGGACCAAATGGCCGGGGAGAGGGAAGTCTGGGTCTCCTGCTTAGGCTGCTGCCCCTGCGACCCGACTGGTTGACTCTAGTGGTTGACTCTAGTTCTTTGCTAACGGATACGCCACAAAACTCAAATATGTTAACATAAAACAGTTTTACATGCATAAAACCATTCTGAATGCATACAAATGATGAATGAAAGGGATAAAGCAAGCGTTAATGTTATTTTTACCTTCATAGAAGACATGATTGCTGCCAAAGACACAATGTGGCAGCGATATCAACACGGACACCAACGTCATGTTTTGCTATAAGTTATATTTTGAATTCAGTAGTGTATCAGAATTAAATTTATTGCCAGGAATAGTTCACACAATATGAGAAATTTGTTCTGGTGGGTTGGTGCAACTATAAAAAAGTAAGTAAAAAGTCAAAAAGTGCTCACCTTCTTCATCGAAATGCTGGCATTTGCTGCTTTCTTTGGCTTTTTGGTTATTTTGCAGACGTGATTAAAAAGAAAGGCAGAGACTTGAGGTAAGAAACACTATTGAATTCAAGAAATACCTCATGGCAAAACACAAAGGTGGTGTCCATATTGATCTCACTGCCACATTGTGTCTTTGGTAACAATCATGTCTTCTATAAATGTACTGTAAATGCGACCTTGTTGCTGTTAATTTATCGCTTTCATTCATCAGTTATATGCATTTCAAAATGTTTTTTTTTGCAAAAAAACATGTTTTGTGTTAACATTTTTGGCTTTCTGGAATGAATTAATTGGATTTACATTATTTTTCATGGACAAAAAAAAAATTATTCAGTTAGAGTCAAAGCTTCTGGAATGGATTAATGATGCTAATGAAGGTTTCACTCTATACGTAAGTTTCACTTTTGTGTTTCACAACAACTACAAAGTGCAAAGTGCAAAATTTCAATGCTTGATGAAAAACATTATTGGTGAAGCATAAAGACGTTCACATATAAAACTTGTGGGCTTTTTTAACAGTGGTACATTTGACCTGTATTATCATTTATTTATGAATAATTACCGGCTTAGGGTGAATGAGATGTGTGTTTTGCCGTAAAAAACAACCTATTTTCAGAGAAAAAGAAAAGTACAAATGTGTATTTTTTAAAATCAGAAATCTGCAAATCTGCGGGGCCTTGAATGCAGAATCGAGATTGTGTGGGGATCCACTGTATTGTATATTATATAGCATCTTCCACTAGTGTGCAGTCAGGACCAGCAAGGCTTTCTTTGCTGGTGTAAACACTTAAACACTGTCAGAAGCACTGACCTACATTTACAACTTAAATTCTAGTATTTGTTCTCTGAACTTGTATTAATTTATTCCCAACAGTCTATTATGATCATTTCGTAGCGTGTATCTTGGCTGCACTGCTTCCAGTAGTAGATGTGTATGTTTGATTTTTTATTTATTTTTTGTCCAATCCGGTTTCAGCTTCTATGTGTTACCATGTCAATGTAATCTGTAAAGTGTAATAGCAATGATAAATCCAGCAACTCATGCCATTAGCTGTAGGGTTCACAATCTACATGACAAGCGCTACGCTAACTGATTGCAACACAACGGTGGCGCCAGAGAGCTACCATTGTGCAACCGTGCAACAAGGCCAACGTTACAAGCGAGCTTAATGGGATTGCAGTAGCGAGTTAACAGTTAAGCAGTTAAGTAGATTGAAATAAACTCTGCACCACACACACGCAAAGGATGCTACTTGCGAAGACGCTCAACATGTAAGCGGCTGTGAAGTAAAGATTGCAATGGCTGTGCCCCGGGAAGGAATAAATACAGTGGTGTGAAACATAACTGAGATTGAGATCTATCAGTATGTAAAAGGTTGTAAAGCCATTTGTAAAGCTTTGGTACTCCAGCAAACCACAGTGAGAGCCATCAACAAATGGCAAAAACATGTAACAGTAGTGAACAGTGGCCGGCCAACCGAAATTACCCCAAGAGTGCAGCAACGACTCATCCAAGAGGTCAAAAAAGACCCCACAACAACATCCAAAGAACTGCAGGCCTCAGTTAAGGTCAGTGCTCATGACTCCACCATAAGAAAGACACTGGGCAACGAGTTCCACAATGAAAACCACTGCTGAACATTAAGGCCAGAAAACATCTTGATGATCCCCAAGACCTTTGGGAAAATATTCTGGTCTGACAAGACAAAAGTTGAACTTTTTGGAAGGTGTGTGTCCCATTACATATGGCATAAAAGTAACACCGCATTTCAGAACATCATACCAACAGTAAAATATGGTGGAGGTAGTGTGATGGTCTGGGGCTGTTTTGCTGCTTCAGGACCTGGAAGACTTGCTGTGATAAATGGAACCATGAATTCTGCTGTCTACCTAAGAATCCTGAAGGAGAATGTCCGGCCATCTGTTGGTGACCTCAAGCTGAAACCAACTTGGGTTCTGCAGCAGGACAATGATCCAAAACACACCAGAAAGTTCACAAATGAAGACTTTGAAGTGGCCTAGTCAAAGTCCTGACCTGAATCCTATTGAGATGCTCTGGCATGACCTTAAAAAGGTGTTCATGCTGGAAAACCCTCCAATGTGGCAATTCTGCAAAGTGTGGGCTGAAATTCCTCCACAGCGCTGTAAGAGACTCATTGCAAGTTATCACAAACGCTTGATTGCAGTTGTTGCTGCTAAGGGTGGCCCAACCACTTATTAGGGTTAGGGGGCAACCACTTTTCCACACAGGGCCATGTAGCTTTGGATTTTTTTTCTCCCTTAATAATAAAAAGTTTCACTTAAAAACTGCATTTTGTGTTCAGTTGTGTTGTCATTGACTAATATTTTAATTTGTTTGATGATCTGAAACATTTAAGTGTGACAAACATGCAAAAAAAATAAAAAAATCAGGAAGGGGGCGATCACTTTTTCACACCACTGTATAACATTGGGAAACCCAGACTTTAAGTTGTATATTCACAAATGTCGCTTAACAAGTCAAAAACACCACAATATCCTGATCATTTTTCCTTTCCTTTAATTGAGGGCAGCATGTATGATTACATTAGTGTACCCTTTCTGTCCAATTCCCTGTTTGTCTTGTACCAAAAGACTATAAAAAATCCTAAAGCTGAACACAGCATCAAACTCCACAGCACCTAAGGAGATCATGAACAAAATTTATCTGAAGCACCTTTGACACATAATAAATACATTAACAAAAATAAAAGATCATAATAATGGCTCGACTGAGTGGTCCAAACATAGAAACTTCTCACAAGAGCCGAGGAGCATCCTCATCCAGATGCTGATGTCTTCGTACGGAGACAAATCACAGCGAGTGCACAATCAAATCAAAAGCTGGACTAAAACCTACCATGAAATCAACCTCCATTTTTGGCATTTGGTGGCAAAAACAGACAAACACTTGAATGTTCAAGTATAATAACTCAGAAGACATCGAAGATGTTCACCAGGACCTCCCTTAATGCAGAAGGATTAAGAAATCTGGTTGTTCAACTGTCCCGGGTACTTCTCAAACCTTCTTTCCGCCTCCTCGCTGAAGGCGTCTCCTGCAACATCAACAGGGAAAGAAGCAGTGAGGCAGGCTGTGCACGTTGCACCCATATGTGTGTCTCACCAATGTGGCAGTTGTGGAACCAGATGCGATGGCCATCATATTTGCAGTTGCACTTCATAGCGTTGTTGGTGAAATCGCTCTCGGCCACCTCGAAATTTGGGTTGATGACCACCTGACCAGACCAGGGGGAAAAAAAAAATAGAATTTCAACATCTGGACGTCAGCAGCACTGTCACAAACTCTCCTTGAAGACACAATGCACAACGTATCGGGACGGCACCTAAACAGGGGTGTCCAAAGTTGTTCCAAAACAAAACAAATGTGGGGGAGCGGGAACTTTTCGTCACCTTTTTGTTTCTAAACACGCCGTCCTGTCATCATAACAGATGACATATGTGCTAAATTTTTTTGCGTAATTAATAAATTAGTCCTAAAAAAAAAGACAACGCAAAATGCAAATACTGTATCATGTGGCTCAAGAAGGTCACAACATAAGTAATAAAAAAAAAAACAACTCATAATGTTACCTTATTATTTCATAGTAGTGAATGCGCAGGTCACAATTTTTCACAAACGTCTGTTCCCAGGCCATGTGATTGACGTTAGCAACTGAGACGTTGCTAAGTGGTTGTTACTTGTTGTTCAGTGGAGAGTACACAGTTTATACTACTTATCCTCAACTCCTGGCTCGCTCTGACTCACACCGCCACATTTGGTGACCCTCAACGTGACTAACATGTCGACCGACAACGGCGACAACACGCGCGGTCGTACCTGCGCCGCTCAATGCTACCGAGGCAGCTAACGCTGGTGCTATCTACGCCCAACTAGTGGCAACACAGGTTTCAACACGTGGAAGCATAGTTCCGACTGCGAGGAATAACACAGGACGTGACAAAGTATTTCCACGTGGTGGATGCGCTGGACCTCCACTTTCTCACATACCGCAGGAACGGTATGACGAACAAATTTAGTGGTTTTGAAACCGTGACTTTTTCATACCATGGTATACCTTGATACCACGGTACCTTAACTGGCACATGCCTTTATATGACTACCACTGGTGGTACCCAGCCCCCATCTAGTAGTACACAGGAATACCTATGAAATTAAATAAATTCTACAAGCTACAAAGGAATCCCTCACCACTTTGCGCTTCAAATTTCGCGGATTCACTCTATGACATTTAAAAAAAAAAAAACTGTATATTAATGAATAAATCATGCTGCTTCATGGTTGAACACAGCCTATTATTAGTTCAAAATATGCCTATTTAAAAATATTACGTATATTTTGCTTAAATTAAGTATTTTCAAGCATAAAAATGGCTAAATGAAGGAAAATAAAAACATAAGGCATTCAAAGGACACATTCAAAGATGTTGTGATGATATGTAGTATTCCACACTGGTCACTAGGTGTCAGTAATGTTACTGTAACGTTTGGTGAGACACACAAACATTAGACTTGATTGCTGGACCAACAGACTTTTATGGCAGGTTTGGGTTATCTCATAATAGGCACAATCATCACTAATAAAAAAGGGCTACTGCTTCGGCCGTAACCCACGCCAAGCTGATACTCAACTCTGAACCCCCAACGTCACTCACTTCCTGTCCACTCGCCACTGAAGCCCCTGAACACCGAAGCACATTTACAGCAACATACACGAGCAGAGACACGAGCAGAAGTCTTATTTATGTCTTAAATGGCTTATTTACTCTTATTATGTCTGCTATATTGGGTAATACAAGTGTAAAGATGACTATAGGGGTGTTATTTCATGTCTAGAGGGCTCTAATAATGTTAAAAACCATAACAGGTTTTTTATACTCTCACTACGAAAAATATTCCATTTATAGATAAGGATAAAGGATAAATAAGCCCGGTCTGAAACCGATAACCGCAATAAACGAGGGATTACTGTAAATGTGTTGTTTGCTCAAGCATCCATAATGAATCTTTCCATAAACAGCTGAAAGATTTAAAATATGAAATATGTATAAAACAAGTGCACACTGAAGCAGTGATTGATTTATCTATTAGCAAGTGTGTCTTGTAATAAGCCAACTCCTTCACATGATGTCCTCCCTCACCTGCATGATGTAGTTTCCTGGCTTGACGTCGGTGATGTCGATCCACTGGCAGTCGATGTCGTGGCGGTACAAATCCCAGCAGCCCACTGTGATGCCCTGATCTCCAAAGTTGGCACACTCGTAGCGTTTAGAAACACCTGTATGGAAAAATATAAGAACTATAAACACTACATACTTTTGTAATGATCTTATTTATCTCAGGATGAAAATATTTTCCCAGTATGACGGAGTAGTAAGTAGCATAATAAACATTGTTAAATGAATACCGATCTGATAGTGTCCATGAAAACTGAGCATTATTGTCTTTGTGAAGGAAGAATTGATCACTGTCAAATCTTTTTATTGACCTTCCTGGCAGTCTGTGTCCTCCAGACAGAAACTGGCCTTGTGTCCTTCCGCCACTTTGGTTCCATTAGCATTGAGCAGATCATAGTGTGTGAAAATATCCATGCTATGGTAGTGCCTGTGGGATGCACATACATGCTTTTACTAAAAGGTTTCTCCGTCAGAATAATACACAATGCCAACACAGTCTGGCTCTACATTACCCATGACACGCGTGCCACACCCACGAGTGACGGCCCGCCTTGGGCTTGAAGTCGGCACGGCCGATGTTATGGATCTGGGAGGAGAAGCGCAGCAGGCGGCGGTGTCCATAGGGCCAGTTGGCCTTGGCAGCGGACTTGGACAGACAATCCTCCTCTGCAGCACAGTACAGCATGTGAAGGGGTCGGTCCTCGATGTAGACCGTCTGCTGGACCAGGGAGGCGTTCAGGACCAGGTCGGAGGTGGCTGCACAGGAAGGCAGGATATTGAACTCAGCATATCTACGGCATCGATTCTAATTGGTTTTGCTCAAAGTCAGCGTTTTACTGTCATTATAACTATCATCACTACTTCAGAAGCTCACTGGTCACTTTATTAAAGCGGCCCTACCCTGCTAATTTCAGGGGCTTTTAAAATGATATTGGATCCCATTGGAGCAGTATACTAAGTTTCTTTCAACAAAATACTCCATAAATCTCAAGTTTAGTCCTCTTGGTCGACATGCTCGGATTCCACAGCCTGCTTCCCGACTGTTCAGGAGTCAAGGGTCGACCCTAGCTCAGAGCTGCTTAGAGAGAAGCACACGGTACAGAAGAATTGGACATTGGATATAATTGAATGAATATTGGAAAATCCGGTGTTGAACTGTGCTTTGTTGATGAAAAAGCGGTCTGTGGTGTTTATACCTCTGACTCAAAAATCCTCCCATCGCTGCCTTACTCCGCTTTCGATACACAATTCTGACATCCAAAAAAACACTTTCTGGCTGCCAAAAAGCGACCAACGGGACTGAGCAGCAGTTGCCGAGTACCACTGGACACAAGTCAAGTTGCAATACATGGACTTCCTAGAGATGTGACATGAGGAATTCAAAAGATCTCATGGAAATTCTCGTACTCGACCGTACACGAGATTGAGGTGTGACATGAAATTAAACAGGGCTAACTTAAAAACACACCAACCTCATGACATGGCACTTCCACATCATGTAGAACAGGGGTCCTCAATAAGTAATCATCCTTCATCTTTTAGAAATATTGAACATAATTAGTCCGTTACATTTTGCTAAAGTTTCACATGAGCACTGAGAAATAGATAAGTAATCATCCTACATATCTTTTATTCCAGTCTCATGTAGGCATCCTTCTGTTTGAATGGGTTGAATTTGAACATCTTTTTTTTTTTGGCCACTCACAATGGTATATGGTTTAAATCTGCATATTAATTTAGTACCAAATTGAAGGGGAAAGTTTCACAATCATTATAAAGCAGCATCTGAAGTACAAACATACATACAACCAACAATTAAGCCTCATTTCATGTACAACATAATGATACAACTTACTTACTTGTTCAGATGATGCACACAGAGCAATTACCAACTTTGCACACTCATAATTGGTAGGCGCTTACTGTTTTTCATTTTTATTTCACATACCCGCATTACAATTGGCGTACCGCACTTTGGGAACGCAGGCCTTAAAGTGATGATAATGCTCAGTTTTAAGGGTCGTTAACCGTATGTTTATCATTGTGGTTTGCAATGATGTACAAGTTTATTGTATCACACTGAGGGCTGCTATTATCATGTAATTAAATAAGATGAACAAAATGGAACACCCCTGAGTGTGATTCAGTACAGTCGTGCACCACTGCGAACGACAAGCACAGTAATTTGCATAAAAACAATAATAAGCATGTTGGATCTCATTAGCCTGTGCAGCCTGTGGCTCGTGAGCGTTTCCAATCAACCTGTAAAAACAGCTGAAATTGCTCTTCCTAGCGCACTTTGTGATGATGCAACATTTCCGTGACTCACTTTCGGAGCAGATGACTCCGGCGGCGAACTTGGCGGCAGCTTTCTGACAGCTAACCGTCTTGTGGTGCTGGCACTGAGTCAGAGACATCTCGCCGCCCGTGCACTTGACGCCACTCATCACCATGTCGGTGACATTGCTGCTGTCCCAGTACCAGGTTTCCTTGGACAGAGGCGCATGGCGGTCAGAGCACACACTCAATAAACACATGAGGAAACAATCGCAAGCTGGTCTTTGGTGTGAAAAAGAAATGGTCAATATGACATTCCTTCTTCTATTTTCAAGGCAAAAGCTGGAATCACTATTGCAGTTCCTACTTACAGTGATGGCATGCATGGAGTATCCCAGGCCCAGCTGCCTGCAGACCACCATGGCCTCCTTTGTGGTCCATCCTGTGCTGCACACTGTTCCCCACTTGGACCCCACCTGAACCTCCACCCGGCCCTCATAACTGCTCCGGCCGCCCACTATCCGGATCTGCGGAGACGCCCTGCTGGGAGTCAGTGAGGGGACAGACTTCCTGTCCTGCCTCTCAACTGTTTGGGCACACTCAGTCGTGCCCCGGCTGTGGAAAATGTGTCGCGTGAGTCAGGCGGTCTGGTTAGTCTTCGCCAGCCACCAAAAACGTCAGTGTGGGATACTTTTTTTTTTTAGATGAGCTCATCACTTGGCTCTGGTGGCCAGCTAGCTGCTCCTTCCACTTGGATTGGGAAGTCTATGTGGCATTTCTTTGTATGGCACAAAGAAAAATTCTACTGGATGTAGAAGTTATAATATACTGTCATACTCAAGTGCTCCGTCACTGGTATCATTAAAATGTATACTTTTAAGGTTTAATCCATTGTTTTGCATTTGATGATGGCGCTGTGGTGGAAAAAGCTTGTCAGAGTCAGATGCCCCTGAGGCCACACCAATTTTGATCAAAATGTTTTAAAATATGCCTCTAATATCGCACAAGACATTGCAGTTCAAAGAGTCTTCATGCATGACTAGACACAAGTCATCAGTGCACCTCACTAGACCTCAGTTCTCGTCTGTTTTGAGAATCCAGCGTATGAAATAAACCAAAATAAAATAGTTAGCATGTTACAGTTTCCTTTTTTCTGCTGTATCTGTTTTTTACCTGCTTTGTTGTGCAGCGGAGTCAAGGTAAGCGGCATTATAAGCATGATTGTTTTGTAATTGTCTTAAAATTGGGTTTAATTTGGAGGCATACATTCTGCCTTGCAACAGGTAAAAGGTAGAAGATACATCTTGCGGATGCGCTGGGACACATCATCAATGATATTTTCTGGAGTCATTGGGTGTTTTGGGTCTTTCAGCTTCAGACACCCTTGCTCAGCTGACCCAGCCTGTGTCCCAGCAGCGTTGAGTTGACTACCCTGCAAATCCTTACTGCCCTCGGCCATCCGCTCTTCCCAGGGCACTTAGATTTTTAGAATAATCAACTGCTTGGTGGAATCTGACAAAAGGATTATATCTGGTCAAAGCCGTGTTGATGTTATCCTGGCTGGGAATTTCAGCTATTTGCCAAGATCCACTTGGCAATGGCAGAGGTAACACACAACCACTTTGCCCCTTGTTGTATGTTGGGCTTCTCTCCGGCTCTGTGGCGCATGATGGTCTTTGGCTTGTGGTGGGCCTTGATGGTGTTGATCGCAGTGGCTATGTTGTCAGCAACCGCCTGGAGCATCTGGTCATGGTGCCAGCGATAGCACCCGTCTCCAAGGGTTTTCAGATAGCTGCTAAAGAGGTCTTTCAAGGATTCCCATCCTGGACACTGCCGACAGGATGGTGCATCGGTTTTGCCCCTGACGTGGAAGTTGGTTGGAGTTGGTAATAAACAGCCTGGACTAAAAATCTGACATTTGATGGAAGTCTGCTTTCCAGATAGACCAAGTGATCTTATGCTGCAGAACATTCTGCCATTTAGTCCATGCTCCCTGTTGCCCTATTCCTGCCGGCTTGTACTTCCTCCTGCACAAGTAGTTGTCGTTCTTTGCCTTCCTGGGCGCTAGGAAGCTGTCTGCCCCCCATTTCCTGCTCGTTCACACCTGGAAGCCAGCCAAAGCCACATTTGTATCTCTGGATTCCCTGTGATGCACCACTTTCTGTGTTCACCATGAAGTCTTCGGCAAGGCCGCCGACTGGCAGGTTTCTGGTGGCATACAGGGCGGAGTTGCTCATGCTGCGTGATAGACCGAGCCATCTACACAGGTAGCTGCTGATGGTTCTCTCCTTGGCCTAGACTGTTGTTATGGGTACTGTGTACACCAGCAGAAGCCACAGGATCCTGGACAAGATCGAATGCTGGTAAATCCAGGCCTTGAAACTTCCTGGCAGACCTGATTTGTCTGATTTGAGCCTCATCCGGGGAAAATACATGCAGTTTTATTGATTTACGTTGCTAAACTTGCTAGCTAAAATGCTACTTGAGTTATAAGGTTGTTGTCCGTGTGGTTTAGTTTGTGGTTTATGTTTGAGTGTGAACATGACAGTATACTATATGTTGTTGCATAGGTCAGCACTTTCAAGCTTTGGCTGAAAGCTGGCCTTGTTAATGATGCTAAGTGTTAATGACCTACTTGCACGCCCTGGTTAGCGTAGCCCAGACCCAGTTGCCTGCAGGCCACTATGGCCTCCTTGGTGGTCCAGCTCTCTCCACAGATCAGCCCCCAGCCTTCGGTGCCATTGGCGTCCTTGCCAAGCACCTCCACGCGGCCCTCGTAGCGGGTGCGACCCCCTGTGAGGCGGATCTGTGTGTGGGTGGGGGTTAGAGCATAGCCTCACACAAAGGCAAGGTGGGATAAAAACTGTAGTATTCGTATCACACTACTTGCTGCCTTTGTGAGTAGTTGCAAGCACACTACATGGATACATATTGTCTGGTTACATACTTAATGTACTACCAGAAATATCCCATGCAAGCTAATCACTGGTGTCAAGAACAAGTACAACTAAACAAGCTATACTCCTCTATGTCAACAACAAATATGGCTGCTTACATGGTTGCCATTGTTGCTTGTAGTTAGTAGACATTATTGAAGATGTCACATGTCTCAGCATATTAGTGTTGTTTTACATGTGACATCTTCAAGCATTAGTTTAAAAAGAAAAAACACATTTTCCTGTACAGTCAGTCATCAGAGCTGCAACATCTTAAAACTACAGGCGATCCTCGTTTTACAACGTTTGGTAGTTATGACGCATTCCCATAAATTAATGGTGTACAAAAAGATAGAGCTAATTAAGTGCGTATGGCGGAGGAATACGTAGGTGGAAGAAAACAGAGTCGCATGTCATTACAAGGAAGGAAGGACAAGGTCACTTTTGTTCTTTTTAGTTCTTCTTCATGTCTCCCAATCGTGAGGCAAACACTTCTGATTGCATCGCATCAAAGAAAGTGAAAGTGAAGTGTAATTAGACCGGGAAATGCTCAGAAAGTGTACAAATGCAGAACAACATTGGCCCCAAGCTTGGTCTAAGCCGTTCGATTGTCGTGACTATCATGAAGGATAAAGATGGTATCTTTGAACATGTGAAGGGATCTGCTCCTATAAAATGGACAGCGATAATTAAGCAGTGCAGTGGTCTTGAGACTTCCCCCTCCCAATAAGCCTGTCTCTCCCTCCCTTGCAACGCCCCTTCCAGTGTGCAAGACAACCACAGGGGGTAAAGAGTAGCTCTCTTTTTGATTTCTCTTTCATTTAATTCATGCATATAATATTTTTGCTGTATTTTAGATGTCCTTCATGCGTTCTGTGTTCAGTATGAGTGATTTAGGTGTTCATTTAGGTATAAGCTCCGACTTACACTAAAACTCGACTTGCATCGCCGTCATAGGAACGGAACTTGTATGTAAACTGAGGACCTCCTGCAAGTTTCTTTGACACAATAGCGCACTACAAAAAGACATGTCTGACCGAGTTCTCCAGGCCCATGTAGGGAATATTGCAGCGCACGGCAGCGTCCTCCGTGTGCTGACAGTCCTCCGACGTGATATTCTTGAAAGGGCAGCTCCAGATGGACCTCTCGTTGCCCACACACTTCACCTCGTTCATGTAGATGGGACCCATTCCTGCAGACACAGACGCAGAAGGAGCTCTTTATAGAAAGGTGAATTATGGATGCTTGGCAAACAAACACATTTATAGCCATGGCATTTCTATACGAATCAGAATACTTGATTAAGTTGTGCAAGATTCTGTGAAGAAATTCCTTCAAGTGTACACTGACATTTAGGAATATTCCTGGGACGGATGTGGCCAGGTGTCTGTGGTGTGGTGTGGTGTCCACGTGAGATTTAGTGAGGCGCAAACTTCCTGTGTGGTACAAATAATTATGTCCCCACACACACACACACACACACCTACACACACACACACACACACACACACACACCACAGCAGATACTCCAGCCAGATTTTCTCTCAAAAGAACGTTTGTTTGCTCCATGCTAGAATCTCAGACACCTTGAGGTCAAATGAGAGCATAGACAAAGTTCCAATTTCATTCCTTTACTCAGCTAGAAAAACTCCCGAGGAGACACCAATAGAAAAATGATGCCTCCCAAAGTCAGCAAATGCTTTGTCACGCTAATGTTGGGGTCGGTGTGCGTGTTTTGTTTCGTTTGTAGCCCACCTTGACCCATGCGTGCCCCCGTCATGGCCTCCTTGGCGCTGCCAAAGCCCAGCTCCCTGCACACCACGCTGGCCGACTGCAGGCTCCAGCGGTCGTCGCACACCGTACCCCACTCGTTGCCTTTCAGCACCTCCACACGACCCTCGCCCAGCCTTGCACCCCCCTTCAGCCTCACGTTGCTCTGATGGACATACAAACACATGGGTTGTCAGGGTGCGGGTGTCTTATTTTAGGTTACCTGACTCATAAATACCAGATTTAACCAAACATTACTATTCTAAAATGACATTTAAATATAGAATACAGGTTACTTAAGTGCATTACTTTCATTATATAAACAAAAAAGCAGCAGATTTTGGCGCATAATTTGTTAATTATTGACAATTTGACAATTATTGTAGCTTCCAACAAACTACATCCTGACATCTTGCCTTGTAATACCACTTCTGTCCTCAAGAGGCAGCAGCAAGCTACTCATGCATTACAGAGGGCGGGGCTTATTCTTTTTTTCAGACTATGTCTATTAGCATTTTTATATTACTGGGGTGTCACCAGACACTCAATACACGAGGTTGGGTCTGTGAAAACAACTTTTAAGAAAAGTACAATGAAAAAACATATGACAACATATTGCAATCTACTCATTTAATTTCTACTACGTTACACTCTTCTGCACTCTGTGTGTATGCTAGCGGCCCCACCTCCACCCACCGAGACAAAGAGACTGTATGACAAAAGAGCTCATTCCATTCAAGCCGTTGTTCTATGGAACAAACGCGCTGAAAGCAATGCACAGAGTGAACACTCAACAAGACAAGGAAAACAGACACACATGCACATGGCAACGTATTGAAGCTGGCAACACTATCGAGTTCATTTTCATTTATTGTGTGAATTTTTTTTCTGAACGAGAAATCTTGTCACGTTTTAATCTCGCGAGACCTTGTGACACCCCTTATTACGATATTCTTTTATGTTATCTTATTTTGAAGCATATCTTTTTCGCTTGTGTCCAAAAAGGCATAAAACAACAAACAATAAGCAAAACTTAAAATCGTTTCACCTTGCATGAGTGCTAGTACAGACCAAACACAAAAAGAGACATACGTTTTATATTTAATATACAGTAGATCCCTGCTTAAGTTAAATCTGTGACTAACTGAGATGCTTGTAAAAATGTCTTTTGATGCACAGCTCCCTCCCCCTCCCCTCAAAACCGTCCTCATTGGCTTGACGTTGATGTTCTGCCCTGATTTCAAATCAACATTTACAATAAGAGTGACTGTTGTGCTTAACTACATTCGGCTCTGGAATCTTCCCCCGTCTCTCATCAATATGACTCACACACTCATCAAACACATTTTAAAGCATAAAATGTATTGGTGTCACCACTAATGATGATAACGTAAGATGATTCATGAACACATGGTGTAGGAGTTACATGTACGTTTCACTTTTATGGCTCACAGCTACTATGCCGAACAAAGTGCGAAATCTCTACGCTTGATGAAAAAAACATGATCAGTGAAGCATAAATACATAACCGTAAGAAGGGCTTTTTTAAAAGCGGTGCATTTGACCTGTATGATCATGTATTTATAAATTACCGACTTAGGGTGAATGAAATGTTTTCTGCAGGAAAAATATAGACCTATTTTTACAGGAAAAAAAGAAAAGTGAAAAAAAAAACACAAATTTGAATTTTTCTTCGCAGTGTGTGACAAAGAGTACCTTTAAATATGACAGGGAACTGTGCAATGCCATATAAAAATGGACGTTTACTGTCCTATAAGAATGCTTTTTGGCCAAAATCAACGAGCTGCGGACTCTACCGATGTTTTGGGCTTCTTCTTCAAGCCGCTGTTCTGCATGAAGAGCGGACCCGGCATGCAGCTGACGACGGCAGGCGAGCCGCCTTCGCAGGATGACGTGCTGTTTGGCCTGTTGAACTCCAGGGGGCAGGCTGCCAGGTGCACCTCTGTGCCGCTGCAGGCCACGGAGTGCACGTGGAAGACGTTCTTCTGACGCTCCAAGAACAACCTGCAGGAGATAAAAGTACAGCATTTGTGCGTTGATACACTTCCAATGAAGAATAGTGTTACCTAGATAGAACAGTCACATGTAACTAAAAACAAAAAACACAAACCATTGGATGTGGATAAAATGTTATCAAACTTAAGTGAGGTATGAAAAAAAAGAAAGACAATACAGCGTTCCCTCGCTCCATCGCGGTTCACCTTTCGTGGACTCGCTGTTTCGCGGCTTTTTTTGGGTGCAATTTTAGTGCTTTTTTAACAGCGTATGAATGCGCATTGTGTTTTGCGTCCTGATTGGCTAGGGTAGAACCCGCCCATTGTCTTCTGTGTCCTGATTGGCTGTCAATCAATCTCCCTCGTGCCAAACTGCCGTGTTTTTCCTGTTGTCTGATCGCTAGCAAACAGCTTGCAGAGACCCTGAACTCTGCATGTTTGCACGTTTTATCCACTACAAAACCCACAATGTCGCCAAAACGTTCTGCAACCAAAAGGCAGAGGAAGATACTAACCATCGCACAAAAAGTTGGACTTCTGGACATGCAGAAGGAAGGTAGACGTGACGCGGCTGTAGGGCGCCATTACGGAATAAATGAATCTTCGGTTGGAGGTGGAGGAGGACGGGGAAAATACGACGACAGCAACAATATGTTTTAACAAGGATACAAAAACGCTCCAGCGGAGCGGTGCCAGGACGGAGAAGCGCGGCCAGAGGAGTGAAACACGCATGAGTCACTTCATAATTTCTTGTAGGTTGATCATTAAAATACAAACAAAGGTTTGAACTTTTTTGATAGTGTTTAAACAAGAGAGAAATGTGAGAAAATGTTAATGCCAGTCTGAGAAAAGTGTATAAAGTGCATGGTGAGGGGTTTTACAGACGTAAAAGATATATATAATTGTAAAAAAAAAAAAAAAGTGGGCTAGTTCAGGGATTTCACTTATTGCGGGCTATTTTGGGAACCTATCCTCCGCAATAAACGAGGGAACACTGTACCACCAAAGAAATATCAGAAGCTCTTATGTCTATGCTAAGAATAGGTAGGTGCTAGCCTACTTTAGCATATTTTAGCACTGTAATGCTAATATTTTACAATTCAGAGATTGTCCAACCCTGCTTCTTCAATTTACCCGCTACAAGGTTACCCGCACATTACCTTTGGCCTGGGCTGCTCTGTTTAGACTTAGCATTAGCTTTAGCTTTGGCTGTCTGCCTGCAAGGTAAACACGGGTTAGTCTGCACACGTAGCTCAACGAAAGAAGTTCACAGTCAAAGTGAGTATGACACAGATTTAACAGTGCACAAAAGGGAAAGGAAAAGTGTCACTTTCAACTAATGTAGCGATGTATGTACACTTGTTTTGACACGGATTACATAGTGCAGCTTGTGCAGCTAATGCCATGTGACAAATTGCGTAATTATTCATGCTACGGACACACACATTTGTTTAAAAGTGACACAACCTTCTTAAAAACATGCTGACTAACTATTAATTATCCTTGTGCAAGTGTTAATGTTAACATGTTGATTGACAAAGTTTATCAGACAGGTTTGTACAAATGCCATGAAATAAAAACAACGATGTGACCATAAAACACTTACCGTTAACCAGTTTTGTGGCCATGCACTGTTAGCTCAAATTGCTGTTTTTTCTTTCATGGCCTTTGTTGACCAAAAAGTGACTTTTGAACACGAGAATCTACGTGTAGACCTCCAGTGGGTTCTTCAACACTGTCAGGAGCACTAGAATACACACTTGTGTAGAATTTGCACTTTAATCATATGAATGAATCGTGTTATGTAATAATGTTCCTTTCAGTGTCCTCATGTCATTGCTGTTAAAAATGATCATAGATTGATCATAGATTGATCATAGTCTCACCAAACATCTGACCTTCTAAAATCTATCTTCTTTAGGGAGTTTTTCCTTGCCTTAGTCGCTAAAGGGCTTGCTCGTGTGGGCTTTAGTTGGCTTTTGTTTGGTGTACGAAGGGCATGCTTGCGCAATTACAGCTCTAAATTAAACAAAATTGACTCCAGTGTCAAGCTTTCAGGACAGATCCCTTACACCAAAGGTGTCCAAAGTGCAGCCCGGAGGCCATTTGCGGCCTGCAGCTACTTTATTGGCCCGCAGCACGTTGCAAAAATATAATTTAACAACAAAACTACATTTAAACAAAAAAACCCAGCAAAAACGGAAAAATGAGCAGTAATTTTACAAGGATAAAGTCAAAATATTAAGAAAAAAAGTCGTAAAAATAACGTTGTAATATTATGAGGATAAATAATGTCATTTTAGTAGAATAAAGTTGACATATTAAAGAAAAAATTAAGTAATATTATGAGAAACAAGCAAAACAAAATAAAGTTGTAATTTATGGGAAATTACATTGGGAATGTTATAAGGTTAGGAGAATAAAGTCAGATTATTATGGGAATAAAGTCATCATTACCAGAAGAACTTGTACAAGAAGAAAAGAAAAAAAACGACCAACAGCAGAAATGGAAAAAATAGCTGTAATTTTACGAGAATAAAGTAAAAAAATTACAAAAAAAAGTCGGATTCTTGCGAGAAAAAAGTCACAATTTTAGAAGAATAAAATTGCAATATTATGAGGATAAATAACAAAAAAGACTTTAGTAGCATAGGGTTGAGATATAAAAAAAAAATAATTAGTATTTTTTAAAGCTTGTAATATTATAAGAAACTTTTTTTAAAAAAATATGATGATTTACAAAGATTATTTAAAAAGAAAGTTGAAATATTTGGAACCCACTCCCCAAAAAACAACAGCAACAAAAGAGCACAGACTTCAGTTCATACTAATGATACACATTTTCATCGATAGATGCAGTTTTTTGTGTATAACTGTGTATAACTTCTTAGCCTATCTACATGTGTGTTGCTTTACAAAATAAAAAAGTGGCCCTTTGAATCATTTCAGTTTTTCAGTATGTGGCCCTCGCTGGAAATAGTTTGGACACCCCTGCCTTACACTAACCTGAGCTATGAATTATTTGGCAAATTCTACCAAGTTGTTTGTTGACAAGTGACACATTTGTCGTTGAAGAACTCCACAAAAAAGAAAGCATGCAAAAAACTGACGACCAGCATCCCAAAATGCTTTTTAATTCTAATCTGACACACGCCACTCACAGCTTCCATAGTAGTCGTGAACATCACTTAGGTCTCTGTGTTCTCAAGGCGTTGAATCGATTGCAACTGGACTGTTCAGGTTGTCTTAGAAGACGTTTTGCTTCTCATGTGAGCAGGCTTCATCGGTTCATGCTGAGAGACTAGATAGGACAGCTCTAGCCTGAGGACAAAAATGTACGTATTCTGGACAGAGAAGACAGATGGTCTGAAAGAGGAGTGAGGGAGCCCATCTACATCACGGTTGAGAAGCCATCTCTGAATCGAGGGGGAGGTGTACGACGCCATCTCCCCCCCCACATACAAGGCTGTCCTTTCATCCCTTCCTCAAAACATTCAATCATTTAGCTTCGAACAAAAAACACACGACACAGCCACCTTTGGTTCCAGGTGCGTCCATGGCCATCGTTATAATAATGCTAATTTGCTAATTTGATTCCACCAAAATGACTGTCGTTGTCTGGGGGCGGGGACCCAGGAGGGAGTACCCACTCCCACTGTATCTTAATGACTGTTGTTTTGCATCCCAAAAGAGTGAAACCACAGAGAAGTGACTTTTTACGCTCGCAATTGTGACATTTGACCTGAAGCCATGTACCCCCTACTCCTGCACACTTAAAAAACATAAACCTTTTTATCTTAATTAACTGGAAATATTGAACATAATTGATGCCGTCAATGATGACACCCTTAATGCACAAAATAACCACCAAACTGACTTACAGGTATTTGTTAATGGGATGGAGACAGAGCAGTGAACAACTTCATGCTCTGTCTCCTCTCTGCTCCGTACTCCTTGCGCTGTTAAGCGTTCAGGGACACTCGTAATTGTGAGTGTTAGGCGCCAATTATTTTCAATTAGTTGGTGTACCCCTGTGGGTACCTGTACCCCACTTTGGGAACCTAGGCCTCAGAGGATAAGTACTTTACATCCCTTCAGACTCGAGCAATCTTAGCTAGTCTTTGAACATGAACTGATGAAGCCTGCTTGATTGAGAGGCGAATTTTCTTCTAGGACAACCTGAACAGTCTAGTTGCAATCTTTTCAATGCCCTGAGAACATTCCATATCAAAATAATTACTACAGTGGAACCTCTAAAGTGTAAAAAAGTGGAGTTTGACCAAAAATGTGTGTTTTTTTTTTTTTTTTAGCTTGTTTTGTGTTTTGACAGCAAACCAAATAGGAAAGGTGTGATAATTACCCTGTAACAGGAAATGGAAGCTATTCACTGATTTGGACACTTGTGTGACAGTGAAGAATATGACTTAAAATGTTGTCTGTACGCTTACTAAAGTTTGTACCACAGATGACCACAGTTTGACCATGGCCACCCGACCCACGTTCCACCATGTTCAACTTTGGAGGTTCCACTTTGGAGGTTCCACGGAAAAAAAGTCCACACAAGTCAATCAAGAGGTTCGGTTCTGCTGTGATAATCAATCCAAGTGACAAGCATGCTAAATGGTTAATATCTACTCTAAGAAGGAACCCTCCCCCGCCGGCGGGAGTATACCTGGCACCTGCCAACACATTAACCTTTGACCTGGAGACCCTCTCGGCAGCAGCGCGCTTTCTCAGACGTCTGCAACAGCGACACAGTCCGTCACATACACACATTTCTTCCAGCGTACGTTTCTTACAGTGTGGGGGGAATGGCGATGCTGACATTCCACAAGTCGGCAGCGTACGTGGAGGTCAAACATCATGACACAGATATTCCAAACATTTCACAATCAGCACTGTGCTCGCCTTCTTGGGCCGACGCTTCATTTCCTCCTTTCCTCATAAAAGTATGACTTTACCTGATGTCAAAATGTCGACACACTTTTTTTTTTATTGTCGCTACCTGTCCATGCTCACTCACAAACACATTATAATGGGACTGTGTGTAGTTGTGTGTGTGTGCCATTACAACTCTACATGAAACGAACTCTACAACAGTAGATGGCATCGTAACTCTGGTTCACCTCATACGCACATACCACAACTGACTTGGTCGTCCACTCCAATGCCTCTGTTCGTCAATATAGTGAGATTTTGGATGTACAATGACGTGTACATTATCTTTAAAAGAAGCGCACACTTACATGGAGCCCAGAACACATCTTGAATGTTTTTTTAAAATCATCTGTGCGTGTTACAACACACACACACACGTGTATATATCGCAGCACGAAATAAAAGCAACAGCCATAAGTCAAAACTCCATGTTCTGTTCTTAAATAATGTTTAAAAACATCATATAATGTCACATATTTCTCATGACACAAACCAAAAACCTCGGTTTTACCCCTCCGCACACAAACACTCTGGCCTTGTTTTGTGTCATGACTAGGTCTGTCACCATAACAATTTTTTCTGGTCGATAATTGTGCTATAAATTATGGTCGAAAATTGATAATATCGGCTTTTAGGCAATTTTTTCAATAATTGTCATGTCATATTTGAACCACTAGATAGTACTAAAGTAGAGAATACCTCTGGAAGTTGCAGAGTAACAACACAGCTCATAATGAACTTCTCAACCCCACTGAAATCGCGGGAAGTCACCACTTCACATAGCAATTCTACTCATGGTGTCATAAAAGAGCTAAAACATCACACAGCAACAACGCAATAGGTGGATAACAGCAGACAAGACACTACCAAGGAATAGTGCAGAACAATAACCAACAACTATGTGAGCTCTAAACATGTACTTAGCAGCCATTTACAAAAACAGTACAGCAAACCACTCCAATAAAACCTACACACACACACACACACACACACACACACACACACACACACACACACACACACACACACACACACACACACACACATTGTGTATTGTTAAACTAATGTGGGGGGTCATATTTGAGCTGGACCACAGCTGAGTGGCGGCGTAAAATGCAATGTTGCTGATTGTCCTTCAACACTCTCTTCTTTCACTCGGTTATACAGTTCAGAAATAGGTGTTTGTGACGCGTGCATTTACGTTCTCCCACGCAAACATTTCTAACATTTCCCGAAATGTTGGCTTTTCAACCGTATTGAAAGGTTGCATTTCTTTTGCAACTGTGAGCCCACACCATTTTGTGATGTTTCGTTTCATATTTACTCCCCCGAACAAACGGCTCAGTAAGCGTTGACTGTCGGGACGAAAGCTCTGCTGCACATCCACACTGGAACTGTTGCATTCGGCTGAGAAACTTATCGCTTTTGTGCCTTCATTCACATTAGTGTTCTTGCTAACTGCTGTGTATCCACTCACTGTGTAGTCCCCGCCTCCACTTACTGGGACAAAGAGGCTGAATAGCTGACAGGAGGTTCACTCTCTCTGTTCATTCCACTGTAGAACCAATGCACACAGACACATGCAGAGAGAATTCTTCTATCCAGCCTGTGTGGTACAGCGAGACGAGGAAAAGGCATATACTGTATGCACATGTCAATTTATCGTTCGATTAATCCATTTATCGATTATCGTGACAGGTCGAGTCATGACCAATTATACAAATTAGATGGGGACGTCATCTCCCCCCTGCAAACGCACCCCAACGCCACAGATAAATGGCACTCCTGTGGGAATCACTGAAAGGATCACATAATACATCAGAACCTAGATAGCTTTCTGATAATCACACAAACAAATGTTCCTAACTGGTGCTTTAACATGTGGCCAATAAGATTATTCATTATTTACGGACAAATTAAGGGATACATCATTTGAAATGTTCTCAACTATTTTTGCATCATCCTGTTCACTAACAAATAGCCAAACATAACAGATCACTGAGCTCTGCACCCCAGAAGCTTCTTGCGACCAAACTCGGCGTGAACAGGATACACATTATTCCAAGCACTCAAAGCCTGGAGGATTGCTGTCCATCCAAACCTTTGGACCGGGACCTTTCCCTTCACACACACCTGAGAGAAAACGCACACAATTCTCCTCGCGCTACTGCGAGACGTCTGCATGAATAAAAAGCGTTCCTTTCCCAGCTCCTTGGCTGGAATGTGAGCAGCAAAGACAAACATCCTCATCGGGGTTCCGTGTCAAAGCACATCTGTTCAAATGCAGTCTGGGAAGCCAGAATGACTGACTCAGAAAGAATGAAACCCTTGCTGGTTCCACTCTGGCAGTAAAAAAATCCACCAGACTGAGACATATTGTGTTTTTCGTCCTAATTACAAGCCACATTGGAACCGCTGCCATGACTGAAAGGGAACGTTACAGTTCCAAAAAGCACACACGCTACTGGGAATCACATCAACGCTTTAACAAGGAAGGAATTCTGCAGCATCCTGCAGGGAAGCCTGACATGAATTCACTACACACACAATCTTAAGATATTCAATACAAACGTCTGCTTGCTTTGGAGAGGTATTACCTGAACAATATATTTACTATTGTGTTTGTAGGAGTAGTTTAATCGTCGCAAACACTATCTCTCAAGGTATTGTTTCAATGGCCCTTTGTTGGCTTGGCTATTTTTTAGCTAGCAGGGTTACACAAAAACTACACAACTCTTCTGCACAGCACTTTGTGGCGGGGTGAGCAAGAAGCTGTTAAATCTTGGTGAGAATCTTAATGAAGGTGCATGAACAATGTAAGGAACTTAAGTGAAAGCACTCTTATGTTTCCCAATGTATATTATATACTTTTATTTCATTTTTTTAAATTTTATTTTTAGGCGTACGGGAAGGTAAAATGGAAATGTTTTTCTATAGCAACGGTGAAGAAAGAGCAGTAACTCCAAAGTTAAATAGAAACAAACGGAGAGTTAAAAGAATTCAGTTGAAATGGTGACCAGTTAAACGGCTTAAGTTATTGTATTATTTATTCTGTACACTTGTTCTTTAGCTGTTATGTTGGTCATTGGACCCACGAATGTTTAATAAAACCCCTTTGATCATCAGTTCCGGGCCTTAATTTCAACTGAGCCGCTACAAACAAGAATATGATTTTGTCTCTGTTACAGTCCACTCGCACTGGGGCCAACCAGATCCAAAGCGCCCCCTACAGGACTGCAGTGGAAAGTCAATCAAAAACAAGTTTTGTTTGTTACATTAGGATCCTTGGGGGAGGTCCAAACTCTACCGAGAGACATTCTCGTTACGTTTGTAAAGGCAGAAATAAGATGGAGCTCTTGTTTTGACTCTCTGACGTCGTTGTGGCGCTGTGTTGCCATGGCAACCAACAGTTTGCGTGTGATCATCGTCACCCACCTGTAGAAGTTCTTATTGACCTTCCTCTCGTGAGGGAATCCCAGCATGCCGCAGATAACGCGGGTGTTCTTGACCGTCCAGCCCACGTCGCAGACCTGCGCCCAGCCGTCCTTGTGCTTCACCTCCACCACGCCCTCCGTGATGGGCAGCTTCTTTTTGGCCGCTGCCACCACCGGCCGGAGACGCACCTCCTCCAGTTTGTCCTCATCCACGTGAGCCTGAGGGAACGACAAGGCAGAGGATGCCGCTTCAGTTGAAATAAGAGGTAAAGATAACACACAGTAGGGACACAGACTTCCACATTGGAAGTAGAAATACAGGGTCAGACTGTGGCCATCATAAACCCTTTATCAAAGTGGCCCTATTCTGTTCATTTTTGAGGATTTTGAAATGATATTGGATGCCAGTGGGACACAAAAAAAATACTCAGAGGTTGTGTACAGGGTAAATCTGCATTCTTCTCCTCTTGCCTGACATGCTCGGATTCCGCAGCCTCCTCCGGGACCATGCCTATTATGCTGCCATTGTACTGAGTACTCACTACAATTACAATTACTGAGTACTCGCTACAGTTACAATTACTGAGTACTCAATTTCTGGTTCTATGGTTTGCCCTCCCTACTCCACTTTGTGGTTCAAATTTTGCAGCTTCACTCTACACTCTTTTCAAAAATATATTAATTAATAAATCATGCGATTTTGTTGTTGAATACAGCATATTATTAGTCAAAAAATAGGCATATTTAAGCAAATGTGAATTTTTTTTGCCTAAATCAAGCATAAAAATGACTACAGGTACATTAACTAAAATACATTCCAAAACGTTGATGTGGTATTCTACACTGGTCACTAGGTGTCAGTAATGTTCGGTGAGACAGACATGCCGGAACAAAATGCTTTTATTGCAGGTTACAATTTTCTCACAACGAGCACAATAATCCCTAATAAAAATCCCTAATAAACAAATGGGTTACTGTTGCTAACCCACAGCAAGCTGAAACTCAGCTCTGAACTAGCAATATCACTTCCTGTCCATCACTCATTTTTCTCTCTCTCTCCTATGTCTTAAATGGCTTGTTTACTCTTATTATGTCTACTATATTGCGTAAAGGTGACTATAGGTGTGTTATTTCATGCCTAGAGGGCTCTAATAGTGTTAAACACCATATTTAGAACGTCGCAAACAGGTTTTCCATGCCATAACTACAAAAATATTCAATTTATAAATAAGAAATCCTACTTTGCACAAATTCAGTTATCACGGTTGGGTCTGGAACCAATAAATTGCGATAAACGAGGGATTAATGTACTTGAAATGTTTCACAAGATTTGCTGATTCAACCGGATTACAGCGTTTGACTTGTTAGTGAACATGGTGGTGAATGGAGGGAGGAGGGAAGGGGACGAAAGAGCTGTTTCACTCTGGTGTGTTCCAAACATAACTTTAAGAGTGGATGGACAGAGCTGTATACTTTCTCACTTGAACTTTAGTGTAAACAACAGCAGGTACAATCATCATTACACACACTGGCCCGGCTTACAATCTATAGTGTGTCTCTGTTAAACCATTCCCCATGCAACCTATGTTAAAAGTTCCCACCTTTACATTACAATCCTATTGTAACAGAACCTGTCTATAGTGTCCCAACTCTAAAAGAACCATGATCCATTATTCATCAACACCAGCGTGTTGACGCTTTGTGTTTGGGTTTTCCACTAGTTTTTTAGGCGCACTGTTTGGCTGTACAATAACGCAGACAATGTGCAAAACTGAGATATATTTGTTGCAAAAAAGGGTGTAGATTGTAGATTGTAGCTAAACATGGTAGAAGGTGCAGGATGGCCCAAGGAAAACCCATCCATCCAAAATGAAAAGTCTCTTTTTATTTTACTGACACTGGCAGAGAACCATGCGGTGTTTTCTTTTTTTTTTTTTTTTTTTTTTTTTTAGCAGAATCAACTTTGAAGAACCTTGGAGGCAGGAATAAACACTGAAATGTTATTTTTTTCCTACGCTTTGGAAGTCTGTACCCTGCATTGAACACGTGTATAGGCTAAAACAGGGGTGTCCAAACTTTTTCCAATAAGGGCCATACTGAAGAGTCAAAGGATGCGGGGGCCACTTTGATGTGTATATGTCTTTAAAATATTTTGTAAAAAGGTTAAACCACACGTACATTATTACAAACACAGCTATCTGTTATTATTTGTTAACAGTGTCATATTAAAGCTGTTTCTCTTTACATAGGGCTCTTTTAATAGAGCTAGAGCTCTATTATCCATATTTTTGATGGAGTTTTTTTGTAAAATTTTATTTCTACCATGTGCTACATACGTCCAATATGAAAACAAGCCGCAGGCCGCCTATGGTCTCCAGACCGCACTTTTGATGAAATGAAGAATGAAGAAACTTGTGTCTACACCTGTGAGTACCTTTCCCCAAGTCTCGGCAAAGCACACCTTTCCATGACGTACACTTGATGGATACGTATCGGATTTATATCTTCATATCAGCAAAGTATGGGTTGCAGTTTCAAAAGTCACGTGAAAAAATTTGTTACAGTCACATTTGAACAAAAAAAAAAGTCGGACTTGATCTGCGGTGTGAACGTAGCCTACGATGCAAAGCGTTAGCTTGGCTAATTAGGTCCAAGCCAAGCCCCTCTGTTCAGACCACCAATATTGCGTCGCTCGGTGGAAGGGGAGTAATGTTGTCCACAGACTGTGCCTCAAGGAAGCATATGCACACATACGGTCTCTTTGGTCCAGCCATTTATATTATAGCCTTAACAATTTTATTCTATGATAGCTTTCCTTGTGGAGAGTCTGCCTTGTTCAATACAGTAGCGCCACCTAATGCTTAAACTAAGAAGTACAAAACAGTTACACACATATCATGTGTGTATACTCTTATTGTATATTTACACTTTGAGACGGGACAGTTAAGAATGGATGGCGGGCTGCATTTGGCCCACGGGCCATAGTTTGGACATCCCTGGGGTAAGTCATAATGAATCGCATTTAAGGTCAGGCTTTTCACCCTTTTCAGTGACTCATTCAGCCAGCTTCTTTTGGAGAGAATCATATTCAAGAGGTACTGGGAGGTGAATACAGTGTTTCTACCAATATGAGTGTATCTGCGACAGCTGACCTCAATGACATTGGGGTCCACGAAGCCGGGGATCCTCTCGTCTTTGCACACGACTCCGGCGTCTTCGTCATGAGTGCAGTCGCTGTTTCCCCAGCCTCGAGACTTACACAAGTCGATGCTCTTCTCGCCTCCGCTGCACAGAACGTTGTCCAGCCAGATTTTACCTGCATGAGCAGCAACAGATGGTCAATGTTTGCATGCCGTGTGCCGGTTACCATGGAGACCTGTGCAAACAAACATGAACCACGCATTGCTTCAACTTTCTTATACAGTATAACGTTGGCTGGAATCAATCAAAGTAACGCCTCTATTCAGTTAACCACAGCGTGCGTGGTCTATGAAAACAAATAACTGGTGGGGTCTCTAAATAGTGCTGGATCAAAAAACATTGGCATTAACAGCTGAGCTGTTGGTGTGAAACTTAAGCATGTTACACTTGCTGTACTGTTGTTTACAGTGAACACATCAGTGCTAGTAATGCTACCACAACATTGGCTCTGTCACTGCTGCGTAAATACTGTACTTGCTAATAAATCATTATCATTGCAGGATAGAGTAACGGTGGGGCACAACCTTGCCCCTTGCCATATTTGGCGCTGTGAGTCCACCCGGTGGCAGCGACAAAGCCCAGCTGGCGACACAGCACGTTGGCGTTGGATATGGAGAAGTCGTCGTCGCAGATGGTGCCCCACTCGCCCTTGTGAAAAAGCTCCACGCGGCCCTCGTTGTGTTTGCGCGGGTAGCCGGCCAGTCTGACCTTCAACCTCTCTGTTCGCGGCTGGGGGGAGGCGGGCCAAGGTGAGGGACGAGCGGTGGCTGACGTGGTTGCACTGGGCGTCGTTGACTGAGCAACACAACAGGGCGAACACATGGCGAAAAGGAGGAGGAAGGCAAAGTGATGTCTGTGCTTTGACACCAACATTCTTAACCCTGAAGAAAAATACAACATTGGAATGTCAGTGAAAGTGTACAACCCTCACATTTCAAAAGGCATTTTATTCTATCTTGAGACAATACTACAGAAAGTAAGGATGCACATTAGAGTAGATGAGCAGTATAGATTTACTATACACTGAAAATGAATCAATTGTACAAATAGCTGGCATCACAAGGGAGTACACAAATTGAGTCCATGATGTGAATATTTAGTGTGAGCACCATTGTTATCTCTCAGTGCTTTAATCCTCTTGGACATGGAATTGAGCAGAGCTGCACAGTTTCCACTCCTCCATGATGATGTGGGTGGTGGAGCTGGTGCATGTTAGACACCTCCACCTTCCTTCCTTCCGCTTGAGGACACCCCACAGGCATCATTTGGGTGCAGGTGTGGAGGACACACTCCAGCACCTTCACCTTCATCGTCTTCAATCAGATACTTGCAGGTGTGTTTGGACTCCTTATCATGTTGGAATTCAACTTTGCCCTCAATGAACTGCAGCCCCCACCCCCTTTCCCAGTAGCACTTGTACATCCCCGGAGTGTGAAACCACCACCAGCATTCTTGACTGTAGGCACAAGGCACAATTAGACCAGAAAAAGTGGCTGGTTTTGTCGTTTTGCTTGTCGTTGGGCAATTAAAGTCACCAAAGCATGTTTGAAATGCAGCAACTTTGATGCCCCTATCAGGATCAGGAATACAATGTATGATATGTTGCACAATAACAATGCATGGTAACTCAAGATGAAAAAAGGTGGGGATCATGCTCTGCTTCACAGTGCTGAATACATGCTGGAATTCATCTGTGCTCTCAATGAACCGCAGCTTTCCCACTCCTGACAACACTCATGCAGCCCTGGAGTGTGACACTACCACAATTATTTTGCTACTCACTTGTGTTGCCAGCTATTTAGACAATAATGGCGGTATGTTGACTCATTTTGGTGGATAGTACAGCTATACTGCTACACAAGCTGTACATTGACTACTCTAAAGTACAGTGGTGTGAAAAAGTGTTTGCCCCCTTCCTGATTTCTTATTTTTTTGCATGTTTGTTACGCTTAAATGTTTTAGATCATCAAACAAATTGAAATATTAGTCAATGACAACACAACTGAACACAAAATGCAGTTTTTAAATGAAACTTTTTATGATTAAGGGACAAAGAAAAATCCAAAGCTACATGGCCCTGTGTGAAAAAGTGATTGCCCCCTAAACCTAATAACTGGTTGGGCCACCCTTAGCAACAACAACTTGCAATGAGTGTCTTACAGCGCTGTGGAGGAATTTTGGCCCACTCATCTTTGCAAAATTGTTGTAATTCAGCCACACTGGAGGGTTTTCCAGCATGAACACCTTTTTAAGGTCATGTCACAGCATCTCAATGGATTCAGGTCAGGACTTTGACTAGGCCACTCCAAAGTCTTCATTTTGTTTTTCTTCAGGCATTCAGAGGTGGACTTGCTGGGGTGTTTTGGATCATTGTCCTGCTGCAGAACCCAAGTTGGTTTCAGCTTGAGGTCACCAACAGATGGCCGGACATTCTCCTTCAGGATTTTATGGTAGACAGCAGAATTCATGGTTCCATTTATCACAGCAAGTCTTTCAGGTCCTCAAGCAGAAAAACAGCCCCAGACCATCACACTACCACCACCATATTTTATTGTTGGTATGATGTTCTTTTTCTGAAATGCGGCATTACTTTTACCCCAGATGTAATGGGACACACACCTTCCGAAACGTCAGACCACAGAGTATTTTCCCAAAGGTCTTGGGGATCATCAAGATGTTTTCTGGCAAATTTGAGACGAGCTTTCATGTTCTCTTTGTTTAGCAGTGGTTTTGGTCTTGGAACTCTGCCATGCAGGCAGTTTTTGTCCCGTGTCTTCCTTATGGTGGAGTCATGAACACTGACCCTAACTGAGGCAAGAGAGGGCTGCAGTTCTATGAATGTTGTTTTGGGGTCTTTTGTGACCTTTTGGATGAATCACTGCTGCGCTCTTAGAGTCATTTTGGTTGGCCGGCCACTCCTGCGCAGGTTCACCACCGTTCCGTGTTTTTGTAATTTGTGGATAATGGCTCTCACTGTGGTTCGCTGGAGTCTTAAGGCTTTAGAAATGGCTTTAAAACCAGACTGATAGCTTAATCTCAGTTAATCTCAGTTAATTAATCTCAGTTATGTTTTAACAGCTGAGATAGGCTCCAGCATGCCCCCTCGACCCTAAAGAGGAGAAGCGGTATAGAAAATGGATGGATGTTTTAACAGCGGGGGGCATTCACTTTATCACACAGGGCCATGTAGGTTTGGATTTATTTTTCTCTCCCCTAATAATAAAAAGTCTGATTTAAAAACTGCATTTTGTGTTCAGTTGTGTTGTCATTGTTGTTTGATGACCTCACACATTTAAGTGTGACAAACATTCAAAAAAAAGAGAAATCAGGAAGGGGGCAAACACTTTTTCACACCACTGTCCACTGTACACAAGCTTATTTCCTATAGTATTGTCCCTTGGCAAGCTTTTCTACATACGGTTGCTGCAAAGTGAGGGCTGTCCTCACTTTGGTCAGATACTATATGTATTTTTAATAATCATAATAAGAACATTTCACACACAACAAATGCAGCATATTTGCACTGCTGATATAAACCATCTGGTTCGTGTTTACTTGTATCTGTTATGTGCAACAATACATTTAGCCTGGCCTCTAACAGTCCTATTCACAACCATTCTTTCATGTACATGTTGTTGCATGCTACATAGACGTGCTATTGATACATTGACAGATCGGCGGCTTTGCTTTTTCCACAGCTTTTAGAGAGCGTGTGTGTGTTCCTGCAGACACACAAATACAGTAGTGTGATGTGTTTGTACAGAGGCCGCCAGCCTGGAGGCTCGTTCTCCAAAACATGGACCAGACCGATTGAAGGACACACTAAACATTTGAGTGAAAACACGCTTAAAAGGTCCCCTATTAAGCGAAAAGGGACTTTTTCACGGTGTTCTCACAGTAATGTGTCCCTAAAGCCTACTTATGAGCACCAAACATGAGAAAATTCTATCATCTCCCTCGTTTCTTTGCCCCCATTTTGAAAGCAGAGGCGCTCAAACGCTGGCTTTTGAAGCTGCCTCTTTTCCTGACGTCATGAAGAAAAAACCTTCTTCCTCATGGACATGATACCGTCTCTGATCGGCCACTAGCTAGATGAACCTCCATGATGTTGATGTTAAAATGTGAGTGTAATTCTCACAGAGCTATGTCCGTGTCGCTCACGTGTACACACTGTAATTATTTTTATTTTGAAACTTAAATTAAACTTACCTAGACAACGCTAAACTTGGCTTCCAATTCAGCACCTAAGGACAAATTATGTTAAAATTAACTTTATGAGCAGTGTGCCTGTTTGTCCTCATTGTCTGTTTTTTGTGACACTTCTTGATGTGAAAACATTATAGGTAAAACATCACGTATGCCTGGCAGCCACGAATGGTATTTGTGAAACTTTTATTCTCTTTGTGAAGATGTAATAAAGGCTCATTTGTCAGTTTTTTCAGCATCTAGACCACATTATATGTGGTCTATTTCCAAAACCATTGTACCTAGACTTCTCAAATATAGAACAGATCAATCTACAGACCGTGAGGTTTCATAAAAATACAGTTTCTGACTTGTGAAACTGTTATTCTATTTGTGAAAATGTAATAAAGGCACATTTCTCTGTTTTTTTCAGCATCTAGACCACGTTAAACCCCATCCAGTTCGAAAACCACTGTACCTAGACTTCTCAAATCTGATCTAGATTATCCTACAGAGTCTAACAATTTTTTATAACACAGTTTCAGGTTTGTGCAACCTTTATTCTATTTCTGAAAATGTAATAAAGGCACATTTCTCAGTTTGTTTCAGCATCTAGACCACATTAGACCTGGTCCAGTTTGAAAACCACTGTACCTAGACTTCTCAAATCTGACCTGGATTAATCTGTAGACCCTGAAAGTTCATAAAAACAGAGTTTCTGAATGTGAAACCATAATACATACAAATAAAACATATTTTATCCATTTATAGTTTTGTACAGGTTTGCCCAGGTTCCCCCAGAGACAGACGGGGCAGGGGAATTCCAAAATATTGAAATAGTACACACACACCTTAGGAGTGATCCTATATGGTGCATAAAGGGAACAGAAGTCATCCAGAGGTGAGACGGTGCCGTCACACAGACACAAGATGTGCACCTGCCAGCACTTGCACATACACAGTAACAACTAAGAATATGTTTGGGATGGGGTGGAGGTCATAACATTATAGAGGTAAGTATGAGCTGCTATTTCAGGGGCAGACTAAAAGTCCAACAGGCCCTGGATAAGACGCCACCTGCCCTAACTACAGCAAGGGCAAGAGATGTCTTTCCTTCTAATTTTGCATTTACTCTGCATTTACCCAACAAGAATATCATCCTTATGAGCATTTGGTAAGAATATTTGTCTTTGATGCATTTTCACAAATAGAATAAAGGTTTCACAAATTACAAATTGTGTCATAAATTAAAAGTTTAGCCTCTGTGGGATAATCTTGTCCAGATTTGAGAAGTCCAGGTAGAGTGGTTTTGGAAATGCACCTGGTCTAATGTGGTCTAGATGCTAAAAAAAAAGGGTAAAATGCGCTTTCACTGCATTTTCAAATAGAATACAGCAATCCCTCGTTTGTCACGGTTAATTGGCTTGACCGTGATAAGTGAATTTCCGCAAAGTAGTATTCCTATGGTCAGGAGCTTTGGACCGAAAGGACAAGATGAGTTTGAGAAGGTTGATGAGTTTGACAAGATGAGGCCGAAATGAGTTTTCTCCGTAGGGTGGCTGGGCTCTCCCTTAGAGATAAGGTGAGAAGCACTGTCATCCGGGAGAGACTCGGAGTAGGACCGCTACTCCTCCGCATTGAGAGGAGCCAGATGAGGTGGCTTGGGCATCTGGTCAGGATGCCTCCCGAACGTCTCCCTGGGGAGGTGTTCAGGGCAAGTCCGACCGGTAGAAGGCCTCGGGGAAGACTCAGGACACGTTGGAGAGACTATGTTTCCCAACTGGCCTGGGAACGCCTCGGGATCCGCCGGGAGAAGCTGGCCGAAGTGGCCGGGGAGAGGAAAATCTGGGCCTCCCTGCTTAGGCTGTTGCCCCCGTGACCCGATCTCGGATAAGCGGTAGAAGATGGATGGATGGATGGATGGATGGATAGTATTCCTTATTTCTAAGTGGAATATTTTTGTAGTTATGGCAGAAAACCTGTTTACGACCTTCTAAACATGGATTTTAACTTGATTAGATTTCGTCAGACATGAAATAACACCCATATAGTCACCTTTACACTTGATTTAGTAGATATAATGAGAGAAAATAAGCAATTTAAGACATAACTATGACTTGTGCTCATGTGTGTTTCAATAAATGTGTTCCGGATGTGTGGGCGTAAGTGACGTCTGCGGTTCAGAGGTGAGTTTTAGCTGGAATATGGCCACAACAGTAGCCCATTGTCAAATCAGAAAGCATGTTTTTATGGACGTCTTGAGTCTGTTGATTAATCCAGTCCAGATTTGAAAAGTACAGTGGTTTTCAACCTGGACAAGGTCTAATGTAGGAGAAATTTGCCATTATTTCATTTACACAAACAGAATAAAGGTTTCACAAATCAGAAACAGTTTTTTTTATTGAATTTCTGGTCTGTAGATTAATCTAGTCCATATTTGACAAGTCTAGGAACAGTGGTTTTCAAACTGGACCAGGTTTTGGATGTGCCTGTATTGCATTTTCACAAATAGAACAAAAGTTTCACAAATATGAGTGCAGTAACTGTAAGGTAAAAGCTGAGTGGTTAGATCAACCACCAATACTAATAGCATTAAATCCTAAAATGAGCTTTGTTTTTGAAAACTTTCGTTACTGTGCCGCACTAGATTGTCAGATGTACTTAATAAAACGGTCATGTGGCATGTATGATAGGAATAATTAACTTTATGAGGGGTTTTGTCAGTAAAACTATGCATACTATGACGTTTTTGTGGGTGTAAAACACAGTGCACATACTGAGCTTCACGTTTCTGAGAGGACACTATGATAGCATGTTCATTCACATGAGCTCTACCTCATTAATTGTCCATGAAAGGAGACATCTCGGTGCTGCTTACCTTATTTCTGCCGGATGACAAGCATTTAACGGTCCCACGCCGGAGAGGAGGCTCGATTTTGCTTTCCGCCCCAAAAAAGTTGAGGAATGGACCACGCAAGACAAAATCTCCTCCACTCTTGCAGTTAATTGGTGTCGTGCAGTTTTTAAAAATGTGTTGCAAAAAAGGTCCGCCAAGGACTCCTCTTGCTCTTCTTGTGTACAGAATAGATTGCCAGCTGTACAGCCTGGAGGAGGAGGCAGGGAGGAGAAGGCTGGGTCTAATTCCTGGGAAACACACAGACTCTTTCATGGCGCTTTGGCTTGCATAACGGAGGAGGAAAGAAAAGGAAAAAAACTCCAAAACGTGACTTTTCCCTCACTTTCCTCCTGTCTTACGTGTCCGCGAGGCATTCCCGAAATTGGTCACGTGAGTCTGCGACTTAACATGCAAGACAGACAAAATGGCATGGGACAATTCATTAGGTACACATACATATATAAAACTTTAATTTAGATAAAACATTGACATTACATGGTAATATTGTATAAATAAAAGTTTAATAGTAACCTGCAGTGGTGTACAACTGTACACTGTACTGGCAGCGGTTTCTAGTAGTGTTCCCTCGCTCCATCAGGGTTCATCTTTCGGGGATTTGCTGTTCCAGGCTGAGGCTGGCTCTTTAAAAATAACTGCATTGCGAGAAGGTGAGTGTTGTAGTTCAATGCTTACTGTCCGCTTCCCTCTCTTCTGTCTGCACCATATGGTCTTCTGTGTCCTGATTGGTTGACAATGGTCTACAGCCAGTCTCCATTGCCGTTTCCTGTTGTGGTTCTCATTGCTAGCAAACTAGCTAACCGTGTGAGCTGCCTGCTAACCGCCAGTAAACAACAGAAGCAGCAGCTAACCGGCTACGAGGCGCCATTACGGAATAAACAAATCTTTGATTCAAGGAGGAAAATACGACGACAGCAATGTTTTTAACAAGGATACAAAAAAGCGCCAGGACACATAGGCACGGTGACAGAGGAGTGACATCACTTGAGTGAGTCAACAATTTCTTGTGTCCAACCTAGTAGGTTGAGCATTAAAATTCAAACGAAATTTGAACTTTGACAGTGTTTAAACAAGAGAGAAATGTGAGGAAATGTTCATGCCTGTCTGAGAAAAGTGTATGGTGAGGGGATTTACAGCCTTAAAGCATCTAATTGTAAAAAAACAAAGCTGGCTACTTCACCGATTTCACTTATTGCGGGCTATTTTGGCAACCTATCCCCCACGATAAACGAGGGAACACTGTACAGTATTTTGGTTCCTTTAACTACCGAAGATGGTCTTCAACATGATGCAGTGCAAACTACAATCACAATAACTGTTGTTACATTAAGAACTTTTTCTATTTGCCCAGGGGTGTCCAAAGTGTGGCCTGCAACACATTTAAAGATAGAACTGCAAAAGAATCCCAGCCGCAAAGATTACAAAATCAGCATTCATACAAGAATACAGTTGAGAAAAAGCTGTAATTTTAAAGAGACTAGCGTAATTCTATGAGGAATTAATACTATTTTTATATAATACTATTAATATTACTATTTTACTAGCATTAAGTTCATTAAAAGAAAAATGTGAAATTGTAATATTTGGAAAATTAGGTTGGGAAAAAATATTATGTAAATAAGGTAAAAAAAAATAAAATGAGAAGATTTATAAGCTTAAATATTTGTAAAATATATTTTAAGGTCGTAATATGAGAAACTGATCAAATTTTGTCATCTGCCCATTTTTTTGGACAATTAGGTTGGGGGAAATGTTCTATTATAAGCAGAAAATTTATGGAAAGTAGCAAGAACGGGGGAGAAAAAAGGTTTTTCACCTTCTATCACAAATCAGATGTTTTTTTCCTTGAAATCTATGCAACTTCTTAGCATATCCTACAAAATATATCAAAGTGGCATCCTTTCATGTGGCATCAGGTTTGAACACCCAAATAGTGCGAGTGTACCGAATGAAGTGTGTGTAGCAAAACGAGGCAAGGAAAAAAACAGCATAAGCATGTCATAACGTTTATTAGGGAATGATATTTTAGTAAGAAATCTGACAAAAAAAAAAAAAATCACAGTAAGAAAAAGCGATTGTCTCTGCTAATAAAGCGGCAGGCAGGCACTTATACAATTTTATGATATAAACCATGTTAACAAGACGATGTGTGTTTTTAGACACTGCGTGCATCTTGTTAAATGTGCTTAACGGGTCCATAAAAGCAACAATGAGCCTGAGGAGGATTTGTGTGAAAAGACACACCGGCCACTTGGTGAACATCAAGATGCTGTAACCGTGATGACCGCAGCAACAGGAGATTCTGTAACCTTACATGACGACGCAACGCTCTGTCCCTCCACATTAAGAGCGTGCGTCTCAGCCTGGTTGAACAGACAGTGCTGTCAACTAATAAAGGTCCAGTGTTTGGAGCATTAGTTTAGTAATCAAAAGTTATTTGCATTATTTTATGCTGATTGTCTTGTGTGTCCATTTTCAAATCTTCATAAAAAACCTCTATGTGGTACCTCCTTAAAGGAAAATGCACTTTTTTTGGGAATTTTGCTCATCATCCACAATCCTTATGTAAAGTCTAACCTCTATGTGGTACCTCCTTAAAGGAAAACCACTCTTTTGGAATTTTGCCCCTCATCCACAATCCTTATGTAATTCATGAACACACGTCTTCCCCACTTCTGTGCATTTTAACGATATGAAAAAAATATTTACAAAAAATTTAATAAAGACACGTAATTGATGCACTTAATGGGACACACCTGTTGCGTCTAGAAAGCCTGCTTTTAAAACACCTCCAAAAACCTCCAACAAGGCTTTATGGTGTTATAAACATGCTGTGACCATGTCGTAACAGGTACATTCATGATAACATGTAATACAGTATTTTGCTCCTTTTGAGCCCAACTGGAACGTCCTTGATTTCACATGGACTGGTCGCCAGTCATTCGCAGGGCACATATAGACAACAACCATTCACACTCACATTCATACCTATGGACAATTTAGAGTCTCCAATTAACCTAAAATGCATGTTTTTGGAACATGGGAGGAAACCAGAGTACCCGGATAAAATCCACACATGCATGGGGAGAACATGCAAACGCCACACAGAGATGCTCAACGGAGATCCGAACCCAGATCTTCCAGATCTCTTGACTATGTGGCCAACCGTGTGGAATTTTCCCAGAACTTTTCCAAACTCAAAAACACAGCGGCAGCTCCAATATGTAGCATCACCTTTCGGTAGTGGCCTGAGGGATTGTGAGCACGGTGCTGAAGTGCTGCGGTCGTGTGTGGTGAAGCTAGTAGCTAGCCGGTGTGGCGTGACTAAGTATCAATGTGCCAGTTAACGTAGTTCTTTGGCGTAACAATGTTAATAATGTCGCTGCAGCTTGGTTAATATGCACGTCACATGATATGTTAATGGAGTATTGCTGACGTTTTTTGGAGGTTTTTTTTTCCAGAAGCCTTTATAAGCGGAATAAGTGCTTCCCATTACGTGCATTCTTAGCTGCGTCTTTTTTAGACGTTTTTATATCTTTACAACGCACACAGAGACATGTGTTCATGTCTCACTTAAGAAAGGTGGATGATGGGCAAAATTCCAAAAAAGTGCACTATTCCTTTAAGATAACATCAGGGACCTGCTTTGTTCTTCAACTTTAACAGGCCAACATGGTGACTGTTTAAAATCTCTGCCAGAGATCAGAGCAAGAATGTCCAATGTGCGGCCTGTGGGCCATATTTTAGCCTGAAGTTCAATTTCTATTGGCCCTTGGCATAATGTAGAAGTAAAATGAATTATTAGTCACATATTAAATATGACACTAATTTGCTTTGTTATCTGTAACATATAATGTGGATGTTTTGCTCGGACAGCTTAGCATATATTGAACTACATTGCTTTTACCATCTTTAATGCACAAAATGGATCAAAGTGGCCCCTCTGCATTCTTTAATTTTTCTGTATGCGACCCACACTGGAAAAACTTCGGACATCCCCGCCACAGTGGAAGATGTTGGGCATCTTTCCCTAAGCCGTCATGACCGTGGACCTTAGAAGTGAAAGTGCTGGTTGAAGGACCTTCTGTTGCCATGCTTCAGGACGGATGCAGCAGCTCCAGAAGTGCTCCCACGGCTCCAAAGTAACCCTACAGTGAAACAGAGGCAGGTCACGCAAGCATCAATACGTGAAATGTTGAACTTCTCCCAGGGTCGGCATCGCTCACCTCATGGCGCAGAAAGAGCGCCTTTAGCTGACCTTTGGACCAGTAGTCCATAGCGTAGGCCAGTAGCTTCATGGAGAGCGTGTTGACTCGCAGGAAGTTGCCCACAAACACCACACGCTCAATGTTCTTCAATGGCAGGACGGACAATGGTGTGTTACAAAAGAAAAATGCAGCACACAACTTCAGATTTATGGAGTACAGTTAATCCCTCGTTTATCACAGTTAATTAGTTCCAGACCCCACCCTGATATTTCATAGTGAGACCATAGAAAACCTGTTTAGAACCTTCTAAATACAGTTAACATTAGAGCCCGGTGGAAATTACCTAACACCCCTATAGTAACCTTTACACTCGTACAACCCAAATATAGACATGAGAAAATTTGCCATGTAAGACATAAATAAGACTCACGAACGTGTGTGTGTTGCTGTAAATGTCACATGTAAATGTGAGCTGAGTGGGGTTAGACCGGAAGTGACGTCGGGGGTTCTAGAGAGTTTTATCTCGGCGTGGGTGCTGCCGCAACAGCAACTTGTGTTTGGCCTGTGAATATTCTCACTCATCCAGGTCATTGTGTTCCCAGCGCACTGACTCGATTCAACTGGATTGTTCAGGCTTCTATGAGCTTGTGTTAGGGATTATTGTACCTGTTGAGATAATTCAAACCTGCAAAATGTAAGTCTGTTGTTCCAGAAATCAATTCTGAAAAAAATTGTAGTAACATTACATACCGAGTGACCAGTGTAGAATACTACATATCACAACGTCATTGAATCTGTCTTCTGAATGCCTAATATTTGTATTTCAGTTCTCTATGAGCTTGTGTTAGGGATTATTGCACCTGTTGAGATAATTCAAACCTGCAAAATGTAAGTCTGTTGTTCCAGAAATCATTTCTGAAAAAAATTGCAGTAACATTACACACCTAGTGACCAGTGTAGAATACTTCATATCACAACGTCATCGAATCTGTCTTCTGAATGCCTAATATTTGTATTTCAGTTCATTTGGACACTTTTTTTGCTTGAAAATGCTTATTTTTTTCAGCATGAGTTATTAATAAAGAGTGAAGGCGCAAAATCCGAAGAGCAAAGTGGCAAGGAATTATTCTATTTTATGAACAGAGTCTTACTACAGTGGCCCGCTTGTCATAATTTGTACTCTGCTTGGTCTGCTGCCCTCTGCTGTCTCGTTGCAGCTCTGCATAGGAAACCTCTCTCCTGCTCATCTGGCTATGCAGCTGCATCTCATCTGCAATCAAACCCTTCTTAAGCAGCGCTGCCTAATCAGTCTTGCCAGATTGTTGAACCTTTGCCAGCGTTGTGCATGCTCCGTTCCTTCATGCCACAGTCATTCTTTTTAGCCTTTATTCCTTTCTGCCAACAGTTACCAGTAAGTTGTTGACCATTTTTGTCTTTTTGTTTGTACTTTGTTAGCTTCCCGCGTCTTTTGTTGTATTTGTTTTTTCTAATCTGTGAGCTCCTTCTGTTGTCATTAACTCTTTCACTGTCTATTCACCGTCTTTTGCTTTTTTCGCGGGCGCTACAGATCAAAGTCTTATTCATCTTCTGTGTGAATTTCTGACTTGTAGGCCACGTATTTCTGTCCCAGTAGGGGGCAACAGTTCTCTTTTCCTCCAACCGGCAGCGACAGCTTGTCTATAAAGAAGACTGATTGTGGGTTGAGAGAGGAAAATGGCGAAACACATGCAGAAATCGAGCAGGGAGACAAAAAATACAGGCAGCTAACACGATCACAGAGCTTGTCTGGCGGTGGATTTTTTTTGTTTTTTGTAGACGCGATCGTGAAAGATAGAGGTGACATGGGTGATGTAGACACAAATGCAGTTGACAATGGCAGCCAAAGCAACAAGCTAGTGGTTAGCATTCAAAGCCATGTGGCGCGACACCGGAGGTCTTGAAATTTCAGCAAAAATGCCCAAAAAAACTGGCAGTATGGAGCTCTCTGCTCTAAACATGGCTGGCAGTCAATGAGTTAAATTACCATTTATGATACCACTCCTTTTTGCCTCTGCTCTGGGGCCCAAAACTCCTGGTGCCCGTGCCAGCACCCTTAACACCAGTAGGATCCAATGTATCTCCTGAAATGACCACGATAGGATCCTAATTTGGGGGTAATCTTTGCCGTTGGGACATGCTTTGCAAATTTCATGTCGCTCATGTCACTTGATTACACCAAGTGTAATCAATAGCATCGTACTTGTCTTTGTCAAGGCAAAATGGTGATGCCTTTCCATATTTATGCTTTATGGTTTGAGAGGCTGCTGCTAGGTTTCCTTGGCGTGGCTTATCTCCTCGCGCTTTCATAGCCCTGTACAATGCTGCTTGATCAAGACGCCACAAGGCAGCACCGTAAAGAGGCTGAACGCACATGAGGACACACATGGAAACAACACAAATCTTTCTTTCCAGGTGTTTTTACTTCACTTTATTTTGATGCTGTCATTTGATGAGTGTTTAAACTCTCACTGACCTCGTTGAGTGCACACATCCTGGTGATGGAGCCGATGTTGTTGGTGATGGTGACCAGAGTGGCCCTGGCCAGGTCTTCCTTGGACACAGACTCACGCTTGTCTTTGGACATCATGTTGCCGAAACTGGCAGGACAAGAACAAGCACTCAAAAAAAAAAACAAACAAACCGGCCAGTTCCCCTATACAATAAGTAGGTAGGTGTGATAAATTATATTTTTTCTATTACTGCTTCTAACGAATGTTACATGATGCTGATCGAGCATCCAGAAGCGTTGTCTTGCTCTGCCTGTGCTTTAAAATGTTGCTACTCAACTGTTGGTCTGAAACTGTGACTGCGTGCGACACTTGCTGTACTGTTTGCAATGAACTCATCAGCGCTATTCATTGCTGGCTGAGCAGTTTGCTTCTCATCTTTGTTGCAACATTGGTTCTGTTGCTGCTGTGCAAGCTTGTTCATAACCACGCTGACATTGTTAATTGGACCATGTGTTCAAAGAGCTGTTTTCTTTTCTGCTTTCTCATGCACCGCAAATGATTATTAGTTAAAAAAATCATGAGTCTTGCGTAAGCCCTTGCTGTTCCAAAGGTCTACTATTTTTGACAAAACCGGGGCATTCTACAGTCAAACTTGTCTATAGCGGCCACTAGAGGGAGTCCGCAAAAGTGGCCGCTATAGACAGGTGGCCTCTATAGACAGGTTGGCGTCCAGTTTGAATGTTGACCAGTAGAGGAGAAAAAAATAATAATAATGTTAACCAGTAGAGGGCACTGCGGACTGCGGATAAAAGTTGTACAGCACTACTAGGCTTGTTATCATTGTTCATGGTTTTAATCCATCCTGAAAATGCATGAGTCAAACAGTAGCACATCACATAGTACAATTCACAATTTTGCATGTCCAAAAAGGAGTAGGAAGAAGCAAAGCTTATTTAATCCTACCCCTCATCAGTTTCACATCAGTTGCAATACATTTATTCACCTCTTGTTCTTCCAAATGTACTTTGTAGGTCTACATGACCATGTAGTGCAATCATAGCCAAGGTTTTTACTTACTAAAAGGAAGCTAGAGGCTTAATAATAACTGATAGAATATATCCACGACCCACAGAACAAAGCTGTGCTAGTAATGTCTTACGCTTGTTTTTAATATTTTACTTTTTATACGGCAGTGTCATTACAGCTTTAGTTCATCAGGAAGTGACGGTGGGCGTCCCGAGCAGGAGAGCTAAGCTCAGTGCTAGCTGTGAGTTTCGAGAGAGTTGGGAAGTGTGTTTATGTTGGCGTGGATGTAAAGTCCTGCAGTGTTCTCCGCTGTTAATAAAGCCATTAAAGTGCATCGGCGACGTGAGTCTCTCCTTCCCCACAACAAACGGCATTACAGTATTGACCAGTGCACACCAGGAAATAAACGGTGTCACTTCTTACAGGCATTGGCTGGACAGCTATGTAGTGGGGCTTGTTTAACCTTTGCCTTGTGGGCAAGCAGGAAGGAGAGACGATGTTGAGAGATGTGTGTGTGTGTTCTGAGCTGCTGTCTGGTGGCCGCGTTCAGTAAATAAAGTTGGCAGAAGCAACAGGAGAAGTTTCCTTCTTTGCTTCGGAGCTGAATAACACTGACAAGTTAACAGACTAGTAGCGAACGGAAAAGACTGCTTTTTTTGTGTCGAATACAGAAGATAAGGACTTTGATGGATTTGTGGATGAGGATTGATCAAAAATAACGTGAGCACATTCTAAAACACTTCAATTAAGTACAACCGAACTCAGTTTTGCTCCCGCTGCCGCATGCATGCTAACGTATGTTTTTTTTTTGTTGTTTTTTTTTTATGCACTATCCACACCGCGCCACCGAAATAACTTTTGTTGACACATCACTCAACCCAATAGACAGTTTCGCTGTCTGCTGAGGCACAACAGCAAACTAACTTTTGCTCGCAAAAATGTACCAGCCCCTCTAACGTATGTAGCTCAGGTCAATTAGATTAGATGACTGCCGCATTCAATAGCCAATGAAATGCAATATGCTGGTTCATGGGTGGCCTTTTGTCATAAAGCAAAGAACTGCGGCATTACACACCAAAGGAAAACACTGACTGTGCATCAAAGCAGCGCCTCTGAAGTTTTTTTCTCTTTAGTTTGTCAGAAAGCACAGTTAGGACTTTTTGAATGCGCAAGTGTCACCAATAGAATCTAATCCTAACAGTGGAAAAATACATTTTTGTACTATCATTGTTAAATTTGACATAGGATTAGTTAAGAATTCAAGCTATGGCCTCTAACTTTTACAGTCCGTACGACCAAAAATACATGTGAAGCTGAAAAAAAACAAACCCTTTTCAAACTCCTATTCCTCAGTGTCAGTAGCACTTAAAAGTCTGACTGCTGATTTTAGGCGCTTTAGCCTTCCAAAAATCCCTGAATGCTATGGGGTTTCAGGGTTAAACAAGGAGTCAATATTCAATTTAAGCATTTTAAGAACTCGGTAAGTATAACGAAACTTACATTTCTTTACAAATCAACGAGGAATTTTTTAAAAATGTCTATAAAACAGTTCCAAAGTGTACCTGGAGGCCACCGCCCATCCTGGCAGTCCAAAGCGCTCGTAGTCTCCTCCATAGATGTCCCGAACAAGCTTGTCCACACGGGTGCTTTCCCCTTGTGAGGCCATTTCCAGAGCTTCCTCAAACGTGGAGCATCCTGTCAGCAGGCAGCAGAGACCCAAGAAGGTTCCCCCTCCAAGGCTGCATGCAAAAAACACAAAATTTACCCCTGCTCTGTAGCAAAACAGTTTTATATGTGAAATCAGTGACCTGGTCCCAGTGACGCGCTTGTAGTTGGTCTCCGAGTAGACAGCCAAGATGCTGACACCGGAGCCAATGTTGACCAACAGCAGCGGGTAGGGGTTCTCCAACGTGTACGGCCTCTGGACGCAGCGCTCCGGCTCGGTGGGGTTCTCAAAGTAGTAGCACTCTGATGGGCCGCTCGACACCACCGAGTCGATGTACAACACGCCACGAATCAGACAGTCCAGCTCGTCCAGCTTGCTGAGCTGCAAGTCAGCCATCTGCATTTTAAGGCAGTCATCATGTGAATTCACTGGGGGTGGGGTCAATGGTCAAACATTTTCAAGGAATAAAGGAAGTTCTTTTTCTGTGATGTTATGACATCTTCACCTGTGACTATACCAAATTTTGAACGATATTGTCCCGCAAAGTATTGCCGATCAATATTATTGTCAACATTATTTTGAGACCAAATTAACCACTAAAGGAGGTAATATATCATTGTGAAGTGTAGCGTTGTCCTGTTGAAAACCAGTCATTACCACACAGCCGAGGGCCTTTTACAGGAGCCATGACGGATACCCCTGCAACATCTCTACATATCTGCCGTTTGATGCACCTGCACAACCTGAAGCTCCATTGTTCCATTGAAAGAAAACACATGCCAGATCATGATGGCGCCTCCTTCACTGTGCCGTGTGGAAAACCTCTCAGGCGAGATGTCTTTGTCATGCCAGAAACTTTGTAAGCCATCAGGACCGTCGTTACTTTTTTTCCTCATCAGTTAATAAAACTTTCTTCCACCTTTCAATGTCCCATGTTTGGTTCTCATGTTTTTTTGTTTTTTTTTTGTTCTTAAAACCCTTCTCTCGCAGATGCCACCTGATGGTTGCCGGATTGCACTCGGCACCAGTAACAACCTTCATTTGGGCTGAGGATCGTCACGTGTCTTGACGGACAGCCAATTGGATCATCCATCTCAGGGCTGGTGACATTTTTGGGTCTCTCACTTTTTTTTTCCCCATAACCCTCAGGATCTTTTGAAGAAGTTTCAAATGACTGTCGTACTGTGTCCAACCTCAGCAGCAATGGCGTGCTGTGAGAGGCCTTGCATATGCAGCTCAACGGTCCGATTCCGTTCAAAGAGAAAAATCCTTTTTGCCTTTGGCTTCAAAAAAATCAAGACACTGAATCCACATTTTTGCCAAGATCTTGGCCTTTAAAGGCAGTGGTCTTTAAATTTTTGATCAGCTGATGAATAGCCTATTTCATTTTAATGTTTGTCTGCAATAAATTGCCTACTACAAAATGTTTGCCTTACTCCCTTTTCTTCTTTTTGTATTTTGAAGTTCCTTAAAATCCAACTGTGCAAAATATACGTCCTTGCAATTTTTCAACTGGTCTTTTCTTAATATGTCTAATATATCTTTCACTGTAAAGTTCTGAAATTGTTGTTTGTGACATGCACTTTCTCAGGCAATTATTACTGGCTGTCAAGATAGTGCAGCATTTCAACTGTATTAAAAGAGCAGCATTTCTTTTTGCTTTGTAGCAAACTACCACAAACTACACTGTGCGCTCAGTGAACGCACACGATTTTGCGCTGTTCCTTTTGTATTTACTTTGTCAACCAAACACCCCCGTGAGTTTTGACTGACGGGACAAAGGCTGTGTAGGTGTATTTTTTTTTACCCCCAGTTGGGAAAACTGGGCCGGGTGGTAATGTCTTGGGTGTGCATGCAAGTTTGTTGTGTTGCCTTTTTTGTTGCCACCACAAATACAGCATCCTGGCTCGTCCGTGTTGATAAGCTCACCATACTCATTTGGCTGGAAGTCGAAATATTCTCACACCGGGGTGTGGCCTTTTGGTTTGCAATCATTTTTGCCTAATTTCTACTGTTACCTTGTGCTGCTTTTACTATTATTTTTAGTGGTGTCCCGATCCAATATTTATATCGGTCCAATATCAGCCAAACAAACAACCAAACAAAAAAAAAAACAGTATCGGATTATAATCGGCCTGAATGTAAAATCTCCGATATTGGCACTCCAACACAAGCAGTCGATTCCAGACTTCACACCAGCACTTCTATCCAGCATGCAGAACCCACGTGATCCCAACAACAGCGTTTGCTCGCAAGGCGTAGGAGTCATGTCAGCCGTGTGTATCTGTTTATTGTTAGAAGTCAGAAAAAGACATTGCAGCTGAGTACAAAGCTTCATGACCATGTCAAGTTTCCTGTGGTAGTACAGAACAGGGTAAGTTTCATACGTCCATCCCCATTGTGCATTTGAAGGATTTTCGCAACACCACGTCGTACTGAAACGTTTTGTCATTCCTGCTGTTGCTATTTCTCTGAGCAATACCACTTGATCAAGCCGTTTCTAACATTACACAGGACTAAACACCTAGTTAAGTATGTATGATCTGTGCTGGTATCGGATCGATATTCAAGGCTGCAGTCAGATTGGAAGGCTGCAATTTTTGGAGTCGGATCGAAAGCGGTATATGCGGTCACCCCTAATTTTAATAAAATGAAAAATGAAGAGCTAAATGAGTTTAATAATTCATTAAATGCACTGTAAAATATTTTTAATGACATTACAGCTTATATAATTAAATATAAATATTTCTGTGTTTTTGTCTTTGTTGTGGTCTTGCAACGATATTGGTTCACTACAAAACAAATATTTTTTCTTTGTGTACGAGAAAATAAAAACCTGAACCCACCATGCGGAAGTCAGACTCAAACTTGTAGGCGCCCCCGCCGGTGGCACAGAGGCTGGTGTGCAGACTGGAGAAGTGCTTGTTGCGGCCCATCTGCAGGAAGACGGGCAGGTCATGCGTGGGGAAGCGGATGAAGTGCAGGTTGCCCGTGCGGCCGCACAGGGTCAGCTCCTGTAGCTCCAGGTGCACATCCCTGATGCCTGTGGTGCCATATGCCGTGTTGGATGTCAGGTAGCGGCGGATGCTCTTCAGGTTCTCCACCTCCTCCTGCTCTTCCTCCGCTGTGATGTCTTTGGGCTCAAAGTAGACCAGCTTGACCAGCGTGCCGCCTATGTCCATACCGAACCATGGGAACGCTGCAATTAAATGACATGCAAGGCATTTTTTACACTGCAGCATATGTAACACACTTGCACAACACCTCCACAATCCAATGCAAAAACTGTGGCACAATATGTGCAGTAAAATGATCATCAGTTTTTCTTTGTATTGCAACACAATGGATTGTGCCTGGGTACCTAATTAAGTGGACCTATGTTTAGCTGCGTTTGGGAGGGAAATGTCTGATCAAGCACAGCATCTTCATCGTCCTCATCACCACCACCATCAGGACAGTGTGTACCGCCAACGCCATCTTGTTGCTAAACAGGAGCTGACTACCAACACTCCATAACGCAAATATTACCTTGTAATGCCAATGGCAGCCACTACTCAGTGCATCGCTTACGATACACCCCCCCTCAAAATGAAACCTCCATTTCCTTGAAGGATGCATTCATTCACAAGTGCATTACTTATCTTTCAAGTCTAAAATGCCACAGTCAAATCTGGACATAACGCCTTCATAATAACACCACACACATACATGATTGTCCTTTCTCCAGTAAAACACCTACGCGGCCTGCTCTTCTTCACGGAGTCGCTCCGAAGCCTCGGCGTCGCGTCAGAGGCGCAGCGTGAGGACGACGCACGTCCAACCGGCGCGGCCGCCTCCTTGTCCGCGTCGCTACGGAGGCAGCCGGGCATGTCTTTGTTGGAGCGCGGGTGCTTCGTGGGCGTTTCGTCCTCGTCGGCGGTGTCATCGTCGCGTTGGTGGCCGTTGTACGCCATTAAAGTGTCCGATTTACGACATAGAGGCGGTATTTGATATAAAACGGGAGGACTTGGTTGTGTTTGGGCGGACAATGAAGAAGGCTAATTGTCGGGCTAACAAGCTACATTAAGCCGACGAGGTACCATCTTCTTATGTTCTCTGAGGTGGGCGGGGCCACCCGAGGATCGAAGGCTACTAGAACCAACCACAATGCTAATCATTTGCCAAGAGACCCTTTTTTGTTTTTTTATAGAACATACAAAACCCAATCCCAACATAATATACCTGTATTGTAATGACCCCATGAAGTCATGTTTAAATTACGTTTCCAAATCCTGGAACATAACATACCCTATCAAAAAATATTGTTTGGCTTTTCAACATTGCTTTCAACACAATTCATTTGCGTTGTCTCAGCATAAAATTCAATACTGACGTTAAATAGTAAATTATAACTTTAATGTGATTTGTGATGAGAACATCCAATGGGATTCAGGCGCGGATTTAGAGGCGCCGTCTTGAGGCACCCACGATTTTTTTTTTGCCACAATAAAAGCGAATAAGATGATAAACCATCCTGGATTCCAGTCACCCAGTCCCAGTGAAGGTACATGTATGTCTAAACCGGTACACGTTCATTCATTAGTACTGCTACTAATACCAAGACAGATCACCCCAGGCCACAGTCAGTCAACTGACCCCAGAGCTAGGCCGTTAGGGGGAGGAGGGGTGGGGAGCCCCAGGGAATATTTTGTGGTCTGCTTTTTGGGCCAGGAGGATGCTACACTGTTCTAGGCTGGCTGTACATGTGTATGGCTTAGTACATGCTGCACTGTGTAGTGGTACGTGGTAAGCTGCTGGCATGCAGGATAGGGTCAGCATGTATCCTTGATATCAGTTTGGGCATTGGGCTGGAGGGTTTATGAGGTGAAAGTAATTAAACACTCTGCTAAGGATTGCTTCCCAGTGGGAAATAGACGGCCATTTTATCTGAATAGCCGGTCAATCTGGTTGGCGGGCGGCACACTTTGACATTGACAACCCAGAGATGCCAACCATTACGATTTCGGCGTAATGATTACGATATTTTACCCCTCATTGCGCTATGTTTTGGCTTAAACTATATATTCCAAGGATAAAAATAACAGACTCTTGAAATTAAGATATCACCAAATTGCAGGAAATGAGGTCTAATTTTAAAAAATTTTCCGGGGGAGGGCCCCTGGACCCCCCACTACAATTGCAGCGCCTTGGACTACGGCCTCGGGCACACCCCCCCTTTTCAAAAAAGCTAGATCCACCCCTGGGGATCCAGCAAATTCCATGATGAAAGACATAAAATGTACATTTATTTGCTATCGTATTTTATTATACTATTTACAGCAATATTTACAATGACATTGGTTATCTGAGAGCAATCATACATGTTTTATACAACAGATTTTGACCAGTAATCAGCAAGTCTTGCCGCAGTAAGTCACCTTGAGCACCCTTGGGCTGACTTTGACATGAAGCATGAATGGATGAAATCCTTTGTGCACATCTGTTTAACCTATTTTAAAAATCAAAACATGAATGAGCAACAGTCATCACATAGTAACGTCTAAAAGTGACCGTCTTTAAAAAGATACAGTGCAACCTCTAAAGTCAAATGCCATTAGGCATGTAAGTGGTTAACTTCTTTTTACACTTGTGTTGAAAGAATGAACGTTAAATTGTTACATTGCCTGACAGTAAAAAAAATGTAGCATGATGGCGACAGGTGAACCCTGGAATAGATTTTTTATGTTGTCACGACCCCCTTTGTGAAAATGTTGTAATATGAACAAATCGGACGTTGACCAGCATTCCGACCTTAAGAGGTTCTACTGTAAAGCTAAAAAAGGTTAAACAAAAAAAAAAGTCTGTCGTAAAAGAAAAGCTATGTACTGCAAAGCCTATAAAAGTATGCACCTCTCTTGGATGTTCTTTCTTACACCTCTTGGATGTTTCACCCTCTTGTTTCAGCCTTTTATTGCTTTCATCAAAGAAATCATTGACACTTTGACATGAAAGGAGTAAAGGAGTTGTTTTGTGCAACGTCTTGTCAAAAAAGCCAAATTACAGTGCCATGATTTCCATCTATACAAGGTATTTTAAAAAGCGTTTTTGTAGGCATCGTCAATTCTGCTAATTCAACTACACTTTGGAGTGTTTTTAAAAGTACCTATTTCAAGGATCCAGCTATGTCCAAATAAATAAAGATAATATCTATGGGATACTAGGAGGCAATGTTTGACATAGTGAACTAAAGCAGCCACAAGCCTCATCAACAAAGTGCTTAGGAAACATTTTTGTTATTAACGGATACGATACACAAACTACTGCACACACCCTGTAAGACTGACCTGAGAACACCGCCCAAAGTGGACGGGTTAGCTCATGAATGACACATCTTCTGAGACGAGCCACAACAATAAGGCACGCTTCTTTAAGAACCTCTCCCAAACCTGATCGCCACCTTAATGCTTCAACTTCCACGCCATCAACAGCGCGCAAGCTCCCACGCCCGCCGCTGTCATGATGTACTTTGCGTTGGTGCTCAGCCTGCGAGGGGCGGGTTTCTTGGCGGCGATGTCAGCAGGTGTCACATCGGCGTTGATGCACTTTTCGCCAGAGGGGGTACTCACTTGCTCCTTGGCGGAAGAAGCGACATCTTTGGAGGCTTCACCATTGCCAATGCACTGGCCATCGAGGTTGAGGACAGACGGCTGCTGGGTAACGTGCACCACGTTCACCTGGACCTCCTCATCCTCCTCTTCTTCCAGGTGGTTTTCCTCGGGTTCGGCTGTCTCTGTGTTCTGTGCAGAGTCGCTTATTTCCAGACGGTCTGAATTGCCCGAGTAGGGCATCGGGGGCGAGGTGGGTGCGGTGTCATTGCTATCTTGTGGTTGGATGCTGACGAGTGGGCGGGGAACGCTCAGGCACATGGTTCCGTCTTCGCCGGTGGGCTGAGTGGAGCTTGCGGATGTACTTCCTGTCTGTGTGCAGCAGGTGACAATCTGCGGGTGGAAAAACAATGATGTGAGTGTCACTTTCTGATGCTGCCCACTTGAAAACTAAACGGTCAATGCATTTGACCGTTCAGACATCAGAACACACTGTGGCTCAGACATCCTTTAAAATCAATACTGTCCTTGCTCAGGCAGGACTGTCATTGTACATCTAATATCTCACTATATCGTAACCTATATCGTAGCATTTAGTAGTTGTTACCTACATAAAATGGTAGCTCATTGTTTACTTACCTACTACGTGTTGTGCTTATGTTTTGGTTCACACCGTGAGTAAGACTGTCATTTTGATTGATGACATTCTGTCATTTGCACTCCCTGTGCTGTCAAGTAAGTTGTTGGCTGCAGCTGAAATGCTACTATGAAGGACTATGCAGAGCTATAATCGTTATAATATGAATGTGAGCCAGGGTGAACAGATAGCATCAAGTATCTGTGGCGGTCTATGTATATGTTGCGCCCTGCCACTGCCACTGACTTTCCCAGGGCCAAACTGAAGCACATGAGCTCTCACGGTTGTTATTCCAAAATGATCAACAACAAACAACATGGGTATATGTCGTATATATACACACGGTATATATTTTGTATATTCTAGCACCTTGAAAATGTAGCAAGAATGAAGACTTCAAGATCCAACTAGAATGAGCTGTTTTCTCACCTGTGTAGCTGGAGGTTTCAAATTTTCTTCTGGCTCTGGGTCAACAGCAGCAACCTTGTCCATAGGAGGGGTGGTGTCCTGCACGGGGAGCCTCTCGGGGGTCAGTGTGGTGTGAGAAGGCTCGCTGGGCACATCCGAGGCGAAGGGGCGTCCCGGCGGGCTGTCAGTGTCACACTGTTCCGCTGTTTCGGCGGGCTGAGGAGGTGCAACGCAGCCCACTGAAACCTCTCCTGCGCTCACTCCATCAGGATCAGCACACAAAATACCCTGGAAGTCGGATTCAGAGTATTCCTCTGGTTGCTGGAGATTGTGGTCTGGCCTCTCTGGTTCTGCGCTCTCTTGAGGACGTGCTCTATCAGGTGAGAAAGGTGGCACCACGGGCGGTGTTTCGGTGGCCCGCGGAGGCTCGGGCGGTGGAGACATCGTAGAAGCTTCAGTCTGTGCTCTGACTACCGGAGGTGGTGTGGCATTAGGGGTGGATTGTGGTGGGGACGGCGGAGCAGCAGCATCCTGGCTGTGACGACCGGGCTCGGGCGCAGAGATGTGAGGGGAGGATGGTGCTGAATGGACATGAGCCTTCACCACGGCAGGTGGAGGAGAGCTGGGGTTGGAGTCTAAGGCAAAGCAAACAATGTATTACTATTGTTATCACATACTGTATGTGTAGCACTATTACGCATTTGCATCAATCTATCTACATTGTGACGCTACAACAAAAAAAACAAACGCTTACTGTTGGCACCTCTCAGAGCGTCGTATTCTGCCCGCACCTCAGCCGCGATGCTGGTGTGCTCGCACAGCTCCAGCGCTTGGATAAAGTGCTCCGGCCAGCTCTCCCTCCTCTTCAGGCAGTCCAGAAGAAGAACCATGCCGTCGTAATTGCCACACGTATCCCTCTTGGCCTCAATAGTCTCCTACAAGCATACATGAGATCCAACGCAACAACGACATTAAACAATATACATTATATGTTTTTTATGATGGTTGTAGTTTGCACTGGTGTAGGTTGCTTTAAAGTAAGGGAGTCCAAACTATAATAAAATATAGGACTGCAGCTATCGATTATTTTAGTAAGCTATCTGTTATTTTGCTTGATTAATTGAGTAATTGGATAAAACCCACTAACAGGGGACAAGGGTCCTCAATTACATTTGTCCACTTTTCTCGGGAGACCCTGTGAGGACCAAATGGTATCATTAAAAAAACGCTCACTGTAGAGGACGACGTGCGCGGATTTGAAGAACAATATAAATGAAATCTTCAAGATTAAACACTCTTACTGCACAAAATAATCATCAAACTTATTTGTTCCTATAATGCACACATAGCAATGAACAACCTCATGCTCTGTCTCTTTTCTGCTCCGTTCTAGTGATCGATACCGAAACATCGATACTTCCAATACCAGCTCTACCTGCTCTAAAATCGATTCTCAAATCAAAATATCGATACCTATCTGTGATTAATTATGAGTAAACTATGGACAAAATGTGATTAATTGCGATTTAATATTTGAATCGATTGACAGCTATAGTACTAGCATTTTGGATTAACCCATAGCACTGTAGTTGTTCAATTAATAACAATCCAATTTGACTAATGGTTGTGAACACAGTGTATTAGTGGACAAGAAGAAGTTGACTACGAGAACTCACCCTGTCATGAGCAGTCAGGCAAGCCAAATGGACGATGATCTCTCTCACTTTGACCTTGCTCACAATGCTCGACATGTTGTTCCTCAGGTAGCTGTTATACAGCTTGTCATTGGCAAATGACATCTGACGCACAGGAGAGAGGACAGAAGAGAAAACATGATGGAAATCAGTGTGCTCAAAATGTACTGTAATGGCTGCTATAGTGTAAAGGACTATTAAATATCCCCTCAAGGTTTCTCTTTCTCCTCCTTCTAGTGTAATGTTACAACAGTACCTCCTTTGTTAATACACACTACTTCAGTGTAGTGATAGTCTCCAAAGCACACTTTTTCCACCGAGGGTTCCATACGGAAAAAGTGAAGGTTGAGGCGATCACTTTAATGGACCGGTCCATTAAAGATGCTAAAATCAAACCCATGTAGGTCAATATATGCCAAGTTGCCAGAACAAAACATCCACGTTAGCTTTGTGTTATCAGTGACTTAGCAAATCAGTGTAATATATATCTCGTTATTAATGAATGGCATGCCGAGGACCAATAAAAAAATTGAGCTGCGGGCTGGAAATGACCCCCAGGCTGCACTTTGGACACCCCTCCTCTTAACAGTTTCGTTTTCGATGTTAAAGTAGAAGGAAAGCACACCATTTTCTGTCTTCATTGTGGAATGTCACTTTGCAGATCTTGAAATTGAAAGTGAAAGCAAAGAAAGGCTCGCCCATAAGAAGCAGGAAGAAGCTGAAACATTTTTCTCAGCTTCAAAAAAAAAAAAAGGCAACTTTGAGCACAAGCAAGCATAATTATGGTAATTGAAGGTTGTATGAGTGAAGGGCCGCTCATGTGTCACTCATTAATCACGTTTACCTTTATATGTGTGCGGCATACCAGTGTGTCAGGATCAAACTGGAAAGAGCAGTGCTGTTTTGTTGTGTCCACTTCTTGGCCATGTTTGCACTAAACATTCAGTCAGTCAGGCACAGCAATCTGGCTCAAATTAAATGTGTGCATCTACCTGAACACACTGTAAATGTCAGCGGCCAAAGGAGCAAAGTCTCCAGTTAGTGTCGTTATTGAGCCTACCTGGTTCAGCTCAGCCCCTTCAGGACTGGTCAGGTGTCACGTCAAAGCTGTGTGCAAGCGTGCATGTTTGCATGTCAGATTGCAGATTAACAGGACGCAAGGACACATTGGATGACCTCTAAGGAGGGACGGGTCACGACTGCTCTCCTGGTTTTTACAACACTTGGATCTTGGGTGGATCTTCTATTGGGTCACGACTGCTCGCCTGATTTTTAAAACACTTGGATCTTGCTTTCGCAGTCTCTTTGCAAAAACAGGGTTGACAGAAACTAATCGTTGAGATATTTATAGACAGACATGTGGAAATACCTCTTAAACCTGTTTAAAGCTTCACCGATTCTAAACAGCTGCATACTAACTCTTAATACTAAAAATAATACGGTCACAGTCATTAAGCTTTTGTAAAAACGAAAAAGGCTAATGTGACTTCTGTCCCTCTACGTGACACAGAGCTCCAGCTACAGCTACGTGAGTAAAAGGCAATTTCTGTATTCTTGACATAAACTGTGGCTCACCTTTGGCGTGTACCGGATACTTCGTGAGTCCACTTGAGGAGGTATTCCAGGTCTGTCACTAAAGCTGTCCCAGTTTCTTCACGCACATCTGCCCGGCTCCGCCCTCTTCCGCCACGCTTGCCTTTCTATTGGATGCTGCCGCCGTCAGTCCATACATGGCCCAATAGCAGTAAGGTGGTTGGCGGAGGAGGATGTGGTGTACCGTGTCTTAATCCAATGTCACTGCTCTGCTATTGAGACAGATAGAGGGAGCAACAGGATTAGTTTTGATCTCGATTTCTGGTTTACATCTGTCTCTAATCCCCCGAACCTAATCCGTGCACATGGGCAGGACGAATGAGCGAATAAAAACCCGAGTTATAATGTTGAATTTTAAGAAAAAAGAAAATACACATATTTAATTATTAATTACAATAATTTTCAACACCACAATAACACTACACTACACTATATTACCCAGTATATATACATTATTGAATATGAAATACACTGAGAATTATTATCTTTGCAAAGACTGATTTAAATACTACAAATCATTAAATTTTGAGAGTCAACTTTCAACAACCTGGAGCAGCCTGCAGTGTTTCCATTTGTCCACAAGAGGGCACCACCTCCTCACTGATTTCGCAAAGAGCATTTTTGAGCGTTACAAGAGCAGTCTCGTGTCACCTGACTTTTGTGTAAGTGCACAGCGTGAACGCTGGTGATGTGATGACGATCAGAGGATTATGGGAAGGGTGAAGGCATCAAGGCAAGATATTTGTTCAAAGAGTGATTGAGTGTAAATGTCATGGATGATTATATATGCCCTTTAAAAAGCACTCTAATTAGATCAGCTTGTTTTTCACTTTCGAGTGCTGGTTTGTTGAGGTTCTTTATCTTTTGTGTCGACAAGCATTCTTAGGCCTTTTTCATCTACGGCATCTCGAGGATGGCTTACTCCTGTACCACTGTAAGACATTGGGGTACAGTCCAAGCTGAGGGTCCTACTTTTTAGAGCAGTAATGCCAGAAGTAGGATGGAAAACCTTGAGGCCATCTCTTTTGGAAGAACCCTTGGGACTTATGACCCTGTGCAACTGACCCCAATACACCCCAACCCAATAGACCAGGGTCACCAATGCGGTGCCCGCAGGTAGCCCCCCCCCCCATAACTACACGAGGCTCCCCCGCGATTCTGGTTTTTATTCAGGGTTTCAGTTAATAATGTGAGATGCACAAGAAAGAAATGCATTCTGAAATACAAGATGCAGATGGACAAAGATGTTTTGTTGATGTTTTCATATCAAATGTGAGTTGTGGATAGTAGTAGTAGTAGTACTTTATTAATCCCACAGCAGGGAAATTCATCTGTTACAGCAGCAAGCAAGATACACAAGTAAAGAATGCATAGTCATAGACAATGCATGCAATGCATAGACATAGTGAATACAAAAAAGTTCAGGTGTTGTAGAGCCTGATAGCAGTCGGTATGAAGGACCTGCGGAACCTCTCCTTCTTACACCGTGGGTGTAACAGTCTGGTGCTGAAGGAGCTGCCCAGGGAAACAACAGTGTCATGTTGCGGGTGAGAGGTGTTGTCCATGATGGATGTCAGCTTAGCCAACATCCTTCTCTCCCCCACTTCCTCCACGGAGTCCAAAGGACCGTCCAGGACAGAGCTCGCTCTTCTGATCAGTCTATTTATCCTGCTCCTGTCCCTGTCCGTGCTGCCCCCTCTCCAGCAGCCCACAGCATAGAAGATGGCTGAGGCCACCACAGAGTCATAAAAGGTCCGTAAGAGAGTCCTGCACACACCAAAGGACCTCAGTCTCCTCAGCAGGTGGAGGCGACTCTGGCCCTTCTTGTAGAGGGCGTGGGTGTTGACGGACCAGTCCAGTTTGATGGTAAGGTGAACACCCAGGAATTTGTATCTGTCTACCAACTCTATGTCCGCTCCCTGGACGTTCACCGGTGTGAAGTGGGATGTTTTCCTCTGGAAGTTAATGATCATCTCCTTTGTCTTGCTGGTGTTGAGTTGCAGCTGGTTAAGCTCACTCCAGCTGACAAAGTCCCTGATGACCGTCCTGCATTCCAGATCATTCCCCTCCGAAACAGATACCAACATTTTGTTACTGTTCTGGTAAAACAAGCTTACTCAGTTTGTTTTGAAAATAAGTGTTACAAAAATGAGTAGCTCTTGGTCCATTTTCATTTTGTAAAAGTAGATCTCTCAAGAGAAAAGGTTGGAGACTCCTACAATACTGTAGACCCTGGTTTGAATCAAGAGCGGAGAGTCCTACTTCTCAGAGTAATGGAGTCAGAAGTCGGGTGGTAAACTTTGAGGTCATCTGTGGCGTCCCCAATTAGAAGAACCGTCGGGGCGGGTAACCCCTGTTTGATAGAAGTGTTTGCCCCATACCTGATTTCTTATTTTTTTGGCATGTTTGACACACTTAAATGTTTCAGATCGTCAAACAAATTAATTTTAATATTAGTCAATGACAACACAACCGAACACAAAATGCAATTTTAAAATGAAACTTTGTATTACTGAGGGAGAAAAAAGTGATTACCGCCCAGGACAAAAGCAAACATTTGTTGTTGTGTCCTATTTAGCAAGAGTCCACTTCAAACCCTTCCATATCTAAGCGGGACAGGGGTCATCGGTGAAATAAAGCCACGTCTTCCAGCTTGGGGTGACAACTCGTTGCGGTTAAGTGAGGCTGGGGGAAGAAAACAGCTTGTACATCAATAAAAGAGCAGAACTGTGCCCTTTAGCCGAAAAAAACCCACAAACCACGACGGCACACGGCCCTAAAGAAAACAAGAAGCAAAGAATCCCTCGTGATGATGCCAAAATAGTAAAATCCCCAACTCGGTCTTAAAGTTCTGAGAACTGCAGCTTGTGCTTAATGTAAAGATCACAAATAGCTTCCCTGAAGAGTCTCCATTTGTGCACCATATTGTTTCAAGAAGAGACCACTAAAGGGTTCCTGAATGTTCTACATGGCAGTCAAAGACGAAGGGATGCGGTGTGTGTTGTGTGGCGGGGGGGGCATATGGAGTTTATTCCCCAAAGGCAGTGTACATTGATGCCAGCATCATTATGCTTGCAAGGCCAAGTGAAGCAGAAGGGATTTAGCATTGTAGTGTCCTGCGCAGCATTAATGCATAAAAAGCTACATTATCGCTGCTTGGACATCTGGATCATGGACATCTAAACATACGTTAAGGAACATTGAACATCCCACAGGGCTTTGAGTCATAAGCTAATGTGTCCATCACTGCAAAGTGGACAGAGGTTACACATGCCTCAAGATTAAGTGGTCGCCAGTTGGGCATTGATTTTTTTTTTTCTGGTAGGCTACGGCTTTCTTTATAGTAAAGCATACAGTAAGTAAGGTGAGGTTAAGGGGTTATCATTTTTAGCTTTCGTGTCATGCCACGTTTCAGAAAACTGTGATTTAAGACCTCCATAGAGGAAAAGTGCAATGGATCAGCACTAGACGTCGGATATACAGTGGTGTGAAAAAATGTTTGCCCCCTTCCTGATGCCTTATTTTTGTCAGATCGTCCAACAAATTGAAATATTAGTCAATGACAACACTACTGAACACAAAATGCAGTTTTAAATGAAACATTTTATTATTAAGGGAGAAAAAAATCCAAACCTACAAGGTCCCGTGTGAAAAAGTGATTGCCCCCTAAACCTAATAAGTGGTTGGGCCACCCTTAGCAGCAACAACTGCAATCAAGCGTTTGTGATAACTTGCAATGAGTGGAGCGCTGTGGAGGAATTTTGGCCCACTCATCTTTGCAGAATTGTTGTAATTCAGCCACACTGGAGGGTTTTCCAGCATGAAACACAGATGTAATGGGACACACACCTTCAAACGGTTCAATGTGGAAGCGCGTTCTGTGTTTGCTGTTACTAACCATGGCTGACTTTGTGAGAGCCGCTGACGACCGACTACTTTGGGACAAACGAGGATCCCACAATCTCATCTTTTTGAGCCTGAATATACAGAGGATGAAAAATAGGTAAATCCCCATTACCTGCATTGCCAGCACGAGGCGGCTGAAGAGGGCTCGACAGCAAAGGGAAAGACGTGTGTTCCTGTCTCACATAAGGATTGGGGACGATGGGCACAATTCCAACAAAAGTGCAGTTTTCCTTTAAGACATTTCATGGGATTTTAAGAGAATTGTAGACATATTAGCACTTTAATTCAAATGTTTGGATTTTAGACTTTTTAAGACCCCGCGGATACCCTGAACACAACCCACTGAAGCTGTAGGGTGTTTAGCCGAATTACCGCAAAATTTGGTACACACCTTTATGGAACAGACAAGCACATGTGAGTAAAATGTAATGATTATAATACATTGAGGATATCTGTGTTACCCGTACTAGTTTAGTAGCATGTCTTCCAAAGCATTTTCAGCACAACACATAGGGGGTGTTTAGCCGGCTCCACTAATGTCATTTACTGTACGATGCTCCTCAACAAGATCAAGTAGTCAACAATTGTAGTACCCATGAAGACACACTGAAATACTACATAAATTGTGATTATCTGTATTGATGGTTAATCTGGACATCACCTCTTATAAAATAACTGAGTAAAAGGATTCACAAACATAAGAAGACTATAGACTATTACGGTTGTCAGCCATGTTTTGTGTTTACGTTTGACTGTAATGCTTTGAAGGTGGACCTCATGTGGTCCGAGTGAACATGTTCTACTTCCCAGCTGTCTGCACTGAATGTAACACTAGGTTAAAAGGTTAGAGGGGACCTGTGATAGCACTTTCTGGATGGCAATCCTTTATGGGAGCAGTCCTTCTATTCTATTCTCCTGTAATGGCCACTTAGGGCTGTGTGACCGAGCAGTACCGAGTGAATGTCAGTCTTCTGAGCTTGTTGTCATGATTGTAAATGAAAATGCTGCCATACAAAACGTGTTCCATTCCCTCCATGACAGCCGGCTTCAATGTCTGTCCAAGACTAAATGTACAGTGAATAACAGAGAGAAGAAGCAGCGACCCGGAGGGCAGACGCTTGGAGCAACATTCCATACTGTTGATGAATAAATGATGTGCATCGCCGCAATCACGGTCAAGAGCTTTAAAGGCGTTTTTTTTTTCTCTATTTTCCTCCTTCCTTCCTCCACCTGTAACCTTTCTTTTCACTGGAGACGACTAAAATGTCAAACCTGGCGCGGCGTCGCAGCCACAGGCGGTCGGCGCTCGGCTGCTAAACACATAAGGCGACTAAAAGCTGCTTTTTCCTTTCACTGCAGTCCATGAAAGGTTAGTGCGGTGGTGCCGGGCCACGACGGTGACCCACTTTTACACATTAACCCTCTATGGACTCATTCAAATCTTTAAAAATATATTGGGATATTTATTTATGACATATTGTTATTTTACCATATATTTTCCGGGTGCTTACAAATACTTAAAAAAAATGTGAACTTGTGTACATTTTAAAAACTATATTGTAATTTTAATTTATACCATTACATAACATTTGCAGTTATTCCATTTTTTAGCTAATTTGCTGAGAGGTGTTTAAGGTCCGTAAATACGTGATGTATTTATTTTGTTTGTTTTTTTTCTTACAATTTTTTCAATTGATTATTTATTCATGAATTTATTTTTCTGATTGGCAGAGCAAACCAGTGCGTGTATGACATACTGATACTCTACCAGATAAATAATATATGTTGTTCTCATTATGCCCAAGCATTCAGGGTTCATTTCAACACCCTTTAAATTTCACCACACGCGTGGACAACACATGTAACGACTCAAAGACCTGTATAATCGTCTTTATTGTACTTTCATTTAACAGTTGATATTATGTGACAAATAACCAAATACGCCAGCATAAAAATTGACCTAAAAATTGACCACCTACAGTATAAGCATATATCAAACAATTTATAGCACAATTACAGTCTAAGCATCGAATGACACGTTATAAAGTGTTAATAATAAATGTTTCTATCCAAAGAGGATATACAATATACGCTGACGACTGTGTTATAGTACATTCTGATCCATATCAATAGGCAGAAGCTACAACAAAAGGACATGACATCAGTTTACAACAACAAAAAACACATGAAAAGTGAATAAAAGGAAAGAGCAAACAGTCAAATGCAGCAGGAGATGAACTACTGACAGTGCTGTTTAAAGCTACAGTTGCCTGCTCGCATGTAATCACTGGATTTTGACCCGGAGCATCCATCCTGGGATTAGCAGTGAATTGAATGGGGAGACATGATCTGTTTGTACACTGCATCCCATATCTGTATACGAGTAAAAGGTGGAGATGTGATTGTGTTTTTATCTGTGATTAAGGTGGGCTAATCTCTGCGGCAGCTGATGATAGTCCATATATGTGATCATGTTTTATGATCCAAACTCATCCTTAATGTCCTGCATTTGCTTGATAAGGGTTACAACTTTCTCAGCTCTATGTACAAGTGGACCTCCATAGTGGGTGAATTAATTCCCCTGCTTGTAATAATAATAATAAGAATTAATCATAATAACACATTACATTTTCTCCTCTCTCTCCCAGGGGACAGGGTCCTGTTCCTCCTCCACGTGGGTGTTCCTGCGCCCTGTCCAAAAGTGCTCCACATCCGGGAAGGTCTTCTCGGCGTTGGGGATTATGGCGTTGGCGCCCAGCTCCGCTCCATTGCCTTCTGTCTTCGGCGGGGCGCTTGCCGCCTTGGAGCCCCGGCAGGCGGCTGCCAAACAGATGGTGACCAAGCCTTGGCGCACGTCGTCGTACATGGTCATGAGCAGCACCGGAGAGAGAGCGCTGCAGGCGTACAAGAGCACCTGTGCAAAGAGGACCACACCCACTGGGGGTTTGTTGTAGCCCAGTCGGACCCACGTGAAGGTGCCCCACTCGGGCAGCAGCATGAGCCCGAGGGTGCTGCTCAGGCAGAGAAGAACCAGTGTCACCTTGCTCTGATGCCGCGGACAGGGGGCGTAATTGAGAGCCTTGTGCAGGCTTTTGGTGTAGTACGCCACAGTAAAGAGGACCGGTGCTACAAAGGTTGCCATGGGGTAAATCTTATAGAAGAGCACCATGAACTGTGACGCGCATGCCGGCATCTCGGAGACGCAAACAGTGTCGTGGCCGTGTGGCTGCAAAGTGGCAAAAAGCATCTGCGGGATGGGGAACATCATGGACACAATCCACACAAACGCCATGGCCCCGTGGATCCACGTGGGGGTGCAGAGGGTGGGTCCTGCGTTGGAGGCAGTGGCGGCGGCGGGCTCTAGCGTGTGCTTGGCCCGGGTGCTGACCGCCAGCAGCAACGTCTTGGCCACCACACACGAGTGCTGGAACCAGTCGGTGGTGTAGCACACAAAGCGGCCCAGCACCCACCACTGTTTGTAGGTGGTGAGGGCGCGCACGGGGGCGCACAGGAGCAGGATGAGGAGGTCCGTGGAGGCCAGCGAGGCGAGCAGAGCCTTCACCTCCGAGCCCTTCCCCTCCTTGAAGTCCCGCATGAAGATGAGCAGGACCAGCAGGTTCCCCACGGCGCCCGACACACAGATCCCGATGAGGAGGACGGGCACGGCGGTCCTGATGTCCTCCCCCTGGAGAAGTTGGACACCTCCCACAAAGTCGAAAAAAGTCACATTTGCCGGTTGATCTGAAGAATCCATTTCCAAGGATCACAAAAAAGAAAAATCCTCAAAGTGACAGAAAATGACTTAATTTTGTGTTGTCTTCACTTCCAGTCAATTGAGTCGATCCAGTGCCCTGCAGGGGGGCAAGACGAGCAGCTGTCCGCGGTGCTGAAAGGCTGCCGAGTGACGCATCAGCGAGTGTCTGTCTGAGCGGGAGAGGCAGGTAGGCTATTTCAAGTGGTGCCATTTAGCGGCATCGAGCACCCACGTCATGTCAGCAGCGTGGCTCCAGGCTGCACGCAGCCCAAATGTGAGCGCAGCGTGATGAGATTTGCATTCAGAGACGCGCGCACACTCAACACGCTGGGAGTGGGCTGTCACAAATGTGCTCAACTAATCCAGACCCATCCTATCTGCAACCAGCATGTTGTATCATATGCTACTAAATACTTATGCATAATTATAGAGTAGCAAGATCACCGCAGAGGTATCAACTTTGACTGTCAGAGAGGTGTTCATTCAACAATATGTTTATTATTGTGTGAAAAGTGAACCTAATTACTGGTTGGGCCACCCTGAGTTGGTTTCAGCTTGAGGTCACCAACAGATGGCTGGACATTCTCCTTCAGGGTGTTTTTGGTAGACAGCAGAATTCATGGTTCTATTTATCACAGCAAGTCTTCCAGGTCCTGAAGCAGCAAAACAGCCCCAGATCATCACACTACCACCACCATATTTTACTGTTGGTGTGATATTTTTCTGAAACGCGGCGTTACTTTTACACCAGATGTAATGGGACACACACCTTCCAAAAAGTTCAACTTTTGTCTCATCAGACCACAGAGTATTTTCCGAAGCTCTCGGGGATCACCAAGATGTTTTCTGGCAAATTTGAGACGAGCCTTAATGTTCTTTTTGTTCAGCAGTGGTTTTCATCTTGGAACTCTGCCATGCAGGCTGTTTTTTCCTAGTGTCTTTCTTATGGTGGAGTCATGAACACTGACTTTAACTGAGGTGAGTGAGTCCGGCAGTTCTTTGGATGTTGTTGTGGGGTCTTTTGTGACCTCTTGGATGACTCGTTGCTGCCCTCTTGGGTGATTTTGGCTGGTTGGCCACTCCTGGGAAGGTTCATCATTGTTCCATGTTTTTGCCATTTTTTGTGGATAATGGCTCTCACTGTGTTTCACTGGAGTCCCAAAGCTTTAGAAATGGTTTTATAACCTTTTCCAGACTGATAGATCTCAATTAATCTCAGTTATGTTTCAACACTTTTTCACACAGGGCCATGTAAGTTTGGATTTTTTTTTTCTCTCTTAATAAAGAAAAGTTTCATTTAAAAACTGCAATTTGTGTTCAGTTGTGTTGTCATTGACTAATATTTAAATTTGTTTGATGATCTGAAACATTTAAGTGTGACAAACATACAAAAAAAAAAGAAATCAGGAAGGGGGCAAACACTTTTTCACACCACTGTATAATAATACAGGGGATTCCTGCACATTCGCGTTTCAGCATTCATGGCCTCGCAAATTTACAGATTTGTGATCAAAAAAATACTTTTAGCTGTTTTATCCACAGAAAACACATCTCACAAGAGAGGGAAGGCACACAAGAGCTAATTAAAAAAGTCACAGAGGAAATGACTATACTAAAAAGGTGGTTTGATAAAAAATAAATTATCCTTGAATCCAAGCAAAACTAAAATAATGCTATTTGGTAATAGCAGAAAGGATACACATGTGCAAATACTGTACAAATTGAAAGGGTGAATGAATAGATGAAAATATGAGCTGGAAACCTCACATGAAAAATATACAACATAAGCTGGTGAGAAATACATAAAGCATAAAGCAAAATCTGTCCTTCACCAAAAAGTCACTCCATACTCTTTATTGCTCTCTGGTATTACCATGTGGAGATATGGGGTAATAACTATAAAAGTCAACTTGACTCGCTAAATGTACTGCAAAAAAGATCAGTTACGATAATCCATAATGCCGCGTAAACATACAAATCCTCTATTTCTAAAATCACTCATCATCTAGTCAATTTTTAAACAGCTAAAATTATTATTAGCAAACAATAACCTGCTACTATTAAATGTCATACAATAGTTTTCTACAACACAGGAGAAATAGGATCTGAGGGGAAAACGAAACTTAAAACACTTATACGCGAGAACAAGGCTAAAAACCCACAGCGTTTCAGTATGTGGAATCAAATTATGGAACGGATTGAGTAAGCAACTCAAGCAAAGTACAAAGAAAAAGAGTCTTGAACCACCGTGTATAAAATGCTATGTCTAATCACTACAACACTCATTACTCTTCATTCTTGTGAGTTCATTGTCAGTACTCACCCATTATTCCAACTATGTTCTGTTATGTCTATTGATACTGATTATTATTTATATTTATGGTGAAAAAACCGTGACAATTATATTACCACATTGTTACATGACCTTATTATTTTCCTATGTATTAACTGACCACATTTGGACTACACAAAATGAACAAATGTATTGCAATAGATGTGAAACGGATGGGGGGTAGGATTAAATAAGCTTTGCTTCTTCCTACTCCTGCTGGACATGTGGAACTGCGATTTGAACTATGTGATGTACTCCATTGTAACTTGTATGCATGTTCAAATAGAATTAAAGCATTACCATTACCATTCACAATAAGGTAAGTATTTATAAATACGCAATAATACAAGTAAAATGTAAACTGCCCACAGTTTTTACATGTTTACGTTCTTATTAGGGCTGTCAAATGATTACAATATTTAATCGCGATTAATTGCATTTTGTCCACATATAATTATTTGCAATTAATCACAGATAGAAAGAAGTTTTTCTCTATAATAAGTACGGACGTAAATATCTTTGTGGTTCGATATGCATGTACACGGATTAAGATACAATATTTTTAAAAAACAGAACAATTTGTTACAATTCGATACAGTGTACAAACGATACGATTCGATTCAACGGTGACATTTGTTGATGTAGACATTAATCTTGCATTATAAAATAAAGCATCAAATACCCGCGGCTTTTCGCCATTCACTGGTGGACCCGGAATGTAACCCATGCACAAAGTGGAAATCAACCGTATATGAATTATATTAAAAAAGACCATCAGCTGATATTGCACTTCAGCTCCATCTGCTGGATCTGGTGGGTCACTGCATGCATTTGCCATACACTGGCAATGGAAGTGGACTGCAACCTGTAAAATGTTGTCTCAGTTATCGTACAATACTGTACGGAAAAAAAATAGCAGCGCTTGTTTATTCAGCCACCCTGAATCGCTAAAAACCCCAAACCACTTCACAGTACCCTGTGAGGCACATTCCTTTGGCAAACTCAAATGAGAATGTTTTGCAAACTCGTCACTGACCCACTGTTCGAGCATTTTTGAGTATGACTGCTAAATAACCCACCATGGGGCCAAAGAAAGTTGCCAGTGCGAACAATTTGATATGGAATGTGAGAGAATTATTTCGCATTGCTCTCTGCGTGTAAAACTATAATTATTCTCTATAAAATATGTAGTCGTCCCTCGCCACTTTGCAGTTCAAATTTCACAGCTTCACTCCATCACGGTTTTTCAAAAATATATTCGTTAATAAATCATGCTATTTTGTGAATACGACCTCTTATTGTCAAAGTATATGAATATAAGCAAATGTTACATATTTCTTGCCTAAATTAAGTCTTTTCAAGCATAAAAATGACTAAATTAAGTAAAATACAAATACAGGGCATTCAAAACACGGTGATATGTACTACACTGGTCAATAGGTGTCAGTAATGTCACTGTAATGTCCGGTGAGACACACAAGGAACAGACTTGATTGCCAGAACGTCAGGCTTTTATTGCAGGTTTGAATTACCTCACAACAGGTGCAACAATCCCTAACACGGGCTACTGTTGAGGCCTCAACCCATGGAAAGCTGAAACTCAACTGTGAACTCCCGACATTACTTCCTGTCCGCCACTCACTCCGTCGCCCGCATGAGCAGGAGGCTTATTTATGTCTTAAATTGCTTATTTCCTCTTATATTTACTGTCTTGGGTAACACGAGTGTAAAGGTGACTATAGGGGTGTTCATGTCTGGAGGGCTCTAATAATGTTAAAAAAACGTATTTAGATGGTCGTAAACAGGTTTTCTCTGCTCTAACTGCAAAAATATTCCATTTATAAATAAGGAATCCTACTTCACAGAAATTCTCTTATCATGATTGGGTCTGGAGCCATCCATCCGTTTTCTATGCCGCTTATCCTCATTTAGGTCGCGGTATGCTTAAGCCTATCCCAGCTGACTTCGGGCAAGAAGCGGGGTACGCCCTGGACTGGTCACCAGCCCATTACAGGGCACAAACAACCATTCACACTCACAATCATACCTACGGACAATTTAGAGTCGCCAATTAACCTAACATGTATGTTTTTGGAATGTGGGAGGAAACCGGAGTACCCAAAGAAAACCCACACACGCACAGGGAGAACATGCAAACTCCACACAGAGATGTCCAACGGAGATTCCAAACCAGGTCTTCCAGATTTCCTGACTGTGTGGCCAACATGCTAACCACTCAGACACGGTGCGGCCCAGTCTGGAACCAATTAACAGCAATAAACGAGGTATTACGGTATGTAATATTTTTGGGTGTCTGTAACGGAGGAATTCGATTCACAATATTTTTTAAGGGAAAAATTGCCTCAGAGTTTGTATGATTCAGTTTTTGACGGACCTTTTGGACTGGATTAATAACAAAAACTGAGGTACTGGTGTAACAATTAATAACTATTTATGCTATTTTTTCCATCATATATGGCCGTAATAGCATTGCTAACTGTGAAAATGTAAAGTTTTACATTGTTTTCCCGAATCATCAAATGATAACAAATGATATACTATTATGTATTTTTCTCTTCTGGGATTTATTTTCTTGTAACTGCTGCAAAACATCACTCGTCATGGTAGAGGGCGGCACTTGAACCCAATAGGTTCAATTTCACAGCAGAAGTTTGTTTTATTTGACATTTTTCCTTATTTCATCTGACGGTGAAAGAGACATACGTCCTGTATGGACATTCAGATAGAGCATTTCCAGTGCTCCACATTGGAAGAAAATGGTAAAATGGTGGTTCGAGTTTAAATAAGCATTTCTAGTCTGGCTAGAGGTCGATATAAAATTTGGCACTTGAGACAAAGCGAAAGTCGTCAGCTCCACTATCCGTCCTTTCATGGATCTTCACGGTAATAAAGTGTCTCACAATGAAAATATGAGCATAGATTCACATCAATCATCAATCAACAAAACACTATTAACCAAATTAACATGATCTTCTCTTTAAATTCTATCAGCGAGGTCACAAGTGAGGCAGGAAGCAGCTGTATCTCTGGCTGTTGCCATAGTTACAGACTGCACATGGCGAGGTGTGTTTACTTGAAGAGCATCTGGGGTGGTGGCGGTGAAGGTTGGGGGGGCGTGAGGAGGTGCGATGGGATGGCATGGAGAGGTGAGGGGTGCCCACTCAAATGCTGTCACCTCCTCTGAGAGGGCCGGTTGCTCGGCAACCACATCCACCATCACAGCGTGGGGTTAGCAAGATGAGAGGCATCATTAAGTGGTGTGATGGAGTCTTTGGAGGAGCTCATCTGATGGTATTCACGAGGGCGCACGCTAAGGGGGGCGGGAGGGATTTGGGGGTGGGGGCCCTTGCCTCACCTGCAATTACTGCCAATAACTTGGACGAATAAATGAAGCCCTTTGGGGAGACGTCTGTGCAGAAAATAACTTTTGATGGATGAATTGTATAGTATACTTCGTACCGGGGTGGGCTTTGCTACACATCTTAAAATAAAGCCTGGAGCTCTACCGACCATCTGTCAGTTAGCTACGGATGTGGGAGCTTTTAGTTTTGTCATTTTGTTTTTCTTCAGCAAAACAGGTAATCTAGATTGATGTTACTGTTAAAATGTGAGTGTGATATTAGCACAGCACTGAAACTCACATCGCTATGCTAGCGTCGCTGCAGTGTTTGTGTACTCCTGTCCCACTCCTTAGTGTGACATTGGCTGAAATGATTGTCTGTGGCCCACAGAAACAAAGAGAAAGTGTTATCAGTCACCTTGAAACTTTCTCTCTAAAACCTAATCAGGTTTCAAATAGAGTAATAAACCCAAACTTTCACAGCCACATTAAATCAATAACATCAGCAGCTTTTTACCACCTCAAGAACATTGCCAAAATCAAGAGAATAGTATCTAAAGCAGATTTAGAGGGACTAATCCATGCATTTGTCTGCAGTAGGCTAGACTATTGTAACGGCCTTCTCACCGAGCTCTCCAAACGAGCTGTAAAACAGCTGCAGTACATCCAGAATGCTGCTGCTCGAGTCCTGACTAGAACCAGAAGATATGACCATATCCGCCCAGTGCACAGGTCTCTGCACTGGCTTCCTGTTGCTCAGAGAATAGACTTTCAAACAGCTCTGCTTGTGTACAAGTATTTTCATGGTCTTGCGCCAAAGTACATCTCTGACAGTCTGGAAAAGGTTCTAAAGCCATTTCTAAAGCTTTGGGACTCCAGCAAACCACAGTGAGAGCCATTATTTACAAATGGCGAAAACATGACCAACAAACAAACCAAAATGACCCCAAGAGCGCAGCAACAACTCATCCAAGAGGTCACAAAAGACCCCACAACAACAGCCATAAAACCGCAGGCCTCACTTGCCTCAGTTAAGGTCAGTGTTCATGACGCCACCGTAAGAAAGACACTGGACAAAAACAGCCTGCATGGCAGAGTTCCAACCACTGCTGAGCAAAAAGAACTTTAAAGCTCGTCTCAATTTTGCCAGAAAAAATCTTGATGATCCCCAAGACCTTTGGGAAAATACTCTGTGGTCTGATGAGATAAAAGTTGAACTTTTGAAAGGTGTGTGTCCCATTACATCTGGCGTAAAAGTAACCCCGCATTTCAGAAAAAGAACATCATACCAACAGTAAAATATGGTGGTGGTAGTGTGATGGTCTGGGGCTGTTTTGCTGCTTCAAGACCTGGAAGACTTGCTGTGATAAATAGAACCATGAATTCTGCTGTCTACCAAAAAAATCCTGAAGGAGAATGTCCGACCATCTGTTGGTGACCTCAAGCTGAAACCAACTTGGGTTCTGCAGCAGGACAATGATCCAAAACACACCAGCAAGTCCACCTCTGAATGGCTGAAGAAGAACAAAATGAAGACTTTGGAGTGGCCTAGTCAAAGTCCTGACCTGAATCCTATTGAGATGCTGTGGCATGACCTTAAAAAGGCGTTCATGCTGGAAAACCCTCCAATGTGGCTGAATGACAACAATTCTGCAAAGATGAGGGGGCCAAAATTCCTCCACAGCGCTGTAAGAGACTCATTGCAAGTTATCACAAACGCTTGATTACAGTTGTTGCTGCTAAGGGTGGCCCAACCACTTATTAGGTTTAGGGGGCAATCACTTTTTCACACAGGGCCATGTAGCTTTGGATTTTTTTTCTCCCGTAATAATAAAAAGGTTCATTTAAAAACTGCATTTTGTGTTTCAGTTGTGATGTCATTGACTAATATTTACATGTTAGATGATGATGTGACAAACATGCCAAAAAATAGGAAATTGGGAAGGGGGCAAACACTTTTTCACACCACTGTATTTCATCTATCACGTTGGGGAAGTGCAGAGTATTTGTAAAAAGTGGATAAAGTACACAACAGCGGCTCTTGGAGACATACACACTGTTGGAGACAGGCGTGGACAAACACGCTTGTGAGCATCAAAGCTACAGAAACACAAAACAGCGTGTTCCCAGAAGGGCTAAAAGTACTAAAAGTACTTTTAAATTACAGTCTAAATTTCAGCCTTAAGGCTAGATTTTGGACCACACACATCCAATACACTACTGTGAGACCCCTCTTATTTAAAATTGGGATATGGCGCCTTCAAAGAAACCTCATGCTATAGAAAAAGAGCTGTTGCGGTATGACACAGGTGCTGAAGAGATTCAATGTACATCCGGGGCACAGAACTTTGCCCCCAAACACGAACACTTCTATTTTTGGAAGCTACCTCCACTGTCACTGTGGCGGATTTGCCTGGAAACAAAACTTTGTTTGTTTGTTTTTCATTCCGGGACCGGTTGTGGCTCGCTAGCGCGCCCCCTCCTAACCTCCTCAGGCTTTGCACAGGGTCAGGACAACAAGAGGAGGGATATGGGACACACAAAAAATGCTGAAATGAGCTCCAGTAATGGTCCCTTTGGAGGCAGAACGAGAGCTAAGTAGGTTTTCCACCACAGGGATGTTGAGTCTAAACAAAACAAAAAAACAACCTCCATTGATGCAGAGAAGCTTTCGCCAGCATGAAAGGCAACAAACAAATTGAGGGTCAGGATTGAGGGACATGAAAGTCAACATTAAATACATTCTTACTGACGTCAAAGCTCATGTTGATGTTGAGACCCTCTTTTACACCACAGAGGCTAAAACCGACGGTTACCACGACAACCTGTGGAAAAGCACCTACTTGTCTCAAAGGGCCACACGGGAAATTAGGAATTGCTAATTCTTTTTTTTTACACTAAAAAATAAATGTGAGTATTTCAGATTGGTGATGAGCTGCAGCAGGCATCATTATCCCCATCTTTGTTTTTTTTTTTATTTCATTTGAGGCATCACGCGAAGAGATAAATGACTCCCTTTAGCAAAAGGGCAGCCTCCCGCCTGCAAAATAACAAATAATTAATGCCAGACGCTTTTTTTTATAGTGTGAGGAAGAGAGGGAGGTAAGGAGGGAGGGGGAGAAACAGGTTTTACCTTATAATCAAAAATAAACAAAAAAGGAACTGTCGGGTTACTGTAATTACACTTTTTTTTTTAAATTTTTACCTTTTTCACGTTTGTTTTGCATGAACATTATTACAATATTAGGTACACCTGCACCATCTAATGAGATCCAAATGTTTTAAAAAATCTGTTTATAGTAATACTTACTTTGGTTGAGCTGTTTATTATTGTATGAATCATTCTGGGAATGATTCTGGGAACACGACAATTTTACAAATAGCTATCAGTGTGGTGCCAACTACAAACAATAACAAACAGGTTGTTGGAAGAAGAAAAGGCTCTGCAGGTATACATCTTTGTATTGATTTGAAATTCCTTTTATCTTTTAAATTGAAACTTTTTGATAGCCATCTTATTTGTATTTAAACACAAGTAAAGGGAAATGTTTAAAACAAAAATAAGAGAAAGGGTACGAAGAAAGAAACATCCGGTCATACACGTTTAACCACAATTTGAAGAGATGTCGCCATCGTGTGGCAGAAGGTGGAAACTGTCAATAATGTCACTCGTAACAGGGGGAACGATCCATCAATTCACACAGGGCCATGCAGGTTTGGATTTTTTTCTCTCTTAATAATAAAAAGTTTCGTTTAAAAACTGCATTTTGTGTTCATTTGTGTTACCATTGACTAATATTTAAATTGAAACATTTAAGGGTGACAAACATGGCAAAAAAAAAAAGAAATCAGGAAGGGGGCACTGCACAGTACTGCACACACTTTTCACATTCAACATGAATAATGGAGCTTTGCCATACGATGTTCTGATGAATTAGTTATGCACATTTTTGTTTACTTGAGTTAATTAGAAGATTTGCAACAAAAACAACATTTATAGCCAAAGGAGCTGCTTGTTTGTCCCGTGTTGAAGAAACCTTGAGTGATAGCACAACATCGCCAACAGGTGGCAGCAGAGATTGATTTGCAGTATTTGTTCAAAATGCAAGCCTCAAAAACTGACGTTTACATTTTTAGCCACTCTGTGGCGCGTTCGACACATTAAACTGACTTTTCCCAAACGATATTTTACGGTCTCAACTTGGACACGAATCCAAAAATGACAAGGACAACAATGATATAGCGACAGCATTTTATTTAGTGCTACATTTTAGTGTTGTTTAACACAATGTCATGAAATTAAAATCGTATATAATTTATAAAGTGATAATAAAATGTATTGTGTGGACAATGTGCTTAGATAACACCACATTTTTACACTTTTTCTACTTCCTTGCATAGACTCTTCAAATAACTTAAGAAAAATTAGGTTTGGTGCTAAGCTAATAATTTACATTTCATTTGTATTTTCTACAATAATAGATAGATAATAATACTGTAATAACAACAACAAAAATCTCCATTAGACATACTTTTGTGTTGGACAGCGACAAAATACAAGAAAAGGGTTTAATTATGAATAATTAGTGCAAGTTTTTCCCTAGTTTTATTTGAATTTTGTTTGTAAAAGCCTGCAACAGTCCCTTTGTGTGCTAGTGTGTGTATGTCTGTGTGTTTATATATACATACCACATTTTGCTTGTGTGTGTGTGTGTGTGTGCGTGTGTGTGTGCGAGAGAGAGTGTGTGCACCAAGGTAACACATCAAACCGATTAAAGATTTTTATTGCACACAATACAAAGTCAAATGTTTTTGATTTATGGGCTTGAGCAGAGCAAGAAAAGCATTTTTTTTGTTTTTTTATTATTCAATCTAGTTGACTCCTTTGTGCCAACACACACACACAGAGTAGTTGTAATCTTGTCCTGCATCGGTCTGTGTGCATAATGAAAAGGGGTCTTATCTTGATGCTGGCCTGAGGGTGACGTGGACTCACAAATAAGGCGCGAGCGCCACTTGAAGTCACGTGACCAGCGGGAGATCTCCCGGGACCCTGAAAGGTGGTGGCGTTAGCGCCTGGAATGGGAACAATAACTGGGCCGGGAATGGAGAAGGAGAGTTCAATTGGGAAGCCATTAAAATAAATGGAAGCTTTGAGCAGATAAGACACATACCATTTCCCCATCTATTTAACATTCATTGAATTGAATAATCCAGTCTTATTATCGTCAATAGTCTACATATTTACCCTGAATATGCTAATTTATGTTGGCTGCAAGCACTCCGGGAATTAATAAGTTTTTTTGTCATCACTGCATGGCTATGTGCGGCTCTGGAGGGGGTTGGGGCTCGGCGGGGGCATGGACCTGCAGACACTTCTGGTGACGCTCCAACTTTTCCTATTCATTGTTTTTGCACTTTGCCCGCGGCCACGCCAGTTACATTTCAATCAAAAGCTTCATTGTAAAGTCATTATCCCAAACTAGGCCCAGGTAATTGGCTGTCATGTTCTGCATAGTGGTGCCCCTGCGGGCTGGGGGGCCAAACGGCTGCGCTCTTATCTTTCGCTTTTAAAGCAAAATAATAAGACAATTTATCATTCATCTGCTGCGGGAAATAATAACAAGTTAAATGTCGTCGCCTCGCCAAACAAACGCCAGTCGCTCTGGGCTCATCGCTGACTGACCCCCCCCAACCCGCCCCACGGTGACAGCAGAGGACAAGAGTGCACCTAAAAAGCCTGTTGGACCTCAGGCATCTATACGCCCACGACATTAGCGTAGCTTGTGCAATACAATGACATCTAATTTAAAGCCATTCCACCTCTACAGTACAGATACCCGCTATTTGCGGGGGTTACGTCCAAGACCATCCGTGAATAGCGAATAAACGTAAGTAATTGAGACAGCCATTGCGGATAATGGCTCTCACTGTGGTACACTGGAGTCCCAAAGCTTTAGAAATGGCTTTAGAACCTTTTACAGACTGATAGATATCAATTAATCTCAGTTAAATTACGTTGTAACGGGGGGCAATCACTTTTTCACACAGGGCCATGTAGGTTTGGATTTTTTCTCCCTTAATCATAAAAAGTTTCATTGAAAAAAATGCATTTTGTGTTCAGTTGTGTTGTCATTGACTAATATTTATATTTGTTTGATGATATGAAACATTTAAGTGTGACAAACATAAAAACAATAAGAAATCAGGAAGGGGGCAAACACGTTCTCACACCACTGTATATAGAATACATTATAGCATAGATAACCTGTTTATGACATGACAATTTGTAACATTATTAGAACCCTCTAGACATGAAATAACACCCCAATAGTCAACTTTACACTCACAATACCCAATATCGTGGACATAATGAAAGAAAATAAAACACACGTTAGCAATGAGAGAGTTCCTTCTTGTTGCTCCGTTTTTACTTTTGGTTTCTGGGCACGTCTTCCTGCGGTGGCTATTGTCTCATATCAGTGTAACATGATGTAATATTACTGACACCTAGTGACCAGTGTAGAATACTACACGTGTGTCTTTCAATGGGTTTTCTGAATGTCTTATTTTCGTAATTTACTTCATTTAGCCATGTTTATGCTAAAAAATTCTTAATTTAACATTTAATTAAGTTACTCCTATCATTTGGGTACTCTGTCAAAAGGCACAGGTGAAGAAATGCCAGCATTTCTGTGTGAAAGGCTGCTCCATACCTGCATACTGCAGATGTGGACGTACAGTAATAATTATCTTTTCCACTCAGGCCACTAACGTGTTAGCTAATATTGCTAAAGATAGCATAAACAGGACTCGTGTGGTCTAATGAGCTCTCACAGAATAATAATGTAAGTAAATGAAGACGTTTGACGGCAGCTGCTAGTGTTTCAATCGTTAAAAATGATGATGACTTAGACACGAGCGGCGACCTCGCACATCTGCAAACACGATGAGGTCGACACGGGCAAGAAGGAACGACGCTCATTCCCATTCCTTCTCGGGATTAGGCCCCGGGACGCGGCGCAATGACACGCTTGGCATTCAAAAGGCAAGTGCGGTGTTTACGTAAGGATCAATTACCCATCAGGCCATTGGGGCGAGCGCCACAGATTATCACACATTGCCACACGAGGCGTGTTGACAAATAACCCGGCAGATCCGGCCAATGAATGCACGGCGACGGACGTCTTTGGCTTTGACTCTCATTCAGATTAGAAATGTTTACGTCTGCTCGCTCATCCTGCATCATTCCTGACCCGGAGGTCATTCTAAGTCCTCCACGGCGTCCTGAAGTATGCACATTTTGTCAACAGACACTACTTTAGGCACCATATGGAGTCATTTTGCATGGCACTAGGACACAACAACCGCTATTAAAAAGACATCAGGGATGGACGTTTAGTTACATTTTCTTGATAAATGGTCACAAAAACGACAATGTTCTTTTCTATTGCCATTGTAATGTCTTAGTCAATTTGAAGCATTTTACATGACAGAAAATACTAAATGAAGTGTGTTTTTCTATGCTGAGGCTCAGAGGTAAACATCTTTACATGTAAAGCTAAATAAAATAAAATAAAAATAGATAAAATTAAGTAAGTACAAACTAAGGGTGTCCCGATCCGACATTGATATCGGATATTCACATATATATACTGTATATATATATATATATACATATATATATATATATATATATATATATATCAGCAAAAAAAATATAGTATAGGATTATAATGGCCCTTCGATACAAGCAGTTGATTCCGCTCCAGCTCGTCTATCCAGCAGCGGCCAGATGGAGCCCACGTGATCACAGCAACAGCGTGTGCTAACGTGTTAGGCATGGAGTTGGAGTGATGTCGGCCGTGTGTGTCTTTTGTCCAGGCCGAAAAAGATGTTGCAGCTGAGTCTCATGTTTTGACAGTGGTTTCATGTGATTTCTGAGTTGATTTAAATGTGTAAATGGTCTCATAGTTGGTAATAAATAAGTTAAAAATGTATAGTAAGAATGGTTAAAAAGCTATGATTAAAAAGTTAAAGTGAGAGATCTTCTCCAAAAAGAATCGTTTTAGTGACAGCAAGAGTGGGTGCTCTTCTCGCCATTAGACAATCTTTGACGTTTTCCTTCTCTCAGTGAAGCACAAGCTGGCAAGGAAGAAATGAAGTTTGAAAAAGCTCATAAACAAACTGTGTTTGCTCTAAAACGTTTGAGTCCTGGTAAACTTTGGTCTTTGTGAGTGTCTATGTGTACAAAGCACGTAAAATAGCGACCTCAAATGTTCCTGTATTATTACTTTGAACATGTTTGTAAACTTGATGGTGTGATGTAGCTGTTAGCTATGTATGTGTGTGTGTTTTGGCTAGCTACTTGTGTTTAGCATATTTAATGTACATTTATAGATAGTAATTGCATTTTCTGTATGTTACAGTTGCCGCACGCATAAATGCACGTCAAAGAAAGCTTCACTGAAGCAAGAAAAGTCATCCTTGTGTACGGAGTTGACGTTCTTGGTTTAGTACAGTACAGTCACGTGTCGTGAGGGCAGCACACTGAGTGCAAAAGTTGTCATTTCCCATGGTGGCACCTTTAATACGACCAAACTCATCGCGCATTTGAAGCAGCATCATACAAATTCCCACAGGACAACAAGAAGTCATGAGCGATAAGAGAAAAGATGACCAGCCATTGCTGGCGGTGAGTAAAGTCTGCTTTAAAAGCTTAAATGTGCAGCTCAAATATGGCTATATTATGCCTTGCCGCCACTACATTGTGGATAAAACTAACTACTACCCCACATACTTAAAGAAGTCAATGGGTCAATTTTTGTCATACCTACCGTTGCTTATGATTGTTATCATTACTCTATTTGAGTAATATCACTTGATCTCGCCTTTTCTAACATTGCACGCTACAAAATAAGTAATAAAAGTATGTAAGATTCGTGTTGATGTCGATTTGATATCGGTATTGGTCAATATTCTAGGCTGCAATGTCTGTATCAGATTGGAAGTGAAAAAGTTACAGCCCTTGTACAAACTACAGATTGTTGCCACAAGAAAACATAACAAGTTACTGATGTGCTACCTTGGGGAACCTCACTCCATTTACTTTACACCAATACATTCTATTGACATTATACAGTATTACACTTGATTTTTTTCAAGAAATTTGGATGTGCTCAACATGAGCGTCATCATGTTCCAAGGAAAGTGTAACTAGGCCTGTCACGATAACAAATTTTATTGTCCTGATAATTGTCCTACAAGTTATTGTCGATAATTGATATTATTGACAACATTTTTGGAGACCATTTTTTCATCAATTATACGGCATAATAATTCGAGTACATCGTGTCAAAAGAAATAAACTTTCATTTTTCAAGAGTGTTTAACATTGTAATTGGAATGTCAACAGCTTTTAAATAAACTAAACAACATAATTTAAACAAACAAAAAGTGACAAAAAAAAACCCTCAGTGAAAATAAAATGGACTCTTCGTCTCTTTTAGCAAGATTTGCACTTAAATAAAAATCACAGTCATAACCAAAAAATAGACCCTGTCTCTGCTAAGGAAAAAAAAAAGCACTCACATGCAGTTATGTAGTGTATCGTTAAATTAATGTAGGGGGGTCATACTTGAGCTGGGTCACATGGTGGCGTAGTAAAATGCAGTGTTGCTGACTGTCCTTCAACACATCTTCTTTTACTCCGTTATACAGTTCAGGAATTGCTGTTTGTGACATGTGCATGTACGTTCTCCCAGGCAATTCGTACTGTCTGTCAAACATGTCTTACATTTCCCGAAATGTTGGCTTTTCAACCGTACTGAAGGCGGCCGATCCCCGATCCTGAAGAGATCGGGACATCCCTAGTCACTAGGTGTCGGTAATGTGACTAGAGCCGCGTGTGTATTGTGTAGTTCTGAGCTTCTGTTTAGAGTGTGGGCTGTAAAGGGCAGTGATGTTCTGCATGCGGGGTTAGAGATAGCTTTTAGGACATAAGCCCGTAGAAGAAGAGAACTAGGAAGTGTTTAATTGAACCATCTGGCTGTAAGACATAGTGCGCTGTGTCTGTTTCAAATCAAAAGGCTGGCGAATTCATTCTCCAGCCACTGCAGGAAGTATGCTGTCCAAAAAAACCAACAAGGAACTCTCTCAATGCTAACATGTCAGTCTTCGTTATGTCTTATTTATGTCAATTATGTCTTAATTTCTGTTATTATGTCTACTATATTGGGTGATACATATAAAGGTAGCTAAAGGTGTGCTGTTTCATTTGTAGAGGGCTCTAATAATGTTGAAAACCATATTTAGAAGGTTGTAAACAGGTTGTCTATGCTCTAATACGGAAATATTCCATTCATAAATAAGGAATCCTACTTGGAAATTCACTTATAACGGTCGGGTCTGGAACCAATTAACTACGATAAACAAGGGATTACTGTATGTTCAATCTTTTGATTCAGTCCATCACAAGTAAACACAAAAAGTGGGCAATGCGCTAACTTCAGCAGCCCGGGGAACCTCACTCCATTTACTTTATACCAGTCTACACAGTAGATTTATTCACTACAACTAAAACACAGTGGCCACAAAAAAACATAGGGCAAAATTAGCTATACACTAGGTCCCCAACTTACTAACACCCGACTAGCGAACACTGTGGGCACTGTGACACTGCGACACTGCTAATGGGACCAACAGAGGAAGAGTTACGCTGGGGAGATAAAGCTAAATGGAAAGCTAAATTGTAGCTGTAAGATACAACCCGGACAGAGCGTGTGATTAAAGTTTATGAAGAGTTAATAGGCCTGCTTAATTCCACACCACCCACAGAACACTACCTCTTTTAGAAGAGTCTGACGACGACGACGATTTGTCCTTTTTTTCAATAACTCCTCCTCCTCCACCACAAGGACGTATGCTCGACCACTCCTCTTCAAAAGTAAATAATACTTATCATTACGTATGATTATATCACTTTTATTATTGTTTTTTTCATTAATTATCCTCGTTTAATATTACTACTGCATCCAAACTCATATTTACATACATACACATATACTGTATATGTATACACGTACATGTAGTACCTATCTCATTGGTAATATTACCTTTTCCCCGACTTAAGAACAATTCGACATAAGAACGGTCGTCTGGAACCAATTGTGTTCGTAAGTTGGGGACCTAGTGTACTTAAATTCTTAAAGGAAATTTAATTTATTTTCCACAACAAAAAATACTAAAGAAATATTTTCACATACTGTTCTCATCATCGTATTCCAAGCTAAGTGTATTAAAATCAAATACGTTCCATCTACTGATTGAAGAAAACACAAAACAATTGTAATGTGCTAACTTTACTAGCCTGGGGAACCTAACTCCATCCACTTTACACCAGCCTGTTGTAGATATATACAAGTTAATCCTGCAACAGTGAAAGCACATCAAGATGTATATCCGATGATGCATGAATTAGCTCATGCTGTGACCATGCATGTAAATAAAATGTGTGGGAAGTAAAATGTCACCAAATGGCGCTGTTTGCTAACACTAAATCCACAATTAAATGTCTTCCATTGGCCAAGATCACCTCACAAAGGACACAAAAGGCAGGTCTGACCTTGCAACTGGCGCGTCTCCATCAATACTAGCTGACAGTGTCACTTTGGCCGTGGGTCGCTTCGGGAGGGCACGGTGAAGGTTATGCGGGGCCCAGGAGAGCAAACAATCCCCCTCATAAGCCTGACCTTCACTTTCTGCGGCAGCATGGGAGTTGACCGTGACAGCTAACAGCACGTCTAGACCCGGACGGGGTCACATGCTAACTCGCTAGCAATCTGGATGTTTGTAAAGCAGCTTAGCCTGATGTGTTAACTAGAATGAAACAACTTCATGAATTCATCTCACAGTGCATTAACAAGATGTTGCATAGCAACTTTTAGCTTTATTGTAGCACTACAATATAAATCAGCTGTGAGCAAAAACAATCAACAAATTGTTAACAATCAATCATATAGTAATTGTTGGAGTAAACATTTAGTATGCTAAAAGCCAGCCTCAGCCTATTCTGTGCTGTCTTATTGTCATACCTCTTTGCACCTTAGTGATGGAAATTTTCTCTCTTTTTAGTGAGCCGAGAAAAAAGAACCGGCTCAAAAAGTCGTCTCTTTCTCTTTCTTCGATTTTGTTGTATTAAATTAATGTATTACCAAATTATGTGTATTTTGTCAAATGAGTTATTGATGTAAAAAATACAAGATATCAAATGTTTATTTAAATGGATTTATTTAAACCTCAATGAGCAGCTACAAATATATATTATAATGTTATAGCATAAATAAAATACAAAAACAAAGACCCGTCTGAGTAGACAAATGAAGTCAAAATAGGTCAAATCTCTTCATGCTAATTACTCACGAACGAATCAGCTGTAAAACCCTCCCTGTGCTCAGTGTGGACACAGAGTGCCACCACACATCCTGACCTATGACATTCGCCTTTAACAGACAAAGAAAAAACTAATCGGCTCCCAATTGGCTCCCAACGATGCGAGCCGGCTCTTGCCTTTCATTTCAAAGAGCCGGCTCTTAGAGCCGATTCGTTCGCGACCGACACATCACTATTACACCTCCAGAGGTGCTACTGAGCCCTCAAATGTAACGTCACCATTGCTTTTTTTTTTTTTTTTTTAACACAAATACCCCTAATGACCGACTTAGCCATTACATTAACAAGATGTCACCTCATTGTTAACATTTATGGAGCGCTGAGAAGGTTATCGGCTGCAGCCTTCCATCTCTCCAGGACCCGTATGTCTCCAGGACTCGGAGGCATGCAAGTCGGATCACAGCTGACCCTTCTCTCCCTGGACACAATCTGTTTGACCCTCTCCCCTCAGGCAGGAGGCTATGGTCCATTTGGAGTAGAACCTCCCCTCTGCCATCAGCCTTGAACACCAATAGTACATACAAAGTTTAGTATATTTATCTTATATTGTGTTATATTGTTTAATTTTTCTTTTACATGCCTTTATAGCTTTATTATTACTATTTATTAATTTTTTACAAATTTTACTAGCCTGTTTTATGTTGCACCATTACACCACGAAACATTCCTAGTCTGTGTAAACGTCGCTGACAATGGCAATAAAAACTATTCTGATTCTATCTGGAATAAGGACAATATTAGGCTGAGATAGGCCAGGCTAGGCCAAGACCCACATGTTAGCTAGCATAGCACAATTCAAACAAACATGCAGTTAGTTTTTCGCATGTGCACATAATTTTAACATACCTTCGACAGTTTATCCCCAACCCATTTGCGATTCAGCATTAACAACCCCAACTTATGCTTCAAAAAATTATTTTAAAAAATCGTGTCAAAGCTTTTATTGGCCTGTCAATTCCTTGTGGTTTTTCACCATTCGCTGTTAGTCCCGGAATGTACTGCACATCTTTTTATTATGTGCTGAGATTTTAACAGGTAACAACCCAAAAAACTGAGCATCCTTCACAGCACTACTTTCAAAATAAAATAGTCCAATAAAGAACTCCATTGCGGTTTGATGACATTTAACAGGGTTATTTACAGTGATTACAGAGCTGAGCTAACAAGAGGAAGCGTAATTAATCACCTTAAATAATCAACAATAATCAAAGCTTTCATGCTTCTTTGTGGCTTTGGGTTCATTCATGGTCTCACCGCCGTGACTAAATGCAACAATTGTAATTCCGTGTTTGCCGAGTGTCTCGCTCTCGGCCCAGATGACGAGAGGTCATCTGGGCCTCCCCACCTCCCCTCGGTGACCTGCAGGGGGTCAACAAGAGGGGGGCTTTTACAAATCCTCAGTTTATAAAAGCACCAGGAGAGAAGGTCCTCGTGGGAATTATCCCTACCCGGGCAACGGCAAACAGTAAATTACAGGGGGCTTACGCAACTCCCGTGTTTCCCTGGGGACATCAAACGGTGGTCTCAGTGCCCCCTCTTGGATGTGCTCCTTTGCTTTTGTTCCACTGTATTAGCTCAATCCCCTCAAAGACCGCAGGGAGGCTGCTCCTTTTTGCCACTGAGACCCCCTCTCTTACCAAAAATGGCTTCATTATTGTCTTTGTCGTACAAACATTGTATTTTTGATACAGTGGCAGCGTGTTTTTCCAGACACCGCTGGTCAAAAGTTTTAGAACACCCCAATTTTTCCAGTTATTTACTGAAACACAAGTCGTTCAAGTCCAATGAATAGCTTCAAATGGTACAAAGGTGAGTGGTGAAGTGCCAGAGGTTAAAAAAAAGGTAAGGTTACCCCAACCTGCAAAATAATTTGTATTTCACCTGCTTCAGGGACCACAAAATGGGTCAACAATTTAAAGCTGTTCTGCAGAAATGGAGGTTGATCAAGCCTTGGCAGTTGGTGCAACTAATTCCTACAGGTGTTCCAAGTGCTGGAGTACTTACTACCTCCTCTGTCTGCATAAAAACTGTGTTCGGAACACATTGTGGTACTATACCCTTGTGAACATCAGTTGAACAGCATTGTACTGGAGAAAATAATTTGTTGCTCCAAAAATGGCGAGAAAACACAAAATTAACAATGGAAGAGAGGCAGACCATCTTAACACTTAAAAATGTTTTTCCTTCAGAGAAATTGGAGTGTTCTAAAACTTTTTCGGTAGTGTATATGCAAAAACTATGGGATTTTAAACTGTATATTATTTGCGTCTGTGTAGGCTCTCACTCGTACAGGAGTTGTCCATCGAGGGAAAGGCTTCTTGAGACGTCGTCTGTACTTGTGAAGAAGGTGTCGGACGTTTTGCTCCTCATCCGAAGAGCTTCGTCAGCGAACTAATAAGTGCTGGTAGCCTAGGCCTTAAATACAGTAAGAGTGGGCGGAATTGGTGTGCCAACACCCTCCTCCTATTGGTTCCTTACACTAAGCCTGAGCGGAGTAGCGGTCTAATCCTCTCCTGCCATTAGCACCTCCGATAAAAGGGGAAGTGTCACACACTATTTTGTTAAATAAAATAATGGCCCATATTTCCAAAACTGATATGCATTTACATAAAATCCGATGTAGTTATTTGCAAATGTATTTTTAAATCATTGTACCTGAAAGCTTCCCGCGGCCCGGTTTGGCCCAGCCCATGGAACGGTACCGGGTCCATGGGCCCCAGTGGTTGGGCACCCCTGTTGTGCTGTATTGCATTGTATTTCCTTACTTCTTGTGTCTCGGGGAGTGGCATCACGTTTTCAGCACACAATGGGGGGAGGCAAGAGATGGGCATTTCCTAGCGGGAAATACAGCCATTATTGTGAGCAGGGGTGGCCAACCCGTCGATCTTTGGGAAAAGGAAAAAATAAATGCATTATCTCATCAGTGCCCTCCCCTCCCGGAGAGTGGCATGCATTTTCACCACCGAACACGCTCATATGCCTCGCCGCTCAACAGACCTGTTGTCGGCAGCTGTAAATGTAACTACTAATGTAACTTGTAATCTAACTTACTTTTGAAAGTAATTTAGTAATCAGTAATCAGATTAATTTTTCAAGGTAGCTGTGGAAGCACTGGATGGGTGGATGTTTCCGCTAACAACCCAGAGACTAGTTTTTTTTCAGTCAAAATATTACACTCAAAATATTACACTCAAGTGCCTCACTGCATCATCAATGAAAGACAAATTCCATCAATTTGTCAGAATTAAATCCGAAATGAAGCATGAAGGAGTGTGAGGAACAGCAGAGAAAGGTAGTAGGGAGGGGGGTCAATAGCTTGTATTTGTGTGAGAGAGAGGGGGTCCCCGCTGGGGGCAGATTAGTCTCCTTCATGGGGGGGTGATGCCCAGAGAGGAAGTCTCAGAGGAGGACAAACGCGAGGACAAACGACGAGGTCGTCATTTAATATTCAGCACAGACGTTTCGCCAGCAGGAGGGCCCGTCACATCTCAGTCTTTCTCATGCCTTTTCGTGTTTTCATCTTTATTTAAACTCATGATTTTTTCCACATTAAGCAAAATGTGAACTGTGATCAAAACAAAACATACCACACATCATTTAGATGAACGTGGATGCATTTGCATGTAAACGAGTAACCAATCTCTTACTTTGACCTTGCATCTCACATTTTGGGGGAAGGAAATCCAATATCATAACAGGCCATGGGAGAATGGTTAACAATGCGGCCTGAGGCCAAAATCTCACTTGCTCAACACCCCTGACTAGTAGAGGTGTATATGAGCTATTGTTTGTGCTAGTTAAACAGTGTAAATAATTAATTTGCATGGATATGTCAATGCCATGGTAAAACTTGATGTATTTTATGTAGTTTTAGATTTGTACATTATATTTATTTACAACAAAACAGTATGTATTTTAGTAAGCCGTTTCAACAGCTGATATATGCTCTACGACCAACAGATGGTGTCACACACAATGTTATTAAAGATGATAACAAGAAGATATAGGTCAGAGGTGCTCACACTTTTTCAGCCTGCGATCTACTTTTAAAATGACCAAGTCCCAAAAGATTTCAGCAATGGGCAGATTTTCCAATAAATCATGAAATATTAGTTTAAGAAACGGAAGTGTAGAAAACACACGTTTCTGTAGTGGAGTTCAGGACTCGAAGCAAAGCCATCATAGATGTAGGCATCTTACCGCTGAATTTGTTTATCCATAATTGTAATAATAGATGAAAGTTGCATCTCTGCGTTTAGTTTGAGACGTCTGTTCACCATTTCCGCGGGGGAACAAGAGCGAATGAGGAGGGGAACTTAATGTCACAGACTGATGTCATAGGACATCTACAAAGTGACGGTTATGCGATCGACCGGTAGCTCGCGATCGATGTAATGGGCACCCCTGATATAGCCGTTCCTCATTGGTGCTGGTTAATACTAGACCAGGTTAAATGCTTTTCCTTCAGCGGAGTCACATTTGAATCTCAAAAATTACCTCATTGTTCATGTAAAATTCTGCTAAAATGCTGAACAGACTGTGGATAAAGTGGGAATGCAAGGACGGGTTTCTTGAGTTCCCCCTCCTTGCAGAGTGATTGACAGCTGGAGGTCTTTCCCACTGGGCCCTGGGCCGCAGTTTAGCAGCTAATTAAAACCGACAGCAGACAAAGCCTGCTAAAATCTCCTTACAAAGACAGAGCTTCTTCTCCCACAGCTGGTAAACCAACACCGCATTACCGAGGCCTCCTACACAAACACGCCTCTCGCCACCAGCTGTTGTCCGCAAGTGTTGGCGCCACCAGCCCGGCCAGCGAGCGGGAGGGCAGGTGCGTTCAGGCGCACCTCGGAAACATGCCCTTTAGATGTCTGAATTGGTGTACTGAAGGGTGGATTCCCGCATATTCGCGATACAGACTATATTTATAGTCTATAGCTATTTATATTATTTTATAAATTATTATAAATAATAAATAATTATAAATTATATTATAGCTATTTATAGACTATAGCTCTGCTTTTAATACAGTCAGTCCACACAAACTCACAAATAAGCTCCTCACACTTGGCCTGTCACCCTCCCTCTGTAACTGGGTGTTTAACTTTCTAACAGGCAGGCCCCAGTCAGTCAGAGTCCACAATCGCACATCCAGCTCAAGAATTGTGAGCACTGGGACCCCACAGGGGTGTGTGCTGAGTCCGCTCCTCTACACGCTCTTCACCTACGATTGCGTGGCCTCCCAGAACAACACCAGCATCATTAAATTTGCGGATGACACTACAGTTATCGGACTGATCACTGGTGGTGTTGAAACATCATACAGAAGAGAGGTGGCGGACCTCATAGCTTGGTGTCATGATAACAATCTCCTTCTCAATACAGATAAGACTAAAGAGATGATCATCGACCCAAGAACGAGGGAAAAGGAGCCGCATAAACCCCTGTTTATTGATGAGACTGAGGTGGAGAGGGTGAAAACCTTCAAGTTCCTTGGCACACACATCAGCGAGGACCTCACCTGGTCTCACAATAACCAACAAATTATGAAGAAGTCCCAAAGGAGACTGTACTTCCTGAGAAGACTGAGGAAATTTGGCATGTCCACCACAATCCTTAGTTGCATCTGATGCACAGATGCACTATCGAAAGTGTCCTTTCCGCCTCCATCACTGTTTGGTACGGTAACTGTACAACACGCGATAGGAAGGCACTCCAGCGGGTGATCAAGACCTCACAGAACATTGTTGGGGCAGCCCTCCCCTCACTGCAAGACATTTATAAATCTAGAGTCCTACGCAGAACACACAACCTCATCAAGGACAGCACACATCCACAACACTCATTATTCACACTCCTATCGTCAGGCAGACGCTACAGGAATTTGAAGTCCAGGACCACAAGGCTGGCAAACAGCTTTTACCCACAGGCCATCAGGCTTCTCAACGAAGCACTCACACACGCCGCACACAACACACGCACACACTCATAGCACTTTATTTATTTATTTATTTATTTATTTGTATTAATGTCTCTTCTGTTGTTGTTGCTTAATTTATTGGTATATATGTTTATGTGTTTATGTTTCTTATGTTCTTATTCTTTCTTGTGTTTTCTTTCTTTTCTTGGGAGAATGAACAGAATAAGATTTTCATTGCATAGTATAACTGCCGTTTTACCATGCAAATGGCAATAAAACTCTCTTGAATCTTGAATACAGTACGTACGTCCTTGTAAATTTTTATCCGAAAAAAATACTTTTTTGTATCAACTTTTCACAGAAAACTCATCTGAGTCACCCTAAGTTAATACGAATTTATAAATACGTGATAATAAAGCATGAAATGTATAGCATACAGTACAGCATACAGTGGTGTGAAAAAGTGTTTGCCCCCTTCCTGATATCGTATTTTTTCGCTTGTTTGTCACACTTAAATGTTTCAGATCATCAAACAAATGTAGGTATTACTCAATGACAACACAAAATGAACTCAAAATGCAGTTTTTAAAAGAAACTTTTATTATTAAGGGAGAAAAAAAATCCAAACCTGCCTTCTATCCTATTAGACGGTACAGTATTCCACAATTAACACGTCTGTCTATTTAAGTTGCTTGCGTCTTAAGTTGTAACGGATGCTGTGATCACAAATCCACTTTTTCCTACAAGCACCTGAACGCAGCAGGTTATTATCACCATGCATGCTGGGAGTGTGCAGCTCTGCTCCTTCATGGCTCGTGGCGCTGTGTTAATCTCTGCTGCTCAGGCAGGATAACGTTCACTCACAACCTACCTACACACACACGCACACACGCACTCCATAACAGTAAATGTCCTGCAGCACTTCCTCCTGATCACAAGCTCAATTATTTCCATTTAATTGGGCTGGTAGGAAGCATTTCCTCGCATTTAAGGTTAATGTTATTATTTGATGTGCGTTGATTTGATTTTTGACGTAGCAACAAGGTTCCTTTGGATTTAAAAAAAATGTCTTGCTCAAGTAAAAACGTATGAAACAAAGTCAATTAAACTTGCTCAGGAGAAAAGAAGCAGCAGCCATACTCATCGTGAGCCGAAAGCGACAGAAAGTCAACCTGTGGGTGGAGGTGTTTATTTACTCAATTGCAGAGAATGCCAGGTGTTTATTGTACATGGGTGGAGCTACACACACTGCTGTCCAATCATTGGACAACACAGAATGTTTACTTTCATGTTTGGTCATGTGGCCAACTCATCCCAAGATTAGGTTGTGGTATTGATCTGGTGTCAGTTAGCACTGAGGCCACAGTTTAAGGATTTAAAGTATGGTTTAATTTGATTTATATAAAGCAATCCATTTGTAAAGAAATTAGGGAAAAATGATTTTTTTCCCCCAGACTACTAGAAAGTATATGGTTCCTTAAAATTCTTAAGCTTTGGGACTATTTAGAGAAATTTTCTACTGCAATTTAATTTACGTTTACTGTGCATGTGCTATTTGCTAATAAGGGCAAAAAGATTGCTGTGTTTTTAGTTCGAGATGACTATAATAACATGCATTACACGGTAAATGCAGCAAAGCACACATGCACATCTCATAAAGTGTAAAAAAACACCTGTTCTTTATTCACGCCGTGCCCCGCGGGATATTTGACCTTGTCAGTGCAGCCTAAATATTTATACACGACCAGACCAGTAAGACCAGTAAGAACGTCGTCATCGTTCTCTCTTGCCCGGCGACAGCTGCTCGCTCGAGCCTCACAAATTAAGACGAGAGAAAGATGAGAGGTCATATATTCTAATAATCACGCTGAGAGGAGGATCAGCGTCTTCTGAAGCTCAACACCAAGCAGGAAATGGCCTGCTTCCATGACACCATCTTCCCAGAGACATCCTAGAAGTCCTCTTATTGCGCTTTTTTGACTTTACTATAATTTGGTCGAAAAGAGAGCACTGTAATTAGCAGTGATGTGTGGTCAGGAGAAGCAGATGAGGCACAGCCTGCCAACCGTTTTTAACATTTTCGTAAGTAAAAATTGCTGAATTTGCACATTTCTTGACCAAATACAGGGCAGAAATCTAAATCTAAAGAGTTGGATCATGGCGCCTACCAGTTTCTGTTTGTCACCATGTCGCCAATAACATAATTTTGCAGAAGCTTTTATTATAAACCATGACTTGCACCAACCTGCGGAATGTCGTTATTGTAAGTGTGACATCATTATTCTTGCTGTCGGACAATAAGATACACAGTTCTGTCATCCAACGAGGCTGTACCACTCTCCTCATCCCGAAGCGGCGGAGGTGTGCCTGAGCTGGAAGGTGCTTGTCACTGCCGTCCTTCCATTGAGAGGAAAAGCCAGCATGTTTTTTGTTTTGGACAGCAGGTGGGCAGCATCACCTGGAGAGCAGCAAGCCAAATGCATTCAAGATATTTTTTTATGTTCTGCTGAATGAATGGATTCATTTTGACTGTCAAGATGGAGAATTATATATCCGTGCTCACCAGAACGTGATCAGACTTTTACAAAAAAGTACCAGAATTTTTCCTGGAGAAGGATAAATGGGAATAAGAAGTATTTGAAAACATTTTTTAACCAAAGTGAATTATCACTTCTTTTTCTTGTTAATGAGCAACCTGTATTGACATAAAAAAACTCAAAAGGAGTCAGTGCCTCACCAGCCATGACCCCTACCACACGTCTGTGGTAATTAGTAGAAAACAGACATAATGTATGTATGTATGTATTGGGGGTTACTTAAAAAAAATGAGTTATGAATTTAAGTGACAAAAAGTTATTTAAAAATAACATTTTCTATATTTTATATCATACACAAAAAATATATAATATATACAGTATACAGTATGATATAATATTTTTAATTGTTTCAATAATATATATAATATTAGAGATGCTCAATATCAGCTTTCTTACCAATATTCAGTATACTGATATTGTCCAGCACTTTCCGATACCGATATCAGCCCAGCCAGTACCAATATTGGTAGCAGCTCCTCCCTCAAGCTAATGTCAGGTCACATCTCGTGTAATGAATGAACACATGATGCTTCTTTTACTGTGATGCCACTGGAGGCATTTCACAAATACACACCGTTTGTGCAAAATAATACAAATACTGCAATATGGAATGTAAGTGTAAGAAACTCTGGACTAATACAGTCAGTGAAATGATAAACTGGACTCATTCAGCACGTCACACATGAACACAGCATAAACTAGACATTTTAGATCAGAAATAATAAAGGTGCTGTCCCTCTTCAGCTCCAAATTACAACAAATATGAGAAGAACACCACCGGCTAGCATATGTATCGAATTTTCCGGACTAAAAGTCACAAGTCGCACCAGCCAAAAATGCACATTGAAGAGGGAAACAAACATACCGTATATAAGTCGCACTGGACTATAAGTCGTATTTTTGGGGGGGAAATGTATTTTATAAAAATCCAAGAACAGACATTTCATCTTGAAAGGCAAGTGATAGTAATAATAAAATGGAGAACAGGCTAACTAGGTGTCTGTTAACATAATGTGAGTAGGTGGGATGTTAACGTAACATATTAACAGGTATTCTGATAACGATAGCCTAAACAACCCATAAAGTCATCTACATTCATCACCTTGGCACCTACCTGGGCGTGGAGACGTAACGGCACTGTTGACAAACCCAATCCCGTTGTTCAAGCACCCATTTGAAAACTTGTCCGCTAGCTGTGGCCATCTAGCTTTTGGTCCGCGATTAGCTTTGTTTTCATCATTGCAGTTAGAGTATCCTCCGCTTTTCGCCAGTCCCTCGCAAGTTCCACTCCAAACTTTCTTTCTGCTGCTCGACTACCGTTTTCAGCTGCATATTTCACTACTTGCAACTTGTAATCTGCAGAATATGATTTTCTTTTTGGGGGCATTTTTGGCTGTCATACACATGCCAAAGTAAGGGGGGCCCTGCAGCCATAGACCGTTTAGGCAATTTTAACCAATCAGAGGTACCGATGACATCATTTCCGTAAACGTATCATAACAAACATGGCGATGCACAGTAGAAGCAATCACAAGCTTCTAACATTCCCACACCATTCTTGCTTGTGAAAGGTGACCCACCAGCTAGACGTCCGATCAGTTCTAGTCCCAAATTGCCGTCGTTGGCGGGGGAGTCTTAGCCGTTTAGCGAGCAAAACAGCAGCAGTATAGCGTCCTCCGAAGCCCACAATGGCGCCTTTGTCAATGTAAAGCGAAAATAGGCGTATGTTTACTCTTATACACATAGAAAGTCATTTCAGCATGCTTGAAAGTACCAATATTATGTGTGCTATTGCACACATTAAATTATACTGATCTAACGTGGAAATAACGGCACATAATTGTTATGTCATCTGTCAACAACAAGTCAAAACTTCCGTCTTCGTCATCCACACAAATACGCTGAAGCTGGATTTTTAAAAAAAATCTTCACCCTGGTCGGAGTTTTCCAAAAGCTCAGTTTTTTTTACTAGGCCAAAACGCCTAGAAAAATATGCGGTTTTAAAATATCCGTATTCGTGTGGACAGGGCCTCAGCTGTCTTTATAAGTTGATGTTTACATTGTACATTTTCAGTGGTACAGAAGTGATAGGAGTAGCAGATACTGGCACACAAGCCTCGAGCGCCCTCTCGCGGCTTTCAGTGTGAAAAAAAACACATATAAGTCGCTCCGGAGTACAAGTCACAGCCTTTGAACTGTAAGTAATGAAAGCACTGGTTATGTGAGGTGGGAGTAAGGCATCCTTTAGAGGTGCTGTCTGCAACATACTGTACATGTTCAAAAAGCCCACGCTTTTTACAGGCTTTTGTTTTTTTCCTCAAGCGCTGAGATTGCACACTTTGTTCTGTGTTCCTAGAACGCACCATCGTTAATGTCAGACGCAAAAGTGACACTTTTTAATATAACTTCAACACCTTGACTCCTACTCCATCTGTTCATGCATCATCTTGCATTATCATTCATGAGTGGTGAATACCAATACAAGTGTGTGAAGCATATTGGAGAGAGAGGAGGAAGGTTCTTAAGCTGAATCTAATGTCATAATTACAACAGTCACTCTTATTGCAAATGTTGATCAGAAATCGAAGCATAGGTCAACTTTAAGCTAGCAGGTCAATAATTTGCAGTTTTTCACCATTTGTCGGTGGTCCCGGGATGAACTTTTTGTATGATTTTGTACAAAATTATCTTCTTCCTCCTAATGAGGTGTTTTTTCAGCATGTACATGAGTGTGTGAGTAGTTGAAGAAAAGCGTGTTGACGTGTCGTAAGCGTGTGGTTTGGTGGTTACGGGCGGCCGCAGCTGTTTTTCGGGACGTACGAGGACGGGAGCGTTTCATTACCAGCGTCGGGGGTGAGAAAGTGAGCCCTGATTAGGTTTCTAATTACCCACTTTAAACTCTAAGTAGGCCATTTGCACTCGGCTGCTCAAAGTGGATCCATCTCGGGCCTCGTATGTCAGTTTCTCTTGGCTCTCTTCGTTCCGTGTGTGTGTGTGTGTGTGTGTGTGTGTGTGTGTGAGGCAGCTGCTGTCTCTCATTGTCTTCCATGGTGTGTGTGTGTGTGTGTGTGGATTAGCCGTGGTTATGTAACAGCTGTGTGATACAGATCTGCAGCCTGATGAGCTGGATGATTGACAGCTTGACTCCAAGAATAGAGGCCAAACAAGGCCTGGCCGAGGTCGTGTGGCTCTACAAGCGTCGGCGTAGAAATCTCTGCGCCTTTCCTCGTGATTGGCGGGATAACGTCCTAATGAGACAGATTAGTTTGTCAAAAAAGCCTCCTCGGCCTCTGATGTCCACTCATGGGGCCTCTTTAGTGAAGTCAGCTTATCTAAATAAAGACGGGAGCTGACTCGAAGTCAAAGTCAACTCTCTGGACAGGAATTTACGCTAAGAGAGCGCACTCAAAAGTTAACGTACTGTAGACTCTCTTATACTATTAGCACTGTTTCACTTAGTTTTACACTTACATGATGAAAAATGTTGGTTGTTAACCAGCATCTCAGAAAGGATTGTGTTCAAACTTGGCAATTCCAGAGTATTATTTGTGGCAACTTTCTAACCAAGAGGGTTTACTCTGTAAGAAGCTTATTTAAAATGCATATTGAATTATTTAGTTTCAATTAAATTCATGAAAAACAGACACATTTATTTTGAGATTAGTTAAACGCCAGCAACAGTAAATAGTCCACTTTCAGCAGGCCAATTTGTTTCATACATTGGCCAACAGAGGGCGCAGCAGGCCCTGACCTGAACCCAGCAAAAGCAGCGACGTCACCCCAGGGTCACATTGAAATAACGGTAGTGAAGAATGCTAAAAAAAAAAAAAAGAAGTTTAAGAGTCACCAAACTTGCTCTAAAATTAAATCTCAGACTCTTTGAAATTAGGTTAAACACAGCAAATCAAAACCGCCCAAATGTGATATTAATTAACATCCAAAAGTGTGAATTTACATTGGCAAACATTCAGCCCTCCACAGCCAATTATCTATCTTACCATCTCAAGCCAAAATGTTATTTTTCACATCCTCCAACTCACAACATTCAACCATCAAAGTCAAATTGCAGCATGTGTGACTTGCAATTTCATTTAAAGTGAAAAAGGTCACTCCTTCCGTTTCATTAAAAGCTGCATTCCTCATTACTCAAAAACTAATTCATTTCCAAAGCTCATTACCACCACCTCTAAAATTAACTGTTATTTTTATTTGCGTCACCACTGCGGACCAACGTTGTGAATAATGACAGATGATGTTGTTAAGTCAAAATACCAATGAAAATAAATGGCGCTTCTTCAGGGTTAATACATGAAGGCATATCATAGACAAGCACACAGTATAGGACTGACTGATTGGACGCTTATGTAATGTCATGACATCACTCTTGTTATTTTTATTCATAATGGTGTTTTGCAGAAAATTCTGACAGAATGATGGAAACCATTTTCCCTGAATGGAATACAGGCGTCCCTCGCTCCATCGCGGTTCAGACACTGCTCCCTCACTCTGTCGCGTTTTTGCAAAAATTAACAAATTAATAAGCGGTCGCTGTTTCGTGGTTGACTACGGCCTATTATGTTCATGAACTGTAGTCTACACTGGCCACAAAGTGTCACTAGTAACACGCATCAGACTTTATTGACAGGCTTGAATTATTTTATAAAGATTTATCTCGCAACAGGGATAATAACAACATCATAATAAAAGTCATCATCATCATCATCATCATCATAATAACAACATCAACTCTGACTCTCCCCGATGTCAATTCCTATCCCCACGTCCTGAAAACATTATTGAAACAGACACGAGTATGTTTATGTCTTATTTATGTCTTAAATTACTTGTTTTCTCTGATTATAGCTACTATATTGTGTAATATGAGTGTAAAGTTGACTATAGGGGTGTTATATTCCGTTTATTATTATTGAATCCTACTTCACGGAAATTCACTTATCACGGTCTGGTCTGGAACCAAATAACCGCAATAAATGAGGAATTACTGTAACAGAAATAGATAGATAAATAGATAATACGTTCCAATGTCAAACTGTGGCTATCATAGAATCTTTATTAACTGTACGGGCAATGTTTAAGTAACATTTTAAAATCTCCACTGTTATAAGTGTAAAATTTAGTTAACAGTGGTGTGTCGTCAGGGCCAGCAAAGCCTTTTCTGCTGGCCTAAACACTACCAGAAGCACTGACCTACATTTACAATTTAAATTCTTCTATTTCTTCCATGAAATTGTATTCATTTATTCCCAACAGTCTATCTTATCTTAAAGGTTCACTGACATGTCACTGACATGGCTTATCAACTTTGCTGAAATATGCTCTATAGTCTTTGGAATTACATTCTATGTTGTTCGTTTTTTTTTTAAACGAATGTTAAATTCGTAAAAATTGCATTTTTGCACGTGGCGGGCGCCATTATGAATTTTCTGCCCAGAAAAGGGGCGTTTCCGGAAGTGACGTCGGTGAAGTCGTACATGTCTATGGGCGCCAACAGGTCGTCAACTTTGTTCAGTTTATTTTTCATCAAATTAGTAGTCATGCCAAATTGTTGTATTGTTGTGGCTGTTCACAGCGTCCGAGCGACACTGTTAGTTTGTTTTCTTTTCCAAAAGACGAAAGTTTAAGACTACAGTACAATGAACAAAGCAACTGCAGAGAATGACAGCCAAGTGCATTCACCTCGCATTCTCTTCTTTGCAATGTTCATTTCACTGAAGACTGCTATTAAGGAACGCCTTTATAAGAAGCATTTGGCTTGAAAGTACGGTGTAAACGCATTTGGATGCTAGAATGCTATTCCTGATACACAGGAAGGGACGAACCACGTCAAAGTTGCCACCGAACTGTAAGTCATATTTACATAGTGTAAACACTGTGCCACCATAGCGACAAGCATTCAAAGCATTGTTATAAAACATTTTCACAGCGATAGTGAGGATAAGCGGCACAGAAAATGGATGTGGGGGCAGCAGCATCAGTGAAATACATGCAAGAAAAGGCTATAAAGATCCCTTTACGCTCATTAAGAAGTCGATTTAAAACAATAATTGAAGATAATTTAAACTTACCATTTTTTCATCTCCATGTCTCTTCCTCGTCAGACACGCTATACGGCTTAATTTCCTGTTCTGCAAGTTCTCTATTTCATCGCCAGATGTTTCTTCCTCCTCGAAAACTATTGACACGTCGCTCAAATCTTCGCTAAAATCGCTGAAAACATCTTCTGTCTGGCACGCGGCCATGTCTGGTTACGTGTGAATACGCCTTCACTGATGTCACTTCCGGAAACGTCCCCTTTGCAAGGCGGATGTTTGCAATCTTTCCCGCGACGCACTTTAAATGGAATTTTTACAAATTTATTGTTCGCTTTCAAAAAACGAACAACGCAGAACAGGGTTAGGGTTACGGGTTGGTTAGGACTAGGTTGGTTGGTTGGGGTTGGTTAGGCAGAAAAGTCAACATTTTTCCATCTTCTGATTGGTTGTTATTTAAAAGCCTTGTATGCCCAGCTTTCAAAGTTACCAGTACATGAACATCATGAACAGCAGCGCTTAATTGACCCTGTTCCGACACAAAGAATGGCGACAGACAAGGAGTTGTTCATCATTCTGTGTGAGTTATATGAACAAATACGCAAGTACGTGAGTTTTTGTACATATATTTTATATATATACGTCAGCCTAGGAAGGGATTAGTTTGCCACTTCCACTGGAAGTCTTCCAGACCAGTCTTACGAATGACTGGTGAGTGTAATGGAATTTATTATTATTTTTCATGTTCTTGTCATGTTATTCAATAAATATTGATTCTGAAGTGCTCCAGATGATGATGTACTGCAGAGGTTTGGAGTTGTTTACAGACAATGTATTTCAAAATAAAGAGTTAGGGTTTGTTGCTTTAATAATAATGGTATTCATTGCCAGTTCTGTAATGCCACTCATTGTTATATTGTGTTTTGTATTTTATTGATGGTTTGTATAATTGTGACGTTATTGTGGTGGTATTAAGAGGGATTGGGTTGCTTAAGTTCCCACTGAAGGCTGAGGTATGACCACCCGCCACTGGAAGTTAACCACTCATAACATTAAGACAAAAGGAACAATAACACACTATTTAGTCTTTAACAGTTGATAGATAATGCGCTTATTCTGGGGGCCTGCAGAGCTACACCGTTTAGTCTTCATTAACCTAAATAGACCATCTCAAGTGCTTTTGTCAAAATACTCACCAAGAACCCCCCACCCCCACTCCATGACTTCATCCCCACCCTGCCAAAACAGCCTCTTCCTGTCAACACACATTAGCTCGTTGAGGTTGACGGTAGAGTGAACTTACACACAAAACACCAAAAAGTGATGTTGGAAACGTGACGAGTGACGAGCAATGCTCTCTCGACTGTCAACAGCTGTGCCTTCAAGCATCAGCTGCTCTCAATGTCGCTCAAAATGAATCGGGTTCTAGCTTTGATGTTGAACAATAATCCCTGACAAGGGCTGCGACTGGTAAAGCGCTGTCAAATCAAAACAAAACATGTCCCGATATAACCTGAGCCACCACAAGAACCTCGGTTTGTTTTGATAGCCCTGAAAATTCTTGCCATTGCATAGAACAACCTCAGAATTTTGGAGACAATACCGTAAATTCCGGTGTATAAGCTGCTACTTTTTTCTCAAATTTGAACCCTGCGGCTTATACACCGGTGCGGCTAATATGTGGCTAAAAACTACATTTCCCATGGTGCTCTCTGGACATCTCCTGTACAGGAGACGCCCCTACAACGTAAATAATCCATTCCGGGAACCTTTATGTTTTAGGGTTTTTGTGTTATACGAAGCGTAAAATACATGTGACTAGCCTAATCCGTTCCAAGATCTTCCCAAACTCACCACTTTGGCCCTTCAGAATATTCAAAGTCTACCAAATATGGTGGGAAAATATAAGAAAACGTTAGCATAAACATAGTAGAGTAACATTCCAATATAAAATAAGGTAATAAATAAGATTACTGTAAATGAATAAAACTGAAAAACAAAAACAATCCTACTGTTCACGAAATGTCTTGATCAGGAGCACGCAAGTCGAAACGTGACTCAAAGAGTCTAAGAGTCAGCTGGTCTCACAGACAAACGCACACGCACTACACGATATTGCTGTGTGCAAAATTTTAATTTGTAACTTAATTTAATTGTTTAAGTTAGTTTAAGGGCGACTACGAAGAGGAAGGAGGTTGAAGGGAGAAACCTGTCTCTCACACAAACTCACGTACGTGCTGTATAAGTCAGCCAATAAGATGAGAGCATAGGCGGTGCCCTGATAATCAGCCAATGAGATGAGAGCGTAGGCGGTGCCCCGATAATCAGCCAATGAGATGAGAGCAGAGGCAGTGTCCTAAAATCAGCCAATGAAGCGTCAAAAGGCGTCACCAAGTGTTAGTCTGAACTTGCACCGACTTGAGACATTAATAAAGTTGATTGAAAGAAAAAAAAAAAAACTTGCACCGACTTGACGCTTTACGTTATATGGAATTTCTTACGTAATACGATGCAAAAACTTTACATAAATTCTTTACGTTCAGTGGAATTTACGTAAAGGGAGGTTTACGTTATGCGAGGTACTACTGTATTTCGGTACTACTCATTGTTTAAATATGTAATTCGGAAAACGCTATCACTAAGATAGTCCATCGTAAGGGCAAAAAAAAGTTTAGGAAACAACCAAAACACTCAGAGAAGCCACCGTTCTTGGCGTTTCCTAACACTGTTGCTGTTGTTGCACACACTTGAGTGAGCAACATCAATCACAGTTTATACTATAACCAAATGTAAAACATTGTTGGATTTGGGATTATTCAATAAACACCATAAATACACCGAAACAAAAAGGAAAGGTCACATATACAGTAAAAGCCGTGACGTACCTGGATCCAAGAGAATCCACACAGGGATCCACGCGCTATGATGACTCAAAGGTGGCCACAAGGGTGCGCTGTACCGTGGTTCTTGAAATCCAGAGGATAAATCCAGGAGAAATAAATGGTAATATCCAGCAATTTCGCAAGTGACCCTACGTAAACCTCACGTACAGTAACGTATGTAGCGCCACAGGTGTAAACGTCATATCGGCTGACGTAATTAAACAGAAATACAGATACATTAAATATACTGTAAATATAAAATATAAAACTAAACATAAAAGGCCGTGTTGTTCTCTTGGAGACAAATAAAGTATCTATCCATCTCAATTTCGCTACATAAACCCTATGCAGTGTACATGGGGCCACAGGTGTACACGTCATATCCTCTGACGTTCTTCCTCTTCTTGTTTATGGCGGATCGCAACCAACGTTTAGGTGCATACCGCCACCGACTGTACCGAAATGTAGACACGTTGTGCACATTTGCAGTGAATCCGGCAGTGACAAGCTTCCATCATACAAAACACACAAGGAAATGGATATGATGCCGCTTTCAAGTTAAGGCAATGGATTGGAGGATAAAATCCATGGATGGATGGCTGGATGGCAATGGATTTGGCTTCGTGTAGGACTACTGCCATTGAAGGACACAGCTCACCAAATGAGAGAGAGCCAACGTTTTAATGAAATTAGGACGCTGTTCAATTGTGACACAGATTCACCAAGCGTTGGGCTGGTCACCCACTCATAGGGAACGTGACCTGGGATTAGACCGTCGTGAGACAGGTTAGTTTCACCCTTATTGATGACGTGTTCTGTTGTATGAAAAGTTTTAAAAAATCATTGTGTGTACTAAATATCTCATTTTACATGTTTCTGTATTTCTGAGGTATAACGTTTGAGTGTAGTTGCTGTGTGATGAGTTTAATGTTGTTTGTAAGATGAAACCGTGAGTCAGACTTACATGTATATGGAGCAATGACCCCCTGAAATTTCCAATGAGTTGACAAACTCGTCGTGAGTTTTTTCATAGCTCATGATTGGCTCCTGTCAAATAAAGAGCTGACTGGTCCTCACGGACCAGTGTGCGCCACAATATGCCACTTTATGACGTGGATATGTGCGCCTTACACAGCGGTGCGGCTCATACACCGGAAATTACGGTACCTAAATGCTGCAACAACAACATTCCGATATAAACTTCGACCTCCACTGCCTCAACCATCGGCCGCCATCATAAAATTAATAGCGTTCCCGCTTTGACATACAACAGTTGTTTGGTGGGAATGGGAACCGGCAAAGAACTTGTAACTACTTCCTGAATGAACTTTGACCACAGCTATCATTCAAAACAACGAGAGGTCTTGCCTTAACATAGAACACTTTACCCAAGAATTTGGAAGAATGGCTGTTAGTGAAAAACAAAACCAATACAATTATTGCCTTCACACAACACCTGTGGCAACACTGCAAACCAGAAAAACCCTGTGTCATTCTGCTACTGTCTCCATGACAACCAGATAAAAGCCAATATGCTAATGTGGACCAGGTGATATCACTCAAAACATTAGCCTTGCGTAGCTACAGAGCTACAAGATACAACACTGTGAAATATTGGCGCCTATGCTTTCAATTAGACCACATGTGTCAAACTCGTGCTCTGGAGGCCGAGACACTGCAGGTTTTCTCTCCAACCAGTTTCTTCAGCAGGTCATTTAATTCATGAGCTCCTTCCCTCAAACTGAAGGTGTTGATCATTAAAATCACCTGCTTTAGTGACTGGCTGGAAAGAAAACCTGCAGTGTCTCGGCCCTCCATGGCACGAGTTTGACACCCCTGAATTAGAGGGTACATTTGTACTATTTTGCTATCTTATACACACTTTAGCCTCATTAGCCCTATGACAACAAAGAGTAGGCCTACAAACATTATCTATATAGTAAAATGTCTTGAAGTTAACCCTTAAAGAAAAAACTGCACCTTTTTTTGAAATTTTGCCCATCATCCACAACCCTTACGTGAGACATGAACACATATGTCTTTCTCTTTTCTGTGCATTCTAAAGATATAAAAACAGATAAAAAGACAGAGCTAAGAATGCACGTAATGGGAAACACTTATTCCGCCTATAAAGCCTTCTGGAAAAAAACTCAAAAAGTGCCAACAGCGCTCCATTTGCATATAATGTGACCTGCATATTAACCAAGCTACTGCGACATTGTTATTCTTGTTATTAACATTGTTACGCCGATCGAAAAACCTTACCGGCGTATTGATACTTTGCAACACCACACCGGCTAGCTACTAGCCGGCTCGTGACTAGCTTCACCACACACTCGCCCACAGCGCGTCACAATGCGCTCACGACGCCTCAAGCGACTACAAAACTGTAAAGCTACATATTGGATCTGCTGCTTTGTTTTTTATTTTTGAGTTTGGAATAGTTAATTAATGCTAGGTGTACGCGTTCGTTTCTATCTTGATTTGTGAAATCAATGCGCCCAGGAAGGAAGTTCCGGTAATGCTTAAAAGGACCAAACTATGACAAAATATTGTAATTATTGTTATCATGAATGTACCTGTTACTACATGGTCACAAAAAAAACATAGAACCTTGTTGGGGGTTTTTGGAGGTGCTTTAATAGCGGTCTTTGTAGGCGGCATAGGCGTGTCCCATTACGTGCAGGAATGAGCTGTCTCTTTTTATATCTTTAGAACGCACAGAAAAGAGAAATACGTGTATTCATGTCTCATATCAGGACTGTGGATGATGGGCCAAATTCCAAAAAAAGTGCACCTCAACGCATGATATTTGTATTGTCCATTTGAATGCTGCCGATATGAATGTAATTATTTACGTTTCACATTGCATGATGTAGATAAGCACTGAGGACATATTTGATATTTACAGTGCATGCATGGTGGAAAAAAAAAAGGTATTCAAGTTACCTCTTTGCTGTGATGCGGAAGTTGTCAGCTATTTCTGACACATGACTCATTTCCCAGTCAATTTTTGCATTGTTAGGTGCAGTGTTGGCACAGTTGGTGGAAATATTCCTCCTCTCAAGCTGCTCAGCCACTGATTGACACTGTCAGAGGAGTAGAAAGAAATATGTTCAGTGCCCACAAAAAAGCATTTTAGGACTGTTAAAGTTCATAGTAACTAGTGCGGAGCCACAAGCTTTTGGGGTTTGACACGGTGGTTCTTGTTTATGTGACCTTCCAGTCTTTATGGTCACCAAGCAACAATTAAACATGCATACCTACAAGTTTACTCATTTGGTCATGGCATGCAGTTCTACAGTACGCTACTACAAATTACTATCCAAACTGTCATGTTTCGCAGGACAGGAGCGAGTGCTTCCTGTCCTGCGCCTTTATTTTGGTGAACTGTACTTCCTGCGTGGTGAAAGAGACAGGCGAGTCACGCCTGGTGGCCGCACAGGTGCGGCCAATTGTCATTAGCGGCGGTTAAAAGGCCAGCGCCGTCGTACTTCGTACGGTTCATTGCCATTGTTACCCGTGCTCCTCGTTTTCTAGTCAGTGCTGTCACCTGAGGACTTTACTTACCTGGACTATCTGCACCCTTTATCACAGAGCCTTTTTCTCTCTCGCCTTTTGTTTATTCATGTTGTACACCATTAAAGCACATTTATTTTTTGCATTCCATCGCCTTGCCTCTGCATATTGGGGGTCAAACACTCGACAGCCTCTACCGTCTCGTGACAACAACAATATACTGTATAACGTCTCTGAGTGTCGGCTACTTTATGTAATTCCACCGAATTGGTCCACGTGAAATAAAATGTATAAATGTACAGTAAAATGAACTGTAAAATGTTTTTTTACTAAGCAAAGTGTCCTGCACATTGATCTGATTGCATATTTCATAAATACAATGTAAAACATTCATTTAAACTACAGTGAACACTGGAAAAACAGCATTTGTCACCTGTTCCCGATTCCTAAAATTAGACTTTACCATGAAATATAATAATTTAAATTCTTCAGAAATGTTGTTTGTTAATTTTTTATATATATATTTGTGTTACTCCTGATCCCAACTAGTTTTTTTCTTCAAAAAAAACAAAAAACAATTTAGTTAAAATTCATACTTTAGTTGTGTCCCTGGGTTTTCACTTAGTCCTGTTACACATTACCCTCCCTGAAAGTTTGGGAATATTCACATTCACATATTCACAAGTCACATGATGCACATGCATCATTCATTATTTTTCTGTACATCCTGTTTGATGATATTTCATATTTCACCTACGGGATGCTGGATGGGTTGGGTTTTAAATCCCAGCACAGTCCTGTTACCTGAAGTATTTTTTTCATGCTAGCTGTCCGTTTTTTAAAATATTTTGCTGTTGTTGAATCACTGCAATGTGGTGAGTGTCAACATGCTATTATCATACATTTCACGTCGCTATAGTTCATGGCTTGCTAATCTATGTTAAAAAAAATCTCTGCTGTTACTTAAATGAGTCATCTTGGCTTAGGAAACTTACACAAAAATTAAATAAAGTTGCCTGCCATTACAAATTTTGAGTAGTTCAATATGTGTATTATAAGATGTAGAGTTTATTTGCGAGAGTTCCAACAAACAAATGGCACAGATTTGGTGGAATGGCCCAAGACGTGGTATATACAGTATATGCTGTATCTCTGTATTTGTAAAGATAATAAGGGAGGTATTCATTTAACCTTATGTTTGTCATTGTGATTGTAGTTTGCATGGGTGTATAACTGCATTGTGGGTCACCTTTGACCCTCTAATGGTAAAATATTAGGAAAAAGTATGATGCAGTACAACTGCACAACCACAATAATAAAGATGGTGTTAAATAACAGTCCAGCAAAAGTTGAGCATTATTATCTTTCTAAAGGCAGAAATGGATTGGATGTGGTAAGCAGGTGTACCTAATATAGTGTCCATTGGGTGCACATGTGCTGCTGCTGCTGCTGCTGCTGCTCCAGCTCCACTTCCGTGTCCTGCAGGAGAGGGCGGATGGAGGCGTGACGTCGCTGCCCGCAGAGAGGCCCACTCGGGCGGGAGAGGAGCGAGGCAAAGACGCCGCAGAGGCGAGCAGCTAGGCGCGGCGTCTCATACACGGATGTGAGGGTGGTGGTGGAGGAGGAGGGGGGACACGCCGCCACCTCCACCGCCTCGTCGCGGCAGGGTCCATCGGTGTGTCTGCATCGGGAGCGACAGGGACATGTCCTCGCCGAACGAGGAGCAGAGATGGGTCCCGACACACGTCCAGGTGACGGTGCTGAGAGGCAGGGGGCTGCGGGGCAAGGGCAAGCACGGCACCAGCGACGTGTACACCGTCATCCAGTTTGGCAAGGAGAAGTACTCGACGTGCGTGGTGGAGAAGACCACCGAGCCCGAGTGGCGAGAGGAGTGCTCTTTCGAGCTGCAACCCGGCGTGCTGATGGAAGGCGGCGGGCGGAGCGGCCAGCCGGCGGGGAGCGGCGAGCTCGTCCTCACCGTCATGCACCGCGCGCTCATCGGCCTTGACGTGTTCCTGGGCCAGGCTGTCATCCAGCTGGATAAGGTCTTCCAGGAGAGCAGAGGCGTCAAAAACCAGTAGGTATCATTCATGTACGTGTGAGTTGCATGCATGCCAGCATGTCATGTAGCTTCATGTGAATTGCCACTTTTCCCATGTTCAGTGAACGCATCATGGTTCCTTATCCACTTTGCTTGTGTTCTAACAGTTTGGTGTGGGATGTAAACACCCTGTCCTGCTACTTCGGGGCCCTGCAGACACACACACACACCCCAAACCCATACACACACACATCTTGACTGAGGAACCTTCTAGAATCTACCGTCTAGAACACTGTCAATCTCACTTGTTTGTGTTGTTGTTGGTCAAGCTGCTGTTGTCTGGGCATCTGAGGCTTGTCTGGCTGGATTATGGCCTGCCTGTCCTAATTCCAGGGATTATCTAAGAGTTTCATGATCTCTAAGGTATTTTTAAAATATTGTTTTGTACAAAAATAAAAGGCAAAAGGATTTGCAGAGTTTGTTCAACTTCACTGGTCGGTAGCTAATGTGCTGTTATATTTATTGTTGACATGTACCACAACGGTGCTTTTAGGGCAGTGCATAGTTGGATTAATGTTTCTCATCTTTCAAGCCAATTTGAAGGCAACACATCATTCTCAAGTCTACAAAAACACTGTATTAAGTACGTTGTTGTGCCCAGAACACCCAGCAGTTGTCTTTTTTAGTCTGACCTTCCATCTGCTGAGTAGTGCTTGCGTGTGAGTCTTTCTGTGATCCATAAAAATGTCTGCCATGAGTGTGCAGCTGCAGGCTGGAGCCTAATGGACAGTCTAGTGTGTGTTACATAAGAGTGTGACCTCACAAACCAGCCAAGAGCATGTTAAGGCATCTCTGCTTTGCTTTAAGTTGAAGACTATAATGAAGTCATTTGTCACATGGTCACAAATCGGTCATCACATTCTAATTTCAATTGAGTCTTAGTTTTTAGCTGATCTGATTATTGGAACCGGATCGTTTTGTTAAAGGTACATATAGAGTAGCATTAGCAGCTGGACGATGCCCAGTGTGATACATTGTGCTCATCTCCAAGCATGCATTTCTAGTTACATGTGTATAAACCCAGAATACAGTAGATTTTTGGTCTTCTGCTATAGATGTTGTTTTTTTTTTTTGCTTGCCTTTATCTATTTGCAGGAATGCAGTGCAGGCAAAAAGCCCAGCAGATGTCTGGTGAGATACCTGTACATTGTGGGTGTCAACAAAACATTTTCTTTATTTTGCCCCTTTTACAGTTTAGAGCACCCTTAGGTTTCATATAACGTGTAGTGACAAGATAAAAACACTTCCTTGTGCGACAGTTGTTTAGTGGTGACTCTAACTCGCGTACACGTGTGGAATGTGTTGTGGATCTTATAGTCCACTGAGGTGAGACTTTTGGACCACCATCGTGACCCTGCAGCTTCTTTGTTTGAGTTTTGTGCCGAGAATCTGTATGGTGTCCTTGAACAGATAAATAAAATAGGCATGTTAAAATAACTCTAAAATAGCAGCATGTAGATTTACAAATGAAGGGCCTAAGCCTGTCACGATAACAAATTTTGCTTGTCGATAATTGTCCTACAAATTATCGTTGATAATCGATCTTATTGACATTTTTTGAGACAATTTTTTAAATTAATCATATGGCATGATAGAGTACAACGTATCAAAAGCAATAAACTTTAATTTCTCAAGAGTATTTAACATTGTAATTATAATGTCAAAAGCGTTTAAATAAATTACACAAACAACATAATAAATTAAACAAACCAAAAAATACAAATCTCAGTGAAACTAAAATGGGCTCTGTCTCTGTTAAGAAAAAACATTTGAATAAAAACCACACAGACACATGCAGTTATGTAGTATATTGTTAAACTATTGTAGGGTGTCATATTTGAGCTGGACCACATATCTGTGGTGGCAGAGTAAAATGCTATGTTTCTGATGCCCTTCAACACGTCTTTTTTCACTCTGTTATAAAGTTCAGGAATTGCTGTTTGTGACATGTTGTGCATGTATGTTCTCCCAGGCAATTTGTACTGTCTGTCAAGCGTTTTTAACATTTCCCGAAAAATACCGAGCGACACGGACTGACTGACTGTCGGGACGAAGGCGCCTTTCCACCTCCGTTTTAGGTGTGCAAACAAGTTGGTCGTATTCCCCTGCTTCCTCGTCATTGCTTTCGAACAGATGCGACATATCAGTTCATCGGTGTTCATGCGCTCACCTTGTTCATTCTGTTTAAAACCAAAATATTCCCACACTGGAGATGAGTCATTCACCTTAGAAACTATCGCTTCATTCATGTTAGCATATGCTGGCTCACGAGGCTAATGTGCTGTTAGCCAAGGTAGCCGTGCCTCCACGTACTGGGACAAAGAGGGGGGGAGAGGACAGGAGGGTTCACTCTCTTCTTTAATTCCACTGTAGCACCAACGCGCACAGACAGCTGTAGAGTGAACCCTCTTGTCATCAAGCCTGAAAGAGAGATGAGGAATACAAACACGAATGCATGCACATGTCAATTTATCGAGGCTGCTGAAAATGATCGACGTTGTTTTTTTATCGTTTGAGTAATCGATAAATCGATTATCATGGCAGGCCAAGGCCTATGAGCTAATGACAAATGGAGTGCATTTAGCTAATACAGTTGTTCCTCGCTGCTTCGTGGTTCGAATTTCACAGCTTCCCTCGATCACGGTTTATCAAAAATATATATTTTGTGGTTGAATATAGTCTATTATTAGCAAAAAAATATGCATATTGAAATTAATCATTTTCCAGCATAAACATGGCTGTATGAACTAAAAGATATATACAGTGGTGCCTTGGTTAATGTCATTAATCCGTTCCAGAAGGTCCGACTCAAACCAAAATGGACTCTAACCAAGGCAAGTTTTCCCTTAGTAAATAATGTAAATCCAGTTAATCTGTTCCAGACACTCAAACATTTGAACACAAATCATGTTTTATAGACAATAATTGTGGTTTTACATGCAGAAAATTATCAAAATAATAATTACAAATAACAAATGGATGGACAACTGAACATTTAACATTACTTTATCTAGTTTTGCAAAGAGTGAGGGGAAGGAGAGGAGATTATGCTTGGATGGCAATCCCTTTTTTTTTAACTCTGCAGAGAGGCACGTTTGTCTGCACTTGCAAACTTGCCATGTCTAACGACACTGTGTATGCCTGTTTTTTTAAATTTTCCCACCAGCCTCTGCTCGCCTTAATTCGACTCCCTTGTTGCAGGCCTGTTGTTTGTTAGATGCGCACGCACCAGCCTCGCTTCTGAAACAGTGCTTCCCGCTAGCTCCCGCTAGCCATTGAGCCACACCAACTTCAACATCTTCGATGGTTTGTGGTCTCTGTTTTGTGACCACCGTTACTCTTATCGCAACATTAGCTCACTTGATTACGTTGTTATTCTTCAGGATGGTACTTATCGTTAATGAGGGCCTCCGGTACATCCTGGCCAGATCGGCAACACGGACGCCATTTTCAAACTTTGCAATGATTTCTTTTTTGAATTCAGTAGTGGTCTTCACCCTCTGTAAATGGTAATGGCGCCAAGGGTCCATTGTTTGGCCACTTGATTCCGAATGCCTTATAGGCTGCCGTAGTAAAGTGTGAGCTAAGTATCGCAAGATTTTGTCTTGGGCGCGTTACCCAAAATGGCTTCGTAAACAAACGTGATTTTGCGCTACATAAATGAACTTGAACTGAGTTGAATTGAAATATTCTACACTAGTCACTAGGTGTCAGTAATGTTAGATGACACGCACTTGATCACCGGTACAACAGGCTTTTATTTGAGGTTTGAATTATCACACAACAGGCACAATCATCCCTACGAAAATCCCTAGTAAAAACATGAGCTACTGTTTTTTGCAGTAACCCACGCTGAGCTAAAATTCAACTCTGAACCCGTCACATCTTGTTCGCCTGCCACTCAGCATTTAAAATGACACACATGAGCCTTTTTATGTCTTAATGGTGTATTTTCTATTATGTTTACTATATTGGGTAAAGTGAGTGCAAAGTTGACGATAGGGGTGTTAGTTAGGTGTCTAGTTTAGAGGGCTCTAATATTGTTAAAAAACTTATTTAGAAGGTTGTAAACAGGTTTTCTATGCTATCCATCCATCCATCCATCCATCCATCCATTTTCTATACCGCTTCATCCTCATTAGGGTCGCGGGGGCATGCTTGAGCCTATCCCAGCTGACTTCGGGCGACAGGCGGGGTACACCCTGGACTGGTCGCCAGCCAATCGCAGGGGTTTTCTATGCTATAACTACGAAAATATTTAATTTATTTATCCTACGTCACAGAAATTCATTTATCACAGTTGGGTTTGTAAGCGGTCCAAATTTATTGGTGACGGGCCGCCACAAATAATTGGATGTATTGTAAATACTGATATTACACCAGCTAGCGTGGCTACATTGTGGCTTTGGGAAGCTGTATTGTACTAAACATATGAATAATGCTTTTGAATGTGACGTGGTCTGAGGTTGTTCAAACCAAAAACTGAGCATACCTGTCACCTAATTTCTAAGTTCTTTCAAGGGAATGTCCCAGCAGCAGCTTCTAGAAAATTCTACTATGGTATATCAGCAATGTCATGTTGGGATTGGGTGGAGAGTTTTGATTTCCTGTTTTTGCAAGATGGGGAAGCAGATGCGCTCTGGAGCGCTTGGGGAAAACGTGTAACTCCCACATATACAAAAGAGGCCTCCAGATGCCTCCAGCGCAGTGGGCTTACTTGTCAAGTTCTGAGTAGGCTGACGCTTTTTCAGGTCAGAGAATGCAGCCTACTGCTTCTTTTGTCTGTGCTGCAGTTGCTGTTTTTAGGCCTGATGTTTGCAACGCTGCAGTACATGCACACACACAAAATAGGCCTTTTTGTTTCGAACGGTCGTCCTCAAAAACAGAATGTTTGTGTGTAAAAATGCAAACGCTTTATCCTGTTCAGTTTACCAGCACATGTTTGAACTCCATGTTCAGGATTCAAGAACCTGATGGAAAGCTGTAGTTTCCCAACGGTTTCTGTCCACTGCTGCGTTGGGAATGTGAACCCCACCTTGGCTGAAGGGAGTTGACTGTGATACTATTGTTGGAGTGCTGATGTGAAACTTGAGTCCACACCTAAGAACCACTTGAGGCTGAAGAACTTCTGAGCCTCCTCAACAATCACAATGTTGCTTTGATGCCTCCACAGAGGCTCAATGACTTACTGCAGTTTAGTTTTTCTGTGGTTGTAATTAAAAAAAAAAAGGTGAAAATCAATTTGTAGCCGTTCATCCAGTTGTGCTAGAAGGTGTTTGTTGTTTTTGTGTAGCTATAAAAAAAGTGTCAGCATTCCAGTGTGTGTCCACTGACTCCACCTCACTGTAGCTAATTGTTTTCACTGGCATTCTTCAGTGTGCTTGTGTACGTGTGTGTGTGTGTGTGTGTGTGTGTATGTGTGTGTGTGTTTAGGGATGAACTTGAGGTCAAAATTAAGATTGTATAATAGTCTCCAATAGTACATTTTATATTGTATCATTTGCTATTTTGTAAGGCCTAACTGATATGGATTTTTGGGGGCTCATACTGACATAAGGGAATAAAAATAACCAATATATAACGGATACATCGGCCAATTAGATTGTGTGGAATAAGGCGCATATGAAGTATTTGAACTTAAAAGAAAAACAAAAGTCTCATAAATGAATACAAAACATAATTTTAAACATGAGACTCGCTCAAGAATGACTTACAGCGCATGCCAGCGGAAAGAATACGCATGCAGCACAAAGAATGAACTGTGTGCCTCATGCTGGTGTGAGCCTGCTCAACCACACCGAGGAAGAACAACATTATTGCCCTGTCCTCACGAGAACGTTCCTGGGATTTTTTTTCCTTTTTGACGTGTTGAAAAATTTGTGTCCACACTCTGCCAGATGGGTAAATAGTTGCATCCAGACGGGAACGTACCACTGGGTGAAATATTCAGATATTTTGTTGGCTTGTCTTTTAAATCGCACTTCTCGTCACGTAAAGGCGACGAGTCAGTGATGCCATTGTTTTTGTAAAACATCGGTTTGACTGTCTACACGGAAATGACAAGCCGGTGTTTTCCGAATTTTCCCACTCTGGAAGCCGTTTTCATGTTTTTGGTTTATGTTGACATTTTGTAAGTGGCATGCGGTGCATTTGGTACCTGGGCCTTCAGTGGGGACTTAACTGTGCAGATTTTTTTTTTGACAGACACCGGTTTAAAAAAAAAAGAAAGCTTAACACGGCGGACTGTGGTTAAGACCAGGCGTGTCAAACCCAATTGCACAGGGGGCCAAAACTCAAAGCTGACTTAAGGTTGCGGGCCATACAAGACTAAGACATTTGTCCTTGAGTTTGAGACGTGGTTTAGACTGCTCCAAACATTTCCGCTTAAACTTCACCTGGAGCAGTTCAACATCAATATCTATCAAATATCATGACAAAAATATAAAAGCTTTTAAATAAACTACAGTACATCTACTCACCACAGATGTCAATTTCTCCTCTTCACTCAGCTGTTGAGGGCTTGGCTTGTTGAACAGTTTAGCTGTGATCAACCAATCAGAGGACAGAAAAGTGCTGATGTCACTGTGGCCCTGAGAGGCGAATCTGAAGTTTGAAGGCTAAAAATAAAGCCCAATTGCTAAGAGTGTGTATGTGACATAGACCAGCATTCTTCACTCTGAAGGCCCAGGATAGATTAGATTAACATGGCAACACATAGAGGCTGAAATCTTATTGGACAAAAAATCCGACATACACATACTACTGGAAGCAGTGCAGCCAAGAAACATGCCAAATGAAAATAATTGACGATTAGAATAAATTATATATTAATATATAATATATATAATAAATTCATGCAATTTCATGGAACAATTACTAGAATTTATGTTGTAAATGGAGGCTACTTCTCATAATGTTTAGGCCACCAGAGAAGGCTTTGCTGGCCCTGACTGCTCATCACTACATTTTATACTATACTTACTAGAATACTAAGGCACTGTCTTCTAGCTTCCAAACCTGTTGTCTTGGGCAGATTTTTCACCATCTTGCACTTGTTTAGACATCATTAACAAGTCATTAAAGTGAATTTAAGTCAGTCTTTTGACATTTTTTGTTACCATCAGGAGTAACCCTTGTATTTATTTAGAAGCAAAGTCAGTTAGTTTTTTAAAATCTAACTTCAGACTTTTTGTTGTTTTAATAAAATACCAAGGGAACTTTTAAGAACGATGAGATTGCCTCAAAACACACCAAAAAGCCTCATGTTGGTAGTTTGTTGGTTTTTGTGGTTTTGACATAAAAAGGAAGTAGACCTGCACAGGAAATAAATCATCACTTTGTTGTTTCTAAGAAAAAGATTATGATAGACCTGTCACGATAACAAATTTTGCTGGACGATAATTGTCCTACAAATTATTGCCGATATTACTGTCAACACTATTTTGAGACTTTTGAGATTTTTCATTAATGTAATGATAATATATGGCATAATAATGCGACTATATCGTATCATGAGCAAAAAAACTTTAATTTTAACATTGTAATTGGAGTCAAGAGTGTTTAAGTATTTTGTATTATTTTGGATAATTTTATTTTTGTATTATTTATTTCATTGTCTTTGTTACAAGCTTTTTCATGTCACAAAATGGGCTGAAATTGACATCTGATTGTGTTTTATACACAACAAGCAGAAAGAATGTATTCGATCGTGCAGCACGTGACACACACAGCTAGTGAGGGCGCACACAGAGTGTTGCGGGAAGGATTACTATTGCAACAACACATCATCCACAGGGTAAAGCATAATGTGTCCCACGATGGTCTAACCCCAACTCACGTTCCCTCGTAATGGGTGAACAATCCAACGCTTTGTGCTGCAGCGGCACTCTGTGTGTACACTCGCTAGCACCCCGCCTCTCCCCACTGGGACAAAGACACTGAATGACTGACAGGAGGATTCACTCACTCTGTTCATTCTGCTATAGAACCAACACGCCCAGGTGTTGAGACAGATGCATGGAGTGAACCCTCTTGTCATCCAGCCTGTTTGGTAGAGAGAGAGGAGGAAACAAACACGCTCGGCCCTGTCAATATACTGTATCAAGCTTGGCAAAATTAGCAAGTTCATATTTATTTATTGTGCAGTTAAATGATTTATTGGTTACCGTGGCAGGGCTACTTTATTTGTTTTTCCGTTTTTTTGCATTGAATGAATTTTTTTGTCATTGACGTTTATGTGGTATGAATGTGCAGTACCGTAATTCCTCAGAATTTCTGTAGTTCTTGCTGAGGTGTCTTCACATAAATGTTTAGGTGGCACGAAGGGGGGATACAGTATGTTCTCTTCTTCTGTGGTTGACGTGCGATGTAGGCTCGCAGCCCCCGGAAGCCCTAAAAATAAAAGCAGGTGTTTCAGTTTTGATTCTAGCTTTCTGTCCTCCGTGTGGTGTTTCTGCACCGATAACCTCATTCGTGTCAGAAGCACATGTCAAAGTGGGGGCTTTTTCTCACTCCTATCTTTCTTTTTTTCCAAAAACAGCTTTGTTCGATTTTTCCACTGAGTCAGCGTCTTTGCGCTGATTCAACTGACTGCTTCATGGCTTTGTTTCTAAGAACTGTTCCTGTCTGACCCTTGTCTTTTGCAGTCTGCAAGATGACAAAAGTATTGGGACACCTGCGGAAAATGTGGAGTTGACACCCTCCTTCGCAGCTATAAAGCTTCCTGGAAATACAGCGGTGCCTTGGTTTTCATTATTACTTTGTTCCACAAGGGCCAATGAAAACCGAAACTGGGGCAATTTTTCCTGTAAGAAATAATGTAAACCCAATGAATCCATTCCAGACACTCAAAAACATAAACAAAAAACACATTGTATTGAGAATAATTACAGTTAATTATGGGTCAATGACGTGACGCATTTTTTTATGGTTCAAATGGTTTAGTTACATTTTGAAAAAGGTTAAAATTTGAAAATAAACTCGCAAATTGAATACATTCTCTTTTTTTTGTCTAAAATTTGTGGATTTGATCAATTTTGAGAAAATATTTAGGGATAATGGTAAAAATGTCAGTGTGGTGGAGCCATAAAAACCATTGCACCAAACACTCAAACTTGTTTAAAAAATGTGAAATTGTCTAAAACACATTATCAGCTAGTTTGGCATAATCCTACATTTGTGTTTTAAAATAATGCAAGGCAAGTTTACTTATAGAGGACAACACAAAGTGCTTTACAGAAAAGAAGGGTAAAATCACTTCATAAAATCATTCCATAAAAACATAAAATCATTCTAAAATCCATCCATCCATTTTCTATGCCGCTTCTCTTCATTAGGGTCGCGGGGGTATGCTGGAGCCTATCCCAGCTGATTTCGGGTGACAGGCGGGGTACACCCTGGACTGGTCGCCAGCCAATGGCAGGGCACATATAGACAAACAACCATTCACACTCACATTCATACCGATGGACAATTTAGAGTCTCCAATTAACCTAACATGCATGTTTTTGGAATGTGGGAGGAAACCGGAGTACCCGGAGAAAACCCACGCACGCACGGGGAGAACATGCAAACTCCACACAGAAATGGCCAAGGGAGAATCGAACCTTCCTCGTCTTCCCGATCTCCAGACTGTGACTGTGTGGCCAACATGCTAACCACTAGACCACCGTGCGGCCCATTCAGACTTGTACACAAGCAGAGCTGTTTTAAAATACCGTATTTGCACGACCGTAAGGCGAACTTAAAAGTCTTAAATTTTCTCCAAAATGGACAGGGCGCCTTATAATGCGGCGCGCCTTATGTGTGCACCGAGTTCCAAAATCTGGTAATGTTGTTGCGACTATGATGAGCGCTCTGCTTGACTGACTGGAAGCATTTCCTGCCAACACGCTGCTTATATAGACGAAAGGCAGATGTGACTGAGGACAGAATGCGGACGTTAAAGGGGGAAGGGTGGGCGTGAAAGAGGATGCTAAAGGCACGCCTCCAGTAGGTAGTACATACAAACTAACCTCACCACGGTACACATGTCTGCATGGCGGTGTTGCATTTTCTTCTTCTTGCGGGTGGCAGGAGTTGAGTGGCAACCAGCTTTGACGCGGATTACCGCACCTACCGTGTTGGAGTGTATACAGCAACCGGATCGGCCCGATCTTGTGGCGGAAAACTGATATTAACCGATCTTCAGAATAGAGCGGATCGGCAGCCGATCCTGAAAATTGTATCGGGACACCCCAAACACAAACACTTAGTGGATTTGGTCCACAACATATCAGAAAAGAGGCAAAAATGTCGATCACTGTGTGAATATGTTGTTTTGCCTAAAACGCAAACACAATAGGTCTGTTTTCATGGATGACTAAGGAAATAAAAAACTATTCACATTTGAGGATATTTACATTTTTAAATAAAAAAATGATTAAATGAATACCACAATAGCTGTCAATTAATCAAATGTTGAAACTCTAAAAGTATAATTTATAAAAAAAAAAAAAAAAAAGAGTATGTAGAAGGGTCTCATTACTCGGTAAATAGTTTGACAAGAAGTCGTGAAGTTGGCGACACCCATCCCTCCTGCTCCGTCTTCTTATTCTGTGATAGCCCAGCTGTGTTATAATGTGTTTATGAGTGAAGGCGAACAGGTAGCGCCAAATCTAATTGTAGCGGTCCACAGTTGAGCTCTGTGATGATGTGTTAGTCCCATTCATGCTAACAATAAACTCCTTCATTTCAACCTGTCATCCAGTTTAAACTTATGCTACAAACAATAGCACAGCTTGACTTACTTACTTCTTGCAAGGGTTTTTAGCACTGTAATTGTTGTAAATAATAAGCCTAAATAGAGTATTTTTCTTAAGGAAATGTTTTTTTCACATAATGGAAATGGGAATATTCTGTTCCAGGGTCAGTTTGCTTAGGAAGTGTACAGGCAATCTTTTAAGTTACATTAACTGTCACACAAGTGTAAAAGGAAGCAAAGCAGTGTGTTAATAGTAGGGGTGTCACAGGATCTCGTGTCACAAGATGTTGCGAGATTAAAACGTGACAAGATTTCCCATTTAGAAAAAGAAAATGTATCGTGGGCACTAGGCCTGCGACCATAAAAAATGAAAAACACAATAAATGGAAATGAACTTTATTCTTTATTTTGCCAGCCTCAATATATTGGCTTGTGCATGCGTGTCTGTTTTCTTCTTCTCTCGCCCCCAAACAGGCAGGCAGAGTGTTCTCTCTGTGCTTTGGTTTCAGCAACTTGCCGCTTAAATTAGTAGATTGCAAAATATTGTCATTTTTTAAAAATATTTTTTCAGCGCACTGCTCTTAAAAGTAATGTTCAAATCTCGCCTAGTTCTCGTAGACCCAATCTGTCTCCCGACACGCCTACTTAATAGTCACAAAGTCAGTGTTAACTTTGCTAACAAGTGAGGACGTGTATGCAGACGCAGGACACGGCTTACTTCACGTAACTTGCTGTCTATACTCTTCTCTTTTCACCTTCCTATTCTCTTACAACACACAAAATACAAAGAAAAAGCAAAACCCTCGCAAATATATATCCTCTTATGCTCGCTTGAACTGAGGTTTTGGAGGTATGCCACGATGCCGCGTTGAGGACTATTTTTGCCAAAATTGTGGTCAAATTCAGTCCCCGTTCTACTTTATTTTTACCCAGCTAACTCCACATTTGTATTTGTTTACAGGTGGTACCGGCTGAATTCCAAGACGGGGAAGAAGGAAAAAGAACGAGGTGACATCCAAGTCAGCCTCCAGTTCACGCGCAACAACCTTACGGCCAGCATGTACGACCTGGTCATGAAGGACAAGAGCTCCTCCACTTTCAGCAAGCTGAAGGAGCGCATGAGGGGCAAGAGGAGGTCCAGCGACGAAGACTCCTCCTCTGCTGTCCTGCCAGGCGGCTACGGCTCGGTGTATCGCATGCGCCAGCGACTGCCCAGCGATGGCGGCGGGGAGGAGGACTACGAGGATGACGAGGGCGGCGAGGTGCGGCGGAGCAAAATGAGGACGTTCTTCCTGAGGGGGAAGCTTAGGAAGTCGTCTGACACACGCTCCAGCACGTCGCTGGGATCGGAGAGCAGCGAGTCATCGCGAGGGGGCAGCCTCAGCCCCACAGCGGGCATCAGTGTGGTGGTCTCTGACCTCTCCAACTCGCCTAGCAACAGCAGCAACCTGACCGCTGACAGCCCAGGTGACAGATCAAGATACTCTTGGTTGTCAGTAAACACATTGCTTATTTGCACGTTTGACCCCAAATGAGGGCGTGTCAGCTGGGAAGTCAGAAATATCCCATTCAGAGTTTAAAGCGTCTAAACTCAAAGCGTTCCAGTCCAATGAAAGCAATCAATATGGCTGACAACCATGATAAGCTAGCAATTAACTATAGTGCTATATCTATGCAAAAATCTACACACAGAACAGATTGTGTTCAAAAGTAATAGCGTTTGTAACCAGTAAATGCTGATAAATAGAGCTTACACCAGGGCTGCGTGCTTCCCAACGTGCAGCCCAGGGGCCATTTACCGACTGCAGCTGTTTTTTTGTTCATGCGTTTTATTTGTAAAGGTCTTTCAAGGAACCCAAGAACACAGTACATAGACTCAGATAAAAGCCATGCACACATAAAATTAAAAAAAGAGAAAATAAAAAATAGCATGGTAAATTATAGAGAGTAAGATGTCCTGAAGAAGTGGCTTTTGAGCCTGGATTTGAAAAGAGGAAGAGAGTCTATGATATGGATGTTCAGTGGGAGTGAGTTGTGAGTTTGGGAGCAGAGTGGCTGACAGCTCTGCAACCCATGGTGCTGAGAAAAGCAGGTGGGATGGTGAGATGGATGGAGGAGGAGGCAATGTTGATGAGATCAGAGCGGTGGTGGGGGGGGAACAGGTTGTGGATGGCCTTGAAAGTACAGTATACAGAAGGATTTTTAATTCTATTTGCGATTTGACAGGGAGCCAGTGGAGGTGTGGTGCAGGATGGGGGTGATGAAATGAAGGGGTTCTGGTGATGATGCGGGCGGCTGAATTCTGGACAATTTGAAGCTAATGGAGGGATTTGTGAGGGAGGCTGACAAGTAGAGAGTTGCAATAATCTATATGGGAGGTGACCAGGCTGTGAACAAGAATCAAGGTAGCATGGGGGCTGAGGGAGGGCCGTAGGCGATTGATGTTGCGTAGATGGAAATATGCAGACTGGTTAATTTGATTGATTTGGGATTGGAATGATAGCAAGCTGTCGAGGATGACACTCAGACTCTTAACCTGAGGGGACGGGGAGACTCAACTTAGGATAGTGTAGATTTGGAACCAACAAGAAGGATTTCTGTCTTTTCACAGTTGAGTGTGAGGAAATTTGAGGTGAGCCAGGATTTGATTTCAGTTAAGCAGGATGTGAGGGAGGAGTGAGGATTCAATTTGGTTTGCTTGAGAGGTACATCTGGGAGTCATCCGCAAAGCGATGAAAATGGATGTTGTAGTTATTACAGAGAGGAAGAAGGTAGCTGATGAAAAGGAGGAGTCCTAGGACAGAGCCTTGAGGCACGCCCGCAGTACCAGGGAAGGATTGGGATCTGTGGGACTTGAGATTAGTGAACTGAGCAAAATTGGAAAAAGGGTGATTTTATGAGAATAAAGACAAACTATTAGAAGAATAAAGTCATAATATTAAGAGAAAGAATAGCATAAAGTTGAAGTATTAAAGACAAAAAACATCTTTTTTTAACAGTCGTAATGTTATGAGAAGTAAACAAAGCAAAGAATAAAGTTACGATTTTATAAAAATGAGGCTGGGTAAAAGTTACAATACGATAATAATAAAGTCAAAATATTATGATCATAAAGACATAATATTAAGAGAAAAAATGTACGAGAAGAAAGAAAAATAAAATAAAAACAGCAAAAATGGAAAGGGAGCAAAAAAGCGTAACGTAGGGAGAAAAAGTTCAGTCATACTAAAAATATGCTTTGATTTAGGCTGTTTTGAAGAAAAAAAACATGCAAAATGTAAAAGTGGCCCCTGCATCCCTAGATTTTCTTTTTTTTGTATATATGCAGCCCTGGGTGGAAGTTTGGACACGGTTACCTTATACAGTGGATCCCTGCATATTCGCGATTCAGCATTCGCGTAAACTCCTAAATGATGCTGTTTATTGGTAGCAAATCCATCTCATTTAGCCTACATTGGTAAAGCTTGAGTTGACAAACTTGTTGCAAACTTCAACTTGCTTGGGGTGTTGTTTATATGCAGTGAATCACCTTGATATTTACACTCACATACAGGTATTATTCACACATCACCAACCAACATGGTCTTGTGAACTCAAATGCCTACCTCACTCACGGTGCAACCAAAAATAACACAAGTACCACACGTGAACGCACAATGTGACTGTACCATGCAGTCTATGAGGGGATCGAAATAGACGCACACTAATATACGTCCAAACCATACTACTTCATTAGGGCATGCTGGTGGTTTGTGTTGTGAGTATGGGTGTAAATGTCAAGCTAATTCATTGCAAATAGCACTTCCTCAAGCAATTGATGTTATGTACAGTAGGGCCATAGGCAAAGCCCAGCCTTGATTAGAGTGTCAAATGTGTCAATTACTGATGGTTACTGACGGACTTTAGTGGTTGAACGCAGCCCTGGCAAATAGCGGGGATCCACTGTGTAGTCTTTTAATCAACATTTGACAAGCAAGATGTTACAGTATATGCTAACTGTGTGTGATGATTGCTTGCACGCCATATGTATTTTCCTGCACGTAATCGTCTCACATCATCATCTCACACATTTGTTGGGATTATTAGTGAGTCACCTAAACTGCACAGGCATTAATCTCGTTTTTTACTTCAGTTTGGCTGTTAGATTGCACTTTCCATGGAGTTATGATAGCATACCGAAATCTTTTTTTGGCAGCTTGCTGACATTTTGACAGGGAACTAAATTACAAAATTTGTGAAGTCGAGTGTAAAGAATAATAGTCAATGGAGCATTGCCAAGCAGCCATCAATGCCTGCTCCACAACTTTGTACAGTTTGTGTCTTCCCATTCTTACTGACATGGCTGCATTCCATTTATGGCTCCACGCTAGCTCAGCTTTGTTCATTGGATTCTTAATGGATTTTATTCTGCTCCTAATATGATTCATTTGTTTTGACTTGCATCAATACTAGTGCAAGCAGTAAAACTTGGTTGAGTTTCTGCGTTTCAATTGTCAACATGTTCAGGCTACCCAAATAACCTAGCTTCCCTGTACCACTTTCTGGCACAGGGCGTAAATGTGTCTAGTGTTCCCTCACCTTGTTTCGTCTCACTTGTCTTCTCTGCAGAGCACACAGCTGACACATCTCCCAAGTTGTCTCCCCTCCGGTGTGACTTTAGCGATGACTTCAATGAAATCACCATAACAGTGCCTCAGATCACTGTGGGCGTCAACGGAACGCACAACATCCAGCCCCAGGACCATGGCACGGGAGATCCAGAAGGTTCCCTCAGCCTGGGACATCTGCAGAAGACTTTGCCTCTCTCCGTGTCATTACAGAACCTCCGCCCAAGGGCCTCCACAGACCTTCTGCACGGCACGGTTGGAGACGGACGCCGCTGGTCTTTTGATAAGGCCGGTGAGGAGGAGACAGCGGCCATAGCGGCAGCCCTGGAGAAAAACTGCCCTGTGCTGGGAGGGGAAGAAGAGGCGGAAAGGAGGAACTCCCTTCCCAACGGAAGGAGCAAGACCGCGGAGGGTCGGACCAGGGGCGAGCCTGAACACAGCACAGCCGCTGAAGGAAAACACAAAGAGTGGTTTGGATCCAAGGAGTTACACTGCAAGCCAAGGTGAGATGAACACAGCATTATAGTGTGCCTCTGTCAAACATTATCACCATTTTCTTTAAGACTTAAGAGTACCACTTCTTCCAAGCCCAGATAAGTAAATAGAACTATTTGTCACATAGGTGCAATCAAAATGCTGTGTTAGTTTGGAAAAGTAAACAATCCAATACTCATAACTGTCAAGTCGGCAACCCGTGGCTCCGCAGCCACATGCGGCTCTTCAGCCTCCTTGATGCGGCTCCCTTCACAGTGATTTCTTTCAACACCGAAGGGAAATGTCCATTTTCGAAAAGAATGTGAAAACCGTGAGTCTGTGAACGCATCTAGACTGCATTCTGACTGCTGATTGGATGAGCAAGAGAGGGGGACCGAGGCTAGTGTATGCGGTGAGTCTCACTGCGCGGGAGAGAAAAAAGGTGAGGGAGTTTTGAGTTGAGTCTGAAGCAAGTTACGGCGCAGTAAAATAAATAAATAAATTCAACAAGAGCATAGAAATATGTTTAATAACTAGAAGCGCGCTGTAGCTACGTGCTCGGAGCCCGCGACACGCTAATCGGCGAGGTGGTGACTCCAGGAGAGGCAGATAGTGTGCTGCTGCAGCTGGCTGTGCTGTCACCGCTCAGAACAATATGTGCTTTCGCTTTCACGTCTCCAAATACCAGAAAAATCTCCCAGCGACGTCAGGAGAAGTCTTTGCATTTGTCGCTAGTTGCTTTTGAGAAAATAAGTCACCAAGAGGGTTTGGAAAGTCGCCAGATTTAGCGAGAAACTCACCACTGGGCTGCACATGATTGTTCATAAAAATATCAGCGCATCTATTCTCCGAATTAAAAAAATAAACAGGAAATTATTGAGAAAATGAAAGAATGCCTCTCTTTGCAAAGACAGTCAAGGACAGGACCAATAGATGACAATTTAGCGCAGGTATTCAGACATGTGAACTCTGGACTTTTTTATCTTAAAGTTGGCTACATTTTTTTTACATATATTTATTTTACACAAATATGGGAACCACTCAGTAAGACTAACAAAGTAAAGTGTTTAAATGGTTCCAGAGTAGGCCCACCAATGTAGGCGCACTTCTGTTTGATTAATTTTGTGGTTGTAAGAAGTTTAGAGGTTGTGTAATGTTTTGAAGCTCCCGACTTTTTTTTTTTTTTTTTGTACTGAAAAGGGAGGCAAAATGGCTCTTTTGATGGGAAAGGTTGCCAGCCCCTGAGCTAGGCGGTGACTAGCTAGCAGGCACGCTAGCTAGCTGCTAACGTTGGTGATTTTATTTAGTGCGCTGCATGGATTTGCTGTGTCCTGAGAAAGTTTTTTTGTTTTTACTAAAAATGATGTTTTATGCGGGGAATCCACTGTAAACTACATTCAGCATGAAAGCTAAAAAGCAAACTTGTTCACTTCTTTCCACAGCCTGGTGGTGTCCACAATACTAGACCCCAACAATGACCCACCCATTCCAACCCTCCCAACTAAACACCACCTCCCGTCTCCCCCTTCAGTTCCTCCCTTTCTTCTTTCCCCCCTGCAACACTCTAACCCCTTCTGTCGCTCACAGCCGGCGGTGACCACCATGTCACCCGGCAACCCTTTTCTCTCTTTTGTCCAGCACAATCCTTTCTATGAAGACATGGTAAAGCCACCCCTCAATGCTTCGCTACCTCCTCTGCCCTTCCTTTCCAGTTCCCGGCCGCCCATTGCGCAACTCTTTCCCGAGTCGGGTAGCCTTAACCCAGCCCAGGCCTGTGACAGTCCAAGTTCCGAGGACTTTAGCACTTGCTTCGCCAATGTTTCATCTCCTGTTTCTGTTTCCACGGGAGAGGCTTTGAGCAAAAAGGCTCCGAACCCTTTTACACCTGCTGAGGATCAGGAACCTGACCCAGAGTGGGACGAATCCTTTGAAGTGTTTACATCCTTTAGGCTGCAAATTCCCAAAGACCAGACCACAGCTGACCAAACATGTCAGAGCTTTGCCAGTGCTTTTCCTGAGGAGCACAGCATTAAGGAAGGGACAAATGCCAATGGGAACGACGCACTGAATCCTAAAGCTTCAGGTGTCCTTGTGCATTGTTTGGACCCGATCCCTGAGGATGCAAGCTTTGAGTACCACAACGAAATCTTCAGCACATATGTAATCTCTCCAACATCGTACCCTCACCCTGAATCACATCAAGCTAACAGCATCACAAATACAAATATCTTAACAGACACTTATCCCGCAGCCAATCACACTTCCGGTTTACCTGGTCCCGGTTCTTCGGGTATAGGCAGTTCTGTTGATGATGACTTCCTCTCCTGCCTTTCTTCATATTCAGCGTCAGACATGTTCTCAACTTATTCGTCAGATGATACCGAGCCGCAGAAGTGTGAAAGCAGCCTTCTTTGCTTGGAGATCTTGTCTGAATCAGTTCTAACTTCAAAGGATTGTAGATCTGCAGATGATCTTTCAACTGGTGCAGCCCAGCAAATTGTGATTCAGAACCAACAGGGGGCTGTAGAGGCCGACTGGTTAGATCCAAGGAGGTCAGCAGTTCTTACACTTGGATTAGAAGGTGCAGATATACAAACGCCAGCAAACGACGTCCTGCAACCAAAGCCCAACATTTCTCCACACTCTAACCAGGAGACTCCAGAGCAATGCAAAGGGGTTTCCAGTGGATCCATGGAGGAGTTTTCACATCCCAGTGATGAAGCGCGCTCCTCTCTGCCATGTTTCTCCATCCTCACCTCTTCCCCGGACGCTGGGAAGTCTTTGCCCCTTGAGGATGTGGGAGGACAGGATGGTCGTCGACAGTGTCTTGGACATTTTAGGCTTTTTGGGGAACTCCTCACTGTCAACTCGCAGACGTGTGACCAGAGTACCAGCAGCGTTCTCCAAAGCCTCTACAAGAGCGCTGACTCGCAGTGCTACCAAAGCCGGTCTCAACAATCCTCAGAGCGTTCTGGAGTATTAGAACTGACTGAGAAGCTACACTCTGAGAACTCCACCTTCTGTGAAGAGCCTGGAGAGGTTCCGAGCCCAGAGGGTTCTACCAATGGACCAAAGAACCAAACTGACTGGTTTACAGAGTCTCTTGTGATGGAGGACAGAAAAACTACTTGTGAGCCAGGTTTCACTACACATGGTGATAAGAGAATGCAAGTTCTTCCTGGGACTCTAACAGAATTTAAGGTAAAACCCAGCAAGGGGGATCGCTGCGCCGTTCTAGATGACATGTTTGTGAAAAACCCGTTGCCACCACTTCCCACGTTGCACCGCTCCCAGTCTGAGGGAACACTCGCAACTGCATTGGATGAGCTCCTCCCACTATCTTTCTGGAGTGAGTCTTTTGCGCTGCAGAAGTTATCCTCTTCCCAGTGTGATCCTGATCTCCCTTCCCTCTTGACGTCCTCTGCTGCTCCTCTAACTCCTCAAAGTAGCTGCTTCCCATCTTTCCTGTCTACTCTTTCTGACGCTGCTGCGCCACCCAGCGTGCTCGACTCGCCTGCCCGTGCTAAGCCAAAACCCCTGGAGGCGCAGGACTGTCACCAGCCCGCCGCTCATCAGAAGAACAGGTGAGGTTGCGCATGCTCAATCAGGAGGAGGAAGCACTTTTTCCTGCCCTCCATTTTCTGGACTTTTTTTTTCTGCTCTCCATCAGTTGGCCCTGCTTCCACCTGCTTGTCCTCTGTGCCTCTGACTGCTAAGGGGATCTATTGTGGTGTGACCTTCCTTTTTTAGCACTCTGTTAACACACACATGCACTAATCCTGCCAGGACTTCCTCCGTAGGTGTCCTGTGTGTGTCCTGTCTCCGTGGTAATGGGAGGGGAAACACTGCCTCAGGCCAATTAGCAGTTATTATTTTTCCCTGACTCCTACCACAACCCCCTCCTTCTCACACACACACACACATGCACCACCCCCTTCCTCTTAGTTCCTGTTAGTGTTCTCACACTTTTCCCCCAAATCTCAAGCAGAAAGGGGGGGGGGGGGGGGGGGGGGGGGGGGGGGGAGGTGTTGTTGTGTCACTGATAGCGTTTCTTTTTCACCCGGGAGCAATAACACACTTAACACAATTCTACATGTTTGCATAAAGGCACGCAATTAAAACCACTTCAGGTTCATTTCAGCTATTTTAATGCCACTTTTCAGGGAGGAGCCTTCACACCTCTCTATAACCTTGTTTTCTTGATTTTGAAAGGGTGAACTTTTTATGCCAGTGTCAGCCCAAAATGCTGAAATATGACAGCAATTGCATGGATGTAGCCTGTGAACAATAAAAAAAACAATAAAACAGATCTTCTAGGAAATGTAGGTCGCTGACACAGGAAACGAAACAGTCTTAGCGGTGCAAGCGCATTTAGCTCGTTTTACAGTGCACACAGAAAATGTAGGCGCACACACCGAAATCAACTTGCAAAGTAAACATTCACATTTCCTCTCATTTTCAGCGCATTACTGATCAACCCTATTAACTCCACTACCGCCCTCTTTTCACACACATCAGCCCGCCTTCTTCGTCTTTGGTGTTTGTCTCTTTTCTTCCTCTGTAGGAGTTAATGTCGGTTGACAAACTTTACTGTCAACTACCGGGCTGAAGTGTGGCGCAGAAGTTAGTCAGCAACAAAAAATATTTAATAATAATCAAATAAAATCTGCAAATTAACTGGTCGGGTTGCCAAATTCTGCAAAAATAAACACGGAACAACTTGCTGGCTGACCAGTCCACCCGCTTTGGTTGTTTTTTTTTTGCATTTAACTGTGTGAAACAAATTTTCTACTCTTTGACACAAACCTGAATTTAATTTGATGCCTGTTTTAGAGTACGGTAATACTAATACATGGGAAATGATTTGTTCAATAATATATTTTTTTGTTAAAAACAACAAAATTAACAGAATAATATCACGATTTAAATATCTTTCTCATAGAAATTTGTCCTGCTTAAACAGGACAGTATTAAAGAGTTCAAATTAAAGTGTTCAGGTTAATGATAGCGCGGGTGTATCCAACTTCCATCAGTTTTAAAGCTGCTTTGACAAAAAAAAAAGGAGAGGTGATCTATTTGTGTTTTATGTGACTGGCAACATTTACAGTGTACTTTATTTACAAAGCACATCTCCACGCAATCAGTGTAAACGCAAACTTTATGCTATTTTGTGGTCATGTGTCACTAGATACGGACATCATGTCTGAATTGATGTGTTATAAAAATACTAAGAGTTGAAGCAAATATTCTTTGGTGAGCTACTAAAAATCACATCGGAGAGAGCAAGAGCAGAGAGCAAGCTTGTTAAGTGACACCTAAAAGAGTAAGTTAGCACGCACCCCATGAACGTGACAGCCACTTGTAGCTTTCCTGTGCGACAAAAACAAGCTCAGGAAAAAAACGCATTGCTTGTTTGAAACACAAAATGTCATCGTGGTTTAAAAAAAAAAAAAAAAGTCACATTTGGAGTCCGTGGACCAGAGTCCAAGCAGATCACTCGAGCTAGCTACTGTAGCTGCCGCCAGAGAGACGGAAGGAAGTGAGAGCCAGGCATAATTCGGAAACAAAGATGATAGAAAAGTCGATGGAATGCGATTGAAAAGATCACACACGCTGGCATCGATAGGCTTGGACTGTGACGAGTCAGTCAATTGTCATCAATTGGTGTCATCGATTTTACAAACTATTTTTCTCACAGTAATAAGGGACAAAGTGCGTCCCTTGTCAACGGGCGTACTTTTCTGGTCGCACACGCACGAGTGGATGAAACAATTACTCGCAATGTTTCATATTTTAGTCGCAAAATGCGACCATTTAGTCGCAGTCTGGAGTCCTGTAATATCTGATGACCACAATCACTTAAACACCTCGTCCCTTACGTACGGTATTTTATTTCTAAAAACTCCATGGTATTATAAAAGGATTTTTTTAGAGATAGTCATAACGTTAATGGAATGAAACAACCAAGTTGTAGTAACTCACCATACAATACTGTTACAATATTTCACGATAATCAATTTCTTGGAAGCTAAAAATTGTACTGTATGTTATCAATGTAACAGAAGAAATGAAAACGTTTACAACTTCTCTTCTTCTGCTGTATGCTAAGTACAGCGTTAAAAAAAACAGCTGTAATTGTTTTCTAGTGACGGATAATCAAATTAATTTCTCATTTCGAATTACTTTTTCGTGTGTTACGTTACATCTGCTACCAATACCGTGAAATGTGGCACGTTATTATGCACTGATATCTATTAACGGTCTGGATGTCGCTTCTGTTGCCATTGTTCACAACTACTACCTGTATATAGGAAGTTAAATAGCGAGTCAGCGAGAGTTGTGGTTGTTCGCTCTCAGGAAAACACTTCCCCGCTAGCGTTTTGGGAGAGAATTGAAAGTCACGAGCTCAGCCATCAGCCTTAATCCCACGAAACATCTTTCAACAGTACATGCCACTGTAAAGCCAAATCCAAATTATTTTACATAGTTCATGCAATAATTACTTTCCCTGGTAACTCATTGCATTTACGAAGGAGTAATTCTGTTATTAATTCAATTACTTTTCAGGTAAAGGTATATATTTTGCCCCACACTGGTCAAAACAGATTTCGACAGCAATATCTGATGCTGGTGTAATAATGGAGATAATAATATGCTGCATTGTTTGTGACGCCCCTCAATAAAAAAGGTGTCGTTTGGGCCGTTTGTTTACATTGCAACAGCATTCCTTCACAAAGTGACATTACCAAGTACTGCCCTGGCATGCATATTACACTAGTCAGTCTTCATTCGTTTTCCTTGTGGACGTGTGTGAAAAACACCCCAATGCTGGATGTCACTATGAGACTGGGGGCCGCATATGCCGAGAGTGACCCTGCAGTAAAGCTACTTGTTTTTGTTGTTGTTGTTAATGTGTTCCCATGCAGCCCCCACCTGGTGAAGCCCTTGAGCACCGGCACGCTGGCAGAAGGCCGCTCAGTCCTGGAGAAGCTCAAGTCCACCATCCACCCCGGGAGGAGCAGCCAGCCCAGCGAGCAGGAGGCGGAGAGGAAGAAGGTTGAATTGATTTCCTTTTACAGTGGAACCTTGGTTTTCGTAGAATTCGGTTTTCGACAAAAATTATTGCCGCAAATATGTCTCGGTTTTTGTACTCTGTCTGGGTAATCTTACGGCCGGAAAGTGTGCATATCAAAATAGTGGTGTGTCGAAAGAAAACATTAACACATTTAGGCCTGTCACGATAACAAATTTTCCTGGTTGATAATTGCCCTACAAATTATTGTCGACAATCGATATTATTGGCAACATTTTTGAGACCATTTTTAAAAAGAATTATATGGCATAATAATGAGAGTACCTCGTACTAAAAGCAATGAACTTTAATTTCTCAAGAGTATTTAACATTGTCATTGGAATGTCAAGAGCTTTTAAATAAATGAAACAAACAACATAATAAACAAATAAAAAAGACAAAAAAAGCCTCAATGAAAATAAAATGGACTCTGTCTCTGTTAAGAAAAAAACAACACTAAAAACCACACATGCAGTTATGTAGTATATTGTTAAACTAATGTAGGGTGTCATACTCGAGCTGGACCACATATCTGTGGTGGCAGAGTAAAATGCTATGTTTCTGATGTCCAGCACGTCTTTTTTCACTCGGTTGTATAGTTCAGGAATTGCTGTTTGTGACAAGTTGTGTATGTGCCTTCTCTCAGGCAATTCGTACGGTCTGTCAAACATTTTTAACATTTGCCAAAACGTTGCATTTCTTTTGCAATGATACAAGCAACACTAACCGGCTGTCTGGGACGAAGGCTCCTTTCCACCTCCACCACTTTCAGACAAATGCGACATCTTAGTTTGTCAGTGTTCATGCGCTCACCTTGTTCATTCTGGTTAAAAACCTAAATATTCCCCCACTGGGGATGTGGCATTCGCTTTTGTGCCTCCATTCATGCTAGTGTATGCTGGCTCACGAGGCTAATTTGCTCCTAGCTAAGGTAGCCGTGCCGCCACGTCCAGGGACAAAGAGTAGAGGAGACGACATCCAGCCTGAAAGAGAGATGAGGAACACAAACACGAATGCATGCACATGTGAATTTATCGACGCCGCTGAAAATGACCGACGTCGTTTATTGTTTTTATCGTTCGATGAAACGATTTATTGATTATCGTGACAGGCCTACAAACATTGATGACTCAGTCGCTGTGAAGAATGGATAGGGATTCTTTTAGATTTGAGACGCTATAGACCAGGGCTTGGCGTACCTCCATGTGGCTCTTCAGCCTCCTTGTTATGGATGCTGCTGCTGAAGTTTACAATAAAAAAGCAAGTATTACTGTAGGGGTGTCACAAGATCTCGTGTCACAAGATCTCGCGGGATTCAAATGTGACAAGAAGAGGGCTCACTCTGTGCATTGGTTTCAGCACCTTGGCACGTTTGTGCCATAGAACGGAGTGAGCCCTTTTGTCAGTCATACAGTCTGTTTGACTTGGTGGGTGGAGGCGGGGCCGGAAGAATACACACAGTGCAGATGAGTGTAGCCTCATGAGGAGCAATGCAAGGTAACGTAATAGAAATTAAATTAGTAGATTGCAATATAATTGTCAGATTTTTTTCATTGTACTTTTCTGAAAAGTATCGTTAAAAGCTCGTTCTTGTAGACCCAATCTTGTGTATCATCTCGTCCTGTGAACTGAAAGTGTCGTGACATCCACAGCAAGTAGGCAGCCGTAACTGTCCCCTTTTTTAAAGTTAATTTTGTGACGGACTAGAGTTAAACAGCATCCGCGTGGCTCTTCCGTCGTCTTCAGTAAAGGTAAAAGTGATGTTAAATGTTCCTTTTTCTCTTTCATTTGTCATTTATATGTATTTCACGCCATCTTCTGTATGTGCAACGATAATTAATCTCTATAAAATGTTTTGTGTTAATATTTTGGGGTGTCTGGGATAGATTAGTTGGATTTACATGATTTCTTATGGAAGAAATCATTTCAGTATTCGTTTGTTTTCGTCTTCCGGAACAGATTAATGACAAAAACCGAGGTTCCACAGTACTTGAAATTTTGCCAGCATTTTTTGTATATACAGTACATACAATCCCTCCACGCCTTGTTGTATCTTCAGCCTCTAACAGAGGGTGCCGGTTCCTACTACCACCTGACCCACAGCCAGCTGATCGGGCTGCTGGTGCAGCGGGAGGCGGAGCTTGAGAGGAAGAAGGCGGAGTTTCAGCAGCAGAAGGCTCTGCTCGCCAAGCGGGAGGTGGAGCTGAGGAGGCTGAAGCCGCAGGTTCGAGATCTGGAGGACTACATTGACACACTGCTGGTGCGCATCATGGAGCAGAAGCCCACCCTCCTGCAAGTGCGCTCCAAGTTGAAATGACGCCGCGCTTTTAGAGGAGTGGATGGAGTGAGGATGGGGTGATCGCGGTTCACGATCTGTTGGCGCAATCCTCCGCAACAGCTTTTTAGTCTTTTCACTGCTATGCTGTCCTTTTTGATACGAGTATTTAGGCACTGAGAGATGCTGAGGCGTTCACTCGTCGTGCAAGAAGGGTGTGGTCTTCAGGAATGTACTAGCTTGTCCTCAGGTTGCTTTCAGGTCACCGAATTGGTTTTAAGCTTGCCAAGATGTTTTAAGTTGACCTTTTTGCCTCACCTTGTCATTTTCACCTCTTGATTCTAAACGATTTTAAACCATTTTCCAATGCTAGACATAGTGCGGCATCAACTTATAGACCGAAAAGGGATGTGATAACACGTCACCGACCAAAGAACTGAAGGCAATAAAAAAATGTTGACATCAGTGACGTAAAAAAAAAAAAGCTCAAATGAAATGGAAACAGTTGTGTTTTTATATGAAAAAATAGAGGGGTCGACTACATACCTGCAAAACTACAGTACTCTTAACAATACAACACAAATCACACGCTCATTATAAAGACTTCACAACCAGAACAAAACTGCAGTGGTCGCAGCAACGTAGATCGACCAAGTTGCTCAGATTCTTTTTCCTGGTCACATTTGTTCTGCCGGGCACACGGTGGCCGAGTGGTTAGCATGTTGGCCACACAGTCATGAGATCGAATCTCCGTTGGGCATCTCTGTGTGGAGTTTGCATGTTCTCCCCGTGCGTGCGTGGGTTTTCTCCGGGTTCTCCGGTTTCCTCCCACATTCCAAAAACATGCACGTTAGGTTAATTGGAGACTAAATTGTCCATATGTATGAATGTGAGTGGGAATGGTGCCCTGCGTTTGGCTGGCGACCCCGCCTCTCACCCGAAGGCAGCTGGGGTAGGCTCCAGCATACCCCCGCGACCCTAATGAGGATAAGCGGCATGTAAAATGGATGGCTGGATGTTTGTTGCTCACCGGAATTCATAGGGCTCAATCATAACTGCCCCATAGGCCAATGAACTCGAAGAGCATATGCTGGCCACGCCCACTAGTCTCTTTGAATGACAAGCTAGGAAACTAGTCCAAATACTGTTCCAATTAACTATATTATGCACTTCAATTTCGCACTAGTGTGTTTTAAATATAAAATTATGTTTAAGAAAAATGCCCCCATGCCATGCAAGAATCTAAAATCTGAAAGTGTGCGTTGAGACATGTCACAACTGTCGTACTCGGACTAGTTTTTACGTGAGTTCTGCGTTGTCGTCATTTGGAAGCCGATACTAGCTCACAAATGAAAAGTGTTCTTAGCCAACAAGTGATTTGTTATTTTGAGTGTATTCCTTCTTTTTTGGTTGTTTGTGTGCATGTGAGCCGCGCCGGTAACTGGCTAACGACATCATCACTCAGTACTTGCCGTCGCAGCTTCACGATGAAAAAATAAAAAAAACACGCTTGACTGCCCTTGCTCGGTGTCGCCCCGCACACTTCTACTGGAGCACACACGCCGCCAACCGCTTCAAGGTGTGTAAACACATTTAAGCGTCGACTGAAATGCCAAATGCGCCTTAATTTTTGTTTAAGTGGTCACTTTGGTTTAAATCGTGCACTTCCTCTAAAATGCCAATTGTTTTCCTATGACTTTGCGGTGATATTGTTTAGATCACTGCACAATAATAACATGTATGCATAACAATGGAGAGCGAGCAATGATGGTGAGTCATTGTAAAATTCAACAAAAGCAGCAACACTAAGTATTTTGCTCTGATGCCACTTTTGAACAGCTTTTGTGGGTGTCCTTGCACTTCTTCATTACAATGTGACTCTACTGTATCTGCCTACTGATAGTAGATGTACTTCACTGCACTTCCCGGTCGCTCCACTGTTCTCTCGGTTCTGCTGTGTGAGCACCATGAGTAGACTGTAGAGACGTGAATCCATACATGCATACATGTGACTCTGCACTTACCAACCAATGCTCCCATGTCTTCCATTTTAAAGCTTTTTATTCAACCCGAATGTATTTTTGTTGTTGTGGGCGCTGCAGGCCTCGGAAAAGGAACGTTTACAATCCGTGATGCAATTCTGTTTCACAAATTTTGTATATTTAATAAAGAATGTTTAGTGTTTCTTCCTCACCTCATGTTTGGCTCTTAGTCTTCCTTTGTTGTATTTCTGTATCTTGTATTCAGTAGGTTTGCAATAGATCGTGCTTTATGTCCTGCAGAAACAGCCTTCAATTATACTACTTTTGATCACCAAAGGGATGAAGGTCTATACTAGACATAGATAGATGCCGCATTGAGCGCTGAGCCGTACGTCAACGTCGCCGCCATATTGGATGAGTCAAGGCTTTGCTGTAAATGTAATTATGAGTACATTAATAAAGTGCCTTTCTGCGAAGAATTTTAAGTTAATCCCTCTCCGTTATACATTCACACATGCACTAATATACTTGGGAAACAATGTGATTGTTTTTGGTGCCTAAATGTTTCCCAAGTATATTAGTGCATGTGTGAGTGTATAACCGAGAGGCTTTGTGGTGCAGAACATTAGTTCATCCTAACCTCCATTTCTATTTGGACACATTTCACTGCAGCACACAGCTTTCCGTGGAAGAGCTGTCAATAAAACAGAGTCTTGCATGAACTGCAAGCGGTAGGTATCATGAGTGGGCATGTAAACCAAGGAGTGTAGAGTTAAAACAGGAGTGCCGATCGGCATCCACTTCCGTATTTTGCCCTGTGCAGGTTTGGCCGCCATGATGGGGAGCAGCATCCAGAAACTATGCATTGAAAACATGTCCTCGGCAAACTGCTCAGCTATTAATTGCTCGAAAAGACGGTCCAAAAGTAGTGGTGGAGCTACGGGGTGGCCAGTGGTAGCCACCCCTGGTCACTCTCCGGCGACCCCACTGGCCATCTAGACAATTCAGGTATCAACTTCTTGCCACCCCTGTGTGAGTAATGGTCTCACCTTGGCACCCCAATGAAAAATGTCTGGCTCCACCACTACACTAGAGTGATATTGTTAAATAAAATATCTAAAACAAAAAAATTGTACGGACCTGTAATTGTCTGGGCTGTAACAACAAGAATGTATCTGAATTGGCCTATACAGTATATTCCATCATTTTGGCCGCACGATGGCCGAGTGGTTAGCATGTTGACCACTTGGGTTCGAACCTTCGTTGGGCATCTCTGCGTGGAGTTTGCATGTTCTGCCCGTGCGTGCGTGGGTTTTATCTTGGTACTCCGGTTTCCTCCCACATTCCAAGAAGCTTAATTGTCCATAGGTATGAATGTGACTGTGAATGGTTGTTTGTCTATTAGTGCCCTGCGGTTGACCAGTCCAGGGTGTACGCCGCCCAAAGTCAGCTGGGATAGGCTCCAGCATACCCGCGACCCTAGTGAGGATAAGCAGCATAAAAAATGGATGGATGGATTCCATCATTTGAGACAACTTTGGCTTGTTGACGTATACTGGCTGTGTATAAGTGGCCAGGATCAAACGGCTTCATAGTGCACACTTCAGCGGGAAGGATTACGTTCCGACACGCCCAAGACTAGGAAAGAAACATGTTTCAAAGAGATCTGCTCTTCCAGGTAAGAACTAGCTATACTCATTTGGAAAGCAGTCACCATAAGATGATCGGTATAGTCTACTCACATCTGTTTCTGCCCGTTGGGCATCCGTGTATTCCTGTTCATAAAGGTATCCCTTTGGCTTTGTGCTAAATGGAATGTCGCCATCACTTGTTTCGTAGTCAGACATGTTTACGTTCACTATCCCAGCTGTGACTTACCAACCCCCCAAAAAATCCCAACAATCCCTTTAAGTAGGATGTAATCATGCAATGATTAGATATGGAGGTGGCTGATGGGCAAAATGTCCAAACGTTCTACAACTATTGTGGGTCACCACAGACTGATCTTTAACGTCCTGGTAACCTGGCTAACTTCCATCTTGTTCCAAGAACTTGCCGCTTTTCTCTCACACATATGTTTTGGGAATTTGTGCGTGTTTGTGGCATTTTCGTTTTGCATTTGTGTTTGCAGCATTGGCCCGTTTGCATGTGCTTTATAGCGTTTGTGTGTGTGTTTTTTTTTCACCATTTCTGTTTTTGGTTTGGCTTTAGTGACCTGGCATGGCATCTGTACAGGTACAGGTGTTTCATTTTTACAGACCATCCATATGTCGAGAGAGCTCAGTTGTCATGAGTCACATGACAGATTTTCATCCAAATTAGAAGTTGTGGCAATTAGACTCATGTGTCGGTTTTTTTTTTCTTTTTATCTCCGAAATGATTCCTTATCTGGAGTTATTAATAAATGATTGAGGGGGACTTGCTTGGCAGAGTCATTATGAAATTGAATTGCAAATGGTGCGTGTTGCATTGGATCCCTGATGGACACAGACAGGAAACAGTTTGTCACAGGCATTAATGAAGAGGCGCCACCTGGTGTGTGGAAACATCTGGTTCGCTGTAATATGATCATTATATGATATGTGCGCTGATTAACAGCTGGAGTGTCTGTGTAAAAGAAAAAACAAGCTGGATTTCAACTTGAATTAGCAAAAATGTTTTTTATTCGTGCTGCATTGCGCCATGAAAGTGAACTGTTTTGAAGTCTACCTAACAAAACAAAGAATATCTACAAGCTAATGTTTCTTTTCTGTATGTGCTTGTGCTTTAGAACATATTCTTGGTTGGTTCAGACACTCCCTGGATGTTTTTCACCCCAGTAACCTGGACGTACGCTAAAAAAAACAAAAATAGAAAAGCAACACTTATGTTTTTGCTCCCATTTTTTATGAGATGAACTCAAAGATGTAAAACTTGTTCCACATACACAATATCACCATTTCTCTCAGATATTGTTGACAAATGTGTCTAAATCTGCGATAGTGAGCACTTCTCCTTTGCTGAGATGATCCATCCCACCTCACAGGTGTGCCTCATCAAGATGCTGATTAGACACCATGATTAGTGCACGGGTGTGTCTTAGACTGCCCACAATAAAAGGCCACTGTGAAATGTGCAGTTTTATCACACACACACACACACACACACACACACACACACACACAAAACTGCACGTGTCTTTTTTATTTGTTTGATTTATTATGTTGTTTGTTTAATTTATTTTAAAACCCTTGACATTCCAATTCCAATGCTAAATATTCTTTAGAAATTATTATTGCTTTTGATACGAAGTACTCTCATTATTTTGTCATATAATTAATGAAAAAATGGTCTCGATAGTATCGGTTATGGAGAATAATAATTATGGTGGCAGGCCTAGTGCTGACAAACAGAAACTGGCAGGCACCGTGAGCCAACTGAGACTGCATCTTCGGTCTCGTCCCCGTATTAGATTAGAAAATCTGCAAGTTCGGCGATTTTTACTTGAGAAAATGTTAAATGATTGGAATCATACGGAAAACACGTTTATTATACAGTTCAATGGACACATATTGATATTTATTTTATGTTATTTGTATTTTTCATCATGGGACCTGCGTCCCCTGACCGCACATCACTGTTTCTTATGTCTGTGTAGATTCTCAATCATATTTCTTAAAGTGACACATTTGTGCCAACGTCTTGAGAAAAAAAATGGCATCTTAAGGCCCGTTTTGTTGTTTTATGAGGCGGAATTTTGCTTGGAAATTCCATCGCAAAGCACATGTGTATGAAACATTACATTACGCACATTGCAAAAGGTTGGACAACTGCCGTGACAACTGAAGGAGAAGAAAGCAGGTTAGCTGTCTTGCGCGACCGGTTGGTTCTTCGTGAATCCACACCAAAATCGAATGTTTTTTTTCCATAGCCGAGGCCCCACCCCTTTATAGTGGTTGCTGGAAATTAGTTAGCTTGATTTTGTGTTATGCTGCGCCAACCATGCGCAAACGCAGGCGTTGTGCTTTGGCGTAACAATATAATAAAAAATAGAAATCTAAATTTAAATGAACACAAAGACATGAAACACATTATATTACATGTTTTGGTTTGTTTGTTTAAATATATAATGCCCCCTTTGGCCAAAAGTTTGACCTGACTGTTTCCTTTCTTCAAGCGCACACAAACGTCCGGCTTATTCTCACATTTCCTCAGCTTCCTGGTTGTGTTGCGGTCACTTCAGTGCTCTGAGGAACGACGCTGCTGGCGGTCTCCGCTTTTACAGTAATAGCAACGTGATGAGGTTTGAGCTTGCACTCACACACACGCACACACATGCATCGTGCACCCCGTCAGGCCGGGCCTAGCCTAGACTTGTTTCTAATGACGAGTGCGCAAAGGAGAACGGCGCGGAAACGCTGGCACGCTCTCAACCTGATGTCAAACTAATTAGTGCAAATTGGACCACATGCACTCAAATTTGGCGGGGGCTGAGACCGTGATGGCGTCGTAGAGTGGCGCTCATCACCTTTTAGGAAACTCATTTGTCACCTCATACTAGCAGCAATGAGATTTGACTGAGGCCAAGCTGGCACATGCTCTTGTGCCTCCTCTGACTGCTTTTATTCTGATTATACTGTCAAATAAGAAATGTCTTCATCACACAAGGAGATACACTTGACAAATTCACTGGGCTGAACCAGCAGAGTGGTTATTGCCAAGAACACAACTTGTCTCCATGTTACGGTGTATAAAGACAAGGTAGAAGTACGAAAAGTGCATTTAAAAAATGATAACATACAAATCGGATCTACATCCCCATTGGCAACTCAGCATTCAGGGCGCTGCACATTTGCAGATTTAAAATGTCTATTTTTTTTTAGATTTGTTTTGTTCTCCAAAAATAGGCTGTTTTTCCCGACAGAAAACGTCTCATTCACTCGTAATAATAATTTACGAATACATGCTAATACAAGTGAAATGCACAGCATACTGTACATGTACCACTGTTAGAAAGCCCACAATTTTGAACTCTTTATGTCTTTATGCTTCACTGGTAATGTTTTTCGTCAAGTGTTGAGATTTCGCGCCTTGTTCGGCGGTCCTTGAACACACCCTAGTTGTGCGCTGTGACTGGCTACACCGTGACTGTTCTATTAACCATCGTACATTATCATTCATTAGTTATGAGTACCTATACATTTTTTACTTTAAAAAGCGTTTAAAAATTGTGTGAGGATGAAACCTGGACTGTGTTGCGAGTTAACAATGGCAACTGAAGAGAGAAGGAGGAGAACGTCAAGCTAGCAGGAGGGTTTGGGGCGGGTGGACAAGGACGTTAACCATGTAAATATTAAAAGTAATGTTGTGGATGGACCTCACAGCTCTCATTTGTTTTACATTTTTAACAGTAGCACAAGTGAAAAGAAGTTAAGCACTGCAGGGCACGGATCCCCCTGCCCTATCGTCTGTCAGGTGCGCCGTCTTGCTGTGGAACACGGATCTCCAGCCTTGTTATGTGGTCCAACACGGACGCGGCGCTCACCCTGGGAATCATCAGAACGCGATGGGGGTAACGTCAGGTTGTCTCAGACCTGGGAAAGGTCACGCTCAGCTGGGCGCTGATTAAGAGCCGCCTCCCACCGTGACGGAAGGTTCCGCGGAGCCAAGTCGAAGCGGGCGCGTGGAGTATTTTGGTTTCCAGTCATGGTCCGCTTTGAGGTGTCGATTAGCGTGTTTGCGCTGATGTAGACGTCAAATGGGAATGAACTTTTCTGACCTATTTCAACAGAGAAGGCGACAGGATTTAAAGCAAAGTGTTTTAGAGGACTTTAACAGCATAGCTTCTAACTTCAAAGATAAAAAGCAAGCCTAGCTTTATCAGAAATGTATTGCAACAGAACCAGCACAGAGTCCAAATCCAGCATTATAGACAATTAAAGACAATGGGTTAGTGTGAAGAGTCCACTAACAGATTTTATCTTCTCAGGGGGGTCAAACTCGTTTTCTTTGTGGGTCGCATTCACGTTTGGTTGCCTCAGAAGCACAATATAAAAGTAGGAACAATTTATCATCAAATTATGAGGATTTTTGCGAACAAATTGGTGGGGAACGAGATCAAGAAAAACATGAAGTGGCTATTCTTATCACTTTTTAACTCTTAATTCAGATGTACTATTTGCTACATTTAAGTATGCTGGAAAATACACTGAAAACAAGTCAGTTTACCTTAAATTACGTGATGTCTTTGAACGCAACCCCTCATTGCTCATAATAACCCGGTTTAAAGTGCGATTTAAATGTTCTGCTCCTATTAAAGAGGCTAGACTTCCACAAAAAGACTTGTGTGGTATCTTTTAGCTTGACTGACATATTCAGAGGCTCCAGCATGCCCCCGCGACCCTAAAGAGGAGAAGCGGTATAGAAAATGGATGGATGGATGGATGGATGGACATATTCAGTTCATTTGGAGCTGTTAATGCATACAAATATATCTAATCCTGTCCTGTCATTTATCTTTCTGTTCATTAAAATACAGTAAAAATGGGCATATTTCAGGCATAGTTGCTAATGGTGATTAATCATGATTAATTAATTTAAAAACTATGATTATTCTGATTAAAATGTATAATCATTTGACAACCCCAATATAAACAGAACTATTGATGAATTATGCGTAATTATCTTTATTGCCTACGGTGAAATGAATTGTGACTTATTTATTATTTTTTTTATTATTTTTGCAAGGCGCTGTTTTTGTTTTATACGGTTCTAACGTCAAAGTATGCACAGCAGAAAATAAGGCAGGCATAGCTGCACCAGTTACATTTAAAACATTACTTTAAAAACTGTAATTTGACACAATTGTTTGTAATTTCAATAAGATGAAAATAAGATAAAAAGCATGACATTTTTTCTTTTTTTATGTATCAAAAAAATATCGACCTGTGACACTAAAGTCTTCAAACTTCAAACTGAAAATGTTCTGTACCTTTGCACCCCTAAAAGTCATGCGTAGAAAATTTGCAACTGTAGTAAAACTGTTCTGCCAAAAAAGAAATAACTAATGCACTGAGCAAGAACAATAAATAAATGAGTCCATTATGCATTTCGGCTTTCAGGGGACGCATAAAATGACCTGAGGATTTACCTGAAGAGAATTAACCAGGAAAAATGTGTTTCAGGGGAACGAATTGTGTTTTTAGTGTGGTTTCAGCACAGCGTGCATGCATATTCTTTAATTTTTTGTGTACAAGTTCCTCGGGCTCAACGTGTAAAATACCTTTTTCACTTCCTGTGTGTGGACAAGGCGACGTACAAAAAAAAAAAAACAGCTGATACTCATCCGGCCTCCTTTTAGCCCTCAGGCTTCAAAACAGCGACCGGCATAGGAACAATGGCCGAGTGCTCACAGGAGGCGGAACCGCAGACCAGGAGGGGGTTCCGAGGTCTCCAATTAAACGTCTGCTCTGGTGTAGAACCCCTGCCTGGCAAGGGTGGGCAGGAGGCGTGTTGTTAAAGAGTGTGGTTCTACTACTTTTTAATGAAATATAAAGAGACATTATTTTGCTGGTTTGGGACGAAGTGCTTGTTATAAGAAACTTTTATTTCCCTGCTATTCTGCACTTGACTGCAATCTGCAACCACACCCTCCTCCACATATTGAATGTGTATTGACTCATTGAACTGTCCCATGACTCACTGTTTGGCTCTCCGTTCGTCTCCCGCAGATCCCACTGAATGAGAGCGAGCTGGTTTAGCTAGATCATCTCCATGTTCATCCCATTCCCAGCAGTAGGTGAGTCCTGGGACACATCACGGATCATTTCGTTGGACGCTTGGAACGTTGATAGTGATCTAACACTAATTAACTCGCAGCAAGTTTATGGTTACTGTGCTTGTCACTCTTCGGCAAGGCTGCAAAATCCTCTCTCAATCATACGGTATACAAAAGCTGTATTAGCTGTAAATGTAAATAAAAGAGTGAACCACTGGAATAGTAAAATATAAAAACAATGAAACCACGGGGCTGAGCGACGATTAAAGCCAGAAAAATTCTACAGACCATGCCTTCATCATGATGCCATCATCATGGCATGGATGTTTTTAAAAAAACAGTGAATTGTACGCACATACCCAACTCAGGGAGCGACACTTCCCTTTTATCGGAGGTGCTAATAGCAGGAGAGGATTATACCACTACTCTGCCCAGGCTTAGTGTAAGGAACCAATAGAAGGAGGGTGCTGGCACACCAATTCCGCCCACTCTTACTGTATTTAAGGCCTAGGCTACCAGCACTTATTAGTTCGCTGACGAAGCTCTTCGGATGAGGAGCGAAACGTCCGACACCTTCTTCACAGAAGTACAGATGACGTCTCAAGAAGCCTTTCCCTCGATGGACAACTCCTGTACGACTGAGAGCCTACTCAGACACTTACGGAGGACATGCTCTTCTAAAAAGATTTCCTTTTCCACAAAAACTGTTACTGTATATAATAAAAATTATCATTTTATTTACCATATTTTCCGGACTATAAGTTGCCCTTTTTTTTCATGGTTTGGCTGGTCCTGCTACTTGTACTCCAGAGCGACTCATATATGTTTTTTTCACACTGAAAGCCGCAAGAGGGCGCTCTAGGCTTGTGTGCCAGTATCTGCTACTCCAATCACTCCTGTACCACTGAAAATGTACAATAGAAACATATATTTATAAAGACAACCGAGGGGCTATCCACCCGGGAATATTTTCAGATCAAAACAAGTATTTTATGGTTTCAGCCTCTCATCCACATGGGAACGCCGTTCTGGTATTTTTTGAAAACGGCTTCCGGAGTGGGAAAATCTGAGCTTGTCGTTGTCGTGTATAAAGGCAAGACGAAAATGATGACATCACCGACTCATCACCGTCTCGTTGCCGTCACGTGAAAAGAAGTGAGCTTTGACGACAAACCAACACAATCTCGGAATATTTCCACGTGCATGACTCACCACAGTCGACATTCTCCTGATATTTTGTTGTCTTGTACTCCATAATGACTCGCTGAAGTAATTCCACTTCTCGTAAGCGGAAGACGACTGACTTTTCTTTTTTCTTCTCTGATATGGTGTGTCACGTAATTCCGCCCTCATGTTTGTTCACAGCGCCACACGTAGGCGTGCTTGTGTATTACAGCGTTTTCACTCAATGATTTGTTCCCGTCCGGATGCAACAATTTACTAATCCGGCACAGTATGGACACGACTATTTTTCAACCTGCCAAAAAGTAAATTCTCAGGAGCATTCCTGTGTGGACAGGGCCTGAAAAGGAGCAGGAAGAAGCTAAGCTCATTTAAAGAAGAATACCACTTTAATACCACTGTGGATGTCCTCAAACACGTGCATTCTTCTCTGTGGTCATCAGTGGGGAAAAAAAATGTGCACACCCATGCACCAATATAGATGTCATGTGAAGGTGATTTGCGTCACAGGTGCGCATTGTCATTTTTTGAACACCCCTAACTGCCACGCAAGTGCAAAAAGAAGTTAACTACTTAAACACTAGGTCTTTGTTTTTGGTTGATTATATGTTTTAGTAACTTTTTTATGTACTCATTTTTTATGTACTACTCATGCGGCCATAACCCACACCAAGCTAGCTGAAACTCAACTCTGAACATCCTGTCCGCCACTCACTCTTCTCCCCTCGTGTACATATTTATAGCAACACACACAAGCACGGGTCTTATGTGTCTTATATATCTTATGTATGTGTTTTAAATTATGTCTTCTGTTATTATGTCTACTATATTCAATAATACGAGTGTAAAGGTGTCTAATGAGATGTTATTTAATGTTTAGAGGGCTCTAATAATGTTCAAAATTGTATTTAGACGGTCCTATACAGGTTTTCTATGTTCTCGCTACAAAAATATTTCATCAAGTAAGGAGTCCAACTTCACTTGTCAAGGTTGAATCTGACACCAATTAACCACGATAAATGAGGGATTACTGTCTATGCCAGCCTACCCGAACAAAACATCCACATTTTAGCTTTGTGTTATATGGGATAAAGCAAATTAGTGTAATATCTAACAATATATAGCATTAATATATATATATTTATATATTTTTTACACGGCACGGTGGTCTAGTGGTTAGCATGTTGGCCACACAGTCACAGTCTGGAGATCGGGAAGACCTGGGTTCGATTCTGCCATGGGCATTTCTGTGTGGAGTTTGCGTGTTCTCCCCGTGTGTGTGTGGGTTTTCTTCGGGTACTCCGGTTTCCTCCCACATTCCAAAAACATGCATGTTAGCTTAATTGGTGACTCTAAATTGTCCATAGGTATGAATGTGAGTGTGAATGGTTGTTTGTCTATATGTGCCCTGCGATTGGCTGGCGACCAGTCCAGGGTGTACCCCGCCTGTCGCCTGAAGTCAGCTGGGATAGGCTCCAGCATACCCCTGCGACCCTAATGAGGAGAAGTGGCAAAGAAAATGGATGGTTGGATAGATGGATATATTTTTTACAATATAGGCTCCAGCATACCCCCGAGATCCTAATGAGGACCACCAGCATAGAAAATGAATGAATGAATGACTATGCCTAGGGCCAATAATGGGGCCAAAAAGGGCCCCTAGGCTGCATTTTGGACACCCTTGCTCTAGAAGAAATGTTGGTAGATCATCATAAGTATTATGTTTAATTCTCAGGTCTCTATTCCAATTCATTGCAATTTTGCACCTAAAAGAATGGAAATTAGCCAGTTAGGACAGTAGGTACAAACACTGGACTTAAACAATATGAGCTAAATGGTCTCCTTTAGTGGTCCTGCTACATAATGTGTAGGCCTTGGTTAATTGTTCTTTAATTTGTTTCTGCAGCGTTGTATCTTTGTTAAGACGCATGTGATCCTCTGTCGGCCTCCCGCCAGCACGCAAGCGGCCTCGTGGGATAGACACTGGTCCCAGAATGCCCCGAGGCTGCTGGCTCGTAATTAAATTGTTTGCCCCGTTCCCACTCCTTACCACGCAGTTCATCTAATTAAATCAACAGGTTTGCACAGCGCAGCCTTTGCCTGGTAATTGGCTTGCTCGTTAGAACTCTGCTGCCGCAAACAAATTGGGTAATTACCCCTAAAGTGGCGTCTATGTCAGGGCCTCATTTACCTGATTTTTGTTTGTGCATTGTTGTTGTTGCCATTGTTTTGGTGAGCTAGTATTAAAGGTAATTAAAAATGGCTAATTGGATGGAGCAAAGGCAAAGTGCCATTTGAATTTTCACCCGCCCAATTTTATTTGCTTGCTTAGGGCTATATTTATTCATAATAACCTAATCAAGCAGTGGCCTGTCAATCAATTAGATTATAAAGAACTTGACTGTAGGCAAGGAGGAGGATTAGTTTGTTGTTTGGTGGAATTATTACTTGTGGTGCTTGAGGAGTAAATACCACGTTAACGCCTTGGATGAATTTTCAAATATACGTGTGACATTTAACATAAGGATAAATGTAATAGTTTCACCTAATTCCAAATTACATTAGTGTGAATGGATTCCATTTTCTAATGCCTGTGATGACTTTTTCATTTACAGGGGTGTGAAAAAGTGTTTGCCCCCTTCCTGATTTCTCAGTTTTGTGCATGTTTGTCACACTTAAATGTTTCAGGTCATCAAACAAATGTAAATATCAGTCAATGACAACACAACTGAATACAAAATGCAGTTTTTACATGCACGTTTTTATTATGCTTTTTTATTATTATGCTGGAAAACCCTCCAATGTGGCTGAATGACAACAATTCTGCAAAGATGAGTGGGCCAAAATTCCTCCACAGCGCTGTAAGAGACTCATTGCAAGTTATCACAAACGCTTGATTGCAGTTGTTGCTGCTAAGGGTGGCCCAACCACTTATTAGGTTTAGGGGGAAATCACTTTTTCACACAGGACCATGTAGCTTTGGATTTTTTCTCCTTTAATAATAAAAAGTTTCATTTAAAAAGTGCATTTTGTGTTGTCATTGACTAATATTTACATTTGTTTGATAAACTGAAACCTTCACGTGTGACAAACATGCAAAAAAAAAAAAAAAGGAATCAGGAAGAGGGCAAACACTTTTTCACACCACTCTATATCATCAGTTTGGAACAAAAAAGTGATTTTCACTCAATACTACTCGATCAGAGTTGAAGAGAATAATTTGTGTTTGTTTGGCTTTTTGTGCGTACGTCGAGCTGCTGTTTGTTTGTCGCCTTGGTTACCAGTTCTAAATTCTGATTCACGATTATCTTACCGTCATAATCGGTGCGGTGAGGATCATGGCTGGTGAGGCACATTTGGAGTTTTTTTTATGTTAATACAGGTTGTCCTTAGGTGGCCCATTTCGCCCATGTGCGTAAGTGGGTAAAGGCGCACAGCTGAGTGGATTTTGACTGCTGTGGATTCTCCCCCTCTACATACGTAAGTGTGTCACTATGCACCTTCATTCAAGATATGTACGCTTGTACGCAGCCCTAAAGTGTGGGCGTTCCCTGTAAAATCTGGCCTTGCACGCATTCTCCCCTCGACTTAAGCACTTTTGCACCTACAGCATTTTTCTTGTCCTTCCACTGCACCATTCATTCATCTGAAATGAACACAAATGGATCAATGGTGATTATCAATCAGACAGGTAACTGATTGCTTCAGTTGCATGTGTGCATCTGCAGAGCCTGCCTTCTGACGTTCAACAAACGACATGTGCGACTATTATGCAACTATTTAATAGAAAATACATACTGCAGCGTCTGTCAGACGCTATAAAAAGGACGAGGAGGCGATCCAGGTGATCAATCACCAATTGCTTTATTGAACAAAACAGGTTGCTGTCGGCCACAACCACACCCCAGGGATGAGCAAGAATGTAGCTGGCAGAATATGAGAAAAATACTGTCTAACCAACGTTACTGTCAAACTGTCAACTGTCACTCTCCCTGATCGCGGCCACACACTCACCCAAAGCCCCGACTGATGCATTCACGGCAACAGTTGGACTAAACACAGCTCTTAACATCACACATAAGTTCAGTGGGGTCACACAATATAACATTTATTTTATTTAGTCTCATCAACTTTTGGTGAGTTTGTGTGTATAATCCACCATCTTGGCTGCCAAATTCATTCATTCATTCAGCAGAGCATCAAAATATTTGTAATGCCTTTCACTTGCTGCTCTCCTGCTTGTGATACTGTCAAAAAAACACCACCAAAAACCTGCTGACCTTTACTCTTTATGGAAGGACAGCAGTGACAAGCACCTCCCAACTCACACACGCTTCCCCCTTGAGGATGACACGGGTACTGCAAGTCCCTCCACGTATGACATTGTCCGATTAGAAAGGTAATGATGTCACACGTCCATTAAGGAAATTACAGAGAATGTAGAAATTCATGGTGTACTGTATAATAAATGTTTCTGCAACGTTATATCGTCGGCGATATGCTGACAAAGAGAAACTGGTAGGCGCCATGATCCAACTCGATAGGCTGGGCTTGCGCACTGAGCCAAGAAGAGACCCTCACGGCAGCCTCATCCTCGGTTTCTGCCCTGCATTTGATCAGGAAATGTGTAAATCGAGCGATTTTTACTGAAGAAAATGTTAAACGATCGGAATCATACAGAAAGTACTTCTATAATACAGTTCAATGGACAAACATTCATACTATATAATATAATTATTGGGGGGGGTTTAGGTCTCCCCTGAACGCACATCACTGGTCATAATTATTATTAATGGATTAATGGACTTTCCTCTCACTGCTAGTGACTAAATTCCACGCTAAACAACGTCAGCGCTAAACAACTTGTGTGAAAGTACTGTTTCCAACAGTGCTATGATTTCTACTGCTAGATAGATCCCATCCTGGAATCCAAGCAACAACAACCATCTTGCATCTTAATACCTAAAAGCAGGTCATGTTTCTTTCATTATCAGAATTTCAGAACAAAATGTAATAAGATCCTCCATAAACACAACACAAGACAAGCGGATCTGATGAGATTTGATGAAGATAAATGGACAGGCTAGGCTTACATTTGGCCTGAATGTGCAATATGGATCAGATCTGAATTAAACTTGAGTTTACATGATAGTTTCTACACCTATAGATTCACACCCAAAAGCAGTTATCACCCATCATATAAAATCCAGGTTGCCATATTAACAGGAACTTGAACACCACATTAATGAAAACATAACCGCCTTGGCAGAGGCATAACCCGTACCTTCCACAGTAAACTTTGGATTTACCCCCCTCCCTTGTAGGGGGCTGTATGCTCAGCTGGAAGACGAAAAGATGCTTTGTTCTGGTGAAATATTAAAACATGTCACATCATTACTAAGTGTTGTATTTGGCTGACGGCTTTGTGAATGTTGTCGGTGCTCCTGCACACTGTCACAGTCTTCGACGCTGATGGCATCATGTCAGGGAGTGGTGCCATGCGTGCTTGTTGTTTCACTCAGACATATAAATAGTGCAGACAGATCAACAACACTTGGACCAGGGGGGCTCCCCTGCTGCTCACTACCGTCTGCAAAACGCAAGACACACCTCCAGCTGTAGCTGAAGGAATGCAGCCATCTTGGTGAAAGCTTGACAAGTGTTGCAAGCAGTTGGGCCCAGGTGTGTTTGGGATTCCTCGTAGCTGAATGAATGTGGAAACAGGGACTGGGATGAGTTGGATGGGTGTGGAACAGGGTTGCAGTCATTCCTCCTCCGTGTGAGCTCACCCTCACCGATGTTAAATAGAGCGAGAAAAAGGGGCCTAAGATGCTCGTATGGGTCCCCGCTCTCAATGATGGATGATACTGCTGAGAGCTAAGTCAAGTCTGGTAAGTAAGAAACATTTTGACGTACACGTGGCGTCCCAGACAGCAGCCGAATTAGCACACTTTGCTTTGCACTTTGCAGTTACAGCATGTTAGCTATGAATCGGACAGGACCAAAGCCACGTGTCCACCGAGCATTACAGTTCGGTTTCAGTGAAGACGTGACTGTTCCTAAAGAAGCGACGTGGCAGCAAGACACAACGCGGACACCTTCCTCTCGTTTTGTCATAAGGTATTTCATGAATTCAACAGTGTTTCTCACCTTCTTTATCAAAATGCTGGCACTTGCAATTTTCTTTGGCTCCATTTTGGGTTACGGTATTGAGGCGGGGAACACTGTTGAACTCAAGAAATAACTCATGGCAAAACAGGAAGGAGGTGTCCATGTGGCGTCTCTGGGAACAGTCACGTCAAGAATCACATCTTCAATGAAGGCAAAAGTAAACTTAATTGTTTTTAATGAAGTCATGAATTAATTAATGCGAGTGTGTACGTAACCATGAAACTGCGAAACACAGAACACCGCAAACCAAGGACCTGCGCCTGTAATCCGATTTAACGTCTTAGCTATGCTATCGCATTCGTCAAACTGTGCACGTAAACATATTCCATCATCAGAATAACGTGCCGGAATGAGCACGTTAGCATATTAGCACGACAGCCGCATCACGTAATTCACTCCTGAATCTCTGCCACTGACTTATCTCTTTGTGACGCCGCCACCTCCTCTCAGATGTGTGTGTTTGCGCATGTGAGCCGATTTCAACGTGCATGCGCCGCCTAATTAAGACGAGGCAGCCCAATGTGTTAATGAGCTCCCTCATTAGGCAGTAGTTCTCCTCGTTAGGCAAAGAGGCGTCGCTGGTGGAGGAGCGACCAAGCGGCTCCTTCTCAGTCTCCTGCTGCGTTCGCTGTCTCACATGGCGAAGAAGGGATTATCCCCCGTCCGCCAGCGAGGAGGAGGGGCGAGATCTGGGGCGGAGATGGGAAAGTATTTTTTTGGGATGTGGTGTTAGCTCAGGTGGATGTGATGCACATTTGCACATGATGGAGTCTTACTCGAGTGTTTACGAGGGGTGCAACGATACACAAAATTCACAGTTCGCTTCGGCTTGATACGTTTGTGTTACCGTTCGATATTTTTTAGATACAAAAAACAAATTACCTTGCTTTTTTTCATTTGAATTGTATTGAAATTGATTTTTCACCTTTTTGCCATTTTTCAACATTGTCAGCCTGGTATGAATGTGGGCGGCGGAGCTCAGAGTAGCGTCAGGAGTTGATCAAATAAATATGAAATTTCGTATTATTCGATACAGGGGTCGTGGTTCGGTACACATGTGTATTGAACGGTTCGATACAGACACAAGTATTGTTACACCCTTACCGTTTACTGACATTTAATTGGTTATTAGCGCTGCTAGCATATTATGCATTGTGTAAAACTATGACAACATCAAATTAAAAGCATGAAATGAATACAGACCCACCATCCACCAGTACGAGCCTGGACTTGTTAATCAGAGAGGTTGTGTACCACAAATATCACATCTTACCTTTACATAGCATCTTACATAGTGTCAGCATTTGGGAGCAAACATGAGGTGAAAGAAAAAGGGTAAAAATACAGTATAGTAGTCCATCTGTGTGAAGTACATATGTGCAGCGTGTGATAACAAGAGTAGGTGCGTTCAAATACCGTCAAACAAAGTGGAAGAAATCGCCGCTCGCATTAAACATTCAAAAACTGGGGGATTTGTAACTGTATATTATTTTTGAATAAAATAATGGCCCATATTTCCAAAATGGATATCCCTTAACATAAAATGTGATGTAGTTATTGTTGTTGTTGCGCATCATTTCTTTTATATTTATATTATATACTTTTTTATAAATATATAAAATTAAATAAAATGTATAATATATTATATTTATATTAATCATTTACCACAATGTGATTTACTTCCCTGCTTATTATAGATGAAAACTTTTATTTTCATCTGTGATTAAATGTGATTAATTCTGAGTTAACTATGGACAGTGTGTGATTAATCACGATTAAATATTTTAATCGACTGACAGCCCTCGTTATTATATTTTGGTTTGATTTAATCTGGCTGATTGTGTTGCTGATACATGTTTTTGTTATTTGCTGTTTTTCTGTTTTTAGACGCTGGGGTTTTGGATGTACTGATCCACATTTAAGACTTCCAGCATTAACTTTGCCCACATGTTCTTTGCTTGCTGTTAATGTACAGTTCTGAGCAATTACAGATTTCTGCACGCTTGGGGTTACGTTTCGGGATCACCAGCGAATGGGGAAACTTTGCGAGTAATTGGGACACCCATAAAAATGTCTATTTTTGACACACGGCTCACTCCCCCTCCCTCTCCAGACCCTCCTGCTAGCTTGGTATTGATGTTGTCCTCCAATTTTGAATCAAGCCAAACAAAGTGCGAAATCTCAACGCTTGACAAAAAAAACATTACCGGCGAAGCGTAAAGACATAAACGTAGTGCAGAGCATCTATGCAGTACGTTTTACGTGTATTATCATGTCTGTGTAAGTTACTACCCATTTATGGGTTGAAGCAAACTAGTAGGTAACTGAGCTTACCAACAAAGTTAAAGGTTAACAAAAAATTTGACCGAAGATTTCACGATTTGTTTTGTTTGTGGAGCGACAAAAGTCCTGGTAGATTTAATCCATCCATCTTCTATGCCGCTTAACCTCAGTAGGGTCGCAGGTATGCTGGAGCCTATCCCAGCAGACGTGGGCGGGAAGCGGGGTACACCCTCGATCCTGGACCGGTCGCCAGCCAATCACAGGACACATATAGACAAACAACCATTCATACCTATGGACAATTTAGAGTCTCCAATTAACCTCACCTGCATGTTTTTGGAATGTGGGAGGAAACCGGAGTACCCGGAGAAAACCCACACACGCACGGGGAGAACATGCAAACTCCACATAGAAATGCCCAAGGGAGATTCGAACCCAGGTCTTCCTGATCTCCAGACTGTGACTGTGTGGCCAACAACTAGACCACCGTGCGGCTGTAGATTTAATCATTTTACAAAGTAGATTTAGGTAGCAAGCGCACATATACACTCCTGATCAAACCTTTAAGGCCAATTGAAAAATTGTGAGATCTGTTGGATCTTAAGGAGGTTCTAAGTAAATGGTAAATGGTCTTTCACTTGTAAAGCGCTTTTCCACCTCCAAGGCACTCAAAGAGCTTGAGTATACAGTATATGTATATTATGTATATTAGGATAGAATTAGGCCGCACAGTGGCTGAGCGTTTAGAATGCTGGCCACACAGGAGATCAGGAAGAACTGGGTTTGAATGGCCGCTTGGGCTCTGCTTGGGCTCCGCTTGGGCTCCGCTTGGGCTCCGCTTGGGCTCCGTGCTCCCTCCCCGTCCTCCCACATTCCTAAAACATGCATGTTAGGTTAATCGGTGACTCTAAATTGTCCATAGGTATGAATTTGAGCGTGAATGATTGTCTATATTCGCCCTGTGCCTAGGGTGTACCCAAAGTTAGCTAGGATAGGCTCCAGCATCCCCCTGTGACCCTAATGAGGATAAGCGGCATAGAAAATAGATGGCTAGAATTAGCACTGCATTCGCCACCAGCACTGCCACCTTGGCACGCTTTCCCACGGTCGAGCGTCGTAGGTTTTTGACTTTTAATCCATCTTTCAGTATCGAAACATTTGTCCCACTTTGTTTGCCGATCATAGAAATGTGCTTACTCCGTCTCTTTGAGTGTCCCTTCAACACAACGATATTAAAAAATATATATAACAAACAACACAAATGAATCGAGAAGTGGAGCATGTAGGGAAGAGGACGTTCCGGGGCGGATTGTCAGTTCCTCCTCCTTCCCCAGGCCCCAAAGAAGTGACGAAAATTGTAAAAAATAACAAAATATTTCAATATTCGAGCACAGATCTAACACAGGAAATATGCCTTTCAATTTATTTTTATTTATTTTTCACAGCGGAAAGCAAACGCAACTAGTCCAACAGTGCAAAATGTCAATTCTTGCAATTTTTGTTACTTTTGTTACTGTTACCGCCGTCATTCACTGATATCCATGCTAGCAGGCTACCTTTAGCCTGAAAGGCCTCTTTCATTTATGTCACCGTCTTTTGTCCCCTCTTGCTGAATGATTGGCTGACAGAAGCTCTCTACTCTATTGCGGAGGATTTCAATTACGGCTTGAAATAGCTCCCGCAGCCATATGGCAAAAAACTCCAGACATATGCGTCGCCAACGGTCCTGTGAAAAACTGCCTCCCGCGCCGATGGAAGAGCCAGTTTTGCACTTTCTTGAGGAAAAAGCAAAAAGACACCTGAACGCTCCGCTCCCCCCCGTATCTCCCCCACCTACACAGTTTGTCCCACTTCCCCGCTTCACACCTAGCAAGACTTCTGATTAGGATGCAGCCATCTGTCCTCGCTTCAAATGTTAGGAGACTTTTAATGTAATCGAATTGTCTCTTTTTTTTGCCCATTAGCTGCAAATGCAGAAGATGTAAAACCGTCCCAGTTTTACATCACACTCAGGTGACAAACACTTTGAATTCTTCATTCCTACCTCCTCATTTCAGGGGCTTTTAATATGATATTGGATGCCACTGGGGCAGCACTGAAGCACCGCCCCCCCCACCGGTTACGTGGTAATGGTTATCAGCAAACCGTAAAGAAGAATTGGATACTGGATGTAGAGTAATTCCTTGTTTATTATGGTTAATTGTTTCCAGGTTTCCGTGATGGGGGAATTTCCTCAAAGTAGGATTTCTTATTTCTAAATGGATTTTTTTGCAGTTAGAGCATAGAAAACCTGCATAAATACGTGTTTTAACATTATTAGAGCCTTCTAGACATGGAATAACATCCCTATAGTCACCTTTACACTCATATTACCCAATATAGTAGACATAATAAGAGTAAATAAGTTATTTCACATCAATAAAACTTTTGATTATTGCTGTAAATGTATTCCGGTGTTAGGGGAGTGGAGTGGCAGGTGGACAGGAATTGACGTCGGGGGTTCAGACTTGAGTTTCAGCTCAGGATTTTTATTCGGTATTATTGTGTCTGTTGTGATGTAATGTAAACCTGCAATAAAAGCCTGTTGTTCTGGTGATCAATTTGGGTGCCCGTGTGTCTCACCAAACATTACAGTAACATTACTGACACCTAGTGGCCACTAATATATATGTTGACAACATATTTGAATGCGTCTTCTGAATATGTTATATTTATATTTTAGCTCATTTAGCTATTTCTATGCTTGAAAATGCTTCATTTAGGCAAAAAAAACACATAACGTGCTTAAATATGCGTATTTTTGGACTAATAATTGTCTGTATTCCACCACAAAAAAAGCATGAGTTATTAATTAATATATAAAGTATAGTATATAAGAACCGTGATAGACTGAAGCCGCGAAATTCGCAGCGTGAAGTGCTGAGGGATTACTGCAAAGTGGATCTTTGCAAATTTGCAGATTTTTGGTTAAAAAAAAAGTTTATTTATTTATTTTTTTGCTCAAAAGTAGGCAATTTTTTCCGCAGAAAGCATGTCTCATTCACCATAAGTTGATAGTAATTTACAAATGCATGACAACACAGGTCAAATGCACAGCATACATGTACCACTGTCAGAAAGCCCACAAGTTTTGCATTTACGGTATTTCTTTATGCTTCACTGTTAATGTTTATTACCAAGTGTTGAGATTTTGCACTTTGTTCGGCGGGCCTTGAATGCACCATGATTGCGTGCTGTGATACACAGAAGTTTGCTCGGCTATAGAAGCACACACACACACAAACACACTATTTTACGCCCACAATTGTATGAAGTAAATAAAAATAACAGCCCTCCTTACTCAATAAGACACCCGGAATGTACATGAATAAAGGCGTGATGTACGATGTGAACTGTAAAGGATAAAACATTGACTATTTTTATGTGAGTATGTGAACGTCTCTCGTGCACGCAGTGCAGTGGGTAGGTTAAGTTGTGTGTCACATGCTGTAGGTACTTGTCTGGATCGCTGCATGTGAAAAGCTTCTTAAACCACCAAAAGTTCGCCTCAGACTACTTGCAAGGTCAGGTTGCCAGCTTGTATGTTAAAAGTTTATATTAAATACTCTGGAAGCATCTGGCGGGCCGAGTTCCAACGCTCGGCGGGCCGGATGTGGCCCCCGGCTGGTAGTTTGCCCACCCCTGACCTATAAAGTCGTCCGTCGCCACATTTCGCTTGTAATTTTGCGACTTTACTCTATCACGGTTTTTCAAAATATATTAATTTATAAATCATTGCTCTTTTGTGGTTGACTACGGGCTATTATTAGTCACAAATATGCATGTTTAAGCAAATGTTTACATTTGGCATAAACTAACTCCCTCAATACCAAAAACGTATTTCTATGTTTTTGTAAACCCGAACGCCCGATCTCAAAGACATATTTAGTTTTTTTGCGCTAGAGGCAAAGCAAGGTGATGACTCAACTGCACACTAATAGATGTCACTCTCACTGCAGTTTTAAGCCATAAAAACGGTCACAAGGTGGCAGAAGTGCATTTTGATAAGAGCTCAGCATGGACCATTTGAATGTATTAACACACTCGACAGCAAGGAGGAAGTGGAAGCGTATGGAGGAATGTAGCGTGCAGAAGTTTAATGTCGGGAAATTTTAGTGCATGCACACACACACGTGCGCGCACAGTTTAGTTCCAAATGTGAAAATTGTAAATAGATTATGGTGTTATGTTCGTAAATAAATTGTTATTTTGATGTAAAACAACCCTTTTTTGTAACGTTTATGTTGGTGTAGTTGTTTAGATATTTGAGCTGTCACAAAAGCAAAACATTTGTGTCAAAGTGAAAGTTATGCTTGAAATGGATCTTTTCACAGAAAGCTGGTTTTCCTGAAACGTACCGATGTTCCACTGCTGACCACTAAAGAACGGAAAAAGGTACAAACAAACTTTTTTTTTGTACTGTATTTTACTGTACTGTATTTTTTTTCTGACAAAAGACGGGAATCTAATCTTTCTTTTGGTAGGTTCCATGTTTTTGTAGCCATAGAACACAATATTCTCTCTGCCTTGAAAAATCAGTCAAAATCGCCTAACATGGCCGGTGTGGAAGGGGTTGTCTTTTGAAAAATGGCTGGGATTGAATGAGTTAAGCATTTTCAAGCATAGAAATGACTAAATGAACTAAAAACAAATATGAAACATTCAGAAAACCCATTGAAAGACACGTTGATATGTAGTGTTTTACACTGGCCACTAGATGTCAGTAATGTTACATTGTTACAGTGTTACAGCAAGTGTGTGAGGCATATTTAGGGTTTAAACCCGGATTGTCTTGCGAGTGAACAATCACAATTAAAGAGAGAAGGTAAGCGTTCTGAATCTGAATGTAATTAATAATTACAAGGAGGACGTCAACGTCAAGCTAGCAGGAGGGTCTGGGGGCGGAGAGGGAGCGAGCCTTGTGTCAAAGATAGACATTTTTATGGGCGTATCGATTACTCGTGTTTTTTTTACTTAACCCCCTGTGAAAAGCAGGACTCTACTGATGAATATTGGAGAGAACTGCAGTTAGTTTACAAAACAACCGTGCTTGAGAGCAGAAGGGCAGTGACCGTGAGGTAGAGGAAAACATTGCTGCGTTACCCCGGTTTTCTTGGAAGCCCATGGAAAGACACACAATTCTGACACCCAAAAACACTTACTGGCTGCCGTTTTTAAAAAAAAAGCGACCAGCGGTTACCGCCGTACAAGGACTTCGTAATTTCTAGTCAGTGCACAACAACCATAATCAATTTGGGACAGCACTAAGACTAAGTACAACGTTTAGACAGTATACTTATTGAATATCCCATTTGTCACACGGCATTAAAAGCAGCTGTCAGTATGACACGAAGTAAACTACTGCAAATTACACGCTTCTGAGCAACAATGGACGTTAAAGGAAGTTATCGGATGCTGCGCTCATTACGTTTACACTTCATTTTCACTTAATTGTTACATGGTTGTGTCTTTTCTTTCACTGCCTGTGTATGCGAGAGCGCTGTAGGTGTGGTTACCATTGGAACGTGCCAATTGGACAAGAAGTCACATGCAGCGTTGTTGGAGGGTGTCAGATGTATAAGTGTTGCAAGTTGTAGTATGTGTCGTGTGTTGCTCACCTTATTTAGCTACACAGAAACAGGGACTGTGGCAGTTCAAACTGAGTATTGTAAAGACACCTCATCACATATGATGAGGTTCATGAATAGGAATAATAAACGTCGGGAGGGCATGTTCAAATGAAGATGCTTTCTAGCGATGAATGAAGCTGTGGATCGTAATTAATTGCGCTTGTTGCTGCGTGGCGAGTGTGTGGACACGCTGCAGATTTATATGATAACATCTGCTCCTCAACCAATGATGGAGTCGCTTCAGTTCTCCACCTTCTGAAGCAGCAGTGGGTCTGTCATCTGCTTAACAACACACACACACACACACACACACACACACACACACACACACACACACACACACACAGCTTCTCACTTGTTTTTCCCTGAGGATCCCCCAAATCTCTGCTCTGCTGACACAGGTGACAGGAGACGTGTTGTTTAGGTAGGCAGATTTGATTCTCCCATGAATTGTTTCCTTAGCACTCCACTAGGAGGTGGAGCTTCACCTCATGGAGCCAACCTGAGGTGAGAACCGACCAAATGAGGTCCTTATTCTAGGTGAGAACCCTCTTAATGTGTTCCAGTAGCTCTGTCTTCGAGATGAGGTCCACTTTAGAGACTTAAGATGAGATGCACTGCTATTCGTCACTTACTTCAAGAGATCCACCTTGAAACCCATCTTCTCAATGAAATCCACTTTTATGGTGAGACTCACCATCTGTAGCTGTACCTTCTAAATGACACTTGTCATCCACCCTCTACATCAGCCCCAGCTTAGATTAGACCCATGCCTTGACGAGACCCACCTTCTTTCCACTTTCCATGACACTAACCTTGTTCGGTCCAGATGAGAGCCAGATTCTAAATGAGAACCATGGTGGAGAAGCTGTGTTGGTGAGTGTACGCCAGCAGTGCTCACACTTTTTCAGCCTGCGAGCTACTTTTAAAATGACCAAGTCCCAAACATCTTCCTCCTACAATAAATATAGACAAAATATATATTTACTACATTTTTAAAAAGTACGTATTTCGTATTTTTGTATGTTTTTCATGTATGTCAGGGGTGCACACACTTTTCTTGCATGCAAGTCAAAAGGATGTACCTCTTTTTACCTCTAACTTGGAAATACTGTTGTAAATATGAAGGATTAGTATTTCACATTCACATTTTCTAAGTTTACAGGTAATCAAAGTAGTCGCTATCATAATTCACTTCAATATATCAGTAAAGATAGTTACACATAACTCCTAAATAGTTGCGTACATAACCTGAGTACTGGTAATAAGTCAGTCTGATGAGCTATGTAACGTTCATTAGGACACACACTTCATGTATTACACTCAGTTAGCATTTGCTATCAAACATTCCCCATATACAAGAACTGAAAATGATTATGCCAAACAAAATGCAGCCGAAGTCAAGGTAACATATTAAAAAGGTTTCAGCAATGGGCACATTTTTAATTTCATCATGAAATATTAGTTTAAGAAGCGAACGTGTAGAAAACACTGATTTCTGTAGTGGAGTTCAGGACACAAAGCAAAGCCAGTAAACAATACACTTTTTTTCTACATTACAAGTCGCTACAAGTGAACAGATAACTTTTGTGATACAGTGTTCCCTCGATCTATCGCGCTTCAACTTTCGCTGTTTAGCAGATTTTTTTCAAGTGCTTCTTTTTTTTTCCTAAAGAGCGAGCCTGGCTCTTTAAGAAGTTACATTGTGGGAAGTTGAGTGTTTATCTCTTCCCTCTCTCGTCCGTCTGCACCGCCCATTGTTTTCTGTGTCCTGATTGGCTGTTCATCATTGCCAATCAATCTTCTTTGTTCCGTCCTGCCTTGTCTCCTGTGTCGTCGCTAGCTTGCTTGCTTGCTAGCTTGTAACTGAATCTTCGGTTTGTCTGCTTGTTTTAACAAGGATACAAAAACGCAACAGTACAAAAAAGGCACGGTCACAGGAATGAAATATGCGTAAGTGACTTAATAATCTCTTGTGTTGATCATGAAGGGTTATCATTAAAATCCAAACGAAGGTTTTAACTTTTTAAAGAGTGTTTAAACAAGAGAGAAATGTGAGAAAATGTTATTGCCTGTCTGAGAAAAGTGTCTAACGTGTATGGTGAGGGGTTTTACAGCCTTAAAATGTGTATAATAATTGTAAAAAAAGGAAGTTGGCTACTTCGCGGATTTCACTTATTGCACGCTATTTTGGGAACCTATTCCCCACAATAAATGAAGGAACACTGTAGATATAAGCATCTTACCGCTGCGTTACTTTATCCGTAATCAGAATAATAAAGATGAAAGTTACATCTCTGTGTGTGAACGCCGCGGGGGAGCAAGAGCGAATCATAAGAGGGGAGCTTAATGTCAGCTGACTGATGTCATATGACATCTATAAAGTGACGTTAACGCAATCGACCCAAACTACCTTAGCGATATACCGGTAGCTTGCGATCGACGTAATGGGCACCCCTGGTGTACACCATGAGAAGGCACCTGTGAAGGTGTTTATTTAGCTAGAAGAGGAACCTTCAATGTGTGTGTGTGCACCTGCATGTATGCCGAATTGAGCGTGGGACGCCCTGAAAGCCAAAACAAGGCTTGCGGCCGCTTCACAACACACGTCTGACGTTTTTGTGTTCTTTGTCAAAAGCAGAGAAAGCTGAGGTGCGTTTTTGAAGCCCGCCCCCATCCCCCACCCCACCCCCGCTCCTCTTGGTTTACAAAACACGACATCAAGGTCAGACATCACGGCTCATCGCTAAAGCCTTGCGGTCATTAGCCACAGATTCCTTCCGTTTCTTTTGACAGGTGATTACTGAGGCCTTTGCTCTTCAAGACCGCAGCACAATGGCTAGCTACTTTCCCTCTTCTTCCCCTTCTTCTTTTTTTATTTAGGTAACACACCTGACACCTGTGCAACTGTCCGGCAGCATTCCTGACACGTTTGCCTAAATCAGCGCTACTTCCTGACACATTGGCTTTGTTTTTGTCTCGTAACGCCAATTTGTTCAAGAGACTCTTGAAGCTTCTCGATGAGTGCCGTTAACTCCACATCCTCATCTAAATTGCAGTCATTTCTAGTTTTACTTCCTAGCATGTTCCTACTTTTGATGTTTTATCATAAGCCTTCTTTAGTTCATTCTGACAGTTTTAACTCAACAGACCACCCTGGCTCGCCATTGTTGCACCGAGTTCTCTCAGGTGGCTTCAAGACGTGACAGCTTTTTGAAACGGCTCTTTTGAGCGAACGATGAAAACCGATTCCCAAAAACGGCTCATTCTTACAGTGTACCGTACAGCACAGGTGTCAAACTCAAGGCCTGGGGGCCAGATGTGACCCGCCACATCATTTTATTTGTCACTTGAAAACCTGGGAATAATGTGTGTCAATAATGCACTTCAGCTTTTTCCTTCTAAATGCATTTGTTCTTTCATTTCCACAGAAAAATTGTACTGCGTGCAGTTGTTCTAAACTTTAACGTTATCTGATCATGCAAGAAAATATTCCAAGCATCTTTTGTTATCAAAGATAAGTACTTGAATGTTTGACATTCTCACCTCACTTCCCTTTTCAAAGCAAATTATCCATCAATTTGTTCGTAAAAATATCATTTCAAAATGCGTGGGCAATTGTGTAATAATATTAAGGTTCTATTTGTTTTTGTATTCATACAGTATATGTTGACAGTTACAAGTGGCCCTCTGAGGGCAGCCATAACTGCGATGTGGCCCTCAATGAAAACAAGTTTGATACCCCTGCCTTACAGTAATCCCTCGCTTATTGTGGTTAATTGGTTCCAGACCCGACTGTGATAAGTGAATTTCCGCAGAGGATTCCTTCTTTATAAATGGAATATTTTCGTAGTTAGCGCATAGAAAACCTGTTTACGACCTTCTAAATACGGTTTTTAACATTATCAGAGTCCTCTAGTCTTGAAATAACAGGCATACAGTCACATTTACATTCATATGACCCAATATAGTAGATATAATCAGAGAAAATAAGCCATTTAAGACATCCATAAAACTTGTGCTCAAGTGTTTTGCAGTAGATGTGTTCCGAACGTGTGGACAGGAAGTGATGTCGGGAGTTCAGTGTTGAGTTTTAGCTGGATTACGGCAGTAGCCGTGTTGTTATTGATGTTATTCTTCTTATTATTATTATTATTATTTTGTTATTATTGTTCCTTTTGTTCCAGCGATCAAGCCTGGAGCTTGTTTGTTTCACCTACTGACACCTAGTGACCAGTGTACAATACTGCATATTGGATGAGTCTTTTTCATGTCTCATATTTGTGTTTTAGTTCATTTTGTCATTTTTATGCTTGAAAATGCTCCATTTAGGCAAAAAAATAAGTAAAGTTTGCTTAAATATGCATTTTTTTTTACTACTAGGCCATATTCAACCACGAAACAGCATGATTTATTAATTCATATATTTTTAAAAACGGAGTGAAGACGTGCAATTTGGACTGCGACGTGGCAAAGGGATGACTGTATCCTTATATCTGCGAATCGGTTCTCATCGTCCACTCAAAAGAGCCTTTGAAAAGACTACTTGTTCACAAACGTCACATCTTTATGAGCCAGCCGGTAAGCGGACAACAGCCATTCACAGCCAGATATCGCTGCATAATAAATGCACCGCATTTCATGTCGGCAATAATAAATGTGTAACATTTGAAATAGTAACAGGGTGACCATATTCTGACCAGGACACTCAGCACAGCAATGGGACGCTCAAATGATACTCAACGTTTACTCAAAGATGCCTTATCCTTTCAATACATTTAAAGTATGCCCCTTCTGTATGGATAGAAAATTGTTATGTTAAAAAATACTATCTATAACCAAAGACACAAATTCCAAAAGAAGAACTTTCAAAAACATTTAAAAACCATCCCGAAAATCTTTCCAAAAAAAGAACGACAAAGGAACCTGACGTCAAATGCTTTGGAATTTTAACCAATATTTTTGGGGAAAATGTGTCATCTAAAGTCACAAGAACTGGGAAATTTCAACTGCTGTTCTGCAAAATTGACGAGACGTAAGGGTTAAGAGAATTAATTCCATGCATACATTTATTGTTTTTTCCTTTGGCTTTTGGCGGCTAATTTAAAAAAAACACCTGCATGGCAGCCTCTCAGGTGTTACTTCACAGGCAACAGGGTGCCCTAATTCTGCTCAATTTAATGGTCCAATGAAAACCAGGACATTTTCATAACTTTCCACAAAAAAAAAACACACAGGACGGCCATGTAGGACAGGACTCGAAAACAGTACATGTCCTGTGAAAAGAGGATGTTTGGTCACCATAAATTGTAATTAATAAGCTTTAAAAAACAGTAACAGTATGCAACAGTATGCAACAATTATGCACAAGGATTGCACATGCTAATGGAACACTTGATTTCTATGTGCACCTTCAGTCATAGTGCAGGAAATAATGCTGCAGTGTGCAAGGCAACCATAGAGATAGTTGCAGGCCAACAGTGGCCTAGCGGTTAGCATCTCCAGTTCATATTCCCGTCGACGGCCACAATCATCATCACATCTGTTGGGAGTTCTCCCCGTGCGTGCGTGGGTTTTCTCCGGGCACTCCGGCTTCCTCCCACATTGCGAAACTATGCATCTTCGTTTGAATGGAGACTCTAAATTGTCCATAGGTGTGAATGGTTGTTTGTCTATATGTGCCCTGCGATTGGCTGGTGACCAGTCCGGGGTGTACCCTCGCCTCTTGCCCAAAGTCAGCTGGGATAGGCTCCAGCTTACCTGTGAAGCTGGTATAGAAAATGGATGGATGGATGGATGGAGATAGATGCCTTTTTATTTGCATAACAGCTTTTTACGTACTCACAAGCCACACAATCTCATGAGATGCAATGCAAAAATGTTGTCTTCACACGTAACGCTTTGATTGGCACATTGTCAACTGAGTGCTGTTCCTAATATGTAGATACAGTGTTCCCTCACTACGTCGCTATTTTTTTAACAGCGTATGAACGAGCATTGTGTTCTGCATCCTTGTGGTGTATTAGAGCGATCTATCGGTGCTCTGTTTTATGTGTCTGTTATTGTATTTACTACTGCTACCAGTAGAGGGTGTTGTAGGGAGTTGAACAGTGTACCGCTGGAGTAAAAGATTTCATTCCTCCACCTGTCACCTGGCTAAATATAGAGCCACAACAGTCCTGATTGGCTAAGGGAGAAGCCCGCCCATTGTGTTCTGATCGACTGGAGCCCATTGTCAATCAATCCCCTTAGTGCAGCACTGCTGTGTTTCCTGTTTGCTAGCTATCATAGTTGTATGGTCGCTAGGGCGCCATTATGGAATACTGTAACTGAATCTTGGGTTCATGGAGGACCACGAGGAGGAGTAAAATACTACAACAGGAGCAATATGTTTTAACAAGGATACAAACACGCTACAGCCGAACGGCACCAGGACGAAGCACGTCGGAGGAGTGAATACCGTGAGTCACTTAATAATTGCTTGTGTCCAAGAGATTGATCATTTAAATTCAAACGAAATTTGAACTTTGAGAGTGTTTAAACATGAGAAATGAGAGAAAATGTTCATGCCTGTCTGAGAAAAGTGTATAAAGTGTGTGGTGAGGGGTTTTCCAGCCTTAAAACATATGTAACAGTTGCAAACAAATAAAGGTGGCTACTTTGCGCATTTCACATATTGCGGGCTATTTTGGGAACCTATCCCCCCACGATAAACGGGGGAACACTGTACATATGATAACCAATATATTAGTTAAAATGTATAATGGTGTGGTTTTGGTACAGCTCTTGTATTGGCTTTCATTAGATTGTGGACCTAAGGAACTGTCCAGTGTGTTCTCCTACACACGGTGCAGAAAGACAGAATAAGAAAGACATTGTTTCCAAGATCCAAGTCCTTTTGCCAGGTTCTTTTACGTTGTGTACACCAATCACCTCCGTGTGTGTAGTCATCATGACAAGCGTCCGTTCAGCTCCCCCATCCCAGTCGGGGTCACGGCGCCGCAGGAGGAAACTAAATGAATGTGGATGACCTGTACATGTGTGCTACAGCAGCTTTAATAAAGCAAATGTGGCCTGGGTGCAACATGAAAACACAAACAATGGAAGGTTTGTGTCCTTGTCCATGCAGTCTCTTTGCTCCCAAGTGTAGTCCTCTAATATGTCTACTTATACTTAATAATATTACATAATAAATAGCGTTGGTCCTCATTTGTTGGTGTGTGAGGCAGCAGTGTCAGAGGTTGGGATGTTTCTTGTTGTCTTAGTCCTCAGAGGTGACGTCAATGTCCTCTGAGTTGCTCTGCTTGGTGGCCATGCGCCACCTGTTGATGTGGTGGTTGCCCTTCTTCTTCTGCTGGCTGTCCGGGCCCTCCTCCTCCAGCTTTTGGCGCTTGTACTTGGTCCGCCTGTTCTGGAACCACACCTTCACCTGTGGAGAAAGGTCAGATGCACTTCGGTACAGTTCACATGTAGGCAATAAAAAAATGACCTTATATTTCTCTTTTCAGCCTTTCCTTTAACATACATTTCCATACAAATAAAGTACACACATAAAGGAGCTTCACAATTCACAATTATCTCCTCATATGAGTTCATTTTATTTTTGCTTTTCATTTCAGGCCGGAATGACAGTCAAAGCTAGCGCTTCCGTAGCCAAAGTAACTTTTGCGTATCACTGCACAGACTATGGTGCGTTTAAGGACCGCCACACAAAGTGCAAAATCTCAACGCTTGACTAACAAACATACGTGAAGCATATTATGGCCTTTCTAACAGTATTTACCTGTATGATCACGTATTTGTAAATTATTACCGACTTACATGGTGAATGAGATGTGTGTTTTATGGAAAAAAACGGCCTATTTTCAGAGGAAAAAGTAATCATATTTTTTTGGCGTAAACGCTGAATGTGAGGATCCACTGTACACTGTTGCTGTTATTTTCCCAGAAAATACTTTCTTCAGGCTTCTCATTGACTCAAATGACCTTATAGGTATTGCGCTATTTTTTTAAACTCAAGAATGAGGGAAAATTTGGGTGTAAAAAGTGGAAAAAAAGGTGTTCAAAGTATCATCTGCTTCTCTTTTACCTTTGCTTTTATTCTTGCGTTATCACACCAGATTCCATCTGCCTGCATCACATCTCTTCACACTTCATTTAGCTCAATTCATATTTCCGTCTCTATAGGCCTTTCCTACAAGTAAAAAAGTTAGAATGTATTTTAAAATAATGCAAAAATGTTCCTTCTTTGTGGTTAAACCACACCGAGAGAGATGCACACCTGGGCTTTTTTTAAAATAACAATTTAAGTCAGTATAAAATCAATATGAAGCATTTACTTCTGTCCTGCGAGTGTACAGTCATAAGGATCCTGTTGCCATTAGGCCTAATTGACACCCACATAGCACCAATAACATTCACACACCTTCATCCAATAACAACATGCATGCATTAAACAGTGTTAAAGCGACAAGTCAAATTGTCACAATCTATTGTGGACTTGTCATAGCAGGACAGGTGCAGGTATAAACATTGTCATTGTCACTTTAATTGTCCCTCAAGCCTCCACTGACCACATGACTACAGCAATGGGGAAATGGGCCTTTATGGTAATATTGTTGTAGATTTATTGTGGTGTTTGTCAGTAACGTTGCAGAATCACCACATATTTAATATGTTAAATGAAACACTACTTGGTGTGACTGTCATCAAATTACTGTCAAAATTTGTGTTTCCTTAGATGTAGCAATTTATCAGTTTACAGTGAATTGTGTTTAGAATATTCGGGTTACCTCATTTAGCTACATGAAGGGGAATATTAGAAACAGCACCCACGTGAATAAACATTAACTGAGTACATCTCAAATCAAAACTGAACATTATTAACTTGGGGAAAAAAAAACTTTATGGTTGTAAAAATAATAACATTTTGTTACATTACAGGTTCTCTAATTCTACGTCGAACAGGGGAAGTATAAAACGCTAGCCACAAAATGTATTATGTCGTTTCCGGTACGTGTTTCCCTTTATCTTAATTATCGCGAGATTTCAGACCACCGCAGCCGCAGCGTAGACCACATGTGTCAAACTCGTGCCCTGGAGGGCCGAGACGCTGCAGGTTTTCTCTCCAACCAGTTTCTTCAGCAGGTGATTTAATTCATGAGCTCCTTCCCTCAAATTGAAGGTGTTGATCATTAAAATCACCTGCTTTAGTGACTGGCTGGAAAGAAAACCTGCAGTGTCTTGGCCCTCCATGGCACGAGTTTGACACCCCTGACGTAGACCCAAATGTCCATATATGGTGCGAGTCGATCTCTTACCATATTAGGTCACTAAACAACCATAGCTTGTGCGTATACAAAAAAGGGCGCGAAAGGCCGCCATGTTTGCTACACCGGCCCCACGTTTGACATCAGAGACACTCACCTGAGTCTCGGACAGGCTCAAGCTTCCCGCCAACTGCTTCCTCTCGGCGCCAACCACGTAGTGGTTCTTCTCAAAGGCCCGCTCGAGACGCAGCAGCTGAGAGGGAGAGAAGGCGGTTCGGATCCGTTTGGGCTTCCTGGCGAACGGGCCGTGCAGAAGCAAACTGTCCTGGGACACTTCGTGACCTGCGGCGGGACAGCACACAAGACTGAGGTTGGACCTCCAGGCGGGTGAGTATACTTTATACCTGCATTGCCCTGTCTGTCCCCTTAAAACTACATTAAAATTCACCTATAGGTATAATAATATAATAATATTACCTCCAATCTGCACATAAATTGTAATTATGTCGTGAAGTTGAACACTTTATTTATAAATATTTATACTTTATATTAATTGTTACTTTATTGTGCTCTTCCCAATTCATGACATTTAATAAAGTTGTTTAATTCTAATTATCTCAAAAGAAAATGTATTACAGTGTGCGTCTATCACTTAGTTAATTCGGTTTTGTGTAGAATTCCAACGTTTGAAACATTTTAATAGCAAAAAAAACCACCTATAATTGCATGTATACAAATATATGCAATTCCAATAAAGCGTACCGGCCAGTACACTAAAAGAGAATAAAGTGTTTGGCTGTTAAATGATCGTAATATTAGTAGAAGATGGCGAGTTTTATGTGAAAACATATACGTTGTATTGCGTTTTCTATTCACGCCGATTATGTTTTTTTTTTTAGACGGCACATTATTAATTTTTATTAAGCACAAGTCTAAAAGCAATAAATTTAAAGTTTTGAAGTTTTTATTTTACATGTTATGATTTAGAAAAACTAAAATAATTTAGGGCCTGACAACTTGAATTATGACAGGAGATTTTGATGAAAAGCCTTTTTTTAAAACCACAGTTGTATCGAAAAATGACAGAATTACATAGATAATAATACTCTCTTTCGATATTCATTTAACGATGCCTTTACTATTAACATTGCTATTAACTGGCTGTTTGAAATGTTCGGACTACGTTAGCCACCCGTCATGGAATAATATTAGGAATAAAACAACTCTCAGGATGAAACTGAAGCAATAATAATAATAATAATAATAATAGTTATTATTATTATTCTAAGCATTGCTAAATATGTCAACGTTGTAGGCTATGTTGTTTTGTGGTTGGAAATATTGCAGGTGTATCTTATGACGTGGCCGTTCAGTGTAAATTGCTTTTAAACTAAATTAGATTCAGTTTGGTACATGTTATGCAGTGTTAAATTATTATTGCATTTGTTTATGCATAAATTGAATAAAAGCAGCATCATTGTATTTGTGTTGCATTAGGATGTTTAGACAAATAATTTAGTCATGCTACAGTGTTTATAATAGCATTTTATTTTTGTTGTTGTTGTTGTTATTATTATTATTATTATTATTATTATTATTATTTTTATTATAAGCATTAAAACGCCCTCGTGACAATAAACACAAGATTCGTTTGATAGAATAGTCCTTGAAAGTTCTTACCCTGAAACCTGTGTCCAAAAAAACGGTTCCTGAGGACCCAGGGGTAAAAGTTGAGCGGGTCTCGGTGCTGAGTGCCGAAGAAGTGAGGGTGGTGCTGGAGGTGCTGGTGGGGGCCCACGGCAAGGGCGGGGTGGTTCACCGAGTCCGGGAACACCAGCTCCGGGCTCTGGTAAAGGGAGCGTGCCGGTGGAGCCTGGTAGCCGCCCATCAGGGCGTCTGTGGCCGGGTTGGAGTACGTGAGGGCCGTGGGCCGGATGGGTTCGTCGGCCAGCGGGCTCTCCTTGGCCACCAGGGACTCAATGGTGAAGCAGCGCTTCCCTGCAGGCGCAAACATCTCCTGACGCGCAACAAGCTCCCGAAAATAAGAGATAAGTCTTTTCCCCTCCTGCCTCCTGCTGGAAAATCCTTTTTTTTAATTTAGAGATGCATGATGAGCAAGATAAGTTCTCTCAGAGCTTGAGGGGGGTGGGTTCTGTGCTCTGTGGGTTCTTTGGAGGGGTGGCAGCCTGGAGATGTTTCTTCAAAAGTCAACAGAGCTGCAAGTCTCCTTCATGGCAGCCTTTCTGCGCTCAAGTGTGCTCATTCACCGCAGGATGGGAGCTTGTATGAGTACGCTGGATGCCGATTGGTCCACAGCATCTGCCAATCAAGCTCCCCCACAACCATCGGCTTCTATAGCTCATGCAGGAGTTCCTGTTTAACCAGGCAACATCTCATTTTTTTTGCATCTACCGACGACCAAAATGCTCCTAAATTGTCTGAAATATTTAAATCTCGCTCTCCTTTTAACCTTGTCTCACTGCAGAAGTATTTAACCCCTGTTTTGGCAGCCGTAAAATTAATAATTTACAAAAAAGGTCAGTTAATGTTTCCTCCGTTTAGGTTGTGTATTATCAGGTGACACGTTTTACGCATACAATTATGTTTAAAGTCATTATTTTAACTTTCATCCACCTGAGAATATTTTATCTCAATGCCATTTGAACTGTTTTTCAAACAAGTTCACAAGTTTGCTTGTTATTGTCGTTTGTATTATCATAATGAATTTAGATTTGTTCTTTTATTTTAATAGCGATTTTAGCTGTATTCTTTTTAAGAAGACGAATTAGCTTGAGGGTGTATAGCTTCTCCAGTATCCTAGCATCAGTACCTGTAAATTATAATACACTATAAACGTACATATTAAACTCACCAACAAAAATCCAAAACTGAATACAGATGAATCGGTTGTAGTGTCACCCTATATTTATTGATTTTTAATTTGTGATGTGTTTATTCTAAATCATTCAGGCATAGTACTTGTTACTATATATCATGTTTAATTTGTATGCAATTGAGAACGAGCCGCTGTCGCCTGGTTTACGTAATAATACATTTGTCTCCTGTGAGAGCGTTTCAGCAGCAGGAGAAAAGTCAGCTCCTCCAGTGTTAATAATTGTGCCTTTAATGTGCTCGTTTGGGCTGCAAGTCGCAATAGAAAAATCATTAGCGATGCAAATGAGGACGTCAAACAAGTTGTTGATTAGGCTTTTAGAGCCATAAAGACTCCTAAACACATCACTGCACTCTGGAACATTCCCCCCTCCTCTATCGCTCTGATTTAATTCCCCAGCAGTGCCATCGCTGTAGATAAAGTCTACATTTGTTCTTCTTTCTGATCTGCAGACCGGAATCCTCACTGCGCGTCTCGTTTGCAACGATCCTACATCCTTTTTCTTGATAACCACAGATGAAAGTGAACGCTTTAATCCGACAATGCTGCACCTTTTTGATCCAAAGCATGTCACGGTGCACAAGCTATACCCGCAGGCCTTGGAGTGCACTGGTGCACATCACTTCTGGTTAATGTTTGTTTGTGTGGATAACGCAACACAACCACTGGTGCTCATTTCCTCGCTCACTGGACACTTCATTAGGCACACCATCTAATTAGATACAATACAAAGAAAATGTCCCATTCCAAAGGTAGTGCTCATGTATAGATGTATTCATTTAGCAATGTGTCTATTTATTGTGTGGGGCTACTTTGATGCATTTTGTACAATAAAGATGCAATCCAGTGTATGTTAATAGAGTCGTCCCTTGCCACTTCGCGGTTGGTATTACAAAAATATAGTCATTAATAAATCATGCTGTTTCATGTTTCAATACGGCTTATTTGTAAAAAAAAAAAAAAAAAAATACATATTTTTGCCTAAATTAAACATGTCAAGCATAAAAATGCATACACGAGGCATTCAGAAGACGCATCCAAAGACGTTGCAATGATATGTAGTATTTTATACTGGTCACTAGGTGTCAGTGATGTTACTGGAATGTTCGGTGAGACACACAACCACCAAACTTGATTGTGGGAACAACTGGCTTTTATTGCAGGCTTGAATGTTCTCACAACAGGCACAATAATCCCAAATAACAGCACAGGCTACTTTTGCGGATGTATCCCACGCTAAGCTAAAATTAAACTCTGAACCCCCGACATCACTTCCTGTCCGCCCACCACTCAGCACCTCCAGGGAACACATTTATAGCAACACACGAGGGGAAGCCTTATGTCTTAAATGGCTTATTTTCTGTTATTATGTCTACTAGACTGGGTAATACTATGGGTGCTCCGATCGATCGGCCACCAATCAGTATTGGCCGATTTCCGTGAAAAAGCACAGTATCAGCATGTGTCGATACTTGCAGTCCGCCGATGAGCTCCACCCCCGTTGCAGCATCCAGCTTATAGCGACCATCTCCCGCCCACTTTCCCTTCACAAAGCCAAAAACAAACATGTCTGCCGTGTGGGACTTACCTGTCGTTGTGAGAGTGATATCAATTTTGCACCCTGCAAAACTGTCTCATGGGGGTGGCGCGTTAAAAACCTTTAGTTTGGTGCGAGTTTTTGAAGCTCGCGATGTGATCATTGTTCGGGCGGCGGCTAATGTAGCGCCCGTCCGTGTGTGCGTGGCAGTCGGAGGTCTTAGGCGGATAGCCCGAAAAGTGGTTGGATTCATCGGACTGGATGGCCGGCCATCGTTGGCGGTGGAGGAAGGTTTGTGTGCTGTGTGCTCTCGTATGGAAATTCTCCCTAAAGAAGCCGTCTGATCCTCTAAGTTTCACAGGTGATTTTGAAAAAGTCAAATATGTTTTTGTTTCATCACCTTTCATGGATCACCAACGTGGTGCCCACGGGCAACAGGGAGCCCCCCACGACCACATGAGGCGCCTGCAAGCCTGCTTTTCATTCAGGTTTTCAGTTAATAATGTGAGAACACTAGAAAGGAATGCATTCTGAAATACAAAATCAGAGTTGTGGATACCAGCATTTTGTTAATGTTCTGGTAAAACCAGCATATTCCGTTTGTTTGGCTTGAAATAAGCTACAATATGTAAATAAATGTTACAAAAATGAGCAGCTCTTGGCCATTTTCATTTTGTAAAAGTAGCTCTCACAAAAGCGTTGGTGACCCCTGATATAGCCAATAGTCGATTTAAAAATGTACACTTAATCTATGTGATTGGTATCCGTATCGACAATTTCACTCATGGATGATCGATATCGGCAGCATAAAACCCTGATCGGAGCATCCCTACAGGTAATGCGAGTGTAAAGGTGACTATAGGGGCGCTACTGCACGTCTAGAGGGCTCTAATAATATTTAAAACCATATTTAGGTCATAAACAGGTTTTCTATGCTCCAACTACAAAAATATTCAATTTATAAATAAGCAATCCTACTGAGCAGAAATCCACTTCTCACCAGTGAAGCCAACCAAAATTAATTAAACCAATTAACCAATTGAGAGACTGTATATGCCAAGCTTCTGTATCTGAAGAAAACATCCACAATGCAGCTTTGTGTCATAGGTAACAAAGCAAATTGGTGTCATATTTAATACTGTAGACAGTCAATTCATTCTATTTTTACAATATGCCGACAAGCTGTGTGACAAAATGGACCACAGGCCGCATTTTGGACACCCCTGCCTTAGTGGATCGAATCAAATATTGTTTACGATTTTTTTTTTTAAAGAATTCTGAAAAATGGGTGAGAGCTGTCTTGTGGCTCAAATAAAGTGATCCAAATATTAGAAAGCGCTCTCAGCGTGATGCGGTTTGTATTCAAATTGTTTATTAAGCATTGCCCACCACAATGTACACCTCCGGTCATCTCCTGGGTGTGTATTATATAGGGTATTGTATGTCATTAGATGGTGTACCTGATGATGTGGCCGATGTGTGTATGCGTTTAAATGACAAAAGTGCGAATAAAATGAGACAATCAGGCTTTATAATGAAACTAAATTGGAGGAAAAAGATATGTAAAAAAAAATATGTCAGTGCGTGATGTGTGAAGTCATTATGTGACATATTCCATGAAGCAGGTGATTATTAGCATTGTAGTAAACAAATTAACAAAGGTGTTAATGAATGTGCTCAACGTCCACCTGCTACCTGCGATACATTAAAAAAACAACAAGCATCCAACATGCTAGCAATAATTACCCATTTTTTAATTAGCAGAATATTTGCCATTCTATTGATTTATTGTGTGACTATTGGTGCTTTAGATTTGCATCATAATAATAATTAGATTGCTTTACATGAGGCTTTTAATACTTTACGGTAAAACTCAAGGTATATTTATGTTTCATTGTGAAATGTAGGCCAGCAGTCAATGGCGTGTGTGAAGATTGAAGACACCTGTGTATACAGTATGTAGCAGATCTAATAACATTTTATATTCAATCTTAACAAATAAACGACAAGATACATTTCCTTAACCAAAAACCTGCCGTACAACTGTTGAGAAAATGTGGGAAAACAAAAATAAACCAGAGAATTAAAGAGGCTAGGCGGCAGACGTCTGCTGCCCTCTAGCGGAGACCAAAAGAGGCAACGTTAACGGTAGTAAAGGCAATTACAAAGACTTGATGTTATGACCCACACCGTTTCTCAGTGAATTAATTATTGATGCTGCTTAGTGGATGACATTGTTTACTAAGTTTATGCATTTAGAAGCGGTATCACCTCATAAGAGACTTAAGCCTGGACATAGTAACCAATAAGACAAAGGAAAAAAATTACCTACAGCAATCTGTGACACAAATCAATGAGTTGAATTAACGCATTTTGATATAAATACATTCTTAAATGAAGAAATACATATGTATTATTTTCGTTCATAAAAATTTGCTAATGATGATTTCATATTGCCATATAAAATGTTCCTGTTGCAGTAAAATGACGGGTGTTTTTGCTGTTTTTATGCTATTGCTGCCATCTATTGGTCAGGTTGAGCTATAACAGTTTGAAAATCCCCTCAATGCTGATCTAAGTTCCCTTTTTAAACTAAGAATAGTCCTGACTCACTGAATCTATAGGCAATAAACAAGGTTTCTCTTGTGTAATAGGAACAAGGTATTATTATTACACTAAGTTCAGACGAAAAGACTTTGTAGTAATCCCTCGTTCTTCTTCTAAATACGTTTTTAACACTATTAGAGCCCTCTAGACATGAAATAACACCTCTATAGTCACCTTTACACTTATATGACCCAATACAGTAGACAGAATGATAGAAAATAAGACTAGACTCAAACATGTTAGCATCAAGGAGGGGTCCTTGTTTCTTTTTTTTACTTCAGGGACTTTGCGGTGGCAAATGCAACGTTATTGAAACCAAGTGGCCAGCGTAGAATACTACATAACGCTTCTTTCAATGCGTTTTCTGAATGTCTTAGATGTGGATTTTAGTTTATTTAGTCACATTTATGTTTGAAAATGCTTAATTTAGGCCAAAAACATAAAATTTGCTTATACGTGCATATTTTTGACTACTAAAATACTGTAGTCAACCACAAAACATTGATGATTTAATATATATATATATATATCGAAAAACCGTGATAGAGTGAAGCCGCAAAATTTACCCAGATTTCACCCAATCTCCCCAATTTTTATGGCTAAAAATATCAAATCAATTGAAAATTGTGTCGAATGTAATCAAGCAATAATAATCATAATAATAACAATCAGCACACCCCAGAATTTTTAAAAATACGAATGTATTGCTTAAATAAAAGCCTTGTATGAAATCAGCAAGTCCAATTAATAATATTAGGTGTAATTACAGTTTCTTAAACGGCTGCTATACTCCCACCACCCTCACACCCACCCTGGGGGTCGGTATGTGGCCTTCATTAATAAACTAATTGGCCATTTTGTTTCACATTAAAGTTGTGTGCTCAGCGCTAATCTGTGCCACTTAAATACTTGCAGAAATTCACCCCGTTTCTAACGAGATGGCAAAAGTAGCACGTCTCTGCGTTTGTGTCACCTGCACGACAAGTGGCCTCCTTTTAAGACACCTGAGACCCCCCCCCCCCCCATTCTGCAACCCCCACCCCTGCCCGCAGCATAAACAAACATCGCCTGCCACTGTATCACCACCTCCCTTTTTATTTCCATCTCCTGCGTATGATTGAAAGGTTACTTAAGTGTTAGTTTTCATTCAGTTTGAAACATGAGGTAGCCTATATTCAACATGTACATCGTCATAAATAAAAAATCATGTTTTTTAGATGTGTTGTAAAAACTTACGTACAAATACAGTAGGCTACAATATCAATTGTATTGGTCAAAAAGTTAACACATTATAATCATTAAAAGCTTTACTGTACATAATCACAATGTCTTATTATATATTTTCTTTCATTATATTGAATTAGTAGATTAATCAGTAATGCACTAAGATTTTGTAAGGGTTCAAGGGTGTGCCCTGTAACGAAACTGTCTCAAGTTTGATCCCCATACAGAGAATTGACTATTTTTTATTGTTATTTCCTACACTTAAAGCGGCTCTGTAGTTTAATTCCTAGCAAAACATAAATACAGGTTGTGTCTATTATGCGCTTAAACTTGTGCCTCCTAGCGTTGACTTAATTGATTAGCTTTCCCGGCGCGCTGATTGGCTGCCAGCTCTGTCGCTTCCAGGTCTTTCACGCAAACTGACTCAATGGGCTGCAAACAGGAAGTTGTGTTTCCTGCAAGAGGGCGGGGGAGGAGGGCGCGCGGTTGCGCACCGCGAGCGCCGCCTGTATTGTGCACGGCGGTGGGTGAGCCCCTTGCATTGTGCGCGCTAACAATGGGCCTTCCACTTCAAAGGTTGGTAATGAAAGCTAATGACTATTAGATGGACTGCTGGGGCTTTCAGCTCTGCAAATAAAATGCAAAGGAGACATTTTTTTTGTTTTGTTGTTTCATTTTACAATCAGCCAGGGCCACCCTAAAAGGTGCTGATGGTCCAATGGAGCTTTTTGCTCCATGAGAACTTTCACACCTTCTCAGTGCACAACCTGAAGCTGGACCTCCTTGTGTTTCATCACTACTACTTCCATTATTGTGCTGCGAATAGCTGACTTTGGTACCACACCCAATGTTAGCTTTCATCCTTATTGACTGATTGATTGATTTATTCTTTACTACTGAATAAGCAAATGCTATTCTATTTAATATTACACATCTTTATCGTCTTCAGTTAAATGGTACACGTTGAAAAACAACAATGCCTGTTCAAGGCTGGCAACTTGAACTTGTCTTGAGTGTTACAGTAACAATTGCTGCATCCATCCATCCATCCATTTTCTATACCGCTTCCCAGCTGACTTCGGGCGACAGGCGGGGTACACCCTGGACTGGTCGCCAGCCAATCGCAGGGCACATATAGACAAACAACCATTCACACTCACATTCATGGATGATTTAGAGTCTCCAATTAACCTAACATGCATGTTTTTGGAATGTGGGAGGAAACCGGAGTACCCGGAGAAAACCCACACACGCACGGGGAGAACATGCAAACTCCATACAGAGATGGCCAAGGGAGAATCGAACCCAGGTCTTCCAGACCTCCAGGCATTTACTGTGTTGACCAACATGCTAACCACTAGACCACCGTGCAGCCCGGCGGTTAATTGCCGCATTTAAACAATTAAATCCTTAAGGCAAATTGCCAGAGAGAGATGGGTGTTCTTTCTTAAAAGAAATAGTAGTAATATATACTGCTCAAAAAATTAGAGGAACACTTGGAAAACACATCAGATCTAAATTGGGGGGAAAAATGATCTTGAATATCTTTCCTGATAATAAGTAGGTGGGCCGCACAGTGGTCGAGTGGTTAGCTTGTTGGCCACACAGTCATGAGATCAAATCTCCGTTGGGCATTTCTGTGTGGAGTTTGAATGTTCTCCCCGTGCGTGAGTGGATTTTCTCCCTGGGTATTCCGGTTTCCAGGTGAGGTTAATTGGCGACTCTAAATTGTCCATAGGTATGAATGTGAGTGTGAATGGTTGTCTATATGTGCCCTGCCATTGGCTGGTGACCAGTGCGGGGTGTACCCCGCCTGTCGCCCGAAGTCAGCTGGGATAGGCTCCAGCATGCCCCCGCGACCCTAATGAGGATGAAGCGGTATAGAAAATGGATGGATGGTTAATAAGTGGGTGATGTATTAGTAACAAAATGATGCCACATAATTTGATAGAAACGAAAATGATCACCCTATAGAGGGGGGAAATCAAAGACACCCCAAAAATGAAAGTGAAAAAATGATGCAGCACACTGGTCCATTTTGCTAAAATGTCATTGTAGCAACTCAAAATGATTCTCAGTAGTTTGTGTGGCCCCCACGTGCTTGTACGCATGCCTGACAACGTCGGGGCATGCTCCTAATGAGACTACGGATGGTGTCCTGGGGGATCTCCTCCCAGATCTGGACCAGGGCATCCATGAGCTCCTGGACAGTCTGAGGAGCAACCTGGCGGGGCCGGATGGACCTAAACATAATGTCCCAGAGGTGTTCTATTGGGTTTAGGTCAGGTGAACGTGGGGGCCAGTCAATGGTATCAATTCCTTCATCCTCCAGGAACTACCTGCATACACTAGCCACATGAGGTCGGGCATTGTCGTGGACCAGGAGGAACCCAGGTCCCACTGCACCAGCGTAGGTTCTGACAATGGGTCCAAGGATTTCATCCCGGTACCTAATAGCAGTCAGGGTGCCATTATCTAACCTGTAGAGGTCTGTGCGTCCTTCCAGGGATATGCCTCCCCAGACCATCACTGACCCACCACCAAACCGGTCATGCTGAATGATGTTGCAGGCAGCATAACGTTCTCCACGGCATCTCCAGACCCTTTCACGTCTGTCACATGTGCTCAGGTTGAACTTGCTCTCATCAGTGAAGAGCACAGGACACCAGTGGTGTAGTTGCCAATTCTGGTGGTCTATGGCAAATGCCAATCGAGCTCTACGGTGCTGGGCAGGGAGCAAAGGGCCCACTACAGGACATCAGGCCCTCAGGCCACCCTCATGGAGCCTGCTTCTGATTGTTTGGTCAGAAACATTCACACCAGTGGCCTGCTGGAGGTCATTTTGTAGGGCTCTGGCAGTGCTCATCCTGTTCCTCCTTGCACAAAGGAGAAGATACCGATCTTGCTGAGGGTTGAAGGACCTTCTACTGCCCTGTCCAGCTCTCCTGGAATCTCCTCCATGCGTCCAGGTACCTCAGTGATGCCCTGGTCCAGATCTGGGAGGAGATCCCCCAGGACACCATCTGTAGTCTCATTAGGAGCATGCCCCGACGTTGTCAGGCATGCATACAAGCACGGGGGGGCCACACAAACTACTGAGAATCATTTTGAGTTGCTACAATGACATTTTAGCAAAATGGACCAGTGTGCTGCATCATTTTTCCAGTTTCATTTTTGGGGTGTCTTTGATTTCCCCCCTCTATAGGGTCATCATTTTCATTTCTATCAAATTATGTGGCATCATTTTGTTACTAATACATCACCCACTTATTATCAGGAAAGATATTCAAGATCATTTTTCCCCCAGTTTAGATCTGATGTGTTTTCAAAGTGTTACTTTAATTTTTTTGGATGTTATTTTTTAGGCTGGTAAGCAATGCGGCTCAAGGAAGACCTTCTAATGTTCTGTAGAGCAGGGGTGTACATACTTTTTCCACCAAGGGTCACATACTGCTTGTGTTATCATTTGTTAACAGTGTCAACAGTTAAGCTTTTTGTCTTTACAATGTGCCTTTAGCTCTATTTTTCCCATTTTTGCTGTTTTGCTTTTGTTTAAAGGGGACCTATTATGATTTTCCTCTTTTCTGGCCTATAAATGTTGTTACAATCTCGTGTTAAATGCATCAGATAATGAGGTTTGTGCATTTATAAGTAAGCCCTGAAAGCAATTTTGGACGGCTCTGCAAGCTGTGTTTTTTTTAAGTAATCGAGTTCCATTGATGTCAATGCAACCCGGACGTCCTTATATGGCCAGCACCCTAGCTTAATGGTATAGTCCATTGTAACTTGCATGCATGTTCAAATAAAATGAACCCATAAACCATTAACACATCGAAGAATGGCTCCCAGGAAATGTTTGGTGCCTAAAGAGGCAAGCATCAACCAGAAGTGGTTGGAGTTGCTGATTCCCGGCCAGCAAGAGAAAAATATGCTCGTCTGTCAACGCCACTTCACACAGGACTGTTTTGTGAACATGGGTCAATACGAAGCTGGACTATCCGCCAAACTGTTGCTGAAGTCCGATGCCTTTCCAACGTTACTCGGTCATGTTGAAGAGTCAGAAGAGCAAACTGTAAGTAACAATTTATCAGTGTCCTAACTGTGTTTCTTTTGTGTAAGTAATCGGACAAAAGGGGTGCGGCAGCTGTCCAGAAGTCCTCAGGAGTGCTTGGGATTGTGACCAATCACAGCGGATTGGGCTTGGTGGGAGGCGTACCTGGAGGAGGGCGGGGGGTGTAGTAAATTACACACACCCTTTGGGCGGAGGGCAGGAAACACTGCAGGAAGAGGTGCAGAGTCTGGAATATCTAGAAAGCTCTCTGTGCGGGTTATCGTGTGTAGCTGCTCTATAGGAGTCCAGAACTCAATACAGAGGCCTGAAGATTTGTATAATCGGCCCCCTTTTATTATATTTCTACCATGTGTGCAGCCCAATAAAAAAAAAACGAGCCGCAGGCCACCAATAGCTCCCAGAACTCACTTTGGACACCCCTGGTTTAACTGAAGAATGAAACGTGTTGCAATAAAAACTGTTGTGCATTGATTTGTAGCTGTAAACATCCATGCAATGACTGCATATTAAGGTATGAGTTATTGAATGATTTGCATTTTACTTAAAAAAAAGTGGACATGTTGTTTTTGTTCCTCAAAGCAAGCAACTTGTCAATGTTGTGTGCAGCCAGTGTTACTGCATTAGCAACAATTATGGTCCAAAAAGTTAGCTCAGCTAATTAGTTCCAAGCCAAGCCCCTCTGTTCAGGCTAACAATGTTGCAGTGCCTACCAGCCTGTGCCCAAAGTCGACACACCACGCTTGAGCCAGTGCCTGGTGGAAGGGGAGTAATGACGCCCACTGATTCAGCCAAAAACATATACATATAAGGCCCTTTTACACTTATTTTACCAGTGTGTGCTTTCCGTGTCAATGAAGAAAATATCCGTCAATTAAATGCAAAAATCCTTACTTTTACTTATGCAATACATCATTGGACAATTTTGCCCGGTATTTCAGAAACGGATGTAGCTTGGCTAACTTTTCTAATGGGGATGTCAGCCGCTGCACACATTGCTACAAAATCCTCCACAAACTGTAATGCCCGTGCTTGTGGTTAAGGAAGACATACAGTAGTCGCGGTGCAATTCCAATCGCTTTATTAATAACATGCAAACACTAGCATGCTCTCCTAAACCGGGCAAATTCCACTCCCGCTGGCTGCCGAAATGACTTTCCAAGTTATTTCGCCGACTGCGTTTCAGGTGGCCGCTCCAGGGAGGGGGCAGGTTAGTGTTTGTGAGAAAATACCACCATGAATGAGCAGTCCGCTGGGGAAATAATGTATTTCCCCACACAAACATTCCTTCTCCTCATTATGACAGCATTTCATTCACATTATGTCGATTTCCGCGTAGAGTCTGTTTCTATTGGTCAATTCCATGATTTCGTCTGAATCATAGTTCCCTACGCATAGCACTCGCTTGCAGTTTTGCCCCTCTTTGGTTCCGCCACTTCTGCTTACCTGAAACAATTTTTTCCTGTGATCGCTTTCTATGTGGAGACACCGCCTTGTTCAAAACAGTAACTCCACCTAGTCTTAAGTACATGTTATATGTGGGCCAAAGTCCATTATGTTTTTTGACCTTGATACGGGCCAGTTAAAAATGACACCCCCGCTGTAGACCAACAAGCATCACAAACACTTGAAAACAGACGGGGGTTTTGGTTGTAGGCTTTCTTCTGGGAATATGTCTAAGTTGTCCATGAATGTGTATGAATGTGATTGTGAATGATTGTTTGTCTATATGTGCCCTGCGATTGGCTGGCGACCAGTCCAGGGTGTACCCCGCCTGTCGCCTGAAGTCAGCTGGGAATAGGCTCCAGCATACCCCCGCGACCCTAATGAGGAGAAGCGGTATAGAAAATGGATGGATGGATGAAGGGCAGTTTGTGTTTCAAATGTGCAAGGGCAACTGGCATAGAGGCCAGGGCGATAATGCCCTGGACTAAATGTAGTGTGCCGTTGTTTTAGAAAATGTCCTTTTGTGTCAGACAGAACCTTGCATATCTTAAACTGCCTTCCCATAGGTGATTAGGAAAAAAAAGATTCTCTTAACTTTGTGTGTTACTATAACCTGCATAATTGATAGAGTTAGTAACTAATGCATTATGACAGGACAAGAGATAGGGCACTTTTAACTTCAGTTACTGAATGAGTTAATGAATTTCCACTGCCTGGGCTCTTCTTAGAGATAGGGGGAGAAGCACTGTCATCCGGGAGAGACTCGGCGTCGAGCCACTGCTCCTGCGCATATGAGGCGTCTTGGGCATGTGGTTAACATGCCTCCTCAATGCCTCCCTATGGAGGTGTTCAAGGCACATCCGACCGGACTCACAGGGAAGCCCCAGGACACTTTGGAGAGACCGTGTCTCTCAACTGGTTTGGTAATGCCTCTAGATCCGCACATTTTATCACTTGTATGACTCACCTACATTATCAAAATGCTGGCACTAGCAATTTTCTTTGGCTCTATTTTGGGTTATTTTGCAGCCGGGATCAAAAGACAAGCAGAGACTAGAGATATTTTATTCAAGAAATAACTGTTAGCAAAACACAAAAGTGGTGTCCTTGTTGATCTCACTGTCTCATCGCCGTCTTCGTCAACAATCGCATCTTCAGTCAAAGTAAAAGTAACGTTAAATGCTCAGTAAATCATTTATATGTATTTTTGTGCATTTCCAATTGTTTTCTGCAAGTAAAACTATAACTGTAAAACTATGAAAATGTGTTTTGAGTTAACATTTTTCGCCTTCTGGAACACATTATTTGGATTTACATGAGTTATTATGGGAAAAATTCAATCGGTTAAACTCTAGTCAGACTAGAGGCGGAATGCCGTCGGAAAGAACATTCCTGGTTTATTCCTGTATATTCGAAGTGCATGCAAAAAATTCTGAGTGCATTCCAAATATTTGGGACCATTCTTGTGGCCAGCCTGAATGTTTTGCTCATGCTAAAAAATGTGCCTCGAATTAGCTGGAATGCGGCCCGAATGCTTCTCAATTGCTGCTGGACTATATGTCGATAATAAAAGATTTCAGCTGGAATGCACTTCGGATGCCGTCATAATCTTTTGATTGCCACTCAAATGCGCCCCGAATGCAGTCGAAATGTCCCAATTGTCTTTCGAATGAGTCCAAATATAATTTTGGACCGTGCATAATAACATAACAAAGCATTGAAACCATTGAAGCGTTGCCTTTTTCACGTCACGTCATGCCGCCAAGGGAAAAAGGAGCCAAGGTGAGGGACTTCACCACTGGCCGCCGGCTTAGACAGGGCAGGGGTCCTGCAACCCAAGAAGCTCCAGAAGAGCCAGCTCCTATTTCTGATGATGCTGCACCTTCGGGCTAGACGTCGGGCAGCAATCGAACGGCATTTGAAGGGCTTTCTAAATACTCTGACTGCATTCTAACAGTATTCTTAATATTCCTACTGTGTTCCAACCACATTCCAGTCGAATGTGCAAGAATGATTTGAGACGGGTTCGAAACTTAATCTACAGTAAATATTCAAACGTCATTCTAACAAGGTAGTATTTCTCTCCCAAATATGGCGCAAACTTAGAAAATGTTTCATTCTGCTTGATTTGTTTTGATTTTGAATCAGTGTGACGGAGGGTTAGAGTACGTTTCGGTTAGAGTCGGACCCTCAGCAACGGATTAACGATGCTAACCAAGGTATATTATTAAATACTACACTAATTTGCTTTGAAAGCACAAAGCTAAGATGTGGATGTTTTGTTTGGATACCTTAGCATACATTCGATTGCTTTTAGCATCTTTAGTACAAAATATATTAAAGTACGTCTACACTCAAAAAAAAAAAAAAGAAACGCAACACTTACTGTATGTTTTTGATCCCATTTTTCTTGTGTTGAACTTAAAGATGTAAAACTTTGTCTGTGTACAGAAAAGACCTGTTTCCCTCAAATACTGTTGACAAATCTGTCTAAATCTGTGCTAGTGAGCATCCACATAATCCATCCATCGCACGGGTGTGTCATATCAAGATGCTGATGAGAATGAGTATTGAGTATTAAGTTGGCCACAATTAAAGGCCACTCCAAAATGTGCAGTTTTACTATATTGGGTGGGGGGGTCCAAAAAACAGTATTTGGTGTGACTACCATTTGCCTCAAATAGCGTACGTGGTAAAGCATATTTGACACAAACCAGTCAGCTACAGTCTACATTGAGTTGTCAGCCACCTAGCGCCAGTATTAGCATGTTTCCAGCCATTAAGGCGCCCCTCTTACTAATTGAGACCATGATCCCCCCCCCACTCCCTCCAGGTTTTCCCAGGCCTCTGGCTGCTTGTTGTCGTCCCTCAATGGGATTACGCTGAGCTTTGGAGATACAAAGTGGAGGGAGGGGAGTTAATCATGATAACATCAGAAACAAACTCTCATCCTTCAGTAGACTGAGAGTGAACTTTAACTGTTTTCCATCCAACAGATTTTTATTGATCATTGCCTCCACCAAGCACAAATCATAGCTGGTTTGTTTGTCAGTCAGCAAAAGTACATTACATTTGTCCAACATCCAAGCTATGCTGAGGGATGGCACATGTGCTGCATTCAGGACTGTTGGGAAGCTGGAAATATTCCACATGGGGCTTTCCAAGTCGCACCGCAAAGCCTCCCAGTCAAACGTAAACAAAAAATATGGTTGACAACTGCAATAAAATAGTATTTGTTGTTGTTTTTTTGTCAGCTGTATTTGTTTAAGATAATTTGCTGTCATTGAATGTAGTTTTGTCCTGTTAATGAAACGAAGTCAGTCACAAAAGTGAGAACACCCCTCACATTTCATCAAACATTTTGTAACAGGAGATTTTCACAAGGGACAACACGAGTGAAGTGAAACTTCTATGGTAAGTCTATGGGGGTGCCGCTAGAGAATCCAATGCACTCTTGCTATAGTCAGCGGTCACAAACGTCCTGTTTCCCGCTTTTCTTGGGTGGAGCACCATCAGCAATGTATTTTTTCCTTTTGGATGCTACTATACTTCTACTACTTTTGGGAATATGCAGTTTTTTAGTAGGGAAAGTAACATTTCCCTCAAGATGTCTTCATGTTTGTATTACCTGAGCGCTTCAAACAGGACAGTTTCTTTGTTCAGTGTTGCTACCTTTACACAAAAGACATTTTCCTTACATCGGGAGGGGGGGATTAGAGAACTGGAAACTTTGCCTGTGTGTCGCCTTTGTGTATAGGACACAAGAGTTTCAGCTCGACCAGCCCAATTAGCTGCTCTGATGGACTCAATCCTCTCTCTGCTTCATCCCACCAGGCTTCCTGGTGGCTCCGTACCCCCCGCCCCGCGGGATGTCCTCAGGCGCGGGGGACACCTGCCCTTAAATACATGGCGTACTCGCCGTTTAAATTGATTAAAGCCCCCCCGAGACAGACTGACCCATGCCGTATCAGAGCTGCTTATTTATTTATTAAGACATCTTCCCACAGCTTCATCATCCTCATCACAGGGACAATAAGTGAAGAGGTCATGTACACACATTTAGGACCAATGTGCAGTCAAATACTCACTCGTCACTTAATTAGGTACACCTGTCCCATCTACAATTCAGCATTTGGCTTCTTGGAGGAAAGGATTTTTTTTTTGTTAAAACTATTGACAGAAGGCTCTTCATTGGGCACACTTGTGCAGTACGAAAGCTGTAAATTCTGCCTTTCTGACGAAAATAATGCTCACTTTTAACTGATAAATGTTATTGTTTACTACTGTGGTTGAGTCATTTGGAGCAGGGGTGTCCAAAGTGCAGCCCAGGGGGCATTTACGGCCCATGGCTGTTTTTTCACTGGCCCTCGGCACATTTTAAAAATATAATTAAACAAGAAAACTAAAAAAAAACAACTGAAGAAATTGCAAAAAAAAGCAGTAATTTTACAAAAATAAAGAGAAAATATTTGAATAATAAAATCATACAATTGAGAGAGAAAAATATTATGAGAAACAAACAAAACACAGAATAAAGTTGCAATTTTTTTGGAAAATTTGGTTGGGTAAAAGTTATAATATTACAATGATGAAGTCAAAATATTATGCAAATAAAGACAATATTACAGGGAAAATGTACAAGAAGAAAGTTGAAATATATGTAAGAATAAAATAAACACAGCAAAAACTGAAAAATTAGCAAAACAAAGTGTAATATAAGGAGAAAAAATGTATTCATTCTAATAATATGCTTTGTCACCGATAACAAAGCTTCTTTTTTTTTGTAATAAAAAACATCTCAGCATATCTACATGCTTGGATTAACAAAATGTAAAAGTTGGAAAAATTTGGACACCCCTGATATAGAGTGTCATGCCAAAATACTAGGAACTTCTCAGTATGATACAGGAATAAGCGTATCGTTAAATGAACTCCATTAAAACAGCATTATCCTGAAGTCAAATTCCTATTCGGGATCTCTTTAGATTGTGTACCTAATGAAGTGGCCATATTCGGATATATCAATATAACTTTTCTCCTCATTTGTCTGCTTTACGCGAAAAGAATTGTCTTAGTTTATTTCTTTTCACGCAAACCATCTTTATCTACCAAAAAAATATTCCCAAACATCTGATGACCTCTTTTTTGTGTCTAATAGAGAGTAAGACTTCAGAAGCTAAAATCAACAAGCAAGACGTGTGCATTTCATTCCATAAAATATATTTCTGAATATACCATTCAAATATACAAAACAACAGAGCAGCAAGAGCAAACAATGTATAAAAATTAAATATATACCTATACATCTATTAAATAATGATATCGTGACATCACCAACTCCATCAGTATGTACAAGTGAGTCTTTTTCCATCGGGTCAGCAGTGCTCGACCAAGTCGTCGGACACGTCCACGTCTACATCCGAGTCGGAGAACTCCCCCTCCTCCTCATCGTTCTGTCCTTGAGAGCCGGGGCTTTTGGGCGGGACGGCCAGGCCCAGTTTAGCCAGCTTGGCCTGCTGCTGTTCCAGACTCTGTTTGCGCCACTTGATGCGGCGGTTCTGGAACCACACTTTGACCTACAGAGACCAAAAAACCCAACATCAGACACACTGGAGCAGCAGAACGAGAACTTAGTGAGTCTTTCACTGTGCCAACACGACTGGACTGCTAGAATTGTAGTGTTGTGATGTCAACATTTGCAAAGGTTGCTTTAAAGGGCTTTGAAATGACATTTTTATCATGTAAATGCCACCTGAAAGTGAATTTATCTGTCTGTTTTCCTAAATAAGATCACCATTTTGCTCTTTTTCAGTTTTAACCAGGCTAAAAGCAAACCCTGTAGCTATGCTAAGAAGATTTGTATATATTTAAAGAGACAACATATAGATGACAAAGCGCGATATGGTGTTATTAGTATTAACATCTCATTGCATGACGACTTTTTGCTCTTTTTTTTCAATTTTAAGTTGAAAGTAAGTTTTCTTGTTAGAATGTGCCACAGGCGGCAAATAGCCCTTGTCCCACACTTTGGACACCCCTGATCTTGACACATCAGTCTACTGCTTCTATTAAAGTTGTTTTTTTTCATTATTCAAAGGAAAAGTAATAGTTTGGTTTCTATGCACTAAAGTAAAAAATAATCATGTTTGTAATAGCACAACATTTAAATGTCTCGTGTGAATAGAATCGCTAAAAAAATAACTCAACTGTAACTTTCAAACTACATTAAAGGTATAGAAGTGATTAAAGTTTGCTCCTAAAAGTTCTTAAATTGAACATTAAAATAATCGAACGCATACACTTTGTCCTGGACCCGCCCCCCCCCGATGCGTACCTGTGCTTCTGTCAGCTGCAGGGCGGAGGCCAGGAGGAACCTCTCGGAGCCCACCATGTACTGCTGCCGGGCGAACTCCTTCTCCAGGCGGGACAGCTGCTCGCTGGTGAAGCTGGTGCGCATCCGTTTGGACTTGCCCCCTTTGGCTTTGAACGCAGAGTGGAGACCCCCGGCGTTGACTTTGGACATGGAAGCTGCAAAGGTAAAGAAAAGAACTTCTTATGTTTCTGGCTGGCTGACGCTTTTAAGGCTGAGTCACCAACAACGTACCTTGTGCGTAAAAGGCTCCGCGGCATGAGCTCTGGTAGCTCAAAGGGGGGCAGCAGTAGAGCGCGTATTGGGGAGGCAACATGTTGCCAGAGTACATGTAAGAAGGTACCGGCGTCAGAGGCAAAGTCACATGATGAGGCAGACCTGGCTGGTACTTGACCCCATAAGAAAGTGGACTCGCCCGTCCCGAGCTGGACTCCTCCGGCTTGGCTAGAAGAGCTTCGATGGTGAAGGATTTCCCACTGGCTGGCTTGGAGGTGGTGATGGTGGACGAAGGCGCGCACTGGCCGGCTGGGTAAAGTGGAGCCGGTGCGTAATTACGCACAGAGTATCCAAAAGCCCCCGTGGTTCTGCTCGGGACCTGCATCCTTCCAGTTAAACGTGGGGGGGAAAGAAGTCAAGTGGTCGTTGCTCCAAGGGCGGCTGACGCGGTGAATGATGCTCCTCTCTGAGCGTCTCCTCCTTTTATACTGGGCCGGACATGGAGGTGTCAACAGCCCCCCCCGCCGGCCTTTTGTCTTTCTAAGTCGAAGATGAGAGGAGCCAACATCCCGACAACGTATCCAATTAATTGGTGGAGGAGTACAAGCTGGGATTGTCAAACATCCTCACCCTTTGAATGGATGAGAAGGCGGAGGAGGTGGGGGCGGGGGGCTTTTGAAGAGCATGGAGGGGTAGGGGTCGTCTCCCAGCCTGAATTAGTTGGCCTACAAATTCTTGCATGGGTATTAAGTCCAAATGTAATCATGGCTGCTGGGAAAGCCTTGATGTTACCAAATCATCTTATTAAGTCCCCCCCCCCCCCAAAAAAAGAGGATGCAAGCAGCGTGACCAACGTGGAGCTCCTCTGCATGGACTTTATTTTCTTGACCTCTTATTCTCCTCCCTTGAAAAACATCCTTCTCATTCCTACTTGAGCCGTTTCGTTGCTCGCCCATCAAGTAACGATGGCGTGCACAAACACCCCATGAGGCACCTTCCCGTGCACGATGGAGGGCTCGCCTTGCCGAAGTGTGGCGTTTTACAGCCGTAATGTCGCTCCAGAGATACGATGGAGCTCCCGTTATGGAGGCGTCAAATTTTGCAACTGCGGTGTGGTGGAGCTGCTGTTTTTTTTCTTTACATCTCTCACAGTCAGCTGGTCGCCAGCTCTTTCTACAAGTAGACTACATTTATTGTCTTTAAACTACAGCCAGGATTACGTCTGACACTCTTCGCCTTTTACATGCACATTTTGCATTGTGTGAAACTCATTAGGCTACAGCACGATTGGATCCACACCCCCTCTAAAAGCATACATTAATGCACATTTGCAACTTACATTTCCCTTAACGTGCAAGTAGGATATTTCTTCGCGTTAAATAATGACTCGTTTCGTTTCGTAAATACTACAATTTTAATATTTGAATGCTTGAAAACTCAAATAGACAACAATGTAATCAATCTGTCCTGTGTTTGGAGTTCATGCTGATGTTTTATCACCATATGAGGTTTGTTACACTACTTTCTCCGCTGATTGGCTGCATTCCATCTGTACAGGTTGAACACCACTTTGTTTTCTTTCGTTTTGAATTCTGCTTCCGTTTCGTTGAATTCTTGCAGCCTCATGGCGTCAACGTGACAAATGATTAGTGTCCACATCCCCGGCCGGCGTGAAAGCCGATTCTGCTCCTAATTCTCCCCTCTGATCTTGTGTGAACGGCGTGATTTGCTTTGGTCACGGAGGTGCGTGTCTCTTTCAACTGGGATTACGTCCAGCTCTGCAAACATGGCGGCTGGCCTGCCATCATCCTCATCACCGTCATCAGCGCGTCCTGTCGGCCCTAAGTGACTCTTTAGAAGACCTTTAAAGGCTGCAGCCTCCTTTGAGACGGCTCACTTGTTGTTTGCTCACACTTGAATGTCTGATGAAGGAGACAAACAGACACTTTCTCGGCTGCACAAAAAAAAAATGGGACAGTCTGATGCCTCCTCCTCCATCAGTGCACCGCCCACTCCATCACATGCCTCAAACTCGTATTTATTACCAAAAAGCTCATAGCGACATTATACTTTCTTCTTACCACAGTCTCCGTCCTTATTTGGAATCGATGACAAAGAGAGGCTCAGCTTGTGTATTGGAGCCAGACAAGGAATACACTCACCATTGTCCTCCTTTCAAAGTCATGGCCCGCCTGAAAGCAGAGAGCTTCTAATGGGCCATCTTACAGCACAAATGAGCTTGAAACTCATCAGCGCTGCCTTTTTTCATGCAGTATCTGCTGCTTTTGGGGCTTTTCTTCACACCAACACAGCTTTTTAGTGACCGTTTGACTAAAGCTCATTTCATTAGGTACACCTTCTAATGAGGAGCCAATGGAAAATGCTGCATTTCCAAAGATAGTCATGGACAACAGTAGCACTTTATAAGGATAGTGGCCATACGTGGTAACCCCGGTATGTGATTCCTGCAGCCAATCAGTGAAGAAAAATAATAGAAAAAACTCAAATTACATGAATTTTTGCATTCAATTGAAAGAAAATGATTAAACTCTAGTATTTCGAAAGATTTTTAGTAACATTTTCCAGCAATTGTAATACATTTTTAAATTTAAAATACTATTAAAAATATTTAAAAAATTAAAAACATCACATAATAATCATTACATAAAAAAACACTCTATATACTGTATATTAGGGGTCCAACAATACCTGCATGCTGTAGTGAAGCGTTTGATACAGTGGTCTCGATTCGACAGCACTATGAACAATATCGTAACCCAAGTCACAAACGTCAAATGAAACGTCAAACGTCAGCTGACATCAGAGGCCCCTTTTGATTCGCTGTTGCTCCTCCGCGGCAAAGATGAAATCTTTGCAGTCGGAAGCAATCCGTGGCTCTGTTGTTGCTGGCTGCAGACAGCATCTCAAGCGGCATGCAAAATGGCATTTTCATCCAAATTCCGGATAAAATAACAAAATAAAATAAGATGCATATATATAGTGGTGTGAAAAAGTGTTTGTCCCCTTCCTAAGTTTGGTTTTGGTCTCGGCAATCTGCCATGCAGGCAGTGTCTTTCTTATGGTGGAGTTATGAACACTGACCTTAACTGAGGCAAGTGAGGCCTGCAGCTCTTTTGTGACCTCTCAGATGAGTCATTACAGCGCTCTTGGGGTCATTTTGGTTGGCCGCTCCTGGGAAGGTTCCCCGCTGTTCCATGTTTTTGCCATTTGTGGACAATAGCTCTCACTGTGGTTTGCTGGAGTCCCAAAAGCTTTAGAAATGGCTTTATAACCTTTTCCAGACTGATAGATCTCAATTACTTTCTTTCTGGGGGGGGGATCGCTAATCACTTTTTCACACAGGGTCATGTAGGTTTGGACAACACCATAGCGGCTCCTAATATTTATTTTTTGCTGTGCATGACATACATTAGCAAGCTGCTTCACAAAGAGACAAGAAAGAAAGAAGATGCCAGTCAATAAGGTGACCAAGATGTAACAGCTTCAGGTGGCCAGTTAGTTTGTCTATTAGCGATTAAAACCGGTGTAAATTGTTTTATATGGGAGTTAATTTGACGCAATTGAATACCAAGGCTTAAAAGTACTGAATCACTTGTGTCATCGATTGAGATATCGATGCAAGAAAGTCCCTCCTTGCCATTAGCCCTGACTCAGCATGCCCAGCATTGACATGTATGAGTGATCTTCATCGTTCATACATTTAAAGACGACTATTAAGATGCGGAGTTTGACAAGAAGCGCGGTGAGCACTGCGTTGACACGTGATTGAAGGGAAGAAAAACACCGTCATCATTATTATTATCCCAGTGAAAAGGCCTCTGTGTTGTCACCCTGCTGACACTTTTAACACGCACTGTGGTCTCGCCCTTTCCTGTCCACGCGCGTCCGCGCCTAACAGCTTTATTGTCCAGGCCTCCAGCCCTCAACGAGCCGCCGCTCATTACTGGGCCCTGCGTTGACTATGAATGGGGGGGACCAGGTGAAAAGGCCAGGTATGCTCTGTCTGCGCCCCAATACACATCCTCCATGGACAAAACATGAGGTACACCGGCACTAATAACGTCCAATACAAAGATAATGAGCTGTCATTGTAAGAATTTTCTTATTGTGTGGTTGACTGGCTAGTTTCTAATACGGAATACATAATATCCTAAAATTCATGTGTGTGGGTCAAACAGCCCAGCCATTATATGAGGAAATATTAGTAGTACAGTAATCCCTCGTTTATCACAATTCATTGGTTCCAGACCCAACCATGATAAGTGAATTAAGATTCCTTATTTATAAATGGAATATCTTCATAGGTACAGCATAGAAAACCTGTTTACGACCGTCTAAATTTGTTTTTTAACATTATTAGAGCCCTCTAGAAATGAAGTAACACTCCTATAGTCACCTTTATATTTGTATTAACCATATAGTAGACATACAGTAATAAGAGTAAATAAGCCATTCAGACATACTCGTAAATAAGACTCATGGCTTGTGCGTGTTGCTGTAAATGTGTTGCGGTGCTGGGGGAGCTGAGTGAGGGGCGGACAAAAAGTGACGTCAGGGGTTCAGAATTGAGTTTTAGCTTGGGGGGTTAAGGCCGCAACAGTAGTGCATGTTAGGGATATTGTGCCTGTTGTGAGATAATTACCTCCGCCAAGCGCAACGCAAAGTGCCACATCTACTGCCACATATCTCAACCGATTCAAGCCATTCCAACATCAAACTGTTTAACACGTTGAGGACATTCAGGCTACCTATTTTTATACTGAAAAAAAATAACACTGTTCCCAAAATTTACTCTTTTCCATAAAACAGCTATTACCTACTACTAATTCCACATTTCTCAATCGATTCACCTCATTCCAGCATAACTCATAACTCATTGCACATTCATGCTTTTAGCCACAGCACAAAAATTCACACATTTTTTCTTCAGGAACGCAAAATGCCTTTGATCTAAAGAGTGCTAGCTACTTCCACATTTCTCAACCAATTCAGACCCTTCCAACATCAAAGCATTCAACTAATTAAGGACATTCATGCCACTTTCCACATACCAAGAATTTCCACTTTTCTTGACATTCCCATTTTTCGGAATCTAAAATGCCTTTGATCTAAAGAGTTCTGACGACTTCCACATTTCTCAACCGATTCAGACTGTTTCAAAGTTAAACTTATTTGGGAAATTTAGCCTTTCCCGTACATTGCGCTATGATGCTAGGTGTTAGCATGCTAATGTTAGCATGTTACCATTGCTAGCATGCTAATGTTAGCATACTATCATTTTTAGCTATTTTCATGGGTAGACATATATAAACACTTAGCACTATCATACTAGGTGTTAGCATGCTAATGTTAGCAAGTTAGCATTGCTATCATGTTAACATTAGCATAGTAGCATTTTTAGCTATTTTCTTAGCTAGACACATAAATACTTATACTTATATAAATACTTATATAAACACTGACCGCTATTATGCTAGATGTTAGCATGCTAATGTTAACAATTAAATACATATATTTTTGAAAAACCATGACAAAGTGAAGCAATAAAATTCAAAGCGTGAAGCGGTGGGGGATGACTGTACCTCTCTGACAATGCCAATTATCATCTTTGCAAAGGCAGATTTTGTTTGATACATCGCTTGTATTCGTGCAGGTGTACCTAATGAAGTGTCTAGTGATTGAGTCATAGAAAGTGTGAAAATGAGGCCCAAAAATGGTGTAAATGCATACAGTATATATGATAATGACTGTAACAGGTCATTACTTTACATTATACACACACATTTAATTCAAGATGGTGAGACATAGATTAAGGTTTTTTTTCCCTTTTTGTGTTACTATTACATCAAAGTTGAAGGTGCTGAGGAAACATGTCTAAGGTTATTTTATTTTTATGAATTCACTGCAGTCAAACATTTTTATAGGGCACATTTTATAGCGAATGTATGGTTGCTTTACAGAATAAAACTAAAGAAGTTGCTTCACACATTCATCCACAAGGCTTTAAAGCCATGAAAATGACATCAAAATACACATTTTTTAACTCAACCAAAAATTCACAAATTCTACCTGAATGAGTGTTTTATTTACTTCCCCATGTTTTGTATTATTCCTCAGCTGACAAAAAAAAAACAAAAATATGAGCTACGTTGTAGATTTCTACATTTTTTTATTATATTGTTTCCTATATTTTATATATTATATATTTTTTTCTCTAATCGGACGATATTTTCGTCATGACGGCGCTTTCATGCATTATATTACGTCATAACATGAGACTTTGCCATAGTTAAAAAAAAAAAAGCATGCAACTTGTCAGTTAAACATCATACTGGCACGAGAGCTGGGATATAAATCCTAAAAAATGACATTTAAGGCGAGGCAACTTTGAATGTGGCCTGTGAAGCCCATGTGAAGACCAGCGACTAATCCCTGCACTGAGAAGCGTCCATTGTGTGTCGCTATGCAGATGTTGTGTGTTTTTCATTTGCACGTGTGACAGGAGGGAGGGAAAGGAGGGTAGGAGGCTAAGCGGCCATTAGCATCGACACCAACGCAGTCAATTGCTACTGTACGAGTCGCGGCCCTCCAGGACCCCTCCAAGGACCCTCAGGGCCACTAGAGTGCTTCTCAGAGAGATGAGTGGTGGGGTCATTATCAACTTAATGAGGGATTAAACTTCTCTGGAAACGTTCTTGGCCGTCCTGGGAACGCCGAGTGTGTGTATTGCGGCTGTCTGAGGTCGGAATTTTCATTTTAGAGCAACATCTTAACCTCACTTGTTCTGGGGGACACCTTTTTTTTTTTTTTAGAAAGCTAATGACCAGGGGACAAACCGCCACCTGGTCTACTATTCTTATTCTGTATATAACGTCCATGCAAGGCTCTGACACAACTTCAAACTTTTACGTCACAAAATGATCATCAATAGCAAATTCAGACAAAAAATGCACTGTAGTCAAAGATTATCTACAGTAGTCCCTCACCGCTTTTTTGGCTTCACTCTATCACGCTTTAAAAAATATATTTATCAATAAATCATGCTTTTTTGTGATTGAATATGGCCCATTATTAGTCAAAAATACACATATAAAGCATATTTTACATACTGTAGTGTTTGCTAATTTAAGTATTTTCAAGCATAAAATGGCTAAATGAGTAAAAATACAAAAATAAGGCATTCAGAGACGTTGTGATGATATGCAGTGTTCTATACTGGTCACTAGGTGCCAGTAATGTTACTGTAACGCAGTGCATTTGGTACCTGGTGCTTCAGTGGGGATTTAACTGGCCAGATTTCCTTCTTCACAATCACCCATGTTAAGCACCGCCAACCTTACCATTGTGCCATGCTGGCAGATACATGGTGATTGGTGACTGGCGCTCAGCCAAATGTAACAAGCTGATTATGGGCAGATTATATTAACATGGCAACACATAGAAGCTGAAATCTGATTGGACAAATAAAATCTAACGTACTGGAAGCATCTCAGCCAAGAAACACTCTACTAAATGAAAATAATTGACTGAATTAAATCAATTAAATGTAGGTAAGTGCTTCTGATAGTGTTTAGGCCAACAGAGAAGGCTTTGCTGGCCCTGACTGCACACCACTGCTGTAATGTTCGGTGAGACGCACAAGGACCACACTTGATCGCCGGAACAACAGGCTTTTATTTTATTTTATTAACCCACACCAAGCCAAAACTCAACTCTGAACCCCCTACGTCAGTCCCTGCCCCCCCTCCACACACACACACACACACACACACACACACACACTCATATAACATATTTACTGCAACACACACGAGCACAAGTCTTATTTATGTGTTATTGTGTTTATTTTCTATATAACTATGTCTAATATATTTGGTAATATGAGTGTAAAGGTGACTATATGGTTGATATTTTATGTCTAGAGTGCTGTAATAATGTTAAAAACCATATTTAGAAGGTTGTAAAAAGGGTTTTCTATGCTCTAATTGCAAAAATATTCCATTTGTAAATAAGGAATTCTACTTTCAGTTATCACAGTCAAGTCTGGAGCCAATGGGATTAGTGTGCTACAAAAACGCTAGTCAAAGATCCTTCTCATTAGGGTTTCTTGCTCTACGCGTGAGCCACAAAAATGTTGTGAGGGCCACAGGACCACGTACTACCAATTGAAAACACAAGAGATACAGTATGATGATGACGATAATGGTTACAGTATCCATGAGACGCTAAATCTGGTGACATACCAAACATATTTTCTCAAAAGCGACTGGCGACAAATCTAGTGACTTTTTCTGGCGTCGTTGGAGAGTTTTCTTAGAAGTGAAAGCACGTATTGAGCTGCGGTTTCTCACTGAGCAGCAGCCGTTGCTGCTGAGCGGTCCACCCCGCCCCAACGCAGTCACAAGCCGTCAGTGCGCTGTCAGCTCGTGGCGTTCCACACATCCATGAATCACGCATGCATGAGGCACGATGCCGCCGGGATGGATCTCGCCGTGTTCTACAGAGCGGGATCTAAAACATGAATGGTTCTTAATCTTCATGAAATTACGACTCATTTCGCTCAAACCTCATTTGGACTCGGTCACTTACCTGTCAGAACTGTCAGAACCTTGTGTGACAAATTAAACAAGTACACCTAACTACAACATAAAAGGTCTGTCTAGACCAGGGGTGTCCAAAGTGCAGCCTGGGGGCCATTTGCGACCCACGGCTGTGACTTTATCGCCCGCAGCACAGTCTAAAAATGTCATTTAACGAGGAAACTTAAAAAAACAGCAGCAAAAATGGGAAAACCAAATAAAAGTCGGAATATTAAGAAAAGAGTTGTAATCTAGCAAGGAAAAAAAAAGCCATCATTTATTTTTTTATTTATTTTTTGTTAAGTCAAAAACAATGAAGTTGTCATTTGCAATTTTTCAGCTGGTCTTAAAATTTTGGTCAGGAGTGTATATGAATTTCTATACAGCGGAACTTCGGTTTTTGAACGTTTTTGCCAAAAATGTTGCTTCATTTCTCATATGCTGTCTCAGGGATTGTACAATATTGCGCAGAACAAACTGTTGTATTTTAGGTACGTTGATAGCATTTCTTGTCTATTCAGCCATCTTGGATCACACATCCAACACCAAATCTGGCGATACTTAATTTACACACGATCATGTTACACAAAGTAGTCAGCTGATGTGTCATTCCACGGACACCAGACTCCCGAGAAACAGGTTTTGTCATTAATAACTTCACATATTAAGGTCCAGACACTTACATGACACTTTGTGTTGATAGTGTCGTTAAACTTAAATCAATCAATCAATCAATCCTCGGACACCAGTGCTCAAACAAAGAATCCCACTCATTGGTGACTGAGTCTTGTGGCGTTATGAGTCCAACTGTGTTTATAACGTGTTAGCATGCCGTCAACTGGCAACCGGATTGGGAAGTCATCGCCTCCCGGCGCCATCGTCCACCTATGACATCATCAGAGGTTGACTCTGTAGTTCTTTGCTAACTAACACAGGTACACCACCAGTCTCTCCTTTTTTATTCATCACGTCTCCAACATAACTCACCATGGGGCCCAAGAAAGTTTCAAGTGCCAGCAACTTGATAAGGAAGGCGAGAAACACTGCTGAACTCAAGAAATAACTTGTAGCAACGTACGACGGTGTCGTCCCGTGTGGCTCTCGTCCCTCTCCAGACCTCGCCAGTCTTCAGGAGCGCGTTATTTTTAGAGACTCTGCAGTAAAACAAAAATTGGAAAATCTCAAATTTGTTTCTATAGCTGAGACCAGTGAGGTTTCTATGTAGTCAGCCCCCTCCCAGGTGCAGCATGTGTGATGTGTGTGTGTGTGTGGGGGGGGGCATTGGGGGTGTTTTAGGGAGAGTGTCTGCATCAGCACCCCCCTCTAATGGAGGTGAGAATTGGCGGGTTGGACTTTAACACTTGACCTGTGTTTACACTTCCTGTGGGTGTCATTGTCCATAAAGTGCATGCTCGCAGAGCCCCCGCGCTGCATTCAAGGACCCCGCCGCTGTCGGCTCAATGCACCGCTGCTCGGCCGAGGCCATTTCCTCTATTTTGCATTCTCTGTTTGCTTATATTACTGCTACACTTCCTACACACACACACAGCCTCGGGGTCTTTATTGTAAAATGACGACAAAGCCTCACCAAGAAGGTTGTTTATTACGAGAGCCCTGAATGTGTCGTGAGACGTTCAGGCTTTCATGCTGCATCTAACAAGGAAACATCTCTAATAGTCATTTACTTTTATGAGCTATAGTTTGACTTTTTAAAATGTATATATACAGTAAAGCCTTCTTTGGCGCATGTCTATCATGTTTCCCATAAAGGGACAGTAAAATGTTCTTTCTCTTTGTCCTTTTGCGTTTTTTAGAACTTACAACATGCCCTGCTCCGTTACATTGCTCTAAAATTATTTTTCCGCCCTTAAGTCAAAATGAATTCTGTATGTCAAGCAAGCACACCAAGTAGGAGTTGGTAAATGGTCAAAATAAAATTAAAAATGTAAATATTTTTAACATTTCCTTTGGGGTATTTAGTAAAATAATATAGAGCTGACATACTAGATACAAATACGGCCTTTGCCTTTGATAAATACAGCCCTTGAACTCATTTCCAAGTAAAAAAAATAAAGCTGAAAATGGTTGTAATGACACTCACACCAGCAGGGCGACCATGTGACTGGTCGGCTTTTAGCACATTATTTCCTGTGTATGTACCTACGTGTGTACCTGCATATTATTTCCTGTACTACTCGTTCAGATGGTGCTCAGCCCACCTTCGCATACTCCTTCTCCTCTGATTTCGGCTCAGCGTTTGCAATAAAAGTGACTGTCGCAACATATTGATTAGTTCCAGCTTCAATAACGCTACTCGTCTCTCTTTCATTGCCATTGTGCCCTCCCGACGAAGGAACCTGACAAGCCAATAAAAAGTTGAGTACCATGGTCACTCATAGTCAAAAAAAGGGTTTTCACATTTTGAAACTTTGGGTACAGGTAGCCATAAAAGTGTTGTGCAGTGAAATCTGTATAATAATTCTTGTCAGTGAACTAATGCACTGAAATGTTTTATATAAATATGTACACTATATATTATTTACATACATTTATTGGCCCCCATTATCAGAGAAGTAGCCCATCCTTGATATACAGTATAATGCATATTAGTTATTTTATAATAAACAAATGAATAATTAACTACTTTTTATGGAGGTTAAATTATATTTCAAATTCAAATACTAATTCACCTGAACATAAGTATTTGATAGGCATTTTACACATTTTATTTTGTTACATATTTCTGAAATTGTTCAAAGAGTGTGCTAGGTTTTTGCTTTTTTGTGCAAATGTTGCATTGAGTTGCACCAAAGTGTGTAGGAACGTTACAGTTCAAAATATAAAACAACTTCAATATGTATAAAAATATAAACAACATAACGTTGTAATACTTCAGCTGGAATTTATGTTCAACAACATGCAAAACCTGCTTTATACTGTTGTTTTGAAAGATTTTACATGCTAAAAACAGGCATATATTCTCCTACAAATAGTAATTACCTGGTTTGTAAGAAAATACTTTGTGTATTTTTTCCAACAGTGAAAGGTGTGAAAAGACACTGTGGGGTCTTAATTTTAAGGATGTAGCGCATGTTTCATGGCTTACTTTGTGTTGATGTTTCCATGGTGACAGCACTTTACAGTCTGGAGTGTACGTGTGTGTTGATGTCAATGTGACAACACATCAAAGTGGTGGTCTCCCAGGAAAGAACCCAAACAAAGGCTTGTGGCCTCTCATTGGCTTCATCATTAGAGCAGCCCACTTCCCCTCCTGCACACACATTGCGGTGTATTGCATTGCACCGAGAAGTTCAAACAGGACCACACGCATACACACGCAGGATACCGCTGCTTCTCTGATATATGCTGACATCTGCTGGACACAATGGGAACAGCATGCAGGGGAACATTTTCACTTAAAACAAAAACAATACATAAAAAGTACAGCATTTAAATTCGTTATTGCACTTATTTACTGCTAATATTATTAGTTGACATATATATTTTTATATAAAAGTGTAGCTTCTACATAATTTTATTCTATATAATGAATAATGATATAATAATCAAGGTACTGGAGGCTACTGGAGGGAAACATGGGAGTTTGCCCAACCGGTTCACATGCGCTTTGTGGTCCCTCGCGGTGTCCTGTGGGGGTGCTCCGGTAGTACTCCGATGGCACGCTCCTATACGCCCTTCGGTCCTTGTACAACCAGAGCAGGACCCTGGTTTGCATTGCCAGCTGTAAGTCGAGCTCGTTTCCAGTTTATGTTGGCATCCGCCAAGGCTGCCCTCTGTCACCGATTCTGTTCATGATTTTCATGGACAAAATTTCTAGGCGCAGCCAAGGCGTCGAGGTAGTCCAGTTCAGGGGACTTAGGATCTCGTCTCTGCTATTTGCAGACGATGTGGTCCTGATGGCCTCATCGGCCGTTTACGGAGGCGGTTCACAGCTGAGTGTGAAGCTCCTGGGATGAGACTCAGCACCTCCAAATCAGAGGCTATTGTTCTCATTCGGAAAAGGGTGGATTGAACCCTCTGGGTTGAGAATCAGGTCCCTCCCCAGGTGGAGGAGTTCTTGTATCTCGGGGTCTTGTTCACGAGTGAGGGAAAGTTAAAGTGAGAGGTCGACAGGCGGATCGGCGCAGCATCTGACCGGACCGTTGTGGTGAAGCGACAGCTGAGCTGGATAGCAAAGCTCTCAATTTACGGGGATCTATGTTCCCACCCTCATCTATGGCCATGAGTCATGAGCTTTTTCGTGACCGAAAGAATGAGATCATGGAAATGAGTTTCCTCCATGGGGTGGCTGGACTCACCCTAAGAGATAGGGTTAGGAGCTCAGTCATCCGGGAGGAGCTCAGAGTAGAGCCGCAGCTCCTTCACATCGAGAGAAGCCAGTTGATGTGGCTCGGGCATCTAGTCCGGATGCCTCCCGGACGCCTCCCTAGTGAGGTGTTCCGGGCATGCCCAGCCGGGAGAAGGACCTGGGGCAGACCTAGGACACGCTGGGGGGATTATGTCTCACGGCTGGCCTGGGAACGCCTTGGTGTCGCCAGCCAATCGCAGGGCATATATTGGCAAATAATCCTTCACGATCACATTACGATACCAATTTAGAGTCGCCAATTAACCTAACATGCATGTTTTTGGAATGTGGGAGTAAACCGGAATACCCGGAGAAAACCCACGCACGCACGGGGAGAACATGCAAACTCCACAAAGAGATGCCCAACGGAGATTCGTACACAGATCTTCCCAATCTCCTGACTGTGTGGCCATCATGCTAACCACTCGGCCACCGTGCGGCCTGCTCTCTGGTTTAACCATCTAACTTATTGTGTGGAGATACAGGGACATAACTATAAAAGTACACTTCACTCACTAACTGTGCTACACAAAAGGTCAATTAGGATAATCCATAATGCCGCTTATAGAGAACATACTACCCCTTTTTTCTTAAAATCACAATTATTAAAATTTGCTGATCTGGTAAACGTTCAAACAGCTAAAATTTTGCATAAAGCAAACAATAACCTGCTACCCAAAAACATTATACAATTCTTCTCATGGAAAAATTAAACTTACAACATTTATATGCGCAACATCACTAAAAACCTTCAGCCTATCAGTATGTGGAATCAAGTTAATTCCTATTGTAACACATTGTGATACTGCCTTGTCATTTTCCTATGGTATTTCAAACGGGGCTCTGCTTAAAATGGTAAAATACAGCAAGTGCACAAACACGTGTATTAGCAATTAACGTGAAAAGAAAAGGGGGTAGAATTAAATCAGCTTTGCTTCTTCCTACTCCTTTTTGGACATGTGGGACTGTGAGTTGTAATATGTGATGTATTCCAATGTAACGCATGTTCGAATTAAAATTAAACCGTTTCAACCATTACCATGAAAGCGCTTGTAATATCAAATACTTACAGCGGAGGGCGCTAATGACAGAAACGTGGCTTAATTGTTTCTAAATTGTTTATTTATGAATGTTTTAGTTGCCAAATGCCCATAGAAATTTAATTTAACACCCGGAATCTCTTTTTGAAGTACGATGTGGCATTATTGTCTTACTTTCACTATCGACCATTTTTGTAGTCAATCATTTTGTAGTCCAAAGTTTGCTCAACATGCGCTATGTTTTTGCCTGAAGCTGGCTTCAAATTCTAAATACTGCTTTAGTGGGTGCCTGCATATAAAGTGAAAAAGGTCCCACCATTTTTGTAGTTCTTTTTGTGCAGTTCCCGATGAGTGTTAGGCAATATGCACGTTCCTATTTTGCCTGTAGATGGTGGTATATATCTAATCTATAGACCGGGGACGCCAACTTTCATAACCAGAGGTACTTTGACGGAAAGAAAGGAGAGGTGAATTTGTTTGTGTACATAAAAATACTCTCTTAACAATGTGGCTCAATAACCACATTTCACCTCATTCATTTCTTATTTTTAAAGGATCATACTCTGCAGTGCTGTTCATTGTTCCCCCAACCATTTCATACTGTTACCTCTGATAACGGTTAAATGTATTAATTTTTAATCCCTCTGACCGCATCTGTGATTAATAACTCATGTCTGAGCCCCTCAATTGACGCGGCTGACATATGGGCGGCCCACAAACACTTGACATGCAATATTTAACACATACGCGCACATACAGATACCCACACGCACGCGCACGCACGCACACACACACACTAACAATCATTCAGTTTACAAAAAGTCCACAAACGTTTAAAATTCAAAGGTCCAAGCTGTTTATGTCAAGAATAATTGAAAATAATCAATAACTCATTTCTGGCCCTACAGGAAATTTACTATTCAATGGCGGGTTTTTTTCCACTTTAAGTCATTACACGTTTTACTTTTAAAGTGAAGCGCGTCATCAAAAACTGTTTTGACCCTCAAGCTCTGCCGTAGGGACAACCAGGACTGGCCAGGTACGCTAGCTTGCGAACTATAGCGACACAATTGAAAGTACAAATAATCACGATAGTATTTGTTTAATATCCGCATCAAAAATGACCACTTAACTTTTGTGACATAATAAGCGCTGACGAGTACCTTTGCTGGCGGGTGCTTGTTGCAAAGCATTCCGGGACTTGTAGTATAGTAGTCATGTGTTTCCTGACACTTAACTAGCCAGTTTTGTCATGAAACAAACATTTTTGCCATCCAAATAAAAGTGCATCCCACCTGGTAGACAATTTTGTAAAATAATATTAATGCCCTGTATTATAATTATGCATTTTTCCAGTGGCTTGTTAGTTGAGATACTCAATATTGGCTTTCAATATCCTCCAGTGCTTCTCATATATTGGGGCGGGTGCGCGGTGAACTGTAATGGGGGGGGGGAGGACTTTCAATATTAGTGGAGACCTGCCAACATGTATGAATTTGCCGGCATGCAATCTGACTCTTGAATACGCTTATATGCTGCACTGCCCTCCCTTTTGTTGCATTTCGCTGGTTTCAGTTTCGAGTTCAATCTGTACAGTACCGATAAATGAATAGATACTATCAGTTTCTCAATAGTATTTCAAATTGGGGGGTGGGTATTTCTGACAGACAGAAAATAATTAAGAACCCCTGCTATATACCAGTATTGTCCAGCAATTCATTACCGATACCGACATCGACAGCAGCTCTTCCTTCAAACAAATGTCAGGTCACATACTGTGTAGTAATGCTTCCTTTGCTGTGATGCTACTGGATGCATTTCACAAATAAAGACTTTGTGCAAAATAAAACAAATACTGCATTTATGTAATACAAGTTCAAGAGATTCAAGGAAGTTTTATTGTCATGTGCATGGTAAAACGGCAGTTATACTATGCAATGAAAATCTTATTCTGTTCATTCTCCCAAGAAAAGAAAGAAAACACAAGAAAGAATAAGAACATAAGAAACATAAACATATATACCAATAAATTAAGCAACAACAACAGAAAAGACATTAATACAAATAAATAAATAAATAAAGTGCTATGAGTGTGTGCGTGTGTGCGTGTGTTGCGTGCGGCGTGTGTGAGTGCTTCGTTGAGAAGCCTGATGGCCTGTGGGTAAAAGCTGTTTGCCAGCCTTGTGGTCCTGGACTTCAAATTCCTGTAGCGTCTGCCTGACGGTAGGAGTGTGAATAATGAGTGTTGTGGATGTGTGCTGTCCTTGATGAGGTTGTGTGTTCTTCGTAGGACTCTAGATTTATAAATGTCTTGCAGTGAGGGGAGGGCTGCCCCAACAATGTTCTGTGAGGTCTTGATCACCCGCTGGAGTGCCTTCCTATCACGTGTTGTACAGTTACCGTACCAAACAGTGATGGAGGCGGAAAGGACACTTTTGATAGTGCATCTGTGCATCAGATGCAACTAAGGATTGTGGTGGACATGCCAAATTTCCTCAGTCTTCTCAGGAAGTACAGTCTCCTTTGGGACTTCTTCATAATTTGTTGGCTATTGTGAGACCAGGTGAGGTCCTCGCTGATGTGTGTGCCAAGGAACTTGAAGGTTTTCACCCTCTCCACCTCAGTCTCATCAATAAACAGGGGTTTATGCGGCTCCTTTTCCCTTGTTCTTGGGTCGATGATCATCTCTTTAGTCTTATCTGTATTGAGAAGGAGATTGTTATCATGACACGAAGCTATGAGGTCCGCCACCTCTCTTCTGTATGATGTTTCAACACCACCAGTGATCAGGCCGATGACTGTAGTGTCATCCGCAAATTTAATGATGCTGGTGTTGTTCTGGGAGGCCACGCAATCGTAGGTGAAGAGCGTGTAGAGGAGCGGACTCAGCACACACCCCTGTGGGGTCCCAGTGCTCACAATTCTTGAGCTGGATGTGCGATTGTGGACTCTGACTGACTGGGGTCTGCCTGTGAGAAAGTTAAACACCCAGTTACAGAGGGAGGGAGACAGGCCAAGTGTGAGGAGCTTATTTGTGAGTTTGTGGGGGCTGACTGTATTAAAAGCAGAGCTATAGTCTATAAATAGCATTCTGACATATGTGTCCTGGCCCTGTAGGTGAGAAAGGGCTGTGTGGATGGCAGTGTTGACTGCATCATCCGTGGACCGGTTCTGGCGATATGCAAACTGTAGAGGGTCCACGGTTGCCGCCGGGATGCTCTTTTTGATGTGGGTCATGACTATTCTTTCAAAGCACTTCATAACAATAGGAGTGAGTGCTATAGGGCGATAGTCATTCAAGCAGGTCACGTTGCTCTTCTTGGGTACGGGTAATATGGTGGTGGACTTAAAGCAGGTCGGTACAGATGCTTGTGCAAGCGACAGGTTAAATATGTCAGCAAGCACATCAGCTAGCTCTGATGAGCAAACCCGAAGTGCACGTCCTGAGATGTTGTCTGGCCCTGCTGCTTTTTGTGGGTTTGTTTTGTTCAGAACCCTGCGCACATCAGCTGATGTCACCATGAGAGGTGAGTCCTCTGTGCTCCCCAAGTCCAGCCACTCTCTCTGCTCATCAGGAGTTTGGGTGTCAAAGCTGGCGTAGAACTCATTCAGCTCATCTGGAAGTGTGGTTTGGCTGGACGTGGCAACGCTACTCATCTGTCGATACTCTGTGATGTGCTGGAGCCCCGCCCACATGCGCCGGGGGTCTGAGGTGGAATAGTAGCCCTCCAGCTTCTGTCTGTACTGTCTTTTGGCCTCTCATATGGACCTCCTCAGGTCATATCTGGCCTTTTTGTAGTCCTCAGCGGTGCCCATGACAAATGCAGTCAAACGAGCACGTAGCTTACCCCTTACATCACAGTTCATCCACAGTTTTTGGTTAGGGTATTTCCTGTAATACTTGGTGGTGGTAACAGTCTCTATGCATGTGCTAATGTAGCCAGTAACAGCAGAAGCATATTCATCCAAATCAACAGTACAATCTTCCCTCCCCGCTGCAGTTTTAAACACATCCCAGTTTGTGCAGCCAAAGCAGTCCTGAAGTACTTGATCAGTTTCTTCATTCCACACTTTAACTGCTATACTTACAGGGGGAGCTTGTTTAAGAAGTTGTCTGTATGTTGGATAAAGGAATATACAGATGTGGTCGGCCTTTCCAAAGTGGGGTCTTGGAACAGCCTTCAAAGCACCTTTCATGTTGCTGTAGACTTGGTCCAGGATGTTATTTTCCCTTGTGGGAAAGCTCACATGCTGGTAATATTTGGGGAGGACAGTCCTGAGGTTACAGTGGTTGAAATCGCCAGATATAATGAATACAGCGTCTGGGTGTTTGGTCTCTTTGGTTTGGTTTGGTTTGGTCAGAAAAGGTGCCATATTTATTTTAAACATTTCGTCTCAACAAGAGTCAATAACAGTCGACTAAAATAACATGTCATCCTACCATAAACAAGATAATAAATTCACAAATAAGTCCAATTAATTATTATAAACTGGGCTCATTCAGCTTGTCACCGACATAAACACTGTGAGTGATTCTTCCTGAGGTGTGATGTTAAACCTCGCAGCACTTTACAGTCATTGCAAATTGCATATTTACAATCCGAACGCAAAACTTGGAAATAATTCCAGGCCGTGGACATTCTGAGCTGCAGTCTTGTTGCTGTGTGGCGCACGACTTCATCGCTCACGTACCAATATCGTTATCAGCAGGAAAAAAAACAACACCAATACGTCATTTTTATGCCAATGGCGGACATTTCACATTTTTAGGAATTTGTTTGTCCATAATAGACATTTTTTAATTTTTAATTACAAAAATGCATGCATCTACATAAGAAGAAGAAAGATAATCACATGAAGCCCAGACTGAGTGTTGCGTAGATTAGCGTCTTCTTGAAAACACCGCAATGTACTTACACGCAAATGCACCACCTAGCATTTGTAAATGTGCAGAACACGTGAACGTTGGAGAAGACACAAGCAAACCCTCGTTTTGACTTCTTTCATAAGTAAACTCTGCTTGCATGTACAGTACACTATATATTTCTACTACGGTTATCTAGTACTAGTATAGTGTGACTGATCAACAATCAGTGTGGTCGATCAACGATCTCTTTGTTGCAAAAACAAAACAGGCTCCTGTTAGTCGAAACACAACATACAACTTCAGCAAACTCGACAGTCCTGTCCACGCAGCCACACACACACAGTCAGTACACGTGACATTCACTGACGTTGGGACATCACAAAACTTGTTAACACTACACAAGTGCCAGGTCTCTGGTCCTCTGAAAGAGACAGTAATAACCAAACAGGGTCGTGGTCATGTTGTTGAGCTGGGAAGGTTGGGGTGTTGTTGTGCATTTTGTGGCTAAAAAGCCATTAAAAGGCTGTGATTGTTTCATTTAGCGTGTGATACAAATCCATATTAAATGAATTTCCCTCCTTAAAGAGACTATTAAAGGCAGATTGGCCTCTTTAGATGTGAATAGAAAAGTTAAAACAGGGACTAAAAGTGGCTCATTTAGTTGATATTTCCTTTACAATGATTCCCACAGGAGGAGAAGAATGTCTGTATTGTTTGCGTTAAAATCAACATGTCAGGATGTGTCACCTTTCTCCACAGTCATCCTCTCTCTTCTTCTCCTTTTGTCGTACGTACTTTTTCCTCCATTATTCCCGGCCGGAGGCTGCGGCTCTCTCCTCTGTATTGTCGTCCATCTGTCCTCCTCCTCCTTCTTCAGGAGCAGCTGTTTACTCCTTCCTCGCCCTCAGCCTGGAGGTGTGTATGTATGTATGTATGTGTGTGTGTGTGTGTGTGTGTGTGTGTGTGTGTGTGCGTTGGGGAGGGGATGTCTTGCACCAGTTGGAGGTTTGACTGCTTTGACGCTTTGGGGGGTGATAAAGAGGGGGAACAATAGTCTGCATGGACACCAGGGAGGTGGTTGTGATGGTTGGGGGGGGGCACACAGCTGACCGTCTCCATGCATGGCTTCATTCCTGACTGAAAAACGCACTTTAAAGTGTGCCTTCCTCACCTCCACGCAGCTTTATTCAACAGCTGTTGCCATGGCAACTAGGTTCAACTGCTGGGGGGGGGGGGGGGGGGGGGGAGCACAGGTTCAGTATTTTTTTATACATGGATAAATCATGTTAAATGTCAGAAAGCTCCAAGTAGAACTTCCCAGCACATGACTTCCAAATTCAATTGCGTCCTTATTTAAAACACGTGCATAAATCCAACATTGACTTCTTCAAACGAGACCCTAGGCCGTGTTGTGGCAACAAAACGGTATCAGCTTCGTTTACTCAGCTTATCTGAAAAACGGATTACAGTCTCAGGGAAGCCTGCCTATCTGGGAAACATCTCCATGAAGATTCCTTTCTTTAAAACATTAGGAGACACTTCCAGGCCGATTTATCTAAGCTACAGTAAGTTTGTATTTGGAGCTGCTATGTGCTTAGAAAGTGAGCCCAAGCAGATAACCATGCTCATTGTACTTCTTTTTGTGCATACAGACATATACATAACTCAAACATATCGTTTCTATTAGCATGTTTACTGCGCCCCAGCCTGTAAAACTAATTTCTAATACAGTGGATGCCCTCTTGTCACCACGGTTACGGTCCAGGGCCACCAGGAAATGGAATAAAACCGCGAGTAATTGAGACGGACAGAAAAGTGACTACTTATGACACACGGCTCCCACCCCCACCCCCCGCTAGCTTGACGGTGACATTCTTGTCCGATTTCGGAACAGCATTTGCAATAAAAGTGACTGGTGTAATATTAGATTACATTCCGCTACAAAACCGTCCCCGTCTCTCTTCAATATGCTTCACACACGTTTTAAACCCATTTTTTCATGGATGCAATGCAAAGTACTCACCACTAATGAATGATAATGTAAGATAATCGATGAACAGATGGAATCGAAGTCACGCAGTGGAAGTTATATATAAGTTTCACTTTTTTTTGGTCACTCTTACGGTGCTTTCAAAGACTGCCGAACAAAGTGTGAAATCTCAACGCTTGATGTAAAGGCTTTATCAGTGAAGAATAACGATGTAAAAATTGTGGGCTTTTTTAAAAATAGTCATACATGTTGTATTCTGTTCACTTTACCTGTATTATCATGGACAGTAATCCTTCGTTTATCGTGGTTAATTGGTTCCAGACCTGACCGTGATAAGCGGATTTCCACAAAGTAGGATTCCTCATTTATAAATGGAATATTTTTGTGGTTATGGCATAGAAAACCTTTTTACAACCTTCTAAATATGGTTTTCAACATTATTAGAGCCCTCTAGACGTGAAATAACAACCATATAGTGACATTTACATTCATATTACCCAATATAGTAGTCATAGGAGGCATTTTTATGATGCAATTTGTGTTACTCTTTTGAACTGGACTTGCAGGACCAAATGGGGAGGTTAAGTCACCATTGATGTACTACACTGCTGATGGGGATGTCATACCACTTACAACACACAACATGTCCAAAAATCTGAGCTTCATTTAGACATTTTTATGCTTGAAAATGTTTAATTTAGGCAAAAGAAAAAACAACTTATAATTTAGTTAAATATGCATATGTTTTGACTAATAAAAGGCCGTATTCAACCACAAAACAGCATAATTTATTAATTAATGTGTGTTTTTAAAAAACTGTGATAGAGTGGAGCCGCTTAATTCGAACCGCAATGTGGCGAGGGACGACTGTATTTATAAATTGTTACTGACTTAGGGTGAAGTTGGTGTGTTTTCTGTGGAAAACACCTATATTCTCAGAAAAAAAACAACCAAAAATCTGCAGATTTGCAGGGTCGTGAATGCTGAATCGCGAGTGTGCGGGGATCTACTGTACATTTATCATCATTATTGTTAATAGAAATAGTACCATTAATAATGCTGCTACATTGTTCGCTCGCTTGTGTTGCCTTTCAGTGCTATTTAAAGAACACTGAGTAACACCGTGTACATTTTAAGCCATCTGAAATCACCTTCTCAGTCTCTGTGCTAGCTAGGCTAAGCTAACGCTAGGCTAAGCTAACGCTAGGCTAGCTGTCGTGGGCACCTTATAGGCCTACCGTACATACCTGTATGTGCAACATTTTCAAAACAAGTCATCTTTAACATTACATTTCTCACATTTTCTTTTCATTGTGTTTCATTTTAACGTTATTTTCCGTTAGTATCATTTCCCTGAGCAAAAGTATACAAGTACTCTCATCGATATACCCCCAACGTGCTTGGTATATGGAACCTGCCTGCTTCACACTGCACGCACCGGGGCTCGGACACAGGACCTTGGGACGAAAGCACTGACCGGGAGACTGTCGAGACACAGTTCAGTGCAGCCCTTAAGGCCGAGGGAGTGAGCTTTACCAACGTACACTTGAACTAGAAAATGAAAGTAATAGAAAATGAAAATAATGCAAATAAAATGATGCAAATAAAATGAAAATAATATACAAGTTAAATGTTAAGCACAAGTCAGTGACTTGACCTTGTTATGCATTTGGAGCAAGACATACTAAGTTGTAGTACTTTGTGGCAGAAAGACGTAAAAAATATACTGAAGTATAAGTTTTAGTATTCAAGTATAAGTGTAAGTCTTAATATTAATGTACTTGATTTTAGACTTTTGTTTATGCTTTTCGGTATAAGCCACCTATGCTTCACTGTACTAATCTTAAGACAGGGGTGTCCAAAGTGCGGCCTGGGGGCCATTTGCGTCCCGAGGCTGTGATTTTATCGGCCCACAGCACAGTCTAAAAATGTAATTTAACAAGGAAACTTAAAAAAAACAACAACAGCAGCAGCAAAAATGGGAAACTCAATCAAAAATCTAAATATTAAGAGAAGAGTTGTAAACTAGCAAGGAAAAAGAGCCGTAATTTCACAAGAATAAGGTAATAATATGAGGAAAAATGTCATTTTAGTTTTGGAAACCTAGGTTAGGGGAAAATTTATAACATGAGAATAAAGTGAAAATATTAGGAGAAGAAAATACAAGAAGAAAGTTTAAATATTCGGAAAATTATACAAAAAAAACAACAGCAGAAATTTTACCAGAGTAAAGTCGAAATATTAAGAGAAAAAAATTGCTCTCTAAAGGGAAAAAAGTTGCAATTTTACAAGAATAAACTGGTAATATGAGGAAAAATATTATTTTAGTGACAATGTTGAAATAAAGAAAAAATCCACAATTTTTTTAAAGATAAAAAAAAAAAATTTAAAGATAAAAAAAAAATATGGCAATAAAGTTATAACTACGAGAAGAAAATTTACAAAAGGAAGGCTGAAATGAAATAGTTGGAAAATTAAAAGAACGATTGGAAAAAACAGCTATAATTTTATGGGAATAAAGTCAAAATATTAAGAAAAAAAGCCATAATTGAATGAAGAACAAAAGTCGCAATTTCACAAGAATAAACTCGTATTATTATGGAAAAACTTCATTTTTAGTAGCATTTCGCCCATATTACAAAGGTGAAATGCAGTTCTTTGTTGAGCTACATATAGCTTCTTAGCATATCTCAATGTGTTGGTTTACAAAATATCAAAGTGGCCTTGCATCCTTTCATTTTTCACTATGTAGCCCCCACAGGAAAAGGTTTGGACACCCCTATTTTAAGCATATAAAATATAGTTTATAAAAAGTCAACGTCAAGTATACTTCCTCAGTTTTAGTATCCAATAAGTATACTCATAGTAAACTTGCTGAGGGTTGCTTTGTTGACAGTTTTGCTACCTTACAGAGGGTGGCATCCATTTTGAGCAAGCTACCCATCTTGGTTCCTTACCTTATAAAGGGTTGCTAATTCATGACATTATACATACGATTGTGTTGCGTTGCGATGTTTTGGGTCAACGTGACAAATGGTGATTGAGATCTAAGTTGCAAAACTCAGACGAGGCAACGAAGTGCAGCAATGCATCCGTAGCTCTCAGTTTGTCAACGCAAGTCAAACGTCGTGTGTCTAGTTCTGGTCGTCATGTCGTCAGAAGACGGCTCTGTTTGAACAACTATCAATGTAAATGCTGCTGCTGATCACACGCACGCACACACACACACACACACACACACACACACACACACACACACACAGTTGTTGTGGAAAGATAAGATGACATGCTAAGAATACACGTTACTGCTCATCAAGTCCTTGACACGCCTTTCATTAACAACCACTTCCTTTCAACGCCACGCTACACAGAAATACACAACACTATACTGTACATTTACTGCATGATAGCAATGAAGTTATTGTCATTTTCTGTTCCGGTCGTACCCACTCATCAACAAAAACATTTTGCGGTTACAAATATGAAAGAATGCCCCCATTAATTTGGTAAATAATGCGATTTCCGTGACATTTTACACAAACGCGTCACATGCATGGAGACGGATTTGCAACTTACTTCCAAGACCGAACACGGCCTAAATCTACCACACATCTTTGCTTTCTTATTATTATTTACAGTATTTTATATTTATGATATTTTCCAGAAAGGCCAATACATCAGGTGATCAGACAACAATAACAAAAGATATGAAATACGAATATACCCACAAAAAGGACATAGATTTGTTTTAAATATTAATTCCTAGTATTGTAGGTCAGGTTAGAAGATTAGCATCCACGCTAACATGCAACACGGTGTCTTAACATGGACATACAAGGCTAATTTTTTTGTGTCCATGCAACAGCTTGAGAAAATGATTTGCTCTGAATGGTGATTTAAATGAGAAATAAACACATGGGTGGATGCAGAATGCAAGCCTGTAAGTGATAAGAAGTCATTTCAGCTTTAAAATACGTATGTTTGTGTGGACTGCAACTGCAAAAAGGATGAGCCGCGGGGGAGTCTGCGCAGGCTCGGGTGGGAACATGAAGTATCAAGAGGAGGTTTTATTCGGGGGTTTAGTCTTTTGTCCCGTCCTTTCAGAGATGGGGTGGGGAGCCACGGAGCTCGTAGCTCTCTTTGGGAATTTCATTAAAGCTTATTTGCATGCGGAGGAGTTCATTCATACTTATGGTGGGCCAGGTCAGGTTAGAGGTCACCTCTTCCTGTAAATGAAAATGATTTATTGCAACATGGAGCGCTATCTCCTGTCTTTAGGAGGCGGAAGAGGAGAAGTATCCAAAATGGTGGCCAGAGTGTAGTTTAATAATAGTTTAATAACAGAGACCCCCATTTTGTGACACCAAAGCTTCATCTGGCTTGCATGGACACTGGTGGAAAATTTGGCACGTTTTCACCACTCATTTTAATGTCACATGTCACTGCTAACCTTGCATGTTAAAAAGCAGAGGTCGCATGATACTGCTTGGTCTCTTTGTTGGCTTGAATCACAATAGGGCCTGTGTGTGTGTAGCATTCATGCCAAAAAAATGAGGCTAAACGTGCATATCTGACTAACATTTACATTTGTAGCTCAACAGAATTAATAACTACATATCTACAAAAATATCCCCCAGGAATAGCACCCATGTTTTTCTTTAAAATGCAGTATTTAATTCAGGTAATAGTATTGTTTCTGCTTGCAAAAGGAGCCATTTTGTCATTCCGGAGAGATTTGCTTAAAATGTGTATTTTATGTGCTTCAACTGAATTGACTCAGTAATACATGTTGTGTGCAATAACACATCCAATTTATGTTATGTTGTTGCATATTGATGTAAAACCATATCATCATCCAGTTTTGACAACCAAATATAGCAGAAGATAAAGGAAGACAGTGTTGCCAAATGTGCAACATCAAGTATCGTGCGAGAAGCTTAATAGTATCGTATTTTGAGAAAAATGATGGTAAATACCCGATTTGACATTGCTCACGACCATCTGCTACAGTAAAACATAACCACAGACCGTGTATAGTAAAGCTTATATTGCAGTTTTACCTTTAAATAAAATAACAGCTCACTGTTGGGAAAAAGCTGTTACCGACGGATCACGCTGCTGAGTGTGTTTGCTAATAGCTGCTTATTGAAGTAGTGAAATTATTATATATTGTTGGATTTTTTGAATTATTGATCGGACCACGGACCACTAGCATTTACAGCTGTACAGTGAATGCTGTACAACTATTATCATGTCTGGCAACGCTAAAAGAAGATGAAAATTTACATAATACGTCACATCCGATGAATGTTAACACGTGCTTGTCGTTCTCCACTCCGATTGGTCATTGGGACGCAAGCCCGCTGCTGATTGGTTCAAAGATTACCGCTCTGGATCCTGTATTTTGAACATAAAGTGATCGAGTCCTTCTTCTCCCCCAGAAAGCGGAGGCTGTCAGAGAGGGACCGCTCGGTGCTGTTGCACTCTGACACGCAACAATATGCGGATTTATCGCCTCTAAAAGGCTTAATTTTACATTTAATCCTTCTTACGAAATTTCAGATGGTGTTAGTCAGGCTTCTTTGGGCATGTTTGGGTAACTTTGCAGCGAGCTCAATGGTTAGCTTGGTTAGCTAATTGGCGTCCCCCTCCGCCAGACACCACATTCCAAACAAAACCATCCCACCAAGGCATCTTGAGGTGTCGACCGAATTGAGAAAGCAGCGAAATGGACAAGATTTTGGGCAGCATCAGTCCTGTCGGCGCCGGTACGGTAAACAGGCCCGACGACATCCCCGGGCTTTCCAGTATGTCTTTACCGGATATGAGCATCCAGCCGGCCCACTGCAGGAACCTCGTCTCCCCTGGACCCGCGACTGTTCTCTCGCCTGTCACCAATCTGGCCATGGACATGAACAAATTAATAGGACTTGGAAGGTATTTTAAATTCACATATGCTTGTTTTGTTGCAGGTATATTCACACACATTCATGGTTAACGAGTAACGTTGCTGGTGTTGTTTCCTGTCCACAGCCAGTGTGATACACCGAAGAGGAGGAAACATGCTCCCCTGGAGAAGGTTGCCTCCTTTGCCTCAGACGTCTCCTGTGATTCTGGTGAGTACCAAAGAAGCTTTTGTCTGCTTAACTGAAGCCACCATCAAGAATGATTGCCTCACTTAGGCCCCCCCCCGCACATTACTGCGTCCGAGTTTACAGTTTTGTTTAGAATGTTTTGTGTCGTGCTTAATCCGTTATGTGGTCAATTCAAATTCAACTGTTGGCAACCGTATAAAGCTAGAGCTAAGCACTATTCATTCCTTTCACATGAGAAGAGTTTGCATCTTTAAATGTCCTGGCCCCTGATGTGTGAAATCCATCTCGTCCTCCAGGCCTAAGCGTGGATTCTCTCAGCCCCGTGGATGCTCTGGAAATGGAGGACTCGTATGTGAAACAGTCTTGCTTGCATCTGTTCTAATCAAGCAGTTGGCTCCCTGCCATACTCACATCTTCCAACACCCCCCACCAAACACCCCCGGGCTCAGCTGACCTCATCAGTTTCTCATGCATAGGGTTGCAACTTGTACCGTTGGCTTTTAAAGCTCCCCTCATATTATTTTATTTTAGAATGCCAACATTGAATTTCCATAGCTGTCCCAGTTTCTTATACTGAGACACGCTTGGTTGTTCTAATAGTTTCATTTTAACTAGTTTTAAATGCAAAGCAAACCTGCCAACATGTACGCATGCATTTTAACCCTGCAATACGCTGGAACACTTTGCCGATTTCAGGTTCCTTGTTCAATCTGTGTGTAGCGTGACATGCACCTCCAAAAAAAAAAAAAAAAACTCCTCAAGCTGCGGCAAGCTGACAATCAAGGCGGTGGCTGGTCGGCTTGCACAGCCTACCTCTGCAAATGCCTTCTCAGATTTTGTGTACTGATTTATGTCATGCGTCATTTAATTCCAGCTGCAATCACACCCCCCTTCTCTTTTTAATTACCATTATGTACTGGTATCACACGAATGTGTATATTTTCAAAAAACGAACCACTCCTCCACTCCAGTGTTAAAAAAAAGGGTCCATGGCATGCGGGGTGCATAAAATTTGTTTAAGGTTGGCAGGTCTGTAAAGTTGGTCTTTGAGCCTATTTAAAATGTTACGTTTAAATTTTATTGTGACCACTTGGTAGTGGTTTCCTGATCCAGGGTGGCCTTCCATAGCCTCTGCAGACATCTGCTGCCAACTGATGTGCGAGTTCCTTTACGGTAGCATTTGGTCGTCAGGACCTCAGTCACCTCCATTACAGCTGTCGAGTTGCTAGGAGTTGGAAGTTGGGGGGGGGGGGGGCATTCATTCCACTGTGCCGACATTCATTCCACTGTGCTGCATTTTAATGGCTAGCACACCCCTCTGTCCCTTGGCACACTCTTCCTATGCACTATTATTTCAATAGAAGGAGGGGGACTGGAGTTTTTTTTCTCTTCTTCTTCTCGGTGCGCCAACAATTGAAATGAGGGCACCCCCAGAGAACAAGTGCCGCCCCTCCTTCATTCGGCCTGCATTGAATGGGACACGCTCCCCCTTGACAACAAAGGGCCCTAGCAAGCTGCAGAGTTTGGCGGCGTGGGTTGCAGAAGGCATATGGTGGATTAGCTGGTGTGTGCATCAGCCCTTCCTCCATCATTGTTTAGCATACAGGTGGACCTCTGCAACTTCCTCCTGACAAGCTGCTCCGGTGGCCAATTTCCTCGGTAGAACACCCTCACCCCCCACCCCCGCCCTCCCTCATTTGCTTCATGTCATCCACACTGTTTTGTCTCATTTGGTTGCTTTGTTCCAAATGTAACCTCTTTTCGATTCCTACTTTACAGGTTCGAGAAAGCCATTCAACAGTCCAGTCGAGTCAACGAGTAAGCTGCCTTTCTTGATAACCTCGCATCATTAACCTGTTTGTTCAGCGTCCTTCCCCTGGGAGCGTTTTCACTGCTCAAACTGAAACCACCTGTCTTGTTGAGCCCACATTGACACTTTGCTTTGCTTCCCTCTCTTCACAGCAAGATGCCGATTCGACGAAACAACTCCTTACCAGTAAGTGTTCAAGGTTGTTTCTCAATAGCCACAAATGGTAGATATCATCAATCAATCCCTACTAACCAATCAACTAACTCCATCCATTCATTGTCTTCCGCTGACCCAGGTCACGGGGGCAACAGTCCCAGTAGTCCATAGACTCCCAACTAAATGAATTAACTGCTCTGTTTCTCGCAGGGCTTCAATGTATTTGTGGCATTGGGTTGCTGTGTATGTGTGTGTGTTTTACAAAATTTAATAATTTTCTTTTTTACAATTTGCCGAGGGCCAATAAAAAGTGAGCTGCAGGTGGATAATGGCCTCTAGGCCACACTTGCGCCCCTGGGGTAGTGTAAAGCTATGCAGGGAGCCCCCGCTGACTTTGTTTCTTGTAGCTGCAGCTCCTGTGCTTCAGCCCGTCCCTGAAAGGACAAGAAACTGACCCAGATCGCTACGGAATATTCGGCCAACAGCACCCCCACGTCGACCCAGCCACTGCCTCGCAGTTGGACAACAAAGAGAATATCGCCCAGGTCGGTCTCTGGTCATCAGTGTTGAAGCATTGTCGCTATGGCAATGTTCTTTGTTTTGCTGCTATCTGTTTACAATCAACTGTGTGTCGTCAGGAGTGCTTTGAGTTCAAGAAACCAACCGAGCCCGTGGCCCGCAGCCGCCTTCACTCCTTCAACAGCGGCCCATCAAAGGACGCCTTTGCCCACCGCCCCAACTCGGCGCCGGCCCTCATGGTATGTGCACGTGCGAGGACAGCTTTCCTGGCAAGTGCAGGAGGCGCTGTAAAGCGGGAATGTTGACATGTTTGTCCAACACCCTGCAGACAAACAATGGGCCAAAGTGCAGCAATTTCTCACTCAACTTTCATTAGGGTTTTTTAGAAAGATGCTAACTCTTCATCTTTGTTGTGGTTGCAGCTGGACAACAACACCAGCCCCTTGTTTCTCAGACGTTCCTCCCTCACTTCTGCCCTCGATGATGATGATGATGATGGCTTCCTGGATGTGCTGGATGACAACATGGAGGTGAGGCCACCTTTCGTTTTTTAAATTGACTGACTGCGTCACCCTATAGCTCACTGACTTTACCTCCTGTGTTGTGCAGAACACCTCGGACATGCCCAAGGGAATGGCCAGTCTGCTCACAGCGCCCCTAGTGGCCGACAGCATGGGAGAAGATGTGGTAAGGCCTGCTTGAACCTGAACATGCTTGGGCAATGTCATTCCATTCACTTTACACTAGTCTATATTGCAATATTTAATTTTTTAAATGTTCCTTTTTGTACATAATTATTTCTATGGCAGCCCGTTTAGTCAGCAAACTAGTTGGGCCTAAATATATTTGTATATCAGCACCATGCGAGTGTAGCGTGACTAACAGGAGGAGTACAGATTGGAACAACGAACACGGCGTTTCTTGTTTTTAAATCTTGGTTGTCTTCTTCAGCCTGTGATCCGCTGTCGACCCCGCAACCTATTCCGCTCCCCCTCCATGCCCAGCCCGGTGTCCCGCAACTCCGGGAAGCGTCCCGATTGCCTCAGAGATGAAAACACGCCCGTGCGGGTGAAGCGGCGCCGCAGCCTGGCTGGGTCTGATGTCACCGAGCCTGGGCAAGATTCCCACTCCCCCAAAGTGGTGAGTTGAGTCGATGACCCGGGTGTGCTCGCTAGTAGAGTTCCCCGTCACCATCTCTATGGAAGTAAGCTTGTTGGGTTGTGTGCGTCTCTTCAGGCTTGCTTGCAGCTGCAGAGGTCCATGTCCTGCCAGATGGAGATAGATAAAGTCCTGGACATTGACGGGTCTGTCCAGCTAATTGGAGACTTTACCAAAGTAAGCAGCAATGAAGATGCTGAAATGTTTCTAGTGTGAAGATGAGTTTGTAATCTAATCTTTATCTTGGTGTGTTTAGCCCTTTGCACTGCCAACAGTGGACGGCAGACATCAAGACCTCAAATATGTTACGTCGGACACAGTGAGTTTCATATTGCTTCTGCTTCTTCTTAAAACCACGCACAGTGGAACCTTGTTTTTCAAATGCTCTTGTTTTCATATGATACGTTTTTTGCCAAAAATGCAAAAATTCTGCCTCGGTTCTGGTACACTGTTTCAGTTATGGTACAATATTGCACATAACAAACTTAGAATTTAGGCCTTGGTACGTTCAGTGTTGCGGTATTATTAGTAAAGGCGTGGATGGAGGATACTCCCAGCCTTGCTTGTGTATTCAGACATCTGGGATCACATCACCAACACTAAATACTTAGTTTCAGTATCTGTAAGGCTCATTTATTTGGTAAACAGTCACAAAGGTACCACAAATGGAAATAGGTGGCATCGTTGCATTATCCTGCTAACGCACACGCAAACCAATCACTGTCATCGTACCACTCGCTCTTAAGCTTGTGCATAAAACTTGTACTACACCAATCATATTTATCATCAAGTCAAGGTGCCATGTCGTGGACGTACATGTTTTCATCAGCCATATTGTTTCCCCACATTTAATAAACATTCTGTGCCATTGATAGGTGGTTTCGGCTCTGACAGGTAAGTTTGATCACCTCGTAGAGCGTGTCCTCGTCATCGACTGCCGCTACCCCTACGAGTATGACGGAGGGCACATCAAGGTGAGTGGATTTTTAATTTTTTTTTTTTTTTTAAACAGAAGGCCAACGGTCTCTTGTTGTAAAACTGTGAAGCTTCACAAAGTGAAACCAACATCCTTACATATAAAAACTTAATTTCCTGTTAGTTTTCTGTAAAATTAATAGTTTCTCCCTGCTGTCATGCTCTGCCTTTCAGGGCGCCTTGAACCTGTACCTGGAGGACCAGGTGCACGACTTCCTTCTGCGTGCACCCATGGTCCCGTCCTGCCCAGACAAGCGCATCATTATCATCTTCCACTGCGAGTTCTCCTCGGAACGCGGGCCGCGGATGTGCCGCTTTGTGCGGGAGCAGGACCGCACCATAAACGATTATCCCAAACTCCACTACCCAGAACTCTACATCCTGAAAGGAGGGTACAAGGAATTCTTCCCGCTTTTCCAGGTTGGTCTTTATAGCCTGGCTTCCACCAAGTTGTCCAGTTCAGTACCGATGAAACTAAGTTGAAAGCTGAAATAGTCACAGGCCTGTGTCAAGCGCCACCTTTTGGGTGCTGAACAGCAGATAATGCAGATCTTCTAACAGTGGCAACCAAACTGCAAGATACAATACAGTGGGTCACACCTGTGTCTAGCGCTACCTTTTTTGTGCCCATTCCTATGGTCCATACGCCAACATAAGTGGTACAAAACAGTTACTGCTCTTTTTCACAATGGAAACACAAAAAAAACAACTGTACTGCTTTGTGCAGACCTGGACATGGCATGTATTTTCACCCTTGAAATGCTTGTTTTCTTGACTGCTCTCAGGTGTTGTATTTTATTAGTTTTGATTTCAGTCTCTGGGCGTAGTTAAGGCGGTGATTAGTTTGCTTGTATTTCTTGTCTCTTTATGACTCGTATTGCCTCCGAACTCCTACTTCTTGGAAAGTTGGGGCAGCCTTTTTGGTGCTCATCTGCTGGTCTGACTCCAACCAATGCCAATAAGGTTGTTGTACCGTCAACAACTTTTAATGACGTAAGTGTAGTGTATTCAGTGTTTCCCACAGGACTGCAGTGTATGTGTCGTGTAGGTTTGCAGGAGGTGGGGCTCGATGTTAATTTGCATAATTGGTCACAATGTTTTCTGGTCTTCACTGACTTTAAAGATAATGTACAAAGGATAGCACTCCTTGACTTAACTCTCAAACAAGGGTTCTCCTGAGTAACCCAAGCTGATGTCCTCCTGCAGACGCAGTGTGAGCCCGAGTGCTACCGGCCCATGATGGACGAGGACTTCCGTGAGGACCTGAGGAAGTTCCGCTTGAAGAGCCGCTCGTGGGCCGACGAGCGCAGCAAGCGAGACATGTACAGTCGGCTGAAGAAGCTGTGAGCGCCACCCCTCCGCTCCTTCCTAATTTTTTTCTTGTTTTAATGCAAACTCAGCTATTCACATTTAGAGCAGCACGTTGAATGAAGCAATAATTGCCGTGTTCCGTACATCCTTATGTCTCAGGACCCAGACCCACCCTGCCATCCCCCACCTTGACTAGCACTTAATGCAACCACCTAAATCAAAAAAAGTGCTTGCTTTTGTTTTTTTGTTTTTTTATATATATATATAAATACTGCCTTTTTATGTAAATTTTTAACATCCTTATTTGGTATGATTTCTGCATAACAAAAATATCAACCACACCATTTTAATAAGCGTGGGGCTTTATATTTGTATTTTATCTCCCCCACCCCCAAACCAGCCGTTCATCTCTGATCACTGCACCATATTTTTGTGCTTACGGTCTAGTAAAAACCACATACACCAAAGCAACTTGCAGTGAGATTTGTTGACGTCCTGCAGGACAGCAAGCGTTTTACAGGATGTTTTTATTTTTATTTTTCCTCCGGAATGAGACTAAACATGTCTGCCAAAATGTGTGATTTTGTTGAGTACTTTGGGCACACAGTTCTCAGGAGAGCTGCTGAATAAAAATCCAAGGTGTGTTCAGTTGCTATGCATCATGTCTGGATTATATGGAGCTCTCGAAACAAAATGTGCAGGGCCTTTGAGGCCTATTCAACATTTATTCTCAAATATTGGACCTTTTTAATGAACTATATTCAGCAGAACTGCTAAATGTGGTCAGCAGTTAACTCTAATTTCAACGAACAAAGGCGTATTTTCCCTAAATAATTTGGTGTTTTATTTAAAAAATAAAAGTGCAAAAAAATGACATCAGCAAATAAATGTCTGTGACAACTATAAAGACGAACAAGGACATAAGGACAAAACAATAACAACCACAATGACAAAGCTGTCAATGACAATCACACATAATAGCAGTCATGAAATGATGAACTATGATAGTGATCACAATGATAATACTGCATTGAAACAGTAACACATAATAGCAGTTATGAAATGAACTATGATAGTGATCACAATGACAATACTGCATTGAAACAGTCACACATAATTGTAGTAATGAAATGATGAACTATGATAGTGATCACAATGATAATACTGCATTGAAACAGTCACACATAATAGTAGTCATGAAATGATGAACTATGATAGTGATCACAATGATACTGCATTGAAACAGTAACACATAATAGCAGTCATGAAATGAACTATGATAGTGATCACAATGATAATACTGCATTGAAACAGTAACACATAATAGCAGTCATGAAATGAACTATGATAGTGATCACAATGACAATACTGCATTGAAACAGTCACACAATTGTAGTAATGAAATGATGAACTATGATAGTGATCACAATGATAATACTGCATTGAAACAGTCACACATAATAGCAGTCATGAAATGATGAACTATGATAGTGATCACAATGATACTGCATTGAAACAGTAACACATAATAGCAGTCATGAAATGAACTATGATAGTGATCACAATGACAATACTGCATTGAAACAGTCACACATAATTGTAGTAATGAAATGATGAACTATGATAGTGATCACAATGATAATACTGCATTGAAACAGTCACACATAATTGTAGTAATGAAATGATTATCCATGATAGTGAACAGAATGAAAATTACTGTAATGCACATCATTGTAAAAAAACAAACAAACAAAAAAAAAAAACTATAGTCATACTGCTGATATCACCGTCGCTGTAATACAACCAACAACATAATAACACCCTGGTTAACTCAGTGAGTAATGTGGGGAAGTACGTATGTACTGTGAGTGTGCATATGTACAGGTATCTCTGTATGTGGGGAAGACTTCATATATATAAAGGTGCAAGAATGTGTGGGCGTGTAATTGTCACTGAGAATGCATGAAAGGAAAGGGGCCGCCTTCCACCTCCCAAAGAGCCCCGCCCCAAATAGCCAGGCCGGGCCCCGGCCGCCAGAAGGCCACCAGGCCCACAGGGGCAGGCAGCACAAAGATCAGTCCAAGAGCCAGCCCAGAGAGCCAAGATCATTTAATGATTTTGTGATGTTTGTCTTTTAATTTGATGGTCATTATCAGAATAAAACACAACAATAACATTGTAGATTGTAAATACACATTTGTGAATCATTTATCATTTAGTACACTATATAAGACAGTTTACAAATGTATAAAATGTATTTGAACACAGAAAGCATGCAGATTTTTCTGAAAATAAACAAGATAACTAGCGATCCCATCACGCTAGCATCGATCTGGTTCTACCCTGTTATCGATATGATCAATATTTGGATCAATCCGTACACCTCCACTGGTGCAACTTCAGCTCAGCAAGCATCTGAAGCAGGGGTGCCGTCCTGATTCGCTCTTGCTCCCCCGTTTCAAGCTACAAACGGAGATGCAACTTTCATCTTTATTATTCTGATTACGGATGAACTAACTCAGCGGTAAGATGCTTACATCTATAACTAAAGTTATCTGTTCACGAGTAGGGGCTAGTTATGTAGAAAAAGAAGTGTATAGTTTGATGGCTTTGCTTCGTGTCATGAACTCCACTACAGAAATCAGTGTTTTCTACACGTCCGCTTCTTAAAGTATTATTTAGTGATGAAATGGAAAATGTGCTCATTGCTGAAACCTTTTCAATATGTTGCCTTGACTTTGGCTGCATTGTCTTTTGCATCATTTTAAATTCTTGTATATGGGTAATGTTTGATAGCAAATGCTAACTGGATGTAATACATGAACTGTCTCTTAATGAACGTTACATAGCTAATTTGACTGACTTATTACCCGTACTCAGGTTATGTACACAACTAATGCGGAATTCATTATTATCTTTATTGCCATACTGACTATAATTATGATATCAACTACTTTGATTACCTGTGAACTTTGAACATGTGAATGTGAAATACTAAGTATTTACAATAGCATTTCAAAGTTAGATTTTACTGTGTGTGTGTGTATATATATATATATATATATATGTATATATATATGTTTTATAAAAAGAGGTAGATCATTTTGACTTGGAACTTAAATGCTGAAAAAGTGCGTGCACCCCTGATATACATGTATAACGTACATAAATACGTACTCATATTTTTTTAATAAATGTAGTAAATATATATATTTTCTATATTTATAGTAGGAGGTAGATCTTTGGGACTTGGTCATTTTAAAAGTAGCAAGCAGGCTGAAAAAGTGTGAGCAGCCCTGAACTTAAGTATTAACTCCACAAGTCTGCTTTTCTTTTTATTTGTTTTTGTTGGGTTTTTTTTTTTTAGTTGATGGCAAAGAGCAAATATATAATAAACCACATGTGACAGGAAAGCGGTAAACATCTGTCCAGGCTGCTCACTGCGATGTGGCGAAAGAAAGCTACAGTAAGAATGGAGCGAACTCTGGAAAATGAGTTGGGTCTCTCTGTGACATGTGACCTGTCTTGTAAGACGTGTCATCAACGGGTGAGTACAGGCTGTATTGTTTTTACACGTGTATGACAGCTTAGCATTTGATTGACTTAAAACATTGACTGTACACTTAAAGGTTTTATGAAGGCTAGCTGGAACAGATCGTTTATATTTACATGATTTCCTATAGAAAAAAAGATTGTTTTCTCCTGAAGACGCCCGGAGATGAATGTCGTCCAAGAACACTCATGCGGTCATCACAGAGATGTCTGCATTACACACATTTTTCCAGGAGGTGTGTGTGTTTGTAGTAATTACACTAACGTGACAAGCAGCACTTTTGCCAGCTCTCTGCACTTTGTGTGAAAAACAATAACACAACCATATGATTTGTTTAGAATTTGAAATGATTGTGCTTGAGGTGTTGTGAGCGTGGCCTCACGTACTGTAAGCACATAATGGATGCAGTCACCAAAACAAAAGCAAAGACTGGATATGAAACAGTTGCGCTGGCAAAATGCTTCATTTCTCCCTCATGTGAGCTGTGCACGGCGCCAGTTTGTTCAAATTCTCCCTCTCAAAGCGACCTTGGGAGTGGCCTCAGCCAAGGCACGTGCCCTGCCCACACACACACACACATTCCTCCTATTGCAAGTCGTGTCCTGACTGGAGTTCAACAGGAGGCGGGAGAGGAAGTCACATGTAATAAACACGTGAGCTTGTTACTGTATGGAAGAATGACAACTGCTCCCTCCCCCCTCTGGCTCTTCGCCAGCTTCGGAGCTGCTTTGTGACAACCAGGAGCCTCCTGTTTTCTTCTAGTTCTAGAGGGAACTTAGACAAACGCAAATCAAGTTCCAGCTTGTAGCCTTCATGAACCTTTTCCTGACTAGTTTTATGTAGATGCGTGAGTCCTTGACACAGCAGTCCCAGAGAATACAGTTCTAGAAGCTCGACTTCTACAGTTCTAGATGTGCAAGCTTTCATCAACAGTATCAGCCGAGAACACTCACATCTAGAACACAATCACTGGTTAGACACAGCAGTTCCCAGAGACTGCAGTTGAAATCTCACATATAGAACTGTCCATTCTAGAACTTCAACCTCTGATACTGTTGTTTAAAACTTGCAAATCTAGAAATTTTACTTCTGAAGTTTTAAACAGCAGGCAGTATCATAGGTTAAAGTTCGAGATGTGAGTACTCTCGCATCTAGACAGCCCATTCTGGAACTTTAACCTTTGTGTCTCCAACTTGCACATCTCGAGCTGTATTGTTAGAAGATACAGCAGTCCCAGAGATTACAGTTCTAGAGTCTTAGACGCTCACATCTCACAGTGGCCTTGGTCGCTCTCCGGCCACCCCAGGGGCCACTCCCATGGCTGTGGGACAATTTTGACAAATGCGGCTCTGTGGTGCAGAACATTAGTTCAGCCTAACCGGTGTTTCCGCTTGGACGCATTTCACTGCAGCACACAACTTTTCGTGTGGAGGAGCTGTCAATAAAACAGCGTCTTGCATGAACTGCAAGCGGTAGGTAAGTTTTCCATGATGATTTTGGTCGGTTCCGGTCAAATTTTGTCACTATGTTGACTTTGACTTCGATTCTGAAGCGTGATTCAGCACATAAATATGTCAATATTTATGTGCTGTAAACCAAGGAGTCTAGAGTTAAAACAGGAGTATCCACTTCCTTATTATGTCCTGCACGTGTTTGGCCGCCATGATGGGGACCAGAATCCATAAACTATGCATTGAAAACATGTCCTTGGCACACTGCTCAGCTATTCATTGCTCTAATAAACGGTCCAAAAGTGGTGGCGGAGCTACGGGGTGGCCACTCCTGGTCGCTCTCCGGCCACCCCACTGGCCATCCAGACAATTCAGGACCATTACCCCTATGTGAGTAATGGTCTCACCTTGGCCACCCCAATAAAAAATGTCTGGCTCCGCCACTGGCATCTCAGAGGTTAGTTAACGTTCTAGATGTGAGTACTCTTGCATCTAGAACTGCCCTTTCTAGAACTTTAACTTATGATAACGATGTTGCGAACTTAAATGTAGAACTTGCTGTGAGTACTCTCGCATCTTGAACTTTAACCTCTGATACTGCCTGCTGTTTAAAACTTTCCAGATGGAAGTTCTAGATTTTCAACCGCAGTGTCAGAGGCTGAAGTAGTAATTACCTCCGTCAAGGAGATTATGTTTTTGCCAGCGTTAATCTGTTTGTTTCTGTTCAAAATAACTTGAAAGGTTCTCAATGGATTTGGATACAATTTTCAGGAGTTGTCGGAAATGGGATATGAAAGTACTGATTAAATTTTGGGGGTGATGCAGATCACGTCTGCATCCAAGAATTTTTCTAAAGGATTCTTTAACATTGCGAGATAGGACCATTTTTGGCCTTTGTCCATATAACTCCACAAAAAATGGTTCAGCCACATTGGAGGGTTTTCCAGCATGAACACCTTTTTAAGGTCATGCCACAGCATCTCAATAGGATTCAGGTCAGAACTTTGACTAGGCCACTCCAAAGTCTTCATTTTGTTTTTCTTCAGCCATTCAGAGGTGGACTTGCTGGTGTGTTTTGGATCATTGTCCTGCTGCAGAACCCAAGTTGCTTTCAGCTTGAGGTCACCAACAGATGGCCGGACATTCTCCTTCAGCAGAATTCATGGTTCCATTTATCACAGCAGGTCTTCCAGGTGCTGAAGCAGCAAAAAAGCCCCAGACCATCACACTACCACCACCATATTTTACTGTTGGTATGATGTTCTTTCTCAGAAATGCAGTGTTACTTTTACAGCAGATGTAATGGGACACAAAACTTCCAAAAAGTAAAACTTTTGTCTTGTCAGACCACAGAGTATTTTCCCAAAGGTCTTGGGGATCATCAAGATTTTTTCTGGCAAAATTGAGACGAGCCTTAATGTTCTTTTTGTTCAGCAGTGGTTTTGGTCTTGTAACTCTGCCATGCAGGCCGTTTTTGTCCAGTGTCTTTCTTATGGTGGAGTCATGAACACTGACCTTAACTGAGGCAAGAGAGGCCTGCAGTTCTTTGGACGTTGTTGTGGGGTCTTTTGTGACCTCTTGGATTTGTTGTTGCTGCGCTCTTGGGGTCATTTTGGTTGGCCAGCTACTTCTGGGAAGGTTCACCACTGTTTTCACAATTTGCGGATAATGACTCTTACTGTGGTTGGCTGCAGTCCCAAAGCTTTACATGAATTAATTGCAGTTATGTTATAAGTGGGGGAATCACTTTTTCACACATAGCCATGTAGGTTTGGATTTTATTCTCCCTTAATAATAAAAAAAATCATTTAAAAACTGCATTTTGTGTTCAGTTGTGTTGTCATTGACTAATATTTAAATGTTTGACGATATGAAACATTTAAGTGTGACAAACATGCAAAAAATGCAAAATCAGGAAGGGGAAAAAACACTTTTTCTCACCACTGTATGTTGCTGAGCAATAGACTAACGAGACTCTAAAAAAGCTCACACATACAGAATAGGCCATATACGTAGTCCCATCATGCTCATCTGTCTTGTGGTGATCAACGCTGACCTGTTGGCGCTAAAATGAGCGATGTAAACAAAGACTTGTGTGCTAAGGCGGGGCTGGCAAAACATGTTTTAGTGTTAGAAAGACAAACTTCCTGTCTGACTCAACATGGCGTCGTTACTTACTTTCCTGTCCTCATCCACAGCACACAAAAATGGAATTACCTTGTTTTTATTCGAAAGAGGCGGGCTGCAGCCTGATTGGTCAGAGCGTGTCACATGTTTTCTGCTGTTGTCATTCAGAGGAAACGTGACTCATCTGCACGAGTTGACATTTTTCACGCAGGAGCATCCTGCACACTAATAACAGTCATTTAATGTGTCAATAAAAGGCAAATAAACTAAACAAAATTAAGCTAAACTATACTAAAATTATTTATTTTATTTACATTTATATATTATTTACAGTAAAATACAATAAAATATTTTACAGTTGGCCGACATAATGTTGTAGATCCATAATATATTGGATTGTACATCGATCAACAGCTTCACCTCCAAGCACAAGAATGAGTGTCTTTTTGAGGGCGCCACTGCGCTCAGACTTGGACCGCACCAAGTGGAGGGTCAGAGGTCAACAGGACAGCGGTGGTAATGTTAACAAATCAGACCATGTGTTTTTCTTCCTTCACTGCAGCTCCTGCTACAAGAGATCTCTCAGTGTGAGCAGCAGCTGTTAGCACGGCTGCTGACTACTTTACAAACACACACACACACACAATGCATGAAGCACTTGTTTCTTTACCAGGGCCATCGGCACACATAATTCACTATAAGCCCCCCCCCCTTAAAAAGTAACTAGCAACTTCTACTCGCACATTTCAAATATTTTTATTTTCAATATATTTTTTTTGTTGAACTTTTAGGAGATTTTTAGACCAATACTTTTGCTCGAGTGCATTATTTTAGTAGTGAAATGATTGCCCGGATTACGTTAGCTGTGCCGTGCGCGCCATCTGGTGACTCAAACTACACATAGCAACAAGACGACGACAAGTCGGTCATGTGACCAAAATCCCGGAAGCGATTCGATGGGCAGCACAACATCAGAATAAACAGACCGACGAGACTTCTTAAACGAACATGGTTCGTTGTTTCATCATCCACACCGTGTGCCAGATTAACGCCCTTGCTCCAGGGGAGAGCAGGGTGCTCTACTCTCGCGTCTTCGGGCCGGACGAGGCTGTATTTCATGCCGGGCAGCAGCAGCATCTTAACCCGAAGGAGAGGCGACTTCTCTCGGCTGAGAAGCTCGCCGTGGTGGCGCGGTAAATTGGTCCTTTTTTTTCTTAATCAGTGGAGTGGACCAGAACATAACGTGATTGCGCTAGATTTTTTTGGTCTGTGTTAGAGTCAAAATATTAGGAAATCTGCAGTCAATTTGCTACAGCATTTTTTGGAAGATCATAGCACTTACTAACATCCAGTCAGACCATTTGAAGGGCATCTATGGTCGTGGTTACCAAACTTTTTAGTCGCGTACCCCTTAAGACATCTGACTGCAAGTCATGTACCCCTTACTCCTGCACATTGAAGAAACATAAACCACACAATGAAACATCTTTGTTATATTATTAAATATAAAATATGACATATTAAGTATTATTTATCTTATTTTTCAACTGCACACAGAGGCTAATCATTTCAAACTGAGAGGGTTTTAGAGGGGTAAGCTATCTCCTGGCAGTTTTGTCTTCAGTTTGGTGAATTTATTTGTATTTGTATGTGTACTGAGTATTTAAGTGGTGACAAGCTGTGGTAAACTGTGGTCTTTATGCTGTTATGCTGTGTTTGGTCTGCAGCAACATGGAAATAATCAGTGCAATGCAACCAATGTTACGCATAAAGGTAATAATTATGAAAACAAAGGCACATATCGTATGGAAATCAGGAAATTAATTCAATATTAGGCTTATTACTAAGCCGAACGGACATACAGTACACCATAACGAGCACATATAGCGTGACATTATGCACAGGACCTAACAGAATTAAACCTCACCTCTGTGCATTTACACGCATTAACATTTGTGAATAAGGATGAGGTGAAAGGAAGAATAGAAAATACATGTTTGCCTGTGCAACGTCGGAGAAAGTCATACACGTAAGTCTCAATCTGCCTCACACACGGTGTGTTCAAGGACCGTCGAACAAAGTGACCGCAATGCCCGAAGAAGACATTATTTGTGAAAGTATAAATTGACTTACACGTGCAAAATTTTTTTTTTTTTTTTAAACAGTCAGTGCATCCAGTCAACAAACAAATGACAGGCTCAAACAGCTCAGAAAACGCACCAATTAATCACAGCACCACGTCAGAAGACCAGCTCTCATATATAATAACAATGTATAATATAAACGGAAATCTTCAAGACTAAAAACTTTTAATGCATAATGTCATCTTCAAAATCACTTATTTGTTCATCTGAACGCACACAGAACAGTGAACCACTTCATGCTCTCACCTTTGTTCTGCACCGTACAACTGTGGCTGTTCACATGAGGCGTTCGAGTGCATTATGTAAATTTCAGTGTTCGGCCCTAATGTAGTGAAGGAGTTTTTAATTTTCATTCACGTGCCCCCTGCGGCAATGTGCGTACCCCACTTTGGGAACCTCGGATCTCGGGTATTTCTCGGGTATTGCTCTGGCATGCTGTGATGTACTAAGCAGCAGTAACAGTTTCTTCTTAAAGGAAAACTCTGCTTTTTTTGGAATTTTGCCCATCATCCACAATCCCTGTCAGACATGAACACACATCTTTCTCTTTGCTGTGCTTTCTATAGATATAAAAACTGATAAAAAGAGGCATCTAATTGAAGCAGTAATGAGACACACCTATTCCGCCTAGAAAGCGCGCTATTAAAACACCTCCAAAAACCTCTAACAAAGTTTGATAGTTTTATATACATGTAGTAACAGACACATTGATGATAACATGTAATACTTAAAGTATTTTGCCGAATTTGGGTCATTTTAAGCATGACTGGAACTTCCTTCCTGGGCGCCTTGATTTCAAATAGCAGCATGTACGCTTACACCTAACATGAACTTTTCCAAACTCAAAAACAAAAACAAAGCTGCAGCAGCGGCAGACTAACTTTTTTTCTCCTGGGAGCACAGTGGCACCTAACTTAAAATTTTAGGAAGGCAAGCAGAAAATTTACTGGAGCACACCGAAATCGACTTGCAAAGTAAACGTTCACATTTCCTCTCAGAGAAAAGAGAAAGGCGTGTGTTCATGTCTCACGTAAAGTTTTCCTTTAAGATGATAACTGAGGAAATGTCTTGTTTGGTCCAGGCAGGTCCACAGTGCTGTCTCCATGTCCCGGGAAGCTTCTGGGCGTCCTCTGATGGAGATGCTGCCCGGCGAGGAGGCGCTGGCTCTGCAGGAGGCCAACAGCGGGGTGGTGCGGCTCCGATCCGGAGACCCCTTTTCTGAGGAGATGAGCGCACTGTGGATTGCCGTGCAAAGTTTGGCTTTTGTGATGGTGTGCGAACCTCACGAGAACCTCATTCTGGCTGAGGGAACCCTCCGGAACCTGATCAGACACTGCCTGGAGCACCTCCACATGCTGGGCCAAGGCAGCGAGGTGAGAAAAAAGTGAACATTTTAAGAGGGCATGGATGCAAGTGTCATCAGGTACACCTCCACGTTCAAATTAGATGAAATACAGAGTTTGATTGAAGATGAAGATGTGTAGCAAAGCCTGCTAATTTCCAAAGTGGTGGGCGTATACAGGCAGGCTCATTTACCAGGGGCAGATCAGAGGCAGTATTATGTCCGTAAGAAAGGAGGTTTCACCTACAAGACGTCATGAAAAGCGAACGTTTGCACGCCTCTTCTCTCAAAAGAGCGAACAAGTGAAGGAAACAGTAGATCTCACGTTTGGTGCTCATAAACAAGCTCTGGGGACATATTAGGTACCGTAAGAATATCATTATAAAGTCACTTTTTCGTAGCCGGGGACCTTTTTTGTATTGTGACAATATAATGTGTGAATACATTGCCTGTCACGATAATCGATAAATCGATTAATCGAACGATTAAAAAAAACCCAAACAAACAAGGTTGTTAATTTTGACGGCCTTGATAAATTCTATAGTGGAATGAACAGAGAGAGTGAACTCTCCTGTCAGCCATTCAACCTCTTTGTCCCAGTACGTGGAGGCGGGGTTACTAGTGAGTGGATACAGAGACCCAGTGCTAGCAGTTAGCAAGCAAACGCTAATATGAACGAAGGTAAAAAAAGTCAAATGCCACAGCTCCAGTGTGGAGATGCAGCAGAGCCTTCGTCCCGACAGTCAAGGCTTACTGAGGCGTTTGATCGACGAAGTAAATACATAAAATGAAACAGCGCAAAATGGTATACGCTCACAGACAGTGTCGCTCGCTACAAAAGAAATGCAAACTTTCAATACGGTTGAAAAGCCAACATTTCGGGAAATTTTAGAAATGTTTGACAGACGGTACGAATTACCTGGGAGAACGTACATGCACATGTCACAAACAGCAATTCCTCAAGTGTATAACCGAGTGAAAGAAAACGTGTTGAAGGACAATCAGCAACACTGCATTTTACTGCGCCACTACAGATATGTGGCTCAGCTCAAATATGACCCGCTACATTAGTTAACAATACACTACATAACTGTGTGCGTGTGTGAGGTTTTTTTTTTTGTCTTAACAGAGACACGGACTATACAGGCACAGGTACACTATACTTGAGTACCATCACAAATTGTGAATTACACCTCATGACAATAATTATAATGAAAAAATGGTCTCAAAGATGTCGATAGTATTGATTATCGGCGATAATTTGTAGCACAATCATCAACCAGCAAAATTTGTTATCGTGACAGGCCTATGTGGGGGACAAAAAATCTCTTATTTCACCTTGTTCAGGTTCTACTGAAGAGCAACCGCATCGACGTTCTCCTTAGTCGTCTGCTTCCTCACGGCCAGCTACTCTTCCTCAACCACCGCTTTGCTCAGAGTCTGGAGAAGGACGTGTTGGCCGACATGAACAAATGAGCATGGTGATTGGCTGACTTGGTGCCGCCATGTTGGACCAGCAGACCTCCGCTTTGAGACTCCTTGCTAGCTTTTGTAGCATGCCACAGAGCTACAGCTACATGTCCTCAGTACTGATTGGCTGAGAAGAAGAAGAAGAACAGCCTGCTAGACGCTGCAGGAGGTCTGTATGTATTTGTGACTCTATGCACAGCACATTATACTGTATGTGTCACATTAAAGCAGCGGCAACACAGGTGATTAACATCTGAAGTGTTACCATGCTGACAGTTTTAATATGCAACTGTCAGTCTGTCTTTGGAGTGTAAAAAATGATAACTTTAACTGAAACTTTAAATAACCTGGTTGATGCAGCAAGACAGTTTAACACGGCAATATGTCTCATTTTCCCACATTAATAAGTACAAATAAACCAGTTTATAATTAAACTTTAATCTTCAAATATTGAATTATAGAAAATAATAATTGTTAGCAAAAAACCCCCAAGTAAACCATATAACCAATAATAATTTTCAATTAAAGTAAGTTAATTAAAATCCCCGTATGATCAGTTATGCATCCATCCATATTCTATACCCCTTCTCCTCTTTAGGGTCACGTGGGCATGCTGGAGCCTATCCCAGGTGACTTCGGGCGACAGGCGGGGTACACCCTGGACTGGTCGTCAGCCATTCACAGGGCACATATAGACAAACAACCATTCATACTCACATTCATACCTATGGACAATTTAGAGTCACCAATTAACCTAACATGCATGTTTTTGGAATGTGGGAGGAAACCGGAGTACCCGGACAAAACCCACACACGCACGGGGAGAACATGCAAACTCCCAAGGGAGAATCGAACCCAGGTCTTCCCGACCTCCAGACTGTTACTGTGTTGGCCAACATGCTAACCACTAGACCACCATGTGGCATGATCTGTTATGAAAGGCTCCAATCTGGAGGATCTATCTATGCTACAATGCAGGACTTGACCGCTAGAGGGCAGTGTGTCGCCATCCAGGTTGAGAGCTGACAAATGCATCAAAAAATAAATAAAAAGCATTGACTAAATGCTTTGCTGTGACTTGCAAACAGTCGGAAGTGAGGCTTGCCGACATCAAATAAACAGTTTGTTTTCATGTGCAGTTTGTAATTACGTCCAATTAATGACGCGCGCCGCAGGAAGTTGTTTCTTAAACAGCTGTTTAGATTAAATGGATGAGTGGCTGGCAAGCGGAGATTAAAATCACACTTTTGCTTCCCTCCCTTTTCCCTTCTTCTCTGTGACACTGCAGCATGCTGCATGTCACAACTGCGCATAAACGCTTGGATGAGAAGGCTGGAAAGTTCTTTAGGGGGGTAAAGCTGCCTGTCACTATTATAAAAGGTTTATTAAATGTACAGGCAACGTTTGAAATCATAGTTTAACATTCTTAAGTGCCATACAAGCGTAAAAAGAAGTGAAGCAGTGTTAATAGGAGAAATGTTAACTTTGCTAACAAGGGATTACGCGTGTGGTGACTCATGTCACTTCCTGCCCCTATTCTTCTTCTCTACTTACACAAAAAAGCCAAAGAAAAAGCAAAAAGTTGACCCTTTGATACTCATTGAACTCGGCTCTTGTTTTTGCGTTGGCGGTTCGAGCTAGTAATTTACAAGTCAAAGATGACGGGAGGGCTCTGCTGTTTTTAAGGATTTACTGTAATAGCGTAAGTTAACGATCCTCTGTGTGACAGGAGCACTCTGCTGTTTTTGAGCATCTACTGCCAAAAACACTAGTTAAAGATCCTCTCTTGGGCAGTAGCTCTTTGCTGTTTTTAAGGATCTACTGCAAAATGACAGTCAAAGATCCTATTTATGATAGGAGCCCTCTGCTGTTTTTGATCATCTACTGCCAAAACGCTAGTTAAAGATCCTCTATTGGACAGTAGCTCTTTTTAAGGATCTACTGCAAAAATGCCAGTCAAAGATCCTGTGTACGACGGGAATGCTCGGCTGTTTTCAAGGATCTATCTACTGTGAAAAAAATGTCTGGTATGACGGGGATGTGTTGCTGTTTTTAAGGATCTACTGCAAAAACACTAGTCAATGATATTGTATATGACGGAAGTGCTCTGCTGTTTTTAAGGTTCTATTGCAAACATTCCAGTCAAAGATCCCCTATATGACAGGAAAGCTCTGCTGTCTTTAAGGATCTACTGCAAAAACACCCATTAAGGATCCCAACTTTTTTTCCCACGGACCAGCTCGTGTTCCCACAAATCTGGGGCGGGTCCAACATTATAGAGATGTAATGTTTCTTATTTAATATGTATTGTGTAAAACTAAGACAGTAACAACATCAAATTAAAAGCACAAAATGAATACAGACCCACCATCCACCAGTACGAGCCTGGAGGCTTTTTTTCCAGAGAGAAGATTATTACGTTGCTGTTTGATGTGTGTGGTAAAAGGAAGTGTGCTGGCAGTTAACTTGAGGTTGTGCACCAACAAATATGCACATTATCGCTCGATAACATCATCACAACTCACCTTTCTGCATTCCCACGTAGTATCAGCATTTGAGACCAGGTGAAAGAAAAACGGTGAAAATACAGTACAGTAGTCTATCTGTGCAGTGTGGGAGAAAGCACACGCACAATGGTGCATTCAAGGACAATCGTGGGACGGATCGCCGCTCGCATCAGACATCATACACATGCAAAAGCTATGGGATATGTATCTGTGTATTATTATTAAAATAATGGCCCATATTTCCAAAATTGATATGCATTCATATCAAATTGCTGATGCTCTATGTACAGAAGCGCTCTGCTGTTTTTAGGAATCTTGTGCAACCACAACAAGAGCAGGGCTATCTCTTTGCCGGTCTGGTGTTATTCAATGGCCCGCGTGCTGCCAGTCGGACAGCAGAAGAAGAGATGGAGCATGTGCATAAAGTGTGCAGTTGATTGGATCTGGGACATTTTCAGGCTCACAAAACATTCTTTTGTGGATTCCCCAAAAACGTTTCAGGGTGGACAGGGCTTCTTTACCGTTGCCCTCGTCCCACCCCGCCCTGACATCCCCTCCTCCTGAGAGGGATGATGGGTCCAAAGCCGACAATGTCACAGTCCATCTCCATCCCGTCTTCCCTTCTAGCAGCAGCTGCCTGAAGCTCCAACAAAAGAAGAAAAAAACATTTTTCTCTCAAATGTGCAGAGTGGTCATTGAATACGCACGCTTTAAGGACTTTTCAGGCTAATATTTCTCCTTCTCGCGCATCATTAGACGTCTATTGTACCAATGTGGGGAAAATGTGCTGGCTCCCCAGCTGGGACAAGGTATGAATTTCAATGTGAGGCGACGACTCCTTCACTGGAGCTCTGTAGTGGGGCATTAGGTGTGAAATACCTCCTCACTGCTGCACTTCATGCCCTCACATTTCACATTATTCCTCACATGGGCTAAATCTGAGCAAAGGGATGCTCGGCGGTGACCACCATTAACGTCAACAATATCCGCATCCTTCATACTTCATGCAATAAAGCAGCAGTCAGTAACACTGGTTAGCTCTGCCTTAGCGTGAGGTAGGATTACACAAAAAACACCTAAATTCTATGAAAATCACTGCAGATCGGTTATATTTTGGTGCAGATCTGGACAAAAGTGCGGCTCAAGGCATTCATTGTCATCCTTCGAGTCGCTCCAGCATGAAAATGGCGTCATCCAGTCTGCCCACTGTTCCAGGAAGGTGTCCGCTAACTATCTGAAAACTGAGAAATAAACCAAACATACACTGCTCTGCTAATTTCATTTCTATTACGTGTTGTTCGTTTTTGCTTCAGGGCTACTGTTGTCCATCATAATAACATCTAAATATAAACTGCGAGTGGTGCACATTTTTTACACGGTAAAGTAACAGCTCTTGTCTGTGTGATAACATTTTCTCTTCAAACAACACTAAACACAAACGTTAGCAGCTGATGCTATTGCCACCAACCATGCCAACCATGTTGTAGTCACGATGCTTTACTTTACTTTACTTTACTGTTCTCTTTACTTGTCTTGCTTGCTTGCTGCTGTAACAAGTAAATTTCCCCGCTGTGGGATAAATAAAGTACATACAATACAACAGCCAACAGCAGGTGTCCAGGCTGGTCAGCCAGTATTGGAGACTTCCAAAGACCGGTCACCGTGGCAACAAGAGAGCGGCTATTTCTCTTAATACAAGTCATCATAGCATACACATTATATTTCTTTCAGTTAACTGTATTCATAATGTGCCTTTAAAGTTCTTGTTGCGTTTCTGCCATAATGCAGCTAATATATGTGGAATTTTTTGTAAAACATAGCAACAAACCTGCCAAAAAAAAACAGCGCATCTTCGCGTCTATCAGAATAGAAAGTAGCTCTCTTTTAGCTTCTCTAATCTTACATTTACACTTTTTAAACCCATCCGTCGCAGCCCTCAAATGTTTAATTCCCTGCAACCAAAACAACCTTTACTTTCATATTCATTCTATTTGTTTTTAATTAGCCAAGAAAAGACCATAAAGGAGGTGCTGTTTGCCTTCAGTGGCATCACCTCTGTCGTTTAGATTATTATCATAGAGCTACATGACTTATGGGTCTTATGACTGTCCTGTGGTCAAACACCATCATAATCTCAAACGAGATCATATTTGTTGAGAGTGCTGGCTGTAAAATGTTACAGCCTCCCCCCGCCCCGCAGTAAATTAGCATTTATGGTGAAATGGCAGCGAGGCGGTGTGCTTTAATGGGCCGTAGCCTTCCTTGACTGCGCGTCTCTGAGCTTTAAGGACGACGTCCAGCCAGGCCCTAAACCTCTGTACGCGCTCCCTGTCACACTTGGATCTAATACAAATGAGCAATAAATACGTCCTTGTTGATTTTAGGAGTGGTAAAGGTTTGTCTTTATTTTGAAAAGGCTTCTTTGTCACCTCCCTGCCCAATTAAAGCTGTTTTGTAATTTAGTTTTCTTCATTGCTTTGCTTTTTATTACCCAAATGGATTGTTTTTTCCTCATAAAGTTAAGGAAATGTTGTGGATACAAGCAGAGGAAATGGGATTACGTCTCACAGCTGGCCTGGAAACGCCTTGGAGTCCTCCTGGTGGACCTGGAAGAGGCGGTCGGAGACCGGAAAGTCTGGACATCCCTACTGAGACTCCTGCCCCCGCGACCCGGATAAGCCGAAGAAAATGGAATGGAACTTAGACATTGTCCCACTTATTTCACTCAAACAATGAGATTGTCTTATTCATTAAAATACACAGTAATCCCTCGTTTATCACAGTTCATTGGTTCGAGATCCGATCGTGATAAGTGAATTTACGCAATGTAGGATTCCTTCTTTGTAAATGGAATATTTTGATAGTTCGAGCACAGACAACCTGTTTACGACCGTCTAAATATATGTTTTCAACATTATTAGAGCCCTCTAGACATGAAATAACACTCTTATAGTCACCTTTACACTCGTATTACCCAGTATAGTAGACATAATAACAGAAAATAAGACATATTAGACATAAATAAGACATAACATAAGAGCCTCTCTGGACAGCGTACTTCCTGCGATGGCTATTGTCTCATCAATGTAACATTACTGACACTTAGTGACCAGTGTAGAATACTACATATTATGTCTTCTGAATGCCTTATACTTGTATTTTGTTCATTTAGCCATTTGTATGCTTGAAATGCTTCATTTAGGCCAAGAATACCTAAAATTTGATTAAATATGTATATTTGTGATAAATAATGGGCCGTAGTCAACCACAAAACAGCGATAATTTATTAATGAATTTATTCTGAAAAACTGATTTGAACTGCAGAGTGGCGGGGGACGACTGGAAATACAAAAATATGCAATATGTAGTGATTTAGTATGTTATTATGAATGAATTCAGATATTAATTTGGGATCCAGAAAGCTACATTTTGTTTTAAAAAAAATAAAGAAAAAAGAAATAAATATATACTGTATTGTTTTGTATAAATAAATGTGATTTAAAAAAAATATTTTTGCTGGAACCAATTCTAATTATGTTAGATTGAGTAAATTAGATAATGATTGTATTTTGTTTTTCTTTTATATACACTACATTAGGGCTAGATTACGTTCTAATGTACATTTTGTACATTAAAGATGATAAAAGCAATTCCATGTAAGTTAATATAAGCTAAACTATCTGAACAAAACATCCACATCTTAGCTTTGTGTTAGCATACCATTACTTTAATACAATCTAACTATCTAAAGGCCGCCAGGCCGCAATTTGGACCCCCCTGCCGTAAATGTTTTGTATTGTATTGCTCTGAATTGTTAAGACACTTTATCAATAAAGATATATGAGGAACACAGAAAAAAGTGTGCATGTGTCTTTAAGGGCGGGAGGGACTCTGTCCTAACGTTTTTGAAGGGAAATGATGGTCACAAGTGATTAAATAAAGTGTGAATTTTTAAAATGGTTTTTGGACTGCGTTACACAATCCCGGTGAGTTGAATAAAATATTTAAATAAATGCCTACATTTCACATGTATTTACCAATGCATCACTTCTGTAATTCGGTCGACAAGTCGTTACAAAGGCAGTAAAGCTTTGTTTGAGTGACACTGGTGCTCAAGTACTATTCTGTTGAGCTTGCATCCAGTTGAGAGAGATATTTTAATGTTTTTTTAATGCCTAATTTAGCTTGCCATATGCGGCGTCACTTATCCATGCTGAGAGGCGTGTCTAAACGTTTGACTGGCAGTGTATACCATAGACATACACATATACTGTATGTAGACGCCGCATCGAGCGCTGAGCTGTACGTCAACTTCGCCGCCATATTGGATGTGTCCAGGCTGCACTGTAAATGAATAAATGAAAAAAACATTGAAGTTAATTAATATTTGGTGCCTAATTGTTGCCCAAATATGTCAGTGCGTGTGTGAATGTATAAACAAGACGCATTAACTTAAATTTCTTTCTAGAAAAGCGCTTTATGAAAGTAAGTACATTTACTTGTATTCATTTACAGCGCAGCCTTGACACATCAAATATGGCGGCGACGTTGACGTGTCACAGCAGTGAACAAACCCGCTCCACGCGGCATCTCTATAGTATGTCTATGGTGTATACTTGATGCACTACCTATTTTTGGGCCATTAGAGGGAAGCAAAGCAACCAGTCCTAACCTATTCCTCTTAAATGGTTACATTGTGCTGCTTAATTAACTGTTGTTGACTCTACTGCTTGCAGGAGCTAACGTTTTATGCCGTGGACACACTGTGATTGAGCTATTATGCGATTAGAATGCTTAATTACAAACGCTGCAGTCTTTGTTATGCGTGAAAGCAAAGTTTGCTAGCTCTTGATGATCTTTCAGTCAATTTGCGGCCTCCTCCTATGTAAACACGTCTGGCATCTCTGGCCTTACGTGTCGCTTTAGCACAGTCTATTTAACTGCATCAAGTCAGCCGGCGTCACGTGGCGCTTTATGGCATGCCAGAGGCCCAGGCGGAGGCAAACACAGTGCAAAAGTGCCTCATTACGGCTGCTTTCCAAATTAAATGGGCGAGATGTATTATTCATTTGTTTGGAATCCCCAGCGAGCAAGGCCAAGCAGGACATGGGAAAACGGGAAGCGTGAGGCTTCCTCTCCAGCTAGGCACTTTTAGCGATGGATTTTAATGCATCGGGGCCCGCAGGCAGCACCCACCGCAACCTCACATAAATTACACAACGTCTTTTTCGCCTGCTAATAGCGTCTTTGCAGAGTCCACAACAATTAGTTATGCTCCTCGCCCGTTCCAAATGCACCACAGGACTTCATTAGTGCACACGCTGCGTTCAATGTATGGAGGGTGCAGTTACTTCGCTAACATGGCCACGCACAATGAAATGCATAAACATGCACATATGCATATTGTCATATAACATGAAACATTCATGTTGCTCTTTTGGGTAACCTCTGCCACGATATGAATTTGTTCATCCTCCTGTTTGAAGAGCAAGTTTTCTTCTTGTTCCCAATAATAATCTCTTGCTGAATGGTCACTTGTTGCTGGGCAGAGTTCACAGGCCTCAACAATAACCTACTAATAGGCCAATGAAAATATTTGCAGTTTCCTATACATTCATTTATTTGTGGTGGCCCGCCACAAATACATTTAGATTACCACTGATAGTTTTGCCGCTAACTTTTTTCTTTCTTATATTTGGAGCTACCTGTTTGCCCGTGCTCATCAACACATTATAATTACAGCTCAGTACAGTAGATGGCACCGTAACACACCTCATACACACATACCACAACTGACTTGGTGGTGCATTATAACACATCTGTTGATCAATACACTAGGTCCCCAACTTACGAACACCCGACTAGCGAACACTCGCGGATACGAACACAAGCCCTCTGGTCTATATTTTATTTTATTTTGTTTTGTAGTCGCTCAATCAGTCTTTATACTGCTACTGTACATGCTTGACCAGTAGAGGGCACTGTGACACTGCTAATGGGACCAACAGAGGAAGCCATTTGAGCTAATGAGACCCACAGAGGAAGAATTAGACGCTGGGGAGATAGAGTGTAAAGCTAAATGGAAAGCTAAATTGTAGCTGTAAGATACAACCTGGACAGAGCGTGTGATTAAAGTTTATGAAGAGTTAATAGTCCTGCTTAATTCTACACCACCCACAGAACACTACCTCTTTTAGAAGAGTCTAACAACGATGACGATTTGTCCTTTTTTTCAATAACTCCTCCTCCTCCTCTACCACCACAACGACGTATGCTCGACCACTCCTCTTCAAAGGTAAATAACATTTATCATTACGTATTATTATATCATTTTTATTGTTTTTTTCATTAATTATCCTGGTTTAATATTACTACTGCATCCAAACTCATATTTACATACATACACATATACTGTATATGTATACACGTACATGTAGTACCTATATCATTGGTAATATTACCTTTTCCCCTACTTAAGAACAATTCGACATTAGAACGGTCGTCTGGAACCAATTGTGTTCGTAAGTTGGGGACTTAGTGTATTATGAGATACGTATTCGATGCACAATGACGTGTACATGACATCATCTTTAAAATCAGCGCACACTAACATGGAGTCCAGGAGACATCGTAAATGTTGTATTTAATTGCCCGTAGGGCTGCAACTAACGATAATTTTTTTATGAACCAAATACAAACAGTTACTGGTTTGGTCCGCATCATATCAGAAATGTGTGTTAAAAATGTGTTAAATGGGTAATTAATTAATCAGCGATTCATTGGTTAATTGTTGCAGCTCTGATTGCCTGTGCACGTCATACGCGCATCTAGCGCTGCAGGTAACGACAAGGTTTAAAAACATGAGATAGTGTCACACATTTCTTGTGACATAAACCAAAAGGCTCAGTTTTACCTCGCCACACACAAACACTGTCCACACGGAAACGTTTTCACATCAAAGCGGCAAAATATTTTAGCATTTCATCCTCTCATCCACACCGGAATGGCGTTCCGGGTGACCTGAAGTGGTATTTTTTCAAAGCAGCTTCCAGAGCGGGAAAATCTGAAAACGCTGGCTCGTCGTTTCCGTATGAACTAGCAAATCCACAACAATTTAAAAACGGTGACGTCACTGCCCCGTCGCCATCATGTGACCAGAAGTGAGCTTTAACGACAAGCCAAGACATTCTCCCGGTACTTTCTTGCCTTATACGGTAATCCCTCGCTTTTCACGGTTAATGGGGACCAGAACCCCCCGCTAAATGTGAAAAACCATGAAGTAGGATTTGCCCTATTTTTGAATTTTTGTGTGTGTATATGGGTACCAAAATGTTTAAAATATGTAAACAGTATTTATACTTGACATATTTGAGACAATGATAACAACAGTACACGTTTTTACTTACAGCTTGAACTATAAAACCTTATACAGTAATTAACATTCATCAACATTGCCTTCTGAGAGACGCAAACAGGCTTGTGTTGGTGGCGGAGGAGAGGCTCTTACTTGACTCGGAGAGGCTTTAGATTCACCGGGAGACTCTTCTGCTGGAGGCGCTGACGGTGCAGCTGGGGTTTTCAACTTGGAGAAAAGCATGGTGATCGGTAGTTGTTGTCTTTGCTTTTTCTTTTGTTTCCAAATTTCCCTGTACGAGGACATAACCCCGTCAACACGATTGCTAAACTCGACGGCTCGAACCATATTGTCGTCAATGTCCTGTGCAAATCGTTGCATTGCCCTTGCCATGTTGCACAACTGTTGCAGCTTCTCCAGGGTAAGGCCACGCTTGTCAGTTTCTTCTTTGTTTTCTTCCTTACTTGCAGACTTTGTCATCTCAAGGAGCTCTTCATCTGTCAGTGGGTCCGAGTGGCAATCGATAAGGGCGCTGACGTCTTCTTCCATCATGTCGACAAATCCTTCATCCCTTACGATGCGAGCCAGCCTCACCGCCTTCTCCACCGCGGGTGATGAACTTCGTCAGGAGTGAATCCTGGATAGTCGTGCACTACGTTCGGCCATAATATCTTCCAGCTAGAATTTATGGTCTCACTTTTCATGTCCTTTAATGATATGATATGAGACAAACATGAGGCAATGTCGTAACTACGCCAGTATGCTTTCAAGGTGAATTCTTCATTGTCGTCGTTAACTGCCGAGATGAGGCCCTCCATCGTGGAGCGAGTGTAGAGTGCCTTAAATGCATTGGTTGAGTTAGAGATGTGGTGTTCGGGAGCAGAAACTGTATCTGCACCCCGTCATATTGCAGGTCCGTTGCATGGCCTCCTGCACAGTCCATCAGGAGAAGGACGTTAAAGGGGAGGCCCTTTTCAGCCAGATACAGCTTCACCTGGGGAATGACGCAATGGAGGAACCAATCGAGGGTCAGAGCTTTCGTTATCCATTCTTTGGAGTTATGCATCCAGTACACGGGCAGCAGAGCCTTATTTTTGTTTTTTCACGCCCGTGGATTTTTGGCTTTATAAATAAGGCCTGGCTTAGGCATAAAACCTGCAGCATTGCCACACATAATGACAGTAACACGGTCCTTTTGGGGCTCGAAGGCTGGCCTCTTTACTTCATCCTTGAAGAGGAATGTATGTGAAGGCATCCTCTTCCAAAAAAGGCCTGTTTCATCCATGTTAACAACAATCATTGTTAGCAGAGGAAGCCTCACCAAACAGAGGCACGCTTCTGAGGCTGTAACTTTTTTTGAAATTTTTCGAACCAACCTTTGCTGGCTGAAAAGCGTCGTCCTCGAGGAGGCGAATCACTCCTGGCAGCGCGAGTACTGGCTTGAGGTTCGTCAGGTTCGTCAGCACCTTCTTCAGCCTCTTCATTGTCGTCATGGTCGTAGAGAGCTTTCGCCTTTGTCCTGATCATATTAGCGTCCAAACTCACTGTCTTTTTCCTGCAATCAGCAATCCACAGCCAATGCAGCTTCCATTTTCACAATTCTCTTATTACGTGAAGTTACCACACGTTTCGCTTCCGTATTGAAGATTACTGAAGCAGTTTTGCGGATGTTTGCTTCATCTTACTTGATGTACCGCACTGTCGATTCATTCACGCTGTAATGGTGAGCCACGGATGCATAACGTCTGCCCTCTTGGAGCATATCTAAAAGTTTCACTTTTTCCCTGATGGTGATCATCTTCTTCTTCATCTTGGGCTCCCCGGAGGAAGCTTTCGCAGTGGCACAGCGCTTAGGCGGCATTGCAAGGGCTTAACTCATCAAAAAAAGTTATCGCTTAAACAAAAACGGTTATCGCGAACGCAACACCAAGATACAGTATGCTAGACAGTCAACAGCGTGGATGAGGCGGGCGAGACACAACAAGGGAAGATGCTGCGATGACGCGCAGCCAGTCAGCTCACGGGGTAAATCCACTCGTGCTCATCGTGCTCTCATTGGTGGATGTCATGCCGAAAACCAATCACGCGCCTTGTCTGAGTGCCCGTGGCATGTACAGTACAGTACAGTACAGTACAGTACAGTACAGTACAGTACAGGCGTGTACAAAGCCTCTGAGTCAACTCATCTCTTTGTTTGGCATGCAGGGAATCGTTTTCACTCATTTATCCGTTTTGCATCATGGCCAACTATGTACCACCCTGCAGACCAAATGCCACAGATAGATTGCAGTCCTGTGGCAAACTTTGTAAGACACACCACAACTGAATGTCTGCACTGTGATAAATATGAAATGCATATGACTAAGAATGTATGCTGACTGTTTGTGTGGACCACCAGCATTGTCTCAACTGCTTTTAAAGAGCCTCTGCAGTAGCGAAACCTTCACACTGATGTGTTTTTCGGCGCCAACCCAGGTGGACCGGCATCCCAGGTCCGCCGTCACAAGGCGAATGAATCAAAGTGGGGGTTATGTGGCCTATAATTCCTGTACCTGTACTGTATATACTTGTATTGCACTGGACGACTCCTCTGAGCCCCTGTTGATGCTGCTGACTGTGATACTACATGTGAGAAACTACATTGAATTGGGTTACTACTCAAATCAATTATACTTCTGTTTAATTACAGCTCAACAGGATATTAGTTTCATTGAAAATCATCTGCCGATAAAACAATTACCCAATCAATTAAAAGCTTAATTGGCGATAAATGCTGAGCTGTCATACTTAGGCCACGCCTCCCAGCGTGTTCTCGCTAAATGAAGCCATTTCCTGTGTTGCGCGTTCTGCGTCAGAGAAGTCGTTGTGTGACATTAATGGCATCGATTTCCGTTAACGCAGCACGCACGCCGTCGCTTGACCTCCTCCCGCACGCTCAATACGTGGGGGGCCGCAATTAGCCACCCAAAGGTAATTTCAATCAATTTCAATTTCACCTCTGAGGAGGCCATTGAGAACATAAGGGGTTAATCAGCCCCCGGCGCCACTGATTGGTATTGCTCACCCGTTAATTAGGGTGACTGATTGGAGGCGGCATAGGAGTGAAGAGGAAGGAGGAGTGTTTGTTCCCTTGTGTGTCATGTAGATTGTTCCCACAAAGTTGGACGTACTGAATTGTCTAAAATGTCTTGATAAGATGCAGGATTAAGATTCAGGGACAGCTAAGTTCACACTGTCAATACCATGTTTGCAAGACGTTTGGATTGCGAAATTTGGACCCAGACCAGCTGCCAACCTGCCGACGATTTAATGACCCGATTCTTGCAGTATTATCTCTCTCTCTCTCACACACACACACACACACACACACAAACAAATATGAGCATATGTAATTCTTTCACAGAAGTGTAAATTACATTTTTTAACATGTTCATGTAACATGTCGACTGTTTTAACATTATTAGAACATGAAATGACACCCATACAGTCACCTTCACACTCATATAACTCTATATAGCTGATATTATCAGAGACAAATAAGACATTTAAGACATAAATAAGACTCATTACCTTGGCTTGGGTTGCGAGGTAATTCAAACCTGCAATAAAAGCCTGTTGTTTGGGCGATCAAGTCTGGTGCTTGTGTGTATTTTTGTTCATTTAGCCATTTCTATGCTTGAAAATGCTTACATTTGCTTAAATATGCATATTTTGACAAATTATAAGCCATATCCAACCATGAAACAGCACAATTTGTTTTCATACAGTGGAACCTTAATTAGCGTCCGCCCCGGTTAGCATGTTTTTTGGTTAACATCGAAATATGGCGCGCGTTTGGAAGGTTTTTAATACACTGCATGAAAATGCCCTCCATTGTTAGCATCCTATTAGCTAGCGAACAAAATGGCAACCGGACCGGAAGGTGCATCGCAAGTCTATGATGTCATCAGCAATTCACTCTCAAAAATGTTAACACAAAACACGTTTTTTATAGTTTTGTTATAGTTGTGCATGCATAAAACAATTCTACATGCATATCAATTACAAAGGAAAGGGCTCAATGAACATTTAAGGTTACTTTTATCTTCAATGAAGACGACTGTTCCCAAAGTCACGATGTGGCAGCAAGACACCACACAGACACCATCTTTCTGTTTTGTCACAACTTATTTCTTGAATTCAATAGTGTTTCTCACCTTCTTTATCAAAATGCTGGCACCTGCAGCTTTCTTTGACTCCATTTTGGGCTACAGTATTGAGGTGAGAAACACCACTGAATTCAACTGAAGTCAAAACAGAGAGGTGGTGGTGGTGGTGGTGGTTGATCTCGCCGCCACATCATGTCTTTGGGAACAGTCGCAAGAACGACATATTCAAAGAAGGTAAAAGTAAGCTTAAATGTTCATTTATCCATTTCATTCATCATTTATACGTATTTACAGTCGTCCCTCACGACATCGCCGTTTGAACATTGCTCCCTCACTCTACTGCGGTTTTTAAAAAATGAATGAATTATTAAATGTTCGCTGTTTCGTGATTAGCTATGGCCCATTATTAGTCCAAAAAGATTGAAATACAAGTTATATGTAGTATTCTGGCCACAAAGCATTGATGAGACATGGCAATACATCACATTACCTTCACACTTCATGTAGCCAGCCATGGCATGTCTGACGTGAGAGAGTGAAAAAAAGTTCTCCTATGTGTGGACGTGGTAAGTTTTTGGCTTCTTATTTATCTTTCTTCCCCACTCTGTTTGAAACCCTTTCTTAAGTTTAGAATAATTACATTGGAGGCTAACTAGTTAGCTCGCTAGCATGCATTGCAGCCGTTTCCGTCTGTCACTGCGCAATACGTACAGTACCCGGAACGCAATCGGTTCTACGCATGTGCAGAACGCGTCTACATCCGGTCGGTCTAGTTTTCGGCAGTCACATGTTAGGCATGTGTAATGTACGCCATCCGTCGATCTATTTTACGGCAGCAAGCAATATACGCCCCCCCCCTCCACTCCCAAAAATGTTATTAAGATAAATAGAAATTTGAGAAACATAATCAATCTTTTTTCCTTATTTCCTTATATTATATGGTGCAAGTGGACAATTTATAAGCCCTTTGTTCCATAAATTATTTTACGTTTTTTTTCACCATATGCTAGGAAGATATGTTTATTTCCCCATTTAAAAAAAAAAAACTCTAGCTGAATCCTCTAGATGAATCCATCATCGCACTCTGCTTATGGTTGTTTGCATTGAAATGTAACTGCATTTTAAGTGTTTTATTCTATTTCTTTATCTATGTTACACGCAACCGGATATGACGTTTACGTCTGCGCTACGTGCATTGCGTAAGTGTTTATTTACATAGCTCAGTCTTGGTGGATGTCATAAGACGATAGAAACATCTCCATGCTAAAGAAGTCTTTCAACAAGAGTCACTCTTAAAATAACCTCCTAATATATCACATATATGAAGTATGGTTAATGACCATTTGTGTTCATACATTTAAAAAATAAGAACTACCACAATACGTGACGTCCCAGAAGAGCTGTTGTAAAATTAGCTAAAGGAGGAAGTGACGACACAGTCTCTTGCATCCCTGCAGTGGCCCCATAGCCTGCGCGTTTTTGTACAGGCTGAATTGTTTGTTCAATCTGTTCCATACGGTAATTCCACGTACTGATATGCTGATTGTTTTTAGTGTTGTACGTGCGAATAAGAGTTTTAAATTGAATTTTTCTCCAAAGACATATTTCTGCTCTTTTGTTGAGATGAATTGTTGTAATTGTGTAGAATTGTTGTAATAGCACAGGCTACACAGTAGGGGTGCATGTTTTGACAAATTGTCACCTTTTGTTAGGAGTAGAGGAGTTGTTTGTTAATAATGAATAATGATAAAGATGCATGAGACTGTAATATACTTTCTGGTACACAACCAGATGATAGACAATGGCTTTACCTTTTCTTTTATCATTACAAAATTGGCAGTTGTATGTATGATACACGGTGGGGTGAGAAAGTGTTTGCCCCCTTCCTGAATTCTTATTTTTTTGCATTTGTTTTTCACACTTAAATGTTTCAGATCATCAAACAAATTTAAATATTAGTCAATGACAACACACCTGAACACAAAATGCAGTTTTTAAATGAAACTTTTTATTATTAAGGAAGAAAAAAAAAATATCCAAAGTTACATGGCCCTGTGTGAAAAAGTGGTTGCCCCCTAAACCTAATACCTGGTTGGGCCACCCTTAGCAGCAACAACTTGCAATGAGTCTCTTACAGCGCTGTGGAGGAATTTTGGCCCACTCATCTTTGCAGAATTGTTGTCATTCAGCCACATTGGAGGGTTTTCCAGCATGAACACCTTTTTAAGGTCATGCCACAGCATCTCAATAGGATTCAGGTCAGGACTTTGACTAGGCCACTCCAAAGTCTTCATTTTGTTTTTCTTCAGCCATTCAGAGGTGGACTTGCTGGTGTGTTTTGGATCATTGTCCTGCTGCAGAACCCAAGTTGGTTTAAGCTTGAGGTCACCAACAGATGGCCGGACATTCTCCTTCAGGATTTTTTGGTAGACAGCAGAATTCATGATTCCATTTATCACAGCAAGTCTTCCAGGTCCTGAAGCAGCAAAACAGTCCCAGACCATCACACTACCACCACCATATTTTACTGTTGGTATGATGTTCTTTTTCTGAAATGTGCCGTTACTTTTACGCCAGATGTAATGGGACACACACCTTCCAAAAAGTTCAACTTTTGTCTCGTCAGACGACAGAGTATTTTCCCAAAGGTCTTGGAGATCATCAAGATGTTTTCTGGCAGAAGTGAGACGAGCCTTAAAGGGATACTTCGGACATCCCCATCAGCATTGTAGCGACTTACCCCCCACTTGGTCTCCTAAATCCAGTTCTGGCCATATTTCCGTGATGAAGAACGTAGTTCGACTTAGTTGAGTCAAATGTCAAAAGTAGACATTTTCACCGTTAGTGGGTGGTCTCTAAAGGTAACCTCTGTGGGTTGTGGAGCTCTACTGTACTCTAATGTAACCTTGTATGCATGTCCACAATAAAGTAAACCTATACCATTACCATCACCATTTATTGGAATAAAAACATAAATTATACAGGTGAGTATCAAAACAAAGCACTTTTGTAGCCTTTAGGCTCTTTAACGCCACCATATTTTCCCTCAAGCTCAGCAAAGATGATTTTTGCCAAAGACGTCTTTACTGATTAAAACCCGTAAAAAGTGTCGGTTGGCTCATGTTTGTCTTGGCGGCAGTATTCCTCTTTAATCTAAAGGGTTTTGCTGAAAAATGTTGCGTGTTTCCTGAAGGGAAGGAGCAACGTTCACGTTCAGAGGCGTGTTAGTCATTCGTGCATGACCGGATGACACACGTGTGGAATCCCCTGGAACGTTCTACCTTCATGCTGCTGCCACCGCTCACTGAAACATTTGTTTAACTCGCGAAACATCGATCGCTTCTTTGACATTTTCCGCCATCCGAGCGCTCTAAACGTGCGTACGCATGGCTGCACGTCTTCCGAGCCATCATTGAAGTTATTAAAAAAAAAAGAGCCTCTGTGGAGCAGAATGAGCTCAGCGTGGCTTTATTGGCCACACATAAAAGTGGAGTGGAGGAATCATGGGTCCAGCTTTTGAGCGTCCTAATGGAACTCTTCACAGCCCTTCACATAACGACCTCCTCAGTTCACCAGCCATTGAAGTCATCTCCTGTTAATTGGACAGCGACCTCAGTCATGTCAGTGTTCCTCCCCGTGCGACTCTTCTCTCCTTTCAGCCATCTCTACTGTATACCTCCATTTAGCCATTTCTTGGGCTTGGATGGTCATGACAATGGTGTAGCTTATTTTGAAGTTGCATTCAAGTTCATCACATGGTCTGTTCACTTCCTGTGTTTAACATGTTCATCTGTTACTATTTTCTCATAAGGGAGAGAAAAGAATTCAGAATTTGCACGAGTCGATAGCTTACGCCACGATGAAGGAAAAGCAGAACAAATGTGAACAAAGTGTTAAAAATGTATACATTACAGTAAGACCGTTTAACGTTCGGCCATGCACCTCACCTCACGTCACTGGTGTTTACGTAGATGTCCGTGGCACGTGCACATGCACAACAGCATTGTCAGGGAAGCGACCAACAATTTGGAGTAATTGTGTGGTGATGCTACAGCAAAATCCAAATTGCTTTTGTTAGCTGACATGGCTAATGTGCGTGCATGTGTGTTGCATGGGGTGTGGCTTGCAGCGTTAGAGCAGGGAGTGGCCGGAATGTACAGTTTTCTAGGGTTAGCGCGCCCCATTCAGTACCTAACCAAGGCTCACTGCACCTTTAAATAATACGAAATGAATACAATCAGGATAAATCAGTGGTCCCCAACATTTATTGACCCACGGACCGGCTTGTGTTCCCACAAATCTCTTTTTCCAGAGAGATGATTACATGGCTGTTTGACGTGTGTCGTAAAAGGCAGTGCGCTAGCATGAATTAACTTAAGACAAATGTACACATAGTACACATAGTATCAGCATTTGACACCAAATATGAGGGGAAAGAAAAATGGTAAAAATACAGTAGTAGTCTATCTGTGCGGCGAGAGAAAGTTAGCACACGCACAATGGACATGCGTCAAGTGAGACAGATGTAACAGAGAGAATCGGGCCACTTTTCAAAATAAAACATCAAAAAAGGAATAATGGAAGTTATTTTTCTTTCTGTGCGGCCCGGTACCAAATGACCCACGGTTGGGGACCACTGGTATAAATGATATCAGACAGTATGGTTCTCAGCATTGTACTTCTTCCATAGACCTTGTAAAAACCACAATCTTGTCCTGCTTCTTAAACGGGCTCATATTAGTAAATTGTTTGAATTCTTGAATTTGTTTGACTTAATATAATTAGTCTAGTTATAAACGCAAATTAGTGCTGAACTTTTTGAACTTTTTTGACTTTTGGACAACATTTTGGAGTGATTTTCTACGCCTGGTTTCCCCTAGAACACAGGTGTCAAACTCAAGGCCCGGGGGGCGGATTTGGCCCACCATATCATTTTATTTGCCATATTTGCCATATTTGTATATATATTGTAAGTTTGTTATTAACTTAATTTTAACTTTTTTAAATTTATTTTTCATTATTTTACTTTTATCCTATTGTAAAATTATATTTATATTATTGTATTTTTATATGTTTGCTGTATGCTGTAATTTATTTTTTTACTTTATATAAATATATTTTAATAAGTAACAATTTTAATAAAAATATTTTAACAATAATATTTAAAAAATTGTATTTAAAACATATTTTACAATAATTTAATAAACATTTATTGTTCCATTTACAATAAATAATAAAATAATATATTCAAGTAAAAACAAAACAAAAACAACTTTAATTTTTTTTAACAAAAAGACAATCTTTCTTGCTGAATGTATTTGTTGTCAATATTGACAGAAAACCTTATATTTTTTTGTTGTCAAATCCAATTTAAAATGACTAATTTTTTATTAGTTATTAATGAAAAATTAATGTAATCATTAACGAAATTCTAAAATAGTAAAAATAATATAAAAAGTGGCCCTCTGAGGATAACCATAGCGTAAATCACGGTGTATAAACCGCACCTTTTTTCCACTGGTAAGAAGCAAAAAATCGGGGTGCGGTTTATACACGATGACAGGTCTGTGACCAGACTCGGATTGAGAAATAATATCAGACAACGCTTCTACAGCGCTTCAGCAGAAGATCACTCGTACTACAAGCCCGGTCACACCGCCTGAACTTTGTTGTAGCGTTCCTGGAGCGGTGAAAATAATTCATCACCGCTCGTAACCGTTCACCACCGTTTAACAGAAGTTGGCCCCCGTTAAGGCAACGCCGTATCCGCTCGGCCACCGCTGAAGGTCCCTCCTACCGCTTCAAAGGTTTTGAGCTGCACAAAATATTGCGAGCGGTGAGGAGCGGCCAATTTTCCGCCACGGCAAAGTTCATCACCGCTCCAACAACGCCCAGTCAAAGTTTGGCGCCGCTAGACGCAAGTTTGTGGACGCTTGGGTCCGCTAGGCCAGAATTTGGCTATAAATACGGGGAGAAATTGACCAGAAGCCCATTTGGGAATAGCCGTCTGTGGGTCAGACAGTTGCTTTGACTTTAGCGCCCTCTGCTGTACAGTTGCTGAAAATGCTTGTGTATGCAATTTCTTTCTAACTTATCTGACGGCTGCTGTCTTTATTTTCACACAGTGAAAGGATCTCTATATGCACTGAAGCTAACCTAAGCTTCCATTAAAACATTGCAGATGATGTAAAATACAATACAACGTTGGAGTTTATTCAAATTCATCTGATGAGGAAGACTTTTTGGCTTCTAGAGAAAAAGAGAAGCAGTGAAAGGTATCAAAACATCTCTGAAAATTGCAAATTTCTTTATTTTGTTTTATTATTATTATTATTATGAATCTGTGCTAAGCCATAATATTAAAGATGTAGATGCCGAAGTTCTGCATGAGTGTTACGTTTGAGTGTTACTTTGGTGTGTATGATTGGCAGGTTGTGTCAGAAATAAACTTTTCTTACATGAATTCGATTGCAGATGAATTGATGGACGGCAGATTTCTCCTTTCTTCTTCTTTTTGAAATTGCTTAGTACCTTTACACATGTTGATTTGAGATGAAAGAGTTGGCAAGCATTACAATACAATACAGATAAGACCAAAGACCAAAGAGATGATCATCGACCCAAGAACAAGGGAAAAGGAGCCGCATAAACCCCTGTTTATTGGTGAGACTGAGGTGGAGAGGGTGAAAACCTTCAAGTTCCTTGGCACACACATCAGCGAGGACCTCACCTGGTCTCACAACACCCAACAAATTATGAAGAAGTCCCAAAGGAGACTGTACTTCCTGAGAAGACTGAGGAAATTTGGCATGTCCACCAAAATCCTGAGTTGCTTCTACAGATGCACTATCGAAAGTGTCCTTACCGCCTCCATCACTGTTTGGTACGGTAACTGTACAACACGTGATAGGAAGGCACTCCAGCGGGTGATCAAGACCTCACAGAACATTGTTGGGGCAGCCCTCCCCTCACTGCAAGACATTTATAAAACTAGAGTCCTACGCAGAACACACAACCTCATCAAGGACAGCACACATCCACAACACTCATTATTCACACTCCTACCGTCAGGCAGACGCTACAGGAGTTTGAAGTCCAGGACCACAAGGCTGGCAAACAGCTTTTACCCACAGGCCATCAGGCTTCTCAACGAAGCACTCACACACGCCGCACGCAACACACGCACACACTCATAGCACTTTATTTATTTATTTATTTGTATTATTTACTTGTATTAATGTCTCTTCTGTTGTTGTTGCTTAATTTATTGGTATATATGTTTATGTTTCTTATGTTCTTATTCTTTCTTGTGTTTTATTTCTTTTCTTGGGAGAATGAACAGAATAAGATTTTCATTGCATAGTATAACTGCTGTTTTACCATGCACATGACAATAAAACTCTCTTGAATCTTGAATCTTGAATCTTGAAGCATTTATGAACTAAACTTTTTTTTTTCTCCCGCCGTGAGCCTGAAAATGGGGGTGCGGTTAATACACGGGTGCGGTTTATACACCGTGATTTACGGTAATTGCGATGTGGCCCACGGTGAAAACCAGTTTGACGCCCCTGCCCTAGAAGATAGGATCAGCACTAAACCATATGCTAAAGCCACATACTGTACTATCCTATAATGACTTATATTACGTGTCACTTTACGTCTTTGCAGGTTTTTGCCACACGAGTGAAGACTTGGGCAAACAGGAAGTGAAAGAGTGACAGCATGAGACACGAGTGAGAGGAGGAACAAATGAGAAGGTAAACCGCGTCTGAGCCTCAGAGCTTTTGTTGACGTTGACAAAAGAGACAGCCGTTTCTTTCGTCAGCCTATTGTGGCGTCTTGTCGGCGTGGGAAACCTGTCACTGTCAGGTAATGTGGGAGGCAGGAATAATGAGCAGGTACCATGCGTGGGGCGACGGGGTCGGTAAATCACACCAACAAGAGAAAAGTAGCCATCAGCCAAGTATTTTTTTTTGTTATATTCGTCAGCGAGGGCATGAACAGCTTCAGGGCTTGTCGGTTTTTAAAGTAATCAGTCGTCACTCAAAGTAGTCAGTGTAGAGCTTGTTTAACAGTGTAAATTTACTGTCTCCTTAAAATATCTCAACACACGGGAGCTGGTGTCTTAAATTTGGTGGTATCGCTCTCACATGCTCTCATACTGGTTACTGGAAGTTCAACATGGCACTTCATGGCAAAGAGCTCCATAAGGATGTTTGTTCTGCATAAAGATGTTCTATGCTATAAAAATATTGCCAACACCCTCAGACTGAGCTGTAGCATGGTGGCCAAGACTTTTGTGAGGTACCGTATGTAAAATGATATGTTTTCCATTCGTCTCTGTTCCTTCTACTGTTTTGTTTAGTTGGTCTAAACTAGTGGTTCCCAAACTTTTCACAGTCACGTACACCTTCAGACATTTGACCTGAAGTCAGGTACCTCCTACTTATGCATACTTAAAAAGCATAAGTCACAATAAACACATAATACAACATCCTAGTTTGGGATATTTCATTATTATATGACTATATAATTGAGTTTGGAAAAGGAGAAAAACAGAAGAACAGGTCCTCCTTAATTGTTTCTTCATGAATGTATGCACATACACCAGGACATATTCACTGGCTCATATGGTCTGTAGTAGCTCTTTAAAAACATCCTCCGCCAGGCCAACAGTGTACTGAGAAACAGTGTTGTCTGATGAAGGCATGGTCTGGATGGCTTTAATCGTTGCTCAAAAAAAATCCTCTTGCTTATTTTTCAACTGCACGTCCAATATTATTCTAACACCAGGAGGGTCTCAGAGGGGTGAGATGCCTCCTTGGATTTACTGTTTTAGAGTGGCCAAAGGTGGGTGTGTTACAGAACATGGTAGGTTTGTCCATTTATTTCTAACAAGTGGTGACAAGCTGTGGTGAGATGTGGTGTATCAGTAAAACAATGCAATTAATGTTATACATAAACATATGCACTCTAGCACTCAGCACAGAGCGAAAAACATGATTCAAACTCACCTCTCTGTATTTAAGCACAGCATTCACATCTGTGAACAAGGACAAGGTGAAATGAAGAATGGAGAATACAAGTCTGTCTGTGCAGCATCTGAGAAAGTCATACACATAAGTCTCAATCTGCGTCACACCAGCACGCAACTATTGTGTGTTCAAGGATGGCCGAACACAGCGGCTGCATCGCCTGAAAAAGACACATTATTAGTGAAGCGTAAAGAGCATAAACATGCAAAACTGCAGGCTGATTGGTTTGGCAGTTTGACCTGTGCAACTATTTCATAGAAAATAGTCAAATACATACTGTGGCATCTGTCAGACACTGTAAAAAGAATGAGGAAGTGATCGACGTAACCAATCAACAATTGCTTTATTGAACAAAACAAGTTATAGTCGACCACAAGGATGAGCCATAACATAGCTGGCAGAATAAGAGAAAAATGTAGCTAACGTAATTAACTGTCAAACTGTCACTCTCTCCGATCGCGCCCACACACACACCCAAGGCCCCTGCTGACACGGCTACAGTTGAACTAAACAGAACTCTTAACATCACACATCAGTTCAGGGTGGCTACACTATATAGCAAGTCAAACAAAGTTCCATTTACAGAGTTACTATTTACATCCAGTCAGGAGGAAGACGCTCTAGCGTGCATGCACAGGCTCATATCACCATGACGACACACACACACATACACACTGCGGTGTACAATGTAGCCCAATATCCCTCTTAGAGAAATGCACATATCAATTAAGCATTGGATAAGGCCTTTTCAAATTAAGTGTGCTTTATCTTTTTTCTGGCATTCACGAGCGTGAACTCCATGTTCCACGAAACATGACGTCATGGCAAAGGGCACATTCTTTGTACATGATTCGCCTAAGCCCGCCTTCATTCACAGCTTGCGGATGGGTCTGCACTACGTGCGGTGGGCGTGTCAGGAGTCTGGATGGGAGAATACGAATAAGGGAAATGTGCTTAACGCCAAACGTGTACAAAAACACTCAAACGCCAACGGGAGAATAGGCTACCGTCTTGGATAATGACACCTGCCAGTTTCTGTGTGTCAGCATGTCGCCAATAATATGATGTTGCAGAAACATTTATTATTAATGTTTTATTAGTGTCACGATACACTCAGCTCACAAGATTACAAAATACATGATATTGTGTTCATGAGAACGCTATCACAAGTACTATCACAAGTCTTACGCAGCAATTGTATTTTGATCTGACAAATCTTAAGTATATTTAATCAAGTGTAGAAATGCTACAGCTTCTGCTTGGACATGGAAAAAAGCAACCACCCGTCCAAGCAAACAAGTCACACTGGAAACACAGAGTGCAGGTTGTATTGCAATGTTTATAGTGTCCGTAAAGCACTTACTGTGCGGTTCCAAAACTGCCTCGTGTACTGCCACTTCCATATTACGTGTATTATCATTTACAGTAGCGATGCCATAGCTCACAGTCTGATAGATTTCTGGTTGTCCTCTTAAACGAGAAATATCGTTGTGTTTTTATCTTGCGAGGTCTCATGACACTCGATCTCCTGATATCCCTATTTATTACAGTATAGACTTTGACTTATATGACTTTGTACAGCCGGTATAATGTCTTTAATGTAAGTGTGACATCATTATTCTTGCTAATCGGACAACAACATACAGAGGAGGCGCTGCAGTACACTCTTCATCCTGAAGGGGCGGGGGCGTGCATGAGCTGGGAGGTGCTTGTCACTGCCGTCCTTCCATTGAGAGGATAAGCCAGCAGTTTTTTGACAGCCGCAGTGCAGCAAGTCAAATGCATTAAAGATATTTTTACGCTCTGCTGAATGAATTTGACTGCCAAGATGGAGTATTATGTATCCCAGCTCACCAGAAGGTGAGCTGACTTTTACAACAAAGCACCAAAGCTTCTCCTGGAGTAGGACAGGGTGCATGTACTTCATTTACAAATAAAAGGTGAGACCTTGAATCTTTTTAGTTAATAAAAACAGTAAAGATGTGTTTTTCAAACCAAAGTGAATTCAAATAGATCAAATAGATCATGTCTTACCATAACACTGACATATGTATAATAAATTCATGTTAAAGGGCACATATGACATGCATTTATTATACTTGTATAATACACTTTATGTACCAAATGAGATGGCTGCAGCCTTTGTTGATTGAAAAGAGGAGATCTTTGCATCATTGTCTTGAGGCTGTCAAGTGGTCCACAGTGAAGAATCAACCTTGTAATCCAGTGTGAGTCCATTTAAGGGCCAAGTCGTCTTTCTTAGATTAGATTTTCGTCCGTGTTACTCCACTATCAGGCTGCATTGCATCACCCAACAGGTAGATCACGCCCGGCTGAGAATGAGATGCATGAGGTAACATCACAGTTAGAAAACCCTTGCCCAAAAAATACTCACTATATTTTGAATTGGAACTGTATTGGAACTGTATCGTCGATGTCGTCGATACATTTTACATTCTTGTTTAACACAACCTTTCTGGATGGATGGCCCACAGGTGAACCAGGACCAGTTAACAGAGGTTAATGCAGATCTTGTAGTTGTTTGTTCACTTAGTTCAAACAATTACTAAGCGTGTGGCCAGTTTACTATCTGTCAGGAGGCTAATTGCTAATCAATAGTTATGTGCAGGGCAGGCATGCTCTTTAGAATGAAAGCACAAGCACCTCCATTGTGACAAAATAAGTGCACACTAAAGAAAGCTTTGCAGCTCAGTGAAGTGGTTCTTTCCTCAAACATTTAAAAATGAGGCGTTTGATGCGCATCCATGTGTTCCACTTAGCTTGCAGGCACAGAATCAAACATTTTATTTCTCTCGCTGCTTATTTTTGGGGATGAATGATTGAATCACTGAGAGAACAATACACTTTTAAGGCTGCTTGAGCCCTGGCCCAGCCAATAGCACACGAGATTGAAGTCATTATTCATAATCTGCCCTCTGTGGAGGTTTAAGGCTTCACGTCTCATGCTATTGTGTAGTTGAGCTAAATGAACTTATTTGCAAAACAAGACCTGGCTTTAAACATTTAACACCTGTGAACGACTATCAAACAGCTTTGTAACCGCTAAGAGGAGTTTGAGTTTCATCCACAATTTTATCTACAACTGCGATGTGTGAAGTGAAGTGGCGTTTCATAAGTCGAAACTTATACCTAAATTGACGCGACGTCAATCACACTGTACACAAAACACATGAAGGATACAGTATATATATAATACAGCAATAAAATTATTAAAAGAATGAAATGGAAGTGGAATAAAAAGAGAACTCCTTACTTTTATCCCTGTGGTTGTTTTGCAGCCCTTTGTACCTTCTTAAAATACTGTATATCCGAGGCTAGTCTGGAAAGATAACTTCCTCTTCTCCTCCCAGATCTCCTTGTAACAGTGCACAGAATCCATGACCCCTCTAGCATTCAATAACCTTTATGCTTAATGACGGTCGCGACAGTTGAGCGGTTCGGACCAGAAGAGCTGAGCGGCTTACATTGGTGGCCATGTCTTCTCTCGCTGACCTTATGATGTTCATTTTCACTTTCATAGTGATGGCTTTCCTTTTTCTTTGGCGCTCTTCCATCTGCCATCACTTCACATGCAAAGTATCTGTTTGCTCTCCCGGGTTGGTCTCATCATACTCAAAACGTATTATCATAAACCCACCACACCACGGTATCCTGTTCAGTGTCTCTGTTAAGCGTGTCAACAAGACGGAGGACCCATCCCGACCGTCTCAGTGGCAAAAGGTACAAGGAGGCCACATTACTTGCTAGTTGCTGCACTGTTCTTTCAAACGACTGCTCTGATCAGGAGGATTATCAGCACAAAAAAGCCCATGCTTCCATTGGCCCATACAGGTGAGAAAGGTGAAGATACCAGACCACATTCATTTGCTGAGAAATTTGCATAATTTCCCTCACCGCTTTGGGTGCAAAGTGCAGGTTTGGATTGCACTATTTCAAGTAAATAATTCATCATGGCAAACTATACTAACCTCTGTTCATCCTGATTTTGTATTGCATTTTGAACTGTTTTTTTGTCATTTATTCTTAAGTGTGTCAATATTACTAATAATTGGTACCTGATTCGCTTACAAAAAACAACGAAAATATCCAGTTATATATTAATCCAGCTATTTATTTCACAGTCACACTGGATGAATTTTTGCCTAAAAAGTTACTGAATCGATTTAAAGTTACTGAATTGTTTTGGATCATATCGTTCTAAATGAACCAATATCGTCCTTGAATCGTATCGGCAACCACGAATCGTGATACGAATCGAATCGTAATTAAAACGAATCGTGACACCCCTAAATATAACATTATATTGTAATAGATTTTCATTGTTATTCATTGAGGTTGAAATAAATCAATTTTAGTAATAAACATTTGATATCATATTTTTTACATTGGTAATTCATTTTACACAATACACATATTTTGGTAATAAATTAATTTAAGACAATAAAAATCTCTTTTTATTGAGCCGATCCAAAAGGACCGCCTCTCTAAAAAGAGCAGAAATTTCCATCAGTAGAATGAATTCTGTGATGGTTTACTGAGGATGCTGGGAAATAACAAAGAAGTCAAACTAATTCGGTTAGCCGGGGGGGTGCATCCCTGTGAAGCTGGTGCATGTTTATCCTGCAAATGTTCCCTGTGAAAAATCCCAAAATAGTTCCACGCTTGTCTTTGAGGGATTTTGTTTACACTTAATGGCTTTGCCGGGCTCGAATGGTGGATGTTAAATGTTCTTTCTCCTCCTTCCTCAGCTGTGCTCCACATGCACTGCAGCTTTTTTGGTGTTATTGGAGAAGAGCAGCATGATGGATTGGCTTTATTCCGAGGAATCCCCGCCCAGCGAAGACATCCTCATCATCATCAACATCAACACCTGTGATGGCCAGTCAAGGTGAGAGGAGTCAAGGTCTGTAGGAGGTGTGGGATCAGAGCAGTAATGACCTCATGTGACCCCGGTGCTGGACTCCATCGACATTTTCTATCATAATGAAGATGTGAAGGCACACTTTGATGCTGTTAAAGGTTATTGTCCTGGTCAAGGCTGTTTTGACAGTGTTATTGTCTCTTGATGGATGCACATTGAGTACACGGACTTGACTAAACCCTGGACCCGAACCTATAATGTCATTGTTGCCTCCATCAAGTAAGAATCACACGAGGCCAGAGGTTATGTTTTGATTGGTCATTTTCTGGAGCCGACCAGCAACCCCTAACCAATCGCCAAGAGGAGAAGAGTGCAGATTTATCCTAACTTTGCCATCCTTTTGTCTGTCATGTACACAACCTGGAGATTTATGTAATACAGTGAATCTTTCTTGGTTTTAGAAGAACCTAAATGTACAGAAACTAAATCAATTTTCCCCATGAGAAATCATGTACATCCAATCCATTCACTCCAGACTCCCAAAAATAGCAACACAAATACATTTTATAGAGAATAATTGTAGTTGTACATACAGAAAACTGTGAAACAATTAGAAAGAATGAAATGCATAAATGAACGTTTAAGCTTGATTGAAGACTCTTATTGGCGTATGGAAGACGGTGAGAAAGGAAGAAGGAGGAGGAGAGGTTATTGTTTGGAAGGGGAATCCCGCTCCGTAAGAACTTTTCAACATCTTCCATCGTTTGTGATCTCTGTTTTGTTAACGCCTTTGCCTTTTGCAACATTAGCTTCCTTGATTTCTTCTTTCTTCACCAGGATGAAACTTATCGTTGATGCGGACTTCCCATACATCTTGGCGAGATCGGCCACACGTATGCCACTTTCATACTTTGCTACTATTCTTGAATTCAATAGTGTTTCTCAACTTCATCGCAACTTCTGGTACTCGCAACTTTCTTTGGCCCCGTGGTGGGTTATTTAGCAGTCGCGCTCAATAAAAAAAGGACAAGGACTGCTTTGTTTGGGCACTTGATTCCGCAAAATGATACATGGGCAAACAGACTAGGCCTTACTAGCACGACTAGTGTTAATAGTATAAAAGAGTCTATTACAAGTAAAGTGACGGCCGAGTCTTTGAGTACTTTGACATAACTTCTTGTGTACGTTTTGTGTATTTTTGTGCCACAAAAAGCGAAAGACAAAGCACACGCCCAACATAGCTACCTGAATGCTTCAAATAATATTTTTCAGAAAATACAATTGTACTTGGCATGCTGTTCTTTCCAAATAAAATACTTGACAGGCCTTGACATCTGGTGTGCAGACGGCAAACAAAAGATGTGATGCTAGCATGCTAACACGCTAACGTGCATTATTTCTTTAACCCAGCTGGTTGAGGCACACGGCTACATCCTAGGTTTTGGGCTGTGTTTCTTTTAAGCATTGCTTTATAGTGTTGGTAGTATACAAGACCTTTATCCTGACTGTGTGCCTTATTTAGCCAAGGTAAGCTAACAGCTTTCTGTGCATGCAGGAAGTTGTGGTCTTGCACGGTCCACAGGGTGCTATGATATGTTATAGTTTAATTTCAGAGGAAGCTTCTTCTCTACCACAGGGAAAAAAAAGGATGTCCATCATCACACATCAGGCGCACATCTGCTAAGAGCGCTAGCCTTAAATAGCAATTTGCCAGTTAAGCGCTTCTGACAGTGGTGCCATTGGGTGACTCTTCCGAGGTGCAGCGTGGGATCGCTCTGTCGTCCTCGTTCCTACTGTACCCGGCTGGCGGGATTAGCGTCAAAGCCTTCCTCCTGTAAAACCCTCAGCGGGGGGAACGCAGATGCTCAACCTGCCGCATCCGAGCGCCCCCACTATTTTTATTCCTCCAGCTCTCGGTGCCGAGCGTTAAGACACATTTGTAGCTCAGTGAATGGAGATCCAAACTGGTGCACAGCAAAATTAAAAATTCATACTGATTAGCAACAAGAGCACAAACACCACACAATAAGTTTCTGAGAGTGCTTCCGAAAAGTGGAGGCCTGATAACGAGTGTGGTGGCCGTGTTTTTCCCCCCCGTTCTCACCTTCCAAAGAATTGCAGCAAAAGAGCACAATGAAGAGGTTTACTGCCTCATTAAACTTGCAGTATTTTTTTTTAAAGGAGATTAGTGACTGTTTGGAGGCAGATAAGCATGCAGATTAGAACCCTTGTTCACACCTTTAATGCAGCTGACAAAACCATCCTCAGCACAAGTCAATGAGGAGCAGATATGTAAGGTACATGTAAATCAGGTGGTGGGGATGAAGGAGGATTAAATAAATACATCTCAAACTAGCTTAGTCATTGATTTAAAGAGGGGGTCTCAAACTCAATTTACCTGGAGGCTGCTGGAGGTAGAGTCTACATGAGGCTGGACGGCATCAAGTATTCATTCGGGAACAAAATAATAATACCGTTCCACTCTAAAGCGAGGCAGCAGTAGCTAGTAGCAGTAGCTAAACAGAACTCGCAATTAGCTTGAGCATTAACCATCATACAGCGACTTAACACGCAACAGGCAGATAAAGTTATTTATCTTTTTGCAAGCTGTAGCGTTCCACAGTGATTAGTGGAACCTCGGCTAGTGAGTTTTTTGGTTTAACATTGAAAATTTATACCTAAATTTTCTCGGTTTGCTTACATTTTTCAGTTGACGTACAGTATGGTGCGCCTCTTGTCATGTTGTTAATACAAGTATACTGTGTTTTTAATGTATTTGTAGTACAAAACGCTCTTGTTAGCAGCCTGTTAGCTGGGATCAGGAATCGAAAGTTAGCTTCGTCGCCCGTCTGTGATGTCATCAGTGGTTGACTCTGTAGTTCTTTGCCACAAGTCTCAAAAATGTTAACACAAAATGTTTTTTGTGTTTTTACAATGATAGTTTTGGATGCATGAACCAATCCTAAATGCATATAAATGACAAATGAAAGGGATAAATGAACATTTAAGGTTACTTTTAGCTTCAGTGAAGACGTGATTGTTGACATAGGCATGATTTGACAGCGAGGTCATCACGGACACCACATGCAGTAGTGTTTCTCACCTTCTGGCAAAGGTGAAATGCTGGCACTTGCAACTTTCTTTGGTTCGATTGCGGGTTATTGAGATACGACGGAGTATTAGGGCCACATTGAAACTTGATTCTTGTAAGTTTACGATTTTATTTAGGAATGAAGGAAACTTTCCCCTTGCTTCAGGCAAGCTTGTAACAAGCAAAACAGAGCAGTTGAGCACAAACAGATTAGCATGACTAGCGTTTCTCACTCTGCCTTCCTTACCCCGCCCCCTCCACATGCCCAAGGCCAAAGTCCCCCTTTTCATAGCTGTCTCAGGCAATGCCTGAGTTTTTTCTCATAAATTTATGACGTTATTCTCGTAATATTACAAGTTTTTAATTGTAAATTTACGACTTTATTCTAGAAATCTCAGATTATTTGAATACTCCGTAAGAGCATTGCCTGAAGCAAGAGGAACGTTTTCTTCCTTTTTGAAGAGCTATGCTCTATTTTCCCGCTGAGACGTATGGCACGTAATATTACGTCATTATTCTCTGAAAAGTACGACTTTATTCTTGTAAATTTATGACTTTATTCTCGTAAATGTACGACTTTTTTTCTTGTAAATTAACAACATTTTTTCTGGTAAATGTACGCATTGTGTCTTTGTCAACAGTCACATCTTCAATTAAGGTACAGTAAAGAAACCTTTACTGTACCCTTTCATTCATCATGTTTGTTTGAATTGTTTTGTGTAAAGCTATGATTGTAAAACTATAAAAGCATGTTGTGTTAGCATTTTTTGCTTTCTGGAACGGATTAGTTGGATTTACCTTATTTTTATGGGTCAGACTTTCTGGGGCAAATGAATGACGCTAATCAATGATCTCTTTCGTGCTGTTTCCTATTTGGTCATCGCTAGCAAACTAGCTAACCTTGTGAGCTTCTTGCTAACCGCCGATAAACAGGAGAAGAAGAAGAAGAAGCTAACTGGCTGTAGGGCACCATCACGGAATAAATGAATCCTCGGTTGATGGAGGAGGATGATGAGGAGGAAAATGCGACAACTGCAGCAATACGTTTTAACAAGGATACAAAAACACTACAGCAAAACAGCGCCAGGACGAAGAGGCATGGCCAGAGGCGTGAGTCACTTAATAATTTCTTGTGTCCAACCTGGTAGGTTGATCATTAAAATTCATACCAGATTTGAACCTTGAGAGTGTGTAAACAAGAGAGAAATGTGAGAAAATGTTAATGCCTGTCTGAGAAAACTGTATAAAGTGCATGGTGACGGGTTAAATTAAGTTGGCTACTTCGCGGATTTCACTTATAGTGGGTTTTCTTTGGGTGATGGGCCGGTCCGTGGGTGAAGGCCTACCAGGTGGGGTGTCGCCGTGTGGCCGGGGGGGTCTCTAAGGCACGGGAGTGGAGAGCTGATCGGCAGCTCCGCTGGCGGCAGCTGCTTCAACACTGGTGAATCTGTGTGCATATGCGAGGAGAGGAGTAATCTAAAATGAGAGCCCAAAGCTATCATAAAATGCACAGACGCTCAAGGCTGTTGAGTCTGAGCATATGAAGACAAGAGGCTTCTAGCCTCCAGCAGATAATCAAAGCAAGTCTCTGTATCATAGCAGAAATACCTATAATATATGATTCTAACTAATATTAGTCAAATAAATGGAATAATAGACACAAAACATTTTATAAGTGCAATAACAAACCATATTTTTCTGACAACATGCTTAATCATGTAATCATTTCACACACGCTGGACTGGCATCTTGTGTGATGTCATGTACGTATGTTGGTGGGTTGCCGTCAAAACAGATTTTGGGAATTATGCAAATTTAGAAGTGTGGTTTTTTTAGTCATATTTTCAATTGTGCGACTTCAGGGGCAGATATCAACCTGACATACAACATGCATAACTCAGGATGCTGGATATTGCCTTTTTAGCGATATTGTCCAGCACGTTATTACCGGTACCGATGCTGGCAGCAGCTCATCCCTCAAACTAATGTCAGGACACATCTTGTGTACTGCATGAGCACATGATGCTTCTTTTACTGAGATGCTACTGGATGCGTTGTTAATGCCAATGATACATTGTTGCCTCCCCAGCTTCATGGTCGCCGTCCTTTCGTCGTGTTTATTATAAGACCCTTACACATATTTACAATCCGAAATTATTCCATACCACGGATACTGAGTTAGCAAGCTTGCTGCTGTGTGGAAAACATCGTCACTCATGCACCGATATCATTATCAGCAAAAAAGTATTTTTATGCCAATATCGGTTGACTGATATCCTTAAAAATAACACACTTATTTGTGTTTTGATTTTTTTTGGTGTCTTTTCTTTCTGGCACCAGTGATGACAAAGAAGGAAAGTGTTGACAGCCATAGAAATGTGAAACAACATAGCGAAGGTTCAATATGTGGAATACAACTAATTCTATTACATACACAGCAAACCATGCGCTGCAAACACCTTTCTGGTCCCTCGCCATTACCTGTCTGACAGGCGTCTTCAAAGGATTAGTAGTTTTACTTTGATATCTTTTTATTATATGATGCCTGTAGACTCAGTGAAGGTTCTATGGAGGCCGCAGGTTTACCCTGCAGCAGATGAATTCACTTTACAAGATTTACAATAGGAAAAATTGTTTGGTCCTCCAATAAAACACTACTAGTCTGCACATCAATTGTGTGAAAACCTCCAATCACACAACCTGCCAGCAGTGGGAAAAGAATGGAAACATGTTTTGGTTACGTTCCATTTCAAAACTGGCACGTTGCCTCCAGAGAGGACAAGAAAGACCCTACGTTTTGTTTTTGCGCCTCGCAAAAGACGAAGTCGAAGCGCACTTCGACCTCCGGCGCATCTTATCAGCTGTTCACTGGGCAATTTGGGAGTGTGACAGAGAGAGACAGCCTTGTGATGTGAGGACTGGAGCGCATCCATCTTTGCTTGGCGCTGTCCCCCACAGTCTGTCCCGCCTTTGATCATCTTCGGCTTTGCACTGAGTCAGACGCACAAACCCACACATGTTCCTTACACACACACACACACGCGCGCACACACACATATATATAAAAAGCATTGAGCGTTCCTATTGACATTATGCAAATAGTTTTATTTTCACATTCCTCCTCACACGTTAGCCCCGCCCCCCACGCTCATCTTTACCTTAGAAGCCTCTAAAGTCTTAACTGCTCTGCAAATAAAACACACACACACGTGCAGATGGAGCTTAGCGCGGCTAAGCTGATGCAGTTCTGCATGAGCGCTCAGCCTCCTGACGCGTCTCTTCACACCTGTCTCTCTGCATCCAGGTGGGCACCCATGTTGGTGCACTCTAACAAACACTAAACCCCTCTAACAGACGGTGTTGTCAACACAAACATAACAATGTCTGCATGCTTAGGATGTGGATTGTGCATCTTTTTCTTCATGAGCCTGCAGAAATGGCTGATAGCGATGCAGTGTGTATGCCGGGCCAGTAGATGGCAGCATCATGTGCCGGTGTATAAACGCCTACTCCAGATGAGTGAGTGTGCACATACATACAGTGTGTACATGCTTTCTAGACTGTTGATTGTCCGTGGTGCAAACTTAGCTTAAACTTAGCCCATCATAACTGTTAAAATAAATAAAGATACAGCTGTTTCTCGCCACATCACGGCTGTATCACCGTTTTTCAAAAATGTATTCATGAATAAATCATGCTGTTTGGTATAATATGTTACTGTTGGCTGTGGCTACTGTTGCGGCTGTAATCCAGCCAAAATGCAACTCTGAACCCCCGACGTCACTTCCTGCCCACACGTCCGGAACACATTTATTGCAACACACATGAGCACATGTTTTATTTATGTCTTAAATGTCTTATTTTTCTTATGTCTACTATATTGGATAATATGAGTGTAAAGGTGAGTCTATGGGTGCCCAGAGGGCTCTAATAATGTTAAAACACAAATTTAGAAGGCTCTAACTACGAAAATATTCAATTTATAAAGAAGCAATGCTACTTCGTGGCAGTTCCCTTATCATTGTTGAGTCTGGAACTAATTAACTGCGATAAACAAGGGATTACTATATTAAAAAAATCCATTCCGTTGGAATTCTTGCAATTTTACAACTTTTTACAAGCATTCTACAATTCATATTTTATATAAAGAATTTTTTTTTTGCTGTTTGAATTGACTGTACGATGTGTGGTACTCCACAAGCATCTGTGTTCAAGTCCTCGAAGTTATGGAATAAAATAGAAAAAGGAAAAAGGCCCCCCCAAAAACGCATCCTTCCAATCTTTGTTGCCTGTCCTGTGAGATGACTTCACATGAGACATCATGCATTAAGATGATTCAAAGTCCAAAATGAGATTTTTGTACTGCACGCGCACACACAAAGGCAGTCTCAGAGAGGCAATCAACAATTTGTAATTAATGTCGTTGTTACTCCAGGCTATACATTCAGTGATGGCTGACGTTAGTAGCCAAACTTTGTCAAATCGTTATCATTATCTGACAACAAACATAACGCTGGTCTACACCCAAAAGGCTACTGAAATGAAAGTAGTCATTCTTGGCTAATTTTGGGTCACTGAGTACGAAAATGATGTTTAAAAATGCTCATTAGCTCTTGTTTTAAAGATACACCACCCCTGTGGTATGCCATATGCCCACAATTGGCAATGAAGGCAGGCCACATGATGTTGAATACAGAACCTATAATTACTTCACAAGAAGTGCCTAGTTGAATCTTCATAATCTTGTGACTGTATGCACATAAAGTGTATGGAGACATATCACATTGTACGTTACTATTTAATAAAGAACCTCGCATATCTTGAAAATTTTAGTTAATAAGATTTTTTGATGGTCATTTTCTTGTTCAGCAGCCCAAAATTGACCAAGGGTGATATGTTTTGTCTCAGAAGTAGAAATTTAAACAAAATGTGTAGACCAGTGTAATTAATGCGTGTGTTATGTTGGTGTAGCTTAACGTAGTCAAAAGCAGGGGGAGGGCGGGATATAATGCTTGCAGTACATTCGGGCACGAGCGCCGTCGTGCTGCATACAGTTCCTTTAGCAGTGCAAATGTTGCATTATTTGTATTCCGCGAAAAACTGGAATCAAAGGGTGGGACAGCCTTTGTGTGCCGATATGATATCATTAAGTGTGTCTCCCAAGGATGTAGCCTTCTTAACTGGGACACACACAAGTGTCTTTATCTAAACAAAGAAATTGCTATGGAAGTTAATTGTTACCATACAGATTTTAGTGTTATTATGCACGTCAGCAGGACAGTGTCAGAACTACTTAAGTGATATGGTTGTGGCGGCGTTCGGCATGGGCTAAGGAGGAACCCATGCAAATTTGTTGTCGATCTTTCTAAAAGTTGTCGCCACGTACAAGACTGGAGGGGAATACTTTCACCCACAACTTTACCACCATTTGATTTCATTACCTGGCTTGTGTCTTTCGTAACAGCAGAAGTAGCAGCATTTGTTTTGTGATTTACTGGTTAGAAATAGTGATTATGTTCCCTGTCTACAGCAGTGACTCCCAACCACTGTGTAATCCAGTTTCATTAAAGATCATTCATCTATTTATGCCAGTGACGTATAGTGACAGGCAGAACAATGAAACGCTCTTGCAGTAGATGTTTGTTCGAGAGAGGACCATTTTTCTGTTGTTTTTTTAATGTTGAGACTAAAATGCACCTGGAGTGGCATTATGTTGTCTCACTTGCGTGGACCTCCCGATCCACCGTTCCCTGCAACCTTTACGTTAAGCACATAAGGCGACACAAAGAGTGGCAACACAAATCCGTAAACCTCGAATGAACTCGCTCATCTGGAGGCGGTCGGGAGTCAAAATGTGCTCTTTATCAGCCACCGAGCAGAGCCTCTTTTCTTTTTCTCTCCTTTTTTGGCCATAAAATTGGCAGAGGTAGAGTGGGAAATTGTTTGCATGAAAGCGGCCGCCGGGATTGTGTGGAAGAGCGTGAATGTGTGCTTTTGTAGCAGCGGTCGGGGCCTAACGAAAAGGTGTGAAATTGTTAGCGCAGAGGCGTTGGTGCATATGCCGTGATGTGTGTTTATCCGCAAGTACAACCTTTTAGGCGCTCACCATCTCCTCGCTTCTCCATGTGACGGTGTGCCTCGGCTTTGCGTGTTTGATCCGACCCGATGTAGCGGCCCGCTTTGATTTCAGCGCTGCTTGATCCTCCGCCTGATAAACTATGCACTCTCAGTGAGCCGAGCTTACAGCTGCTTCCCGCTCTTGTCCTCCATCTTCCACCCTTATTACCTTTCACGCTTACTGGCTTTTATGGAGGCGATAAATAAACTCTCAGTGTCTCCATGTGTAACTCTGTTTTAGAGGCGACTGGAGCAATGCTAACATCACACTTTACTCAAGTGCAGTTAATCTGGCCTTCTTCCCTTCTTTGTCATAGATCAGATTAGCCGAGTTTATCTTCAACTAGCCTAACACATCTTATTTTATCTCAATTTAGGCCAACTTAGCTTAAATCTTACTTTATTTTAGCTTTGTTTTACTCATCCCAGCCTCTGTAGCGTATACCTTTATCTTACTTAGGCCTACGTTAGTTTAACCTTAGCCTAGCCAATATGTGTTAAAGGGATAGTTCAGATTTTTTGACATGAAGTTGTGTGACATCCCCGTCAGCAGTGTAGTGCATCAACAGTGACTTCCCCCCCACTTTGTCCTGTGAGTCAAGTTGTGGTCGGTTTTCGCTGTTGAGGAAAGTAATTCCAAGTAGTTGGTGGGGTCACTTCAGTAAAGTGTTTTACTTCTCTAAACAATATGCGTTGAAAAGAGTAATACGTTTGCATCACAAAAAAGTCAGACCTCACAATCGATCAGCGTTATTTTCTCTCCGTTGGTATCACTGCGCGCTGCCGTCTGGGTATGTTTCACGGTGTTTACGTGCACTGATGACCACCGCTGGGACGCGAGAGGGTTAAACTGACAGCTAGGCTAGAGTGGTATTGTGGCAAAAAAAAAAATATCTACAAAAATGATGTGGACTTGTAATTATCTGAGCTGTAACAACACAATGTGTCTGAATTGCGCTATATATTCCATTGCTTTCCTATCACGGACATCGCTACATATTCTTATTAGACAACTTCTTGCCGGATTTACTCTAAAGTCTGATCAAAAGTTGCCAGGATGAAAAAGCTTGATGTGTGTAGTGCACACTTCAGCGAGCAGGGTTACGTTCCCAAGACAGGAAGAAAGTTCTGCTCTTCCAGGACCCTATGGAAGAACTATAGCTATACTGGCTAATAAGATAGCGCCCACTATAGCACCTTGTTTACAAGCTAATGGTATTATACCCGGAACAGGCTATCAAGAATCAGCTGGTAACATTGTGTGCTGCAAATCACCAAATGTCATATTACCAGTGAAGCCACTACATAACATAACATAACATAACATAATATGATGATGACTATAGCTGTATAATGACCAGTCACATTATATATATTAGCTGTATTTGAATTTCTAACAACACTGACATGCAGTAGATGCCCGCTGTCATTTGGAAATCAGTCAAAATAAGATGGAAAAATGTGACTATAGGTATAGTCTACTCATGTCTATGCTGTGGGTCCAGCTTCAGCACTTCAGCCCCTCCACTGTCTCTCTACCCGTTCTAACTCCATCTGACGAAGTTCGGTATCGGTGTATTCTTGTCCATATAGGTATCCCTTCGGCTTTGTGCCCAAAGGAATGTCACCATCACTTGTTTCATAGTCAAACATGTTTACTTTCACTGTCCCCAGCAGTAAACACTGTGTAACAGGTGATGGAAATGTGCACAACAGTTGACAGCTGGCATCAGCACGCAGTGATACCAACCAAATAACGCTGATTGATTGTGAGGTCTGACTTTTTCCATGGAAAACTGTTTTGTGATGCAAACGTATTACTCTTTTGAATGCATATTGTTTTGAGAAGCAGAACCCTTTACTGAAGTGACCCCACCAACTAGCCGGAACTGCTTTCCTCAACATCGAAAACCGACCAGAACTCTGCTCAAGGGACAAAGTGGGGAAAAAGTCACTGTTGATGCACTACACCACTGTTGGGGATGTCATACAACTTCATGTCAAAAATCCGAACTCTCTCTATAATCTTATGTCAGGATATACTTGTATAGGATAGGATATGACATTACTTGTAAATTACATTACTCCGCCTCTGGGTGGGTGAATGGGTCCTGACAAACAGCAGTTCAGCTTACCCACCCCCTTTGGATTTTGTAGAGGGAGTACTGGAGAGTGCTCGCCCTGGGGATTCCCTTTTTCTGCTGGGTAAATTCAACGCTCACGTTGACAGCAATAGTGAGACCTGGAGAGGACTCATTGGGAAGAATGGCACCCCTGAACTGAACACAAGTAGTGCTTTGGTATTGGACTTCTGTGCTTATCACAGATTGTCCATTACAAACATCATGTTCAAGCATATGGGTGTCCACTTGTGCACGCAGTTCAATGATTACCTGTATGGTCACGTCGCCAGACTGCGGTTATATGTCTTGGAGAGAGCGGCGCAGCTGTCAATTGGCATGCCAGAAATGCATTGTGAGGGTCTGCTGGGAGAGTCTGGCTGAGACTCCCATCAGAAGGAGTTTCAACTCCCACCTCCGGGAGAGCTTTGACCATGATCCAAGGGGGCAGCGGACATTGAGTCCAAGTGGACCATGTTCCGGGCCTCCATTGTCGAGGCTGCTGATCAGAGCTGTGGCTGTAAGGTGGTCGGTGCCTGTGGTGGCGGTAATCCCAGAAACCATTAGTGGACATTGACACTGAGGGATGCTGTCAAGCTGAAGAAGGACTTCTGTCTGACCTTTTTCGCCCGTGTGACTCCGGAGGTAGATGACAGGTACCGGCAGACCAAGCAAACGTCAGGCTTTGGTAGTCGCTGAAGCAAAAACTTGGACTTGGGGAAGCCACAGAGAACAACTTTCGGACGACTTTGAAGAGACGCTGGATCACCATCCCTTGTCTCTGGAGGGGGAAGCAGTGCACGGTCAACATGGTGTATGGTGGGGTTGTTGTGTTGCTGACCATGACTCGAGATTAGTGGAAGGAATACTTTCAATGAGGAAGCAGTGCCTGGGGACTCTTCAGTGGGCTCTCTTATTTCTGGAGCTGAGGTTGCCGAGGTGGTCAAAAAGCTCCTTGATGGCAGAATGAGATCCACCTGGAGTTCCTCAAGGCCCTGGATGCTGTGGGGCTGTCTCGGTTGACACGACTTTGCAGTGTTGGGTGGACATCGAGTGCCTCTGCATTGGCAGACCGGGTGGTAGTTTCCTTTTTCAAAAAGCGGGACCGGAGAGTGTTGAAACTATCATGGGGTCACACTTCTCAGCCTTTCTGGTAAGGTCTATTTAGAGATTCTGGAGATAATGGTCTGCCGAATAGTCGAACCTCGGATTCAGCAGAATAACACAAAAAAATTTGTAACAAGATAATTTTCTCAATTCTGTTGTGGTTTGTTTAACAATTGTTAGTAAAAATACTTGATTTGTAGCGCAATTTTTAGCAGCCTTCCGTTTGGGTGCCAACAGCGGTAGTACGGTACCTAAAAGTTGGAGCCTGACACTGGCTGTTGATTGATAGACAAATTTAGCCACGATTAAGCCAAAAAGTGCTTGAGCCGTGTTGTTTTGTTGCTTCTAGAAGCCTCCTTACTCGATTGTGCACGTTGTGTCTACATCTGACATGTGGGATGTGGAAAGCTGTTTTAGGCTGCTGCTTCCCTCCTAAAAAATGCTACTAGTGAGTCATTATGACTAATTTATTTAGTCCAACTGTCACAGCGAGCACCTGCCTCCCACACGCTAACGCGGGGAATGAAATTTGGCACAGGACTGTCACCGAGCGGAGTATGCAAATCATTTGGCGGCGTGGAATCATTAACGGCTTCTTGTCTTTCTCAGAGCGGAGGACAACGACGTGGGCGGCTAATTATTTTTCCCAGCCTCTTCAGGATCAATTGATTGCGCGTCTTTTGAGGCGTCAGTGCTGTCACGGCGGCGTCACAAACGTTGTTATTCGCCGCACAAGCTTGTCACTTTCTAATTAAATGTTTCCTTAAGCTCTCCCCGGGAAGTCTGCAAGACGGTCTCGCCGCTGCCATGAAAGAACTCATTATTTCCCCTTTTGCCCACTGATGTCCGACCACCAGACCACCCTGTTTCATCCAGATAGTACAACTATTTCATTTCATTGGGTTGGCATGCTAGCGTGTAGCGCTCAAGATAATGCACCACAACAAGTTGGCTTAAAATTAAGTTCTGTCAGCCGCCAGAGTGACGAGGCCAGAGAGCGGCGGCTCGTTCATCACTGCCGGTTCAGCTGTGACGACTTCTGGATGGAGGTCGAAAGAAGGGCACCGCCACCAACGTAGAACACAACATTTCAAGTAGTTAAAAGTTTCCACTCAGCAGTACACTTTAGTTGCAGATTTCTTTGGCCAATGGATACTCTAAAGATGCTCTGCAGCATTTTAGCAACCTACCATGAGCATAAAAAGTATCGCAGAACAGTTCACCAAAAAGGGCGGCGCTAAATCATATGATTGGTGGGCAAAAACAATAAGCTAGCCTGTCTTGCTTCACATAACTCCCTGTTTTACAGTAAATCCCTGCTTTTAGCGGAGGTTACATTATGGGGCCACCAGGGAAGGATGAAAAAAAACATGAGTAGGAAATGCACTCCCTGTCTCTCTTCGACTGCCATTGATCACTCATGACACAATCCGGGTTTAAGCCCAAAATATGCCTCAGACACATTCAAAGTATAAAATGTATAGGTACTTGTCACTAATGAATGCTAATGTAAGATGATTCACAAACAAATGGAATCGGATCCACAGTGTAGCCTTCAGCCTGGTCGATCCACAGTCAGTGTAGCCTTGGGCCTGGTCGTCAGGCTAGTGCTAGAGCAGGGGTTTATTTCTGAGAGCTGCTTTCACAAAATGAAAATGGTAGAGAGTTACTAATTTACTTTCATAGCTCGATTTCAACCCAAACAAATTGAGTAAACTTGTTTTGCCAGAACATTAGCAAAATGTTGGTATCCACAACTCACATTTTGTATTAAAACATCAACAACCACAAAAATATTCATCTGCATCTTTTATTTCAGTATGCATTTCTTTTTAGTGCAGAGTTCTCCCAACTTTCATTACTATTAAAGCTACTTGGACAAAAAAAAAGAGAGGTGAACTATTTGTGTTTCATTCATATAACTGGCAACGTAAATTGTACTTTATGAACGAAGCAGATCTCCACCCAAATAGTATGGTTATTTCTCATTAAATGAAGGCTTAATGTCTGGTCATCGGAAATGGTGAGCAATGACCAGATGCATTATAATGTGCCACCACAGTCAACTGTGGTTAGTTTTTCACGCTTCCGATTGGCCAAAATGCCGATGACCACCGGTGAATGGGTTTTTATGTGGACAGATATTTTTTTTAAAACTCCGTTCAGGTGGATGGAGATTGTTTTTTAACACAGCAATGGGGGATTAGTGCGTTTTTTAAAAATACCCGTGTTCATATGGACATAGCTTTAGCTTGTTAGCTTCCTGTCGTGATCCAACGGTGGTCATTAAAGAGAGAAGGGGAGTGTTATCGCAGATAGAACTAATCGATGCATGACCAACAGTCAGTAGATACGAAATCGAAGGGGAAGGAGGGCTGTCTGCGCTTTGAGTGACTCGTATACACACAGGAAATCATAATAAATAATCCACTACTAGCCGACCCATCACAGTCAGTCCACATGTGTACATGTTGACAGGTCTCTATACATATGATTTGTTACGTCCTTATTGGACATATCACCAATTGATTTGAAATACAGTATATATATAATTATTATTATGGATTATTGGTTGTTTGCTTGATTTTTTTTCACAATTTACATTTTATATTCATATTTATTTATGTCTTTTTATGCTTTATAGCAGGGGTGTCCAAACTTGTTCCACCAAGGGCCACATACAGAAAATGAAAGCGGATGCTGGAGACATTTTGATATTCTTCACATTTGTGTTTATAGAAGCACGCTAAAACCAACCCAGTGTTGGTAAACAGTTGAATATAGTGGACTACATACAAAATAGAGATCAATACATTTTTTTCATCATTTCCTAATTATCCAAATACTAGAAATAATAAAATATCATATTACTTGAAATAATATTACATATATATTATATGTATATTATATATTATTTCAGTGATTTCTTTTTATACACAAATAGTAGACAATGGATTGTTTTTCTAATCTGCAATTTTACTAAATTAAATTATTGTGATAATAATTCAAATTCTAATAATAATAATTCTAATACAGTAAAACCATTTGTTCTGAAGTAATTTATATTTATTTTTTTTTACTATAATAGGGTTATAACTTCATAAGTATTAAAATAATTGTTAGTTGCAGCCCTATTTGCAACTTTGTAGCTTTAATTGTTTTTTCTTCAGTGTAGCCTGATATTATCAATTTCTCTGGAGCAGGAGAAAGCTACAAAGAATGCTCTCTGGAGAGTGAAATCTGAGGAAAGGTACAGCTCTGAAGTTGAACAGACATGCCTTGACTTACATGGCTAAAGTGTTACACATGTATCTGTTTACTCCTTGCGGCTCTTTGTCAAATTTGACATCCACCTGTTCTATTGAAAATACGGCGGAACCTCGGTAGGCGTCCGCCCCAGTTAGCATGTTTTTCAGTTGACATGAAAAATTTACACCACAATTTTGCCTCAGTTTGCATGCATTCTCCAGTTATCGTACAATGTGGCGTACGTCTTGTCGTGTTACTAATACACTGTGTGAGCCCAACTGTGTTCTTAACTCATTCAACCCCAGGCATTTTTCAAAAGAACCCCTTCAACAACCCCTTCAGTACCAACCATTTTAGACGATTTGGACTGATCTTTCAAGACACACAGAATATTGTGTTCCCTGGCTATATAAACATGGAACCTACCAAAAGAAAGATTAGACTCTTGTCTTTCATCAGAAACAAAAAGTTTGTTTGTACCTTTTTCCGTTCTTTAGTAATCAGTAGTAGAACATAGGTACGTTTCAGGAAAATATCAGTTGCCGACTAGAAAAGGGAAAAAAATTGCGTTTTGTGGGAAGGTACATTTCAAGCATAACTTTCAATTTGACACAAATATTTTTTGCTTTTGTGACACCTCAAATATCTAAACAACTATGCCACAACTTAGACACAAACACAAAAACGTTTTTTTTTTCTTTTTTTTACATCAAAATAACAATTTATTTACAAATATAACACCATAAACAATTTACAATTTTCACATTTGGAACTGAACTAAGTGAATTGGAACTGAACTATATGTGTGCATGTGCATGCGTGTGTGTGCGTATGCATGTGTTAAAGTTTCCCAACAATGCGTAATTTTGTTTTGTGTGGTACGCTATGTCACTGCGCAATAGGTACCCGGAACACAATCGGTTCAACTGTGTTCTACGCTTGTACAGAACGCGTCTACATCTGGTCGGCCTATTTTTCGGCAGCCACATGTTAAGCATGTGTAATCTACGCCATCCGTCGATCTATTTTACGGCAGCAAGGGTCTCCCCTCCACTCCCAAAAACGTTATTAAGATGGATAGAAATTTGAGAAATAACAACATAATCAATCTTTTTTTCTAATATCATACCCATCGTGCAAGTGGACAATTTATAAGCCCTCTTTTCTTTGTTCTATAAATTATTTTATGTTTTTTTTTTCGCCACTGAAAAAATACACACAAAAGCATATGCTAGGAAGATATGTTTGGATGGATGATATTTCCCCGTTTAGAAAAAAAATGAAAAAGCTGAATCCTCTAGATGAATCCATCATTGCACTCTGCTTATGGTTGTTTACATTGAAATATAACTGCATTTTATGTGTTTTATTCTATTTATTTATGTATGTTACACGCAACCGGATATGACGTTTACGTCTGCCCTACGTTCATTGTGTACGTTTTTACGCAGCTCAGTCTTAGTGGATGTCATAAGACAATAGAAACATCTCCATGCTAAAGAAGTCTTTTAAGAAGAGTCACTCTTAAAATAACCTCCTAATATATCACATATATGAAGTATGGTTAATGACCATTTATGTTCATATATTCCAAAAATAATAACTACCACAATGCGTGACGTCACAGAAGCGCTGTTGTAAAATTAGCTAAAGGTGGAAGTGACGTAGTCCTTGCGCATGCGCGGGACCGATTGCGTTCCGGGTACGTATTGCGCAGTGACACGCAATGAACAGCTGCTTTTATGCAAGGGCTTCCTCTTGCTGTCATGTGTGTTTCTTCTCCCTCTCATGATGCACTTCTGCCACCTTGTGGACGTTTTTATGCCATTCAAATTGTTCTCAAGCCTAATCTGTTGGTGAGGAGTTACATCATCCCTTCTATAAAAAAACCCGTTAAAGACGTATAAATACGTTGTTGGGTTCGGGCGTTCGGCTTTATAAAAACGTATAACTACGTCTTTGGTATTGAATGAGTTAATGTATTTTTTATCACAAGACATCCTTCCTTGTTAGCATCCTATCAGCTAGCTAACAAAATGGAAACAAAAACGGAAGTCTTCACAGTTAAGAAAGTTAAACTATGACTTAAAACATTCCTTGCACTTAAAAAAGCTTTCATAACAGTCACAGTTTGACCCGAGAAGGGATTATTTTTATTGACATTATTTCCTATGGACAAAACGATTATAGATCCCGCTGCACTGTATTAGAACAGTACAAAGCACGATAATAAAAGCCTTAAAACGTGTAAAAATATCTGAATGGTTCCGGCGAACACTTGGCACTTCTCCACAATGTGCACTTCAAACCTAATAACTTAATCATTAAAAGTCTCCTAAAGTCAGTGCGAAGTCACTACTTTTGACGGACAGATAACCCCCACCACCATTTATTATTCAGGCCTCGCGCTGCGTTTTAGATGAAAACACATACATTACAGTTGAAGGAGGAGGAAGGAGCTGTAGAATCACACCACTATATAAAGACCCATAGTCATTAACACTGACGTGATTCATTGTTGAATGCATGAACATCTCCAGCTGGATGGTCACAACTCGACCTCGACAGGAGAACATTGCCAAAGCCTGGCAATAATGAAGCAAAATGATCTGATTGAGTTGTAATTACCGGCAATTTCCTTCCACGTAGCAGTTGTTGGAATCTGAAAATGCTAAAGTGTTCCCACAAAGTCAGAAGCATACAGTTGTCCACAATGTCATGCTAGGATGAAGAATTAAGAACTCTGGTTGAGTCATTCACTGATTAATAGTTCATGTAGTATAATTACATTATTATACATTTTCTGTATGACTCCAATCGTTTTAAACATTTTGTAAGTAAAAATAGCTGAATTTGCACATTTCCTGATCAAATACAGGGCAGTAACCTAAGATGAGACTGCAGCAAGCGTCTCTTTTCTGTTGCCAGTTTCTGTTGGTCAGCATGCAGTTAATAATATATATATATGATGCTGCGGAAACATTTATTAAACAGTACATCACGACTATTTGCAGTTCGTGTAATGTCTTTAATGCAAGTGTGACGTCATTGTTGTTAATCGGACAATAAAATAAGTGGTGTCAAACGATTGCAAAAATTGAGAAATTAATTAATTATGATCTGTAATTAACTGATCTAATTAATCTTTTTTAATCTCACCTAAAAATTGCTTAGAGAAGCCATTTTCATTTAAACTTGTTACATTATTGAAGCAGATTAAAATACTGATATCAGAACATAATCCCTCCAGCGTGTCCTTGGTTTGCCGGCAGGTTCTCCCGGCTGGGTATGTCCAGAACCCCTCACCAGGGAGGCGTCCGGGAGGCATCCGGACTAGATGCCCGAGCCACCTCAACTGGCTCCTCTCGATGTGACGGAGCAGCGGCTCTACTCTGAGCTCCTCCCGGATGACTGAGCTCCTCTCACCCTATCTCTTAGGGTGAGTCCAGCCACCCTACGGAGGATACTCATTTCAGCCGCTTACATCCGCGATCTCGTTCTTTCGGTCATGACCCAAAGCTCATTACCATAGGAGAGGGTGGGAACACAGACTGACCGGTAATTGAGAGCTTTGCCTTCACCACCTCTCTTCACCACGATGGCCTGGTAAAGCAGCTGCATTACAGCAGACGCTGCGCTGATCTGCTTGTCGACACGCCAACCTTCCCTCATTTGTGAACAAAACCCCGAGATACTTGAACTCCTCCACCTGGGGCAAGACCTTGCTCCCAAATCGGAGGGTGCAATGCACCCTTTTCCGACTGATAACCATAGCCTCGGAGGTGCTGAGTCTCATCCCAGAAGCTTCACACTCAGCTACAAACCGCCCCAGTAAACACTGAAGGCCACAACCTGATGAGGCCATCAGGACCACATCAATATCCGCGAATCGCGGAGAAGAGATCCTAAGGTCCCCAAACTGGACTCTCTACACCTCGAAATTCTATCCATGAATATTATGAACAGAATAGGTGACAAAGGGCAGCCTTGGCGGAGGCCAACGTTCAATGAACCAGGCTCCTGCTCCGGTTGTACAAGGACCGAAAGGCAAGTAGAAGCGCGCCACCGTACTCCCAGAGCAGCCCCCACAGGTCACCACGAGGGACATGGTCGAATGCCTTTTCCAAATCTACAAAGCACATGTAGACCAGCTGTGCAAACTCCCATGTACCCTCCAGCACCATTTCATGGGTGTAGAGCCAGTGTTCCGTGACCGGGACAAAAGCCACATTGCACCTCCTTTAACAGAGTTTCGACTAATGGTAGTGCCCTTCTCTCCAGAACCATGGAATAGACTTCCTGAGCCTGAGGAGTGTGATCCCCCTATAGTTGGAACACACCCTCCCATCACCCTTCTTAAAAAAGAAGGGTGGGACAGCAGCACACTGTCCAAATGCACTCAGGAGCTAAGTACACAGGCTGTGTCTCCAATGGAATACTTCTGTCAGTTCACTTCAGTACGTGTACTGTGTACGCAAACTACGCCACGTAGCCAAGATGGGGACTATTCAGGGTGGTAAGTGTCCATCATCACACACTCATCATTTCAATCGATTTTGAGTGCAACATCCGAGTACTGACAGTGGACTGCATTTTGCTGTATTTCTCAGCGTGAACACACTTATGCACTCAAAAAACTAAAGGCTTCATCATACTAGCGTCACGGCACTGACATAAGGGACAACGGTGTGCTTCTCTCCCTCCAAACCCTCCGGTGGACCTGAACATGCACCTCTAAAATATTCTAACCCCAGATATGTTTGATTGGTTGGCTTTTTTTTAGTTCATCATTTCTGATTTGTCCGCCCCACCAAAGCGCCAAAAAGTCCTCCAAAACAAAAGTCCACACAAATTGAGGTGCATCTCAGTGAAGAAATACGCAATTACATTTGATGGGGGAGTACTCATAAAATGTCTTCAAGGTTGGCAAGTCTCTAGATGGATACAAAAAAATCTGCCCTTCACTTCCCAGTGAACTCCCTAGTTTGACTCATCGTCATCCTGAGGGAAAATAATGAATGCTGACAGTCATCATGACATCAAAGACAGAGGATGATGTCATCACTCAGGTCAGTGCTGATCACAGCTGTGTGGGTGTAAAATCAATATGTGTCTACTTATCTCTGCGGACGACAACGCACTCTGCTGACAAAACAAAACAATGTTTTGCCTTTAAATTATGCAGCGGCTGCGAGCCGTCAGCGCGGCCAGGGGTGCAGCAGGGTCGTTATTTATCAGGCTAGAGGAGAGGAGAGGACAGGACGGTTATCTCTGCCGTTAGGGGCTACGCCAAAAAGCCTCACCAACGTCGTTTTTAGCGCCGGTCTAATCCACTGCCGACACGGTGGCATCATCAATCTGGAGTGCGACGTTATCCTCTGGCCTCATTTATAAGACGATACGTTATTTTGGCTTTTCTCAAGGAGCTGCTGTCACTAGACGCAGCGCTGAGGAAGAACGAGCGTCAACATTGTTTCTGCAGTAAATACAGCTAAGGCCACAGCCACATGAACATGAAAATTTTCAAAAACACCTCTCCTCCTGGTGTTAAAAAATATCAATAAAAAATATCAATCCACACGAGTAGAGTTAAAAAAAAAAAGTCTGTCCCCATAAAAACCCATTCACCAGCTCTCACATGCATTTTGGCCAATCAGAAGCCTGCTACCTTCATTTGTTTTTCAAAATAAATAAAAAAATGAAATAACTTGTTTTTTCAATATTTGTGCCCAGACCCAAAACGGGAAAACGGATAAGGAATCGTTTTTCCGATTTCTGATTTTGTGCGGAATTGGAAAATGGACAAAGTGGGCGGGGTTAGTTCTTGGCTCCAGCATACCCGCGACCCTAGTGAGGATAAGCGGCATAGAAAATAGATGGATGGATGATATTGCATTCAGAAATGTTTTCAGGTCAAAACGTCAGGCTGTCATCTGTGCAGAAACGGCATTTTGGGTGCACTGAAACGGTATTTTTTTGAAAACGGCTTCTAGAGTGTGAAAATCTGAAAACGTCACCTTGTCGTTTTCATGTGTAGACAAGCAAATCCGCTGCTTTTTGACAACGATGCCTTCACAGACGAAGCTAGCTTTGACGACAGGCCAACAAAATATGTGAATGTTTGGACTGGTATGACTCACCACATTCTCCTGATATTTTGTTGGATTATACACTAAGTCCCCAACCAACGAACACAATTGGTTCCAGACGACCGTTCTTAAGTCGAATTGTTCTTATTAGTTTGGATGCAGTAGTAATATTAAATGAGAATAATTAATGAAAAAAACAATAATAAAAATGATATAAAAACACGTAATGATAAATGTTATTTATCTTTGAAGTGGAGTGGTCGAGCATACGTCGTTGTGGAGGAGGAGGAGGAGATATTGAAAAAAAAGGACAAATCGTCGTCGTTGTTAGACTCTTCTAAAAGAGGTAGTGTTCTGTGGGTGGTGTAGAATTAAGCAGGCCTATTAACTCTTCATAAACTTTAATCACATGCTCTGTCCGGGTTGTATCTTACAGCTACAATTTAGTTAGTAAATTGTAAATCTCGAAGTAGTAAATCTCTCCTCTTCCTGTTCTCGACCTGTTGGTCCCATTAGCAGTGTCACAGTGCCCTCTACTGGTCAAGCATTTAGCAGTATAAATAATGGAGTTACAGTAATACAAGGCAAAATACATGAAAAAATAGACCAGTCGGCTTGTGTTCATATCTCCGAAAGTTTGCATGTCGGATGTTTGTAGTTTGGTGTGTCACATGGTTCCGTATGTGTCTGTTTACAGTGCCACACGTAGGTGTGCCTTGTGTATTACATTGTTTTCACCGAGTGATCCTTTCCCGTCTGGCTGCAACTATTTACTAATCCGGCACAGTGTTGACGCAATTTTTTTTCCAAAAAAAGATCCCAAGAACGTTTTCGTGTGGACAGGGCTTGAGACTGACTGACGGAGCAGTGTGAAGCTGCGCTTACGCACTTACTCAGGTGGAAGAGAAAATACCATCGCACCAACCATCCATCTTTTAGACAAGATCTCCTGTTAATGATATACACTGTACATTACTTCACATAACTAAAGTATCAAGTGTCGATATTTTGATTTGAGAACTGATTTTAGAGCATGAAGAGCTGGTATTGGAAGCACTTCAGAGAGAACATTGGTCCGGTATTTTGAAACAAAAGTACGTTGTTCTTAATTGAGTTGAAAACAGACGCAGTTTGTCCCTTATTAACGTGAGAATTGTAATGAATTGTAAAATTGTAACGTGTCAGTGATGTTAAATGTGAGTGGAATTGATGACGGACAGGGCGTTTTATATGACATTTAATAGCAGGTTCTTCCCAGCACTTTCCTGCTCCATCACCAATAAGATCATAAAACAGCAGGATTCAGCACTTTCTCTGTAAATCCAAGGCGGTGTAACGGTATGAGCTTCTGTCCTTTGTGGCACAGGGCACTGGTGTGATCCCGGCAAGGTTTGTTTCGAAGAAGAATTAATTTTATTCTGTTAATTTTGTTATTTTGCATCCAAACATGCATCTAATTAAATTCAGCTTTGAGTCAAATAGTATAAAAATTGTTTCACACAAAGAAAAAAGGCCCAAAAAAATAATTCACCGCGTTGGTAAGGGTGAAGACAATTGGGTTGGATGGCCCTGTCAACAAGGTGTCCCTTTTTTATTTTTCAGGGTTTTGGCAACCCTACTTGTGACTCGTTGACTTATTACCTGTTAGCTTCCTTTGTCATGAGCAAACAATGGCAATTAAAGAGAGACAGCGAGAGCAGGGCTGGAACAAATTGATTTGTTACAAACACTTTGAATGCAATTGTTGATCCGAAATCAGAGAAAAAGGCATTTGCCAAGGGCTGTACGCCTTCTGAACCAGTTGTATGCACACAGGAAATGGAAAATTATGCAGATTGGATGACGTCATTTAGCGACTCTTGCTACTTGTAGGCTGCTTCTCTGACTGAGGAGTTGGCAACACTGGCTACATGGTGGAAGGGGATGGAATATCAAACAAAAGTTTTGAAGTAGCAGATCCACATGTAACCCGCTTGTTTCAGCCAGCCCCGCGCCGAGCTAAAACTCCGGGCAGTCAACTCGGCATTCAACACGGCTCTTAAGGCTGAGGGCGTGAGAGTTACTTACGTACACTTGCACAGCCACACTGGCTGGCATCTGTTAAAAAGCCATATCAAATTCGTTTTTAACGATTGCACAATGGAAAAGTGGGGATAAAAAGGTGGCAGATATTTTTTTTGTGCCATTAACGCGCTGTCGAGTGGTTGCAATTCACCATGAAAAAGGAGAGAAGAAGAATACTGCCATCGTCAATTTTGCTAAGGGTGCAGCAACTGTAATGGATTTGGGACAGCAGCACACAGTCACAATGTGCACATTCAGGAACTAAATAGGTCTCCAATGGAATACTTCCTTCAGTACACTTCAATAAGCATACTGTGTACACAAATTTTATTCTACGACTATTTAGGGTGGTCAGTGTCCATCACTGCGCACTCACCATTTCGAACGATTTTGAGTGCCACCAAAACAAAAGAAAAAATGGCGCAAATTGAGGAGAATCTCAGCAAAGAAATATGCAATATGCAAATATGAGCGGTTATATGGACATGATATAAACATGAGCAGTTTCGCAGCAACGTATACAGTTAAAGTAACTGGTATCCCACATCGATTTGTCGCAGCTCCAACAACAATCTGGGTGTTGCTTCAGTCGCCATTGTTGACTTTAATTACACACAGGAAGTTAAATAGCTAGTCAACAAGAGTTGTGGTCGTTAACGCTCAGGAAAACACTGCCCCCTAGCGTTTTTGCAGAGAAACACGCTCCGCCCCGGCTGAAGAGCCGTTACAGGAGGATCAAGGTGCTGTTGTAGTGACTATGCTGTAGCATAATTCGGCCTTAGGTATAAGTATGGAAGTATGCCAGTTGAGACACAGGCAGAGTGTACACGGTATACTTAATGAACTGTACTGACGAAAGTATGCGATTAAGACATTTTCGCTTTCTCTGACTCCGAATTTTTTTGCATTTGACCTGCAACATAAGGTAAAAATCGAAAATTTACAGAAGACGTGATTACTGAGCGCTGAATTAATTTCCGCCATGGTCCCTGGAGTCCGGTCCACTCAGCCTGCTAACAAATCAAATCATGTGTTTCCTCGTTAGTAAATTTGTGTTCTCTACCCTGACTGCTTGCCCTCTTTTTTTCCGAGGGAAATTAGATTTAATGCCCCGCACCTGCTCACCTGCACCACTAGGAGCTCATTGTCGGCTGAGATGAGTCGTCACGCTAATTTAATGACAAGAGGCCACATGGATGCCCCTCTTCAATTAAGCACACCTGATGGCGTGACAAGCACGACTCGTTGAATCAAAAGCATCACGCCAATGCCGCCATCACGCCGATGTTGTTAAAGCTGGATTTCCCCCCCTAACGTGTCCGCATTTGCTGCTTGCTAGTGTAAAACCGAAACGTTCCCCAAGAGATATCCCCCAAGCCGAGATGTTGTCATTTACCTTCTCACAGCTGCTAATTAGATTAATGACACCTCTCATCTCGCCTGGGTGCTCCAGAAAAGGCCTCAAGGGGGCAGCAGCGGGGAGCTAGCTTATGCCGGCGTCGCCATCGCAATCATTGCGCGTCGGTATCGAGCGGCGGTTGTGTTGTTAGCTGCTGGCGACTTAATTCACAAGCTGCTGCTTCCAACGCTTCTCCGGGGACGCTTTGAAAGCCAGTCAATATTTATGGGAATTGCTGCTGTGGGCTCTTCTCTAATTTGGCGAGAGTGGAGGACACCCTGGGGGGTTTCAAGAGTGTGTGCGTGTGTATGAGAGAGAGAGGGAGGCGACAGTGAATGGAAGTGTGTGTATGTGTGCGTGTCATCGCGCACATTGACATGACCTTTGTAATGGTGATGTGGTAATTATCGGACTGCAGATGAGCCTCCACTCACAATTTACTAGGATTTCTAATGAAGAGTATTGTGCTCTTATAGGTAGTTAGCGGGTTATTTGATGGAATAAACTTGTCAATAATGTAAAGTGTTTTTGTGGCAAATTGTGCATTTTCACTGCAGCATGTCCACCGTCTTTTTCTGGAGTGTTTCTGTGTTGTTGTTTGTTTTGCAGCGTACCACTGCACGGGCTTGCACTTGTCATGCTGTAAAATACGTCCAACAATATTACCAACACCAACGGTTAGGTTTGTCCAATGAGTTAGTGAATACTACTGTAAAATTTGAATTTGAATTTGAATTCCATGTTATTTTATTTAATGGAATTGTATTTTATTTATACATGTGTTGCAAATGATCACCCGGCAGCAGCCGTCTTTTGCGTTGATATTTTGGAGAAGCCACCTGGTGAAAGTGGAGGCTTGTATAGGAGAGACCTCAGGGGACATCATGCATGCTGGTGGGTCTCATTACCGGCGTGGAGGTGGGCCTATTTGTTCCCAGTATATGAACACATGGAGGTGCAATGTGGATACATTGGACTTTTAAACACAGTGCTTTGGACTGAGGCTAAAATGTTGCTTTTCTGCTGAAGAAGAGAAGAGGATGTTCTCTGTGTCCTGTCCTGCTTGACCCTGCTGTGTGTAAAATCTTTTCTGTGTTTTGGAGATCACACCTCCATCTTTTTTCACCTTTGGCTCTGCATGTGCTAACATGCAAATGCTAACATAGTCACAAGAAGGATTTAGTGGCATTTTAATTGAGAATGATGGCCACAGAAGTCCAACTTGTACAGCATTAGATAGTGGAACCTCGGTTAGCATATGTCCTGGTTCGTGTATTTTTCAGTTAACGATGAAAATGTATGGAAACATTTTGCGTTGGGACGTTTCCCAGTTAATGATCAATTATCAGTTATTAATACACTCTGTGAGTTTAACTGTGTTTGTAATGTATTTCTATCACAAAACATAATTGTTAGCATCATGTTAGCATGGAAACCGAGCTTCATTGCCTGTTTATGACATCATCAGTGGTTTGACTCTGTAGTTCTTTGCTAACTAACACAGTTACGCCATTAGTCTCTGCTTTTCTTATTGATCACGGCTGCAAAAATAACCCACGACGGGGCCAACAAAAGTTGCAAGTGCCCGCATTTTGATAAAGAAGGTCCATAAGTGACATAAAAGTCCATGAAAACACTACTCGGTCCATAAGTGTCCTCACTTGTTAGCGTTTTATACAATTAGCACTGCTTCACCTCTTTCTACACTTGTATCCCTCTTAAGAATGTTAAAATATGACTTAAAATGTTGCGTGTGTTTAGGGTTGGGCATCGTTTGAATTTGAGCGAATCAGGTTTTGATTCCTAAAGATTCTGATGCTTTTAAAAGGCAGGATCCTAAAAGTTTGCATGGTTTAAATGAGGGTGCTACCCAGATTTCTTTTTGGATGAAATGTCTGAAATTCATCATGAATTGTTTAGAGATATGAACTTTTTATCAACTTTATGAATTTCTTCCACGGCTATTTTCAACTAGTATATGAATATCAAACCATTAAACTTGACTATAAATGTTATGAAGTTTCTTTTTACAGGAGTACACTTTCACAAAAGACGTTTACTTTTAAAAAGTAGTATACTTTGTTTGCTGCCTCACTGTCGGTGTAAGCTATTTTTTATGACATCCTTATTTTGCTAACGCAAATAAACAGAATATACCCCAAAGCACTCTTATTTTGAAGGCCGGAAGTGTGTTGTGTAAGTTGAGAAGGTCCCTCGACTGCTGCTAACAGAGACGTACTGTGCAAGCGCTAAACCTGCCGAGCTGTAGCCGTAGCTTCCGTCCTTTATTGACATCGAACTTCCACACCAGCTAGCATCCTGAAACCCTCGGTTACACGAGACAGACGGCGTTTATTGTTTGACTTCCCTGATTGTGATTGCTGAGAGGAAGCCTGATGTAGCGCATCAAAGACGAGGTAAACATGAATCATGTTGGTCGTACACCTTCCTTTGCATGATATCGTAGTGTTACAAATGTTGCTCTGAGCTGACCGTTCTTTTTTTTTTCTGACGTTAAGCCAAACTTTGTAGCTTTGGTCTTCTTTGTTGGTGCTCGTGGACTTCTTCTTCGTTTATTTCCTCCGGTCGGCGGACAGGGCATGAAAAGTATTAATCGAAATAAAAAAATTTGAATGATCCCAGGAGAATCGCAATGTCAGCGCGGTTCCCATCGATGCCCGAGACTTGATGTCCAACCCTGTTCGTAACCCCACATGGCACATAATTACTACTAGTATTGTAGTTTTTTTCTTATACTGGCTCTTAAGGTGTCTGGTGAAAAAAATTCTGTCCAGCCACTGACGGCCCAGTTACCAAATGCACCGCACGCCACTGGGCAACGAAGCAAAAAGGTTCCACAAAAACATAAAACTGGTAAGTTCAAGCAAATAAGACTAAGCGTCTCGGTGACAGCGTGGATCTGGGGAAAAGAAATGAACCAGCAAAGTGTAAACGACTACCCTGGGCTTATTAACCCCACTGATTGTTAATTGAAGCCAGCTGCTCCACACAGGTCCACTGGGGTAAAGCGGCTGCACATTACACCCGGCAGGAAGTACATCATACAAAATAAAAGCATAGCATCGGATGTGACAGCTTTCATGAAGGCCTCAGTTCGACCCTGGAACAGCCTACAGTAATCCCTCATTTATTGCGGTTAATTGGTTTCAGACTCAACCGTGATAAGTGCATTTCCGCAAAGTAGGATTCCTTCTTTATAAATGGAATAGTTTCATAGTTATGGCAAAAAAAAAACGTTTACAATCTTCTAAAAGACATGAAATAACATCCCGATAGTCACCTTTACACTCATATTACCCAACATAGTAGATATAATCAGAGAAAATCATATTTAGAAACTCATAAATATTCCATTTATTAATCATGAATCCTACTTCGCAGACATTCACTTATCGTGGTCGGGTCTGGAACCAATTAACCGCGATAAACGAGGCACAACTCTATTCCTATTTCCATTATTTCCTGCGGGACAGATAGCTCCTAAATGTAAACAATTGTGTCATGGAAGGGATTGCGTTGGGTTCTGCTGTATAATGCATACTAGCTTGCTGTTGGACTTCAAATGCGGTCTTTGCTCAGTACAAAATGAACCCACAGTGCCAACACGGCTGCTGCAAACTTGATGACTTCCACTAGAACGCTCTCAGAGATCATGCTCATGGAAACATGCAAGCCGACGTACGTGTTACACTCACACAGCAGTTACAACATTTAAGAAATAAACTTTGAGGCTCGGAGCGTGTTGGAGGAAACTTTGCTTTTGGCCATATGACGACTTGACTCCTGCTCCGTGATGGAGCGCCGAGTGTTTTCCATTAGCCGGAGGAATACTCTGGAGACACAATGCAGCAGCTGCACGCACAGTGCAGAGTGTTGCAGAGACAAGAGTGGTGTAAAAAGTGGTGTAAAAGAGCCAGAGAGGCTCAGAGAGGAATAAATATCTCTCGGCTTGAGAGACCACACACACACACACACACACACACACACATGCAAGGCTCCCCTGTGATTCCCTCCCAAAAAAGCTTGCTTGTTGGCAAGTGCTGCGTGGCCATCGGGTTGAAGTGTGGAGGAAGGAGGAGAGCGGCCCTGGAGGACGCTCACTCTCTTTCCTTATTGCACCTCACTGCTTTACCTTCCAGGTGAGGCACCAATACTTTCTATTATTGCGCACATTTACATGGAAATGTGCTGATGTTCACAAAGACTTTTAGCCCGACGCCGACAAGAAGCACCACAAATACTAGAATTACACAAAATGCATAAATAGGAGTAGAAAAGTTATGAGAATCCAGTCGTAACTGTAAAAATGTGTATTTTTAATGAGGTATTGTAGTTTTATTGAGACTTAACTAGAGCTGTCTAATGATTAACATTTTTAACCAGATTAATCACAGTTTTTTAATTAATTACTCATGATTAATCACTATTTGTCTGAAATATGACAATTTTCACTGTATTTAATGAACAGAAAGATAAATGCCAGGGCAGGATGTATTAACAGCTCCGAATGAACTGAATATGTCAATCAAGCTAAAAGACACCACACAAGGCTAAAAATGTATTTGTCTAAAACTAGTCTCTTTAATAGCAAAACATTCGAATCACACTTCAAACCGTATTGATTATTCTTATGAGCAATGAAGGGTTACGTTCAAAGACATCACGTAATTTAAGGTAAATGTACTTGTTATCAGTGTATTTTCCAGCATACTTAAATGTAGCAAATGGTACATCCGAATCAAGAGTTAGGAAGTGAGTGGTAAGAATATCCACTTCATGTTTTTCTTTAGCTGCCTGTTTATTGACACACACACACGCACGCACACGCACGCATTATAAAGATGTTTTTGTGATGTTTGGAGTGTCCCTGAATGTATCTCGCGCTATGTAGTGTTGGAACTGTACTGCTGTTGATGTGTTCAGGTCAGAATGAAGTTCTAAAAGAGTATCAGAATATGTGGGGGGACGCTCCACTCTGATTCCGTCTGACACGTTCCAACTGACACTAAAACTCGACTCGACTCGACTCGACAACGTCATCTTAGGAACGGAACTCGTACGCCGACCAAGGCCCTCCTGTAGTATTCATAAATTAGACTAAAAACGTGACAAGATGTTATACAGCCTCAAAAATTCCATCATTTTCTACGCCGCTTCTTTAGGGTTGCGGGGGTATGCTGGAGCCTATCCCAGCTGACTTCGGGCGACAGGCGGGGTACACCCTGGACTGGTCGCCAGCCAATCGCAGGGCACATATAGACAAACAACCATTCACACTCACATTCACACCTATGGACAATTTAGAGTCGTCAATTAAGCTAACATGCATGTTTTTGGAATGTGGGAGGAAACCGGAGTACCCGGAGAAAACCCACACACGCACGGGGAGAACATGCAAACTCCACACAGAGATGCCCGAGGGAGAATTGAACCCAGGTCTTCCTGATCTCCAGACTGTTACTGTGTGGCCAACATGCTAACCACTAGACCACTCCCATCTTGGGCGGAGCTGCGGGTCGTGCCGCAGCTGCTCTTCATCTGTATTATCCATTTAAGCTCACCTGCTGTGACTGGATGGCACTCTGCTATTCCTCATGGTGAAGACGCCAAGCCACGGTTCAAGTTGTTAGTCATCCTGTTTAACTAGTTAGCTGTTGGCCTTCCTGGGTGTCATCCAGTCTGCCTAACTCGCACCTGTGCTGCATGTCCTGTCGCTTCGTCAGGCCGGTTATTGGTTAATCTCTGTTTTCCTTATTACCATTTTTCGCGGTGCCTTTTAGTTTGTCTTACTGGCACCGTTGTTTTTTGTTCTTCACGCATATGTGCTGCAGCGACTATTAACCTGTTAAGCACCTACCTTTGTCCTCTGCATCCTGGGATCCAAAGTCCAGTATAGACAACACAACGTCACATGGAAGAAGCAAAGCTTATTGAATGCTACCCCATCGGTTTCACATCAATTACACGACATGAATTCACAATACATCAATTCACCCTCTATATTTTAAATGTACTCTTTGCCAAGTTACATCGGAAAATGATAAGGCAGTACAACAATGTGGGCATATAGGAGTCAAAGTTTGCAGTCACTGTAAATAAATTATATTTCGATCATAAACAATAAGTATACGTTTCTGCTATTACCAAATTGCATTATTTTAGTTCAGGGATAATGTGTTTTTATCAAACAGGTTATGGCTAATTCATTTATTGTGTGACATTCTCGGAACTGATTTTGTTCCTTTCTTTTTGTGTGCCTCTAATACTTCTTTAGTGCATACATGTATTCATCTGTTCATTTATCTACATACAGTATATACTGTACCATAAAAGTAACTTGTTCCAATCATAAAAATGAACACTTCCGATACCCAATTGGTGCTTCAAATGTAGGAGCTTCAGTCTATCACTGTTTTTCAAAAATATATGAATTCTTGAGAAATGCTGTTTCGGCCTAAAATATGGATATTTAAGCTAATTGAATGCATTTTTTGATGTAGTTTTCAAGCATAAAAATGGCTAAATGGACTAAAATATAAGGCATTCAGAGGACGCGTTCACAAACGTTGTGATGCTATGTAGTATTGTACACTGGTCACTAGGTTACTCGACACACACTCACCAGACTTGATCGCCGGAACAACAGGCTTTTATTGCAGGTGTGAATGATCTCACAACAGGCACAATCATCCCTAACACGCAACCCTACTATATTGGGTAATATGAGTGTAAAGATGACTATAGATGTGTTATTTCACATTTAGAGGGCTCTAATAAGATTTAAAAAACTTGTTTTATGAAGTATTCTCTGCTCTAACTACAAAACTATTCCATTTATAAATATGGAAACCTACTTCACGGAAATTCACCTTTGGGTCTGGAAGCAATTAACCGTGATGAACGAGGGATTCATGTATAGTGGTGCAATTTTAACAAGAGGATGTACTAATATCTGTATAAATACATGATCGCAATTAGGGATGTAACGAGGCCGCCCGGTGGCGGGAGATCGGGAAGATCTGGGTTTGAATCTCCGTTGGGCATCTCTGTGTGGAGTTTGCATGTTCTCCCCGTGCGTGTGTGGGTTTTCTCCGGGTACTCCAGTTTCCTCCCACATTCCAAAAACATGCATGTTAGGTTAATTGGAGACTCTAAATTGTCCATAGGTATGAATGTGAGTGTGAATGGTTGTTTGTCTATATGTGCCCTGCCATTGGCTGGCGACACGCACGCACGCACGCTCACACTGTTACTCCTGTAAAAGCAAAACATGCTGCAGTGTTTCCACCAGGATTTGTTTTTAACAAAGAATGGTTTTATTCTCAAAATTAACCGTGTCAGCTTTTCTGTCTCACTCGATGCATCTGCCCGAATTCGGAAGCAGCGTAGGCAATAAATGAAGAAGCAGCGGTCCTACGCAGCAAAAAAACCCCACAGAAACAATAACACATTTTGCGCCGCTCCGGTGTATGTTGTTTGCAGAAACATACAGTACATGTCGTGAACACACGCCGCTCACTGTCGCAGATAGCGCCCAAAAACATGTGGGCCTATTTTTTAACGGGAGTGACGTTCGCTAACACTTTAAAGTTTCCTTTACTGACAAACTATAGGAATGTTTACATGTTTACTTACCTTACACTTGCTGAAAAGTTGTGGATGTTGGTCACGGAGATGGCTCGTCATATTAGCACAGACATTTTCTTTCTGCATTTTCTGCAGGTTGATTGTCTTCAATTATTTTCCTCTCAGAATCCTTTACAAATCCAAAATATGTCCAGACATAAAATCTTGTTGTTCTCAGCGCTGCTTACGGGGGTGCCATCCATCCATCCATCCATCCATCCATCTTGCCGGCTGTCATTTTTTTTTTTACAAGCCAAACATTGCAAGTGTCGCATGCGAGTCCTCTTCTTCTGTTGCTGCTGTCCTTAGGAAACGGATTTATCGAAGTGCGGTTATCAATCACAGTTTTACGACAGTTTTAATTTGAAGCGATAATACTAACTGTCAGGATTTTTACCGTGGTTAAGCATTAATACCGGTGATCGCTACATCCCTAATTGGAATGATAAAAACAACTCTATGATACAGTACAATTGTACAAGCACAGTAATCAACATATTGTTCAAAGGATACCTTAAAAGTGAGCAACATCTTTGGAAAGGCAGGTTGTGTATGTGTACCTAATGTTGTGGCTAGTGAGTCTACAGTGGTGTGAACAGGTGTTTGCCACTTTCCTGATTTGTTTTTTTTTTTTTTTGCTTGTTTGTCACACTTAAATGTTTCAGATCATCAAACAAATGTAAATATTAGTCAAAGACATCACAACTGAAACACAAATATGTAGTTTTTAAATGAAACTTTTTATTATTAAGGGAGAAAAAAAACAAAATCTACATGGTCCTGTGTGAAAAAGTGATTGCCCGCCCGTTACTCATGTCTCCACCATAAGAAAGACACTGTGCACAAACAGCCTGCATGGCAGAGTTCCAAGACCAAAACCACTGCTGAACAAAAAGAACATTAAGACTCGTCTCAATTTTGCCAGAAAACATCTTGATGATCCCCAAGACCTTTGGGAAAATACTCTGTGGTCTGACGAGACAAAAGTTGAACTTTTTGGAAGGTGAGTGTCCCATTACATCTGGCGTAAAAGTAAGGCCTCATTTCAGAAAGCGAACATCATACCAACAGTAAAATATGGTGGTGGTAGTGTGATGGTCTGGGGCTGTTTTGCTGCTCCAGAACCTGGAATACTTACTGTGATAAATGGAACCATGAATCCTGCTGTCTACCAAAAAAAGGATAATGTCCGACCATCTGTTGGTGACCTCAAGCTGAAGCCAACTTGGACAATGATCCAAAACACACCAGCAAGTCCACCTCTGAATGGCTGAAGAAAAACAAAATGAAGACTTTGGAGTGGCCTAGTCAAAGTCCTGACCTGAATCCTATTGAGATGCTGTGGCATGACCTTAAAAAGGTGTTCATGCTGGAAAACCCTCCAATGTGGCTGAATGACAACAATTCTGCAAAGATGAGTGGGCCAAAATTCCTCCACAGCGCTGTAAGAGACTCATTGCAAGTTATCACAAACGCTTGATTGCAGTTGTTGTTGCTAAGGGTGGCCCAACCACTTATTAGGTTTAGGGGGCAATCACTTTTTCACACAGGGCCATGTAGCTTTGGATTTTTTTTCTCCCTTTAAAATAAAAAGTTTCATTTAAAAACTGCATTTTGTGCTCAGTTGTGTTGTCATTAACTAATATTTACATTTGTTTGATGATCTGAAACATTTAAGTGTGACAAACATGCAAAAAAACTTGTCAGGAAGGGGACAAACACTTTTCACCCCACTGTTGGTTTTCGGACAATGGAAGTTGATGGTCAACCTTGCTGTGGTTTATAGCAGAGGAAATTGTGAATTAGGCGACTCTCTTCTGGTATTGACGCCGTGATCGATTATTTCAGGCTACATTGCAGCATCTGATGGTAGCGGGCTTGGGGGCGGATTTCGAGGGGTGTATTATTTAATGGCTTTGCTGTGGAAGCAACCCTCAGCCTCCACAGAGCCGCTCCCCCTGAGGTGTCAGGAGGGTCAAGCTTGGTTTGACCACCACATTACAACAACCAGAGAGGTGGGGGAAGATTCCTTTGAATTCATGCCTATTTTACATCAACAGGGGGCGCTGTGATGGATGGCCTGGTAAACGTTGCAGCAGGAAGACGAGCTGCAAAATGGCAGCATGATTGATGCAGGTCAGATTTGCTTGTTTTGCTCGTTCAAATTCAGTTTTTGGTGTTTGGCATCGATAATCCAAAAAATGATTTGTCTTATGTTGACACACAGGAAACATACAGGAAATGGAAAGTTTCTTCTGAAAAGCTATTCAACAAAAAATCCACAAATTACATTCTACAATTTCTACCAAATTTTGGAATGTGTCAGTTGGAAATTTTGTCGCATTCATCCACCAAGCAGTTCAGTTAAACTTTTTAAAATTGCTTTGTTTTACACGTTAAAAGATGCTTGATATTAGCTTACTTACCGATATTCGATGGACCGATACTGTCCAGCACTTCATTAGCTATGCCAATACCGATATAGGCAGCAGCTTCTCTCAAGCTAATAAATATCAGGACACATCTTGTGTCATGAATGAACACATGAGGCCTCTTTTACCGTGGTGCCACTGGATGCACTTCACAAATAAACGCTGTTTGTGCAAAATAAGGCCAATACTGCAATATGCAATGTAAGTTATCGAAAAGTCCTGTACATAGCAATGATCTGTTCCAGGGTCCAACTGTGGCCATTATTATTAAGTGTTACACAAGTGTAAAAAGAAGTGAAGCATTTTTAATACAGGAGATCCTCGGTCTATGCACGAGTTACGTCCTTATGACGTCGCTGTAAGTTGAGTTTTAGTGTAAGTTGAAACTTATACCTAAATAATACCTAAGTAAACACCGAAGTTACTCACACTGTACACAGAACACGTGAAGGACATACAATACAGTAAGAAAAAACTCATTTTATCCCTTTGGCCGTCTTCACACTGGAAGGACGTTGCAAAGGACGGAGAGACAGGGTTATTGGGAGGAGGAAGTCTCTATAATGAGACCACTACACTGCTCACTTATGTCAGTGTCCATTTCATAGAAGACCCTTACACATGTTCAAACATACCATCTTTATTCTTCCTGATGATCGCACCAGTCGAATGGCTTTGAGCAGGGGCGTCCCAAGGACCATTTGCACCCCACGACTCGTTTATTATTGCCTCGCGGCAAAATTGTAGGCGATTTTGACTCGTGTTCTATGGCTATACAAACATGGAACCTACCAAAGGAAAGGTTAGACTCCCATCTTTCGTTTGTTTCTACCTTTTTCTGTTCTTCAGCAGTAGAACATAGGTAAGTTTCAGGACTAGAAAAGGGAGAAAACCAGCAAAAGACATATTTGAAGCATAACTTTCACTATTTTTTGCTTTTGTGACAGCTCAAATATCTAAACAACTATACCAACATAAACAACTTAAAAAAGGGGTTGTTTTACATCAAAATAACAATTTATTTACAAATATAACAACATGAACTATTTACCGTTTTCTCATTTGGTCACATGTGTTCGCATGCGTGTGCGTGTGTGTGCGTGCGTTAAAGTGTCCCTACAATGTGTAGCTTTCTGCACGCCACACTCCTGCACGCTCTTTCACTTCCTCCTTGCTGTCACGTGTGGTTTTTCCGTCCACATGATCTCTGCCAAACTCTTATCAATCGCACTTCTGCCACCTTGTGGCTGTTTTTATGACTTTAAATTGCTCTGAAGTGAAATCCATTAGTGTGGAGTTGCGTCATCAGCTCGTTTTGCCTCTCATGCAAAAAAACGTAAAAGACATATCCAGTAACTATGTTGTTGGGATCGGGCATTGGGTTTATAAAAACCTATAACGTCTTTGGTATTGAATGAGTTCATGTGAGTCAGCTTATGTCACCTCACTTCCTGTCGGTATTCTGCTTCTTCCCACCTTCTTCTTCTCTTAGTTGAGGCAAAAAGGTTGCAAAAACGCCAAAGAAAAAGCGCACATGCTCAGTCAATCCTTTTACGCTGACATGGTGTCTCGTGTGACATCATGCAAAAATGATATGAATAAATGAATCAGGCGCTGTTTTGTGTGTATGTGCAACTTTCAGCCTACTTTCCCCAAAATGTGTTGAAATTGCGAATGTTTCTACCTCACTCGAACAGAATATAGCGTGATTGCTTCCATTGAGCGTCTTTTAAAATTTGTTGGCAAGAGAGTGAAGTTGCTGCGATAGCATCTAAAAAGGAAAAAAAAAAACAGCATTCTGCCTGCGTAGCTGGCCGCTAATGGAAAACCTTCAGTGGACGCTCTGACGCAGTTTAAAAGAAATACACTGGTGGTTGCAGAGCAATAAGCCGAGAAGTATTTTGCTGGAGTTAATTTGATAGAGTGCAGCCTGCTGGAGGCACACTCAGGCGTCTGTAAGCTGGAATCTCACAGAATCCTAATGAGAACATTCGCAACGACAACAACAACAACCACAACCCTCGCAGTAAAAACAATGGCCGCCTCCTTATTCATTTGCTGCATGTGAATATTCCTTATTGGACATCAGCATTCCAGCGCATCATCTGTTTGTCCACCTTTAAGCGAGGATTAGCACTCCTAGCGTCCAAGATGTTAAAAGACATCTTCTGATAATGAGGCCAAATTCTTGAAGATGCAACGTTTGTGCTGCATGTGAAGCTGTGTGTGTGCGTGCGTGTGCGTGTGTGGGTGTGAGATGGCACTGACACCCGTGTCAGGTGGGGGGTTAGCGCATAAATATTACTAAAAAAAAGAAAAATCTCTTTTACAACGCGGAATATGTTAAACATTCATAAGTGCTGGGAAATAAGTGTACATATTGTAGTAGCGCTGGTCTTATAAGCATGGTGAAAATCTGGAGCAGTGACACACACACAAACACACACACACACACACACACACACACACACACACACACACACACACGATTCAAAGGAGGAGCGAGGAATATAAAAGAACACACACCAACACGGGGCGCTAGCATGCTCTATATTTGCTGATGAGCGCAGCTTTAGCTGCAGACGTTAAACATGGAGACCTGATTAGCATGTTCACACTGCTGTCATGATAGCGGCGCCGTGGCTAAACACTAACTCGTCTTGGTTTCGCACCTGGAGCTGTTTGCTAACGACAAAAAGATCTGTATGATCTTTGACCCAAGCTGCAGTACCTCACACACGTGAGATTTACTCCACATATTAGTGGTTAGTGTACAGCTTGGATAACAGTGTCGAAATTGACGACAGTGTTGCCCCTTGTAAGGGCGATACACGTTTAATACTCTCCATTTGTATTTACAGCGGTGGCTCGCTAGTATTAAAGCATTTTTGTGCCGAATATAAAGCCAGATAGATCATTTAACTATGAAACCATTAAATGAAAGGTGTAACAGTGTTTTAAATCATCCATTAATTCATTCAGTTAATTTGGCACCCACAGCATCATGAAATAAAGGGCCATTAAATAAATAAATAAATAAGTCTTAAAGTTGTTCTAAAAATGCCTTAAAATAAATAAAAATGATCATCAATAAATAATAAAAAAAAAGGTATACAGGTCATGAAATAATATAAAATAAAAATGCCATAGAATATATACATTTATCATGAAATAAGTATATTTGTCATTACATAAAGTTTTGGTAAATAATCTAATATACTTTACAATTGACTTCATCAATGGATAATTCCATAAATGATTTAAAATTTTAATTAGTTACTTCATATTTGAATTAGAAAATGATTTGGCTATATTTGTTTCATTTTGGCACACGAAAAAGACCCCTCCATAGACAAGAGTGAATTTTCGTAGCTGCGTATAGAATGGGACAGAATAGAATGCACCTGGTAATCTTAAAACAGCACGCCAGGCACTCATAATCTCACACTTCGTAAATGAAATTAAAACTCCTCAGGAAATGAGAACTAAAATAAAATAACCGCGAATGAGATTTCCACAAATGATGCAGCAGGCGGCAGCAGTTATCATCGCTGTAAATCTCGCAACGCTAGCCAACCTGGAAACAATAATAAGTCATTAGTTTTAACTCTGTGTGGGACCGTTTCACATTATTTTTTACCTTTTAGAAGCGAACATACGGGGCATACCAGGCGCTGAATGAAGCGGTTATGGATACAAACCACCCATTCAAGTGCAGTTTACAGGCATTCACATTATATACTTATTTGTTTATTGAGTGAGGAACGGCTTTAAAAGGGCCCTATCCTGTTCATTTTAGTGGCTTTTAAAATGACACAGGAGCACAGTGGGGCACTATAGTTGTTTCTTTTCATATAATTTGAGATGCTCGTTATATGTAATATTTCTTATTGATTTCCGGTACAGGCAGCAGCCCTTCCCTCAAACTAATGTCAGGTGTCATCTCGTGTAATGAATGAACAAAGGAATGAATGAATCACTGAGTGAAAAAGGATGTAATACACAAGGCACACCTACGTATGGCGCTGTGCACAGGCACACAGATGGAACCACGGGACACAAGAAGAAAGAACACATGCGCATAAGTCTGTCGCCAAGAAACTTCAAGAAGCGGAATTAAGGAGTATAAGACAACAAAATATCAGGAGAACGTCGACTGAGGTGAGTCACGTCCGTGGAAATATTCCGATATTATGATGGCCTGTCGTCAAAGCTCACTTCTGGTCGCGTGACGGTGCGTTTCATGACACTTAACTCCTTCATTTTTCAACCGATTCACGCCATTCAAGCATGAAATTGTTCTGCTCATTCGGGAATGGTATGGTACCATTTTTGTTTTTTCAAAAAATTCCCAGATTTTCCACAATTCCCTATTTTCGGAGACTTTTCCAAGTTCCATATTTCTCACATTTCTCAACCAATTCGGACCACCTCCGAGACGGAATGTTCAAATCATTGGGGATTTTTTTTCCTGCCAAAATGTTTGGTCTACGCCCTAGGGTGTGGGCCTTAGCCTCAGGTGCCCCTCCTAAGCTGTCCCTCTCTCCCCTAAGCTGCACATAGTGAAGGGTCGATCGCAAACGAATCGACTCTGCCACTCCTAAGCTGTAGTGACGGGTCGATCGCGTACAAATCTACTCTCTCAAATGAATGCTCTTTGAAATGAACGACAAGAGCCAGCTCCTTAGTTTCAGTTTTTCCTTGTCTTTTTTTACTGTTAAAGGCGAGAACCTCCACCATTCGTGCTCGGTGTTAGGTTTAGCATGCTAATGTTAGCATTAGCATAGTAGCATTTTGCCTGTTTTCGTGATCAAAAACCTATATAGACATGCTGTTATGTCAGGTGTTAGCGTGTTAGTGCTAGCATGATAATATTAGTATAGTACCTTTTTTATTTTCATTTTTGTAAGTATTAACACGGTTCTTCGCCTCTTCTGCTTCGGCACCTATTGTGCTCATTTCTGTTTTTTACCCCCTTCATCTCTTCAATCAGCTCACGTATCGCTATTGTTCATACATCCATTTTAAATTTTGGCGTGGCTTGGCCTTTTCTGCTTGGACACTGCCGCCTTTTCTGCTCAATTCTGTTTCGTCTGCCGTCGTAGCAGCGCGGCTTCGCCTCTTCTGCTTCGACACTCGCGCCTTTCCTAGCATAGTACCATTTTTTTTTACATTTTTGCAAGTATTAACACACGGTTCTTCGCCTCTTCTGCTTCGACACCGCGCCTATTCTGCTCATTTCTGCTTTTTCCCCCCTTCATCCATTCATTCAGCGCACGCATCCACACCACAATTGCATTCACAGTACAATTGTAAATCTGCATTCAGCTCCTCTTGGCCGAAAAGCTCAGATTCCAGATTGCAATTGGTCAGGGGTTGAGGGGAGGGATCCAGCAACCCCCTGCCACAGCTCTGAGCTGCATCGAGAGACCCCCCCCCCATACATGCTAATGTTTATCAGTAGACAGTATGGAAGAAGTGGATGTTGGATATAATTGAATGAATATTGGAGAATCCTGCTGTCCATGAAGTTGTGAGAGCAGAGGAGCAGTGACCGTGAGGTAGGTCTTTAGCTCCCCGAAAACTACAAATCTTCCCATTGCTGCCTTTCTTTGGTTTAGATACACAATCCTTACATCCCAAAAAACACTTTCTGGCTGCCATTTTCAAGAGCAGCGGCAGGTTGTCATACATGGTGACGTGAGAAATTCAAAAGATCTCGTGGAAATCTCATGAAGTTCTCGTACGTTCACGGGATTTAGGCATAAACATGGAATGGTACTTCAAGGTCATGTAGAACATGAGCACCAAAGGCTAATAATATTAAAGTCATGTTCCACATGACAGGTTAGACTTCTGGGTTTGGTTTTCCTTCGTTCACTGACATTTCCTTTTTATCGTGATCTCTTTTTGATATATCCATTTCCTGTTTTGTGCAGTTTTGGGTTCTCTTGACCTTGTTCGGAGGCAGGTACTGGTCTCAGCTGTTCCTCGTTAGTAATCAGCAAGCTTCTTAAGCACAGCATTGTCACTGGGCCCTTGCTGGACCATTACGTTTGCGTGGGTTTTATTGGAAGTGATTTCAATGGTGCGTTTATGCTATTCTGGACTTCGACTTCGCTTTGGACTGTTTAGATATTGTTGTGTCAGCCTTGGTGAGCCGTGCCGCTCTTAGTGAGCTCAGTTTTGGACAATAAAGACCTTTTTTGACTACACCAGCAGACATGTCTTTGCATCCTGGGGTAGCGCTACAACAAATAATAGCAAAACATAACAATTAAGTGTGAAAAGTTGCAAATGTAGAATAGGGCCCCTATCGCGTCTGCGTTAACAGGCAGCAAGTAAACTCATTCCCTTCAACACAAATTAGAGCTGAAGTATGTCTCTCTGGCAACAAAGCATTAATAAATGACACAAATGTGATTAATTGTGGGGGGGCGGGCACTGGGAAACATGCAAACATGACGCTAAATGGTCCAAAACACAAACCTTCATGTTTGAGTGTGAAAATGTGCCGTTGGAGCTAATTCCCACGCTCGGGAAAACAACCCCCCTCAGGAGATGATCAAATGTATGTAAATGTAATGTAAATTAAAGAGCAAAACAAACAATTTGGGAAAGCAGGCCTGCGCCGTCGGCCCCCGCTGGTTTGGAGTGTAAGCATGCGCTCCATTCTTCTGCTTGGCCGTGAGCTGCGTTAATGAGGAGCGTGGGCGTGTGGGAAGGTGAAAGGTAACACCCCCCCGGGGAGGAAGGTTATTAGATTAGCGTGGGATGAGAGTGTCGCCCACAATGCCCTTAGGCCACAGTGATAGAGCTCTGAAGACACATTGAGTTCAATTAAGAGTCCATTTGTTCCACTTTGGGACTCCCGTTAGAGCTGATCACATGATGGAAAGATCGCCATCTTTCCTCTTATTTTTTTTCCTCCTCAACAGCATTGAACTCCTCATTCTTTCCTTCCCATATTTTTATGTGTGCTTCCTTCCTTCTCGTCCTTTTTCTGTCTCCTCTTCTCTTTGGCCGAGCCAATTAAAACTTCCCTCCCTTCCTTCTTTTTCCTCCATCTCATTCCTGTTATCCCACTCGGCTTCCCAGGAAGGACCCAGTGGAGTCCACCGCTTGCAGGACACAGTATATGGAGTGCAACTTCATTAGACATCACTTGTGCACGCTGTAGTAATAGTAGTAGTAGTAGTAGTAGTATTAGTACTGTACTAGTAGTCTAATACACAGTGCACAAGTGAGTTTTTAGAGAATCGTCCAAAGTGCTGTATGTTTGGCCCGTAGCTTGTTTTTTATTGACCCTCGGCATATTGTAGTACTGAAATAAGTTCACGATTACTGATTAGGGGTCTCGTGTCATAAGATTAAAATATGACAGGATCTCATGGACACGAATCACACAATAAATGAAAATAAGCTTGATAATTTTGGTGTGTGTCTCTTTATCTCGTCTCCCACCTCCGAACAGGCTGGAAGAGAGTTCACTCTGTGTATTCGTTTCAGCACCTTGGCACGTTTGAGCCATAGAACAACGGCGTGAGCCCTGTTTTGTAGTCATACAGTCTCTTTGTCTTGATGGGTGGAGGCGGGGCCGGTAGCATACACACACAGTGCAGACGAGTGTAATTTAGTAGAAATTAAATAGTAATAGATAATACATTCATTTATTTGCTTTAACACAAAGCCAAGATGTTAATGTTTTGTTTAGATGGCTGAGCATACTGTATATTGGCCGACACTGGATTGCTTTTAGCATCTTTAATGCACAAAATACATCAAAAGTAGCCCCCGCATCCTTCAATTTTTATGCATAAAGTTTGGACATCCCAGATTTAGAGCATATAATGATTTTTCCTGCATATTTTCCAACTCCATGCTGTATAAAGTTGAATGTTTATTAGATTGAAGCCTATCTGCTAGGGGTGTAACGGCACATACATTTGTGATCAGATTTTTCAATGCAGAACATTTGGTTTGGTACAGAGGCGGACCGAGTTTCCACACCGAACACATAAAGTGAGGGCGAAGCTAAACAGCCCAGCCTTTGGCTAAAGGGAGTAATGGCTAGTGATTGTGCCAAGGAGAAGTCAGAGCTTGAAAACCCTCTTTCCTTGTTCCTGTTTGGGCCGGATCTACTAAGATCCCAACTTGCTTGAGCAAACAAAAAATGCAGTTATTTTTAGTGGGCGTGTTGCGGGCGATCATAGAGTGCATGCGCAATTTTTAACAGGTGCAAAAGTGGTGCGGACTGCCCTGATTCAATTAGTTACTTTGTGTGTGGTAGCAACTGTCAGCATGGAGAGTTTGGGAGAGTAGAGTGGCTGCAAAGGAACTTCTGAGCTCTGCAGAGAAGACCTGGATGACAACATCAACAGCCTGAAGAAATTACTTCAGCGCATACCATTCCAAATCACAAGAGAGGGCAAATTCATTCCTTCAGCAGCACTGGTGCTCCTTCTCATTCATACTTCAGCCTCCACATCAAAGTTCCTGAAAGCGAAGAAGGTCAAGATGCCCCAGGATTGGCCTGCCCAGTTACCAGACATGAACATGATTGAGCATGTCTGGAGATAGATGAAGCAGGAGGCTTGGAAGATGAAACCCGAGAATCTGAATGAACTCTGGGCGTCCTGCTAGTCTGCTTTCTTGGCCATTCCAGATGATTTCATCAATTAGAGTCATTCACGAGATGTATGAATGCCTTTCTCCAAGCTCATGGCATTCATGCACCATACTCCTTTGTTTCACCAAGGCAGCCTGACTTGATGTTGTGCTGTTATTGCAGCAGGTTTGTGTTTTCAAAGTCAAATATATTTTCTACCAGACATTATTCTTGTATGCGACAAGACTTTTGTCCAAGTATCATCTGACTTTTTTGTCCTAATTAAATGATAAAACTGATGCAATACTTTCCATCCATCCATTTTCTATGCCGTTTATTCTCACTAGGGTCGTGGGAGTATGCTGGAACCTATCCCAGCTGACTTTGGGCAAGAGGCGGGGTACACCCTGGACTGGTTGCCAGTCAATCGCAGGGCGATGCAATACTTTATTTAGCGATAATAAGCATACTCTAGAGCAGTGGTTCTCAGTTATTTTCTCTCATGCCCCCCCCAGGGGACAGAAATGTTTTCACGCCCTCCTCTCAATATGAAATACTGTTGAGAAACTGATCATATCTATTTATTTATTTATCTGTACTGTGCAGACTGAACTCGAAACTGAAACCAGAAAAATGCAACCAAATGGAGAGCTGTGAAGCATACGAGCGTATTCAAGAGTCATTGCATGCTGAGTACAATAAATTCATACATGTTGGCAGGTCTGCACTAACACTGAAATTACTCCCGGGTCATGGCCTCCCCTGACAGTTCACCGTGCCCCCCCAAACACCCTCCCCACTATTGGAGAAGCACCGAGGCTTTTACTTTTCTTATAAGTAGGGGTGCTCAGGTGGTCACGGTTTTACGCTGCCAATTCCGATACCAGTCATCCATGAGAGAGATCGGCCGATATCTATACACAGTGATTCATGGCTGGCGAGGCACTGACTCCTTTGGAGTTTGTTTTTATGCTAATACAGGTTGCTCATTGAGAGGATCACAAGAAAAAGAAGAGAATAGTTTAAAAAAAAGCTCTGATGCTTTGTTGTTTAAAGTCTGATCACCTGCTGGTGAGCTTTGGTGTATAATCCTCCATCTTGGCAGTCAAATTCATTCGTTCATTATTCAGCAGAGCATAAAAATACCTTGCATTTGACTTGTTGCTCTCCTGCTGTAAAAAAAAACAACAACAAAAAATGCTGGCTTTTCATCTCTATGGAAGAATGGCAGTGACAAGCACCTTCCAGCTCATGCATGCCCCCACCCTTCAGGATGAATCGGTACTGCAAGAGCTTCCTGTATGACAGTTCTATGTACGGTATTTGATTGTCCAATTAGCAAAGAATAGTAACATTACACGGGTGTATAATAAATGTTTCTGCAACATTATATCAGTAGCATGCTGACCGCCCCTGACCGCTACTTCCAGTAGTATCAGTAGCTGGGATCCAAGTGAAAAACCTGGTGCCTTCCACTGCTCGTCATTTAGTCTGAATTCAATTTTTGGGGGGTTTATTTGCTTAGCCTTCTGACTGTCACACACATACAGACAAATGTTACCCAGCGTTTTGGCTGCGTTAGCTGCTGTTTGACAGAGGCTGCACAGTGAGCCTGGAAAACTCACCATACTCCATCAAGTGTTTGTTTTTCAAATGCCATATTACAGTAAAGCTATTTAACGTGCTACCTCCGCAAGATATTTTTCATGGCATGTGTTGCAGGATGCAAACTTTACATCACTCTCACAAGAGAAGTGCGAGGGCGACACTACCCAGGACATTGGAGCAGGGCATACAAGACAAACAGGGGCCTCTGCAGGTGCAATAGTGCGAGCCACAGGTGATCGTTCTTTGTGACCAGCATTGATTGGCATATGCCGATCATGTACTTTTCCATGGAAATCGGTGGCCGATTGATTAGAGCATCCCTACTTATAAGCCATTTCTGATTCCAAATGAGCAACTAAACGTATTAGTTATATATCGTTCATGCAGCTTAGATAAGCGACAAGACTTTTGCCAGGGACTGTAGGGCAGCTTCAAGTGTGCACGTGTTTTATACACACAAATCGTAAATAGTTCAGGCCCTTAGCCTTCCCAATGAAGTGGATAAGGTGAAAGCAGTGTGCCGCCATCAGTAGAGTTGGAGAAGAGAGCCACAAGCTGGAACTATTAATGCTGCACTTCAACCAATAAGGAGCTTTACTAAAAATAAACTAGTCATTCACATTGTTCAAACTGTTAGCTAGTATTTGTTATCATTTTGGATGAGCCCAGAGCACTGCAGGTGTTCCATAATAGCATTCATTCTTGACTCATTGTGCACACAGTGTAGTGCAGAGAGGCCTCTCATCCATCCGGTAGACTGACGGACAGCTTGGTGCTGACTTCCTACTTCCAAACAAAAATCACCAATATGGTGTAAGTTACTCAACAGTCAGGACGTGAATTTGACTTCCTAGCATGCTGTGGAGCGAAGCTTGAGTGTGACATGTTGATCGATGATGGGCTGATGTCATAAGATTAGCGACAGCCTTGAGAGGACAATGACAATGATGCGTCGTCATATTCACGATGCATCATAGTCAGCCTCATCATCAGTCACCATCGCTCACACTTTGGGATCACATAACGCTCCTCCTAACTTTGCCGAGAGAGACGCGGGTGGTGTCAGGACACGGCATTTACGACATTCTAAAAATAGCATCGATTTCGCCAAACATTTGCTGGCTATATGTGTGAATAATGTGCAAGTGCCGCGGGTGATGACGGCCGATACAGAGGCAATTACATAGTAATAGATTCAATCTCGGGCCAAGAAGAACCTCATTGGAGTGTGAGCACTGGCCTGTGGGACAGAATATTGTGCACACTGTGGCTGGGAATGCAACACAGCAGGGATGGTGTTAGCCTCTGAACATGGTGGATGTGAAATAGGACGCTTTAGATCATTGCTGTGATTGCAACATGTTTGTCGGAGCTACTTTCAAAACAAATCGCCTGATTCGCCCGCATGACTGTGACCGATGCAGGACAATTGCAATTATTGCTCACACTGTTATTTTGATCATATCCCTTGTATATATTGTACTGATCCCTCAAAACCAAGCAGTTTTCCAAACACTCTGGAATGCCTTTGGACATATAAATACAGTATGTGCAGTATGTGCAAAACAAATATTCACGTGTGAGAATCGATAAGGAAAAGAACAAGCAACACTATCGACGTGTATTGACAGTTCTAAGCAACAATAAAGCACAATTTGTTTTGTTTTTGGTTAGTAGTAGTAGGCAAAAGATGTAGCTTTAGCCTGTACCACACGGGGGCGCTCATGACACAAGAGATTCATGAAATTAATTGCATTTACTGCCTTGATCTCAACGCAAGACGACATGTATTATAATGTTTTGTAATGTTTTGTCCCTAAATGCTGTAATTAACACTCCTATAGTCTGCTCTAGTTGCCGGTCTACGAAAGCAAGCCAAGGTCTAATAAGCTCTGGGTCAAAAAATGGTATGAAGAGCTGTGGCTGTGGGCAGCCTCCTGATGTATTTTATTTTAATTAACCCCACAAGATGGCAGTATCTTGTGTGGTCAGCATACAGCAGCTTTATCTACCTCTGCCTGCACTTTAAAATGTTGTTACTGTTGGTGTGAAATTCATGCATCCTACACTTGCTACAAGTATATTGTTGTTTACAATGAACTCATTAATGCTACTAATGCTGACGGAGCCATTTGCTCCTTAACGCTATTGGTTCTGTTGCTTTCTTCCTGTGCAGTGTACTTGTTAATTAATGACCATGTGGTCAAAGACAGCTACAGTACATTTTCTTTTTCCACTTTCTCATGCACTCCCAATCATTAGTAAAGTCAAAATGAGTGTTTACATTTAGGAAGCAACAGCCGCTCTTCAATTATCTCCTGCTTTCAGTTAACACCCCGTCCTCTATGTGCTTTATCTAAATAAACACACCGGCCATTTAAAAAAAATAGTTCTAGAGTAGAATGAAGACATATAGCATCATGCCAGACTGTTCCATGCCTAGATTTAGTTGTTCTGTGGTGTGTCACCCAATAAAAGGCAGAGGAAGTCAAGTGCATCCAACAGGATAACAAGTCGACACCACTCTTTGGCACAACATCACACGTGTTGTCTCTGTGTGCACCAGGAAGAGGCGACAGGCGTCACAACATGCAGCCAGTGTAACGCGACAAAGTCGGCAGCGCGAGCGTGCATGAGATGAATGCACGCAGCTCCACAAAGAGTGGACCGGCTGTTGCGTGAAGGTGTTTGTCCTCCATAATAGTCCACCTTGGAACTAAACCAGAGGCTGCGAGCTAGTGATGTGCGATACCACTGATTTGCTTTCCGATCCGATACTGAGGAAAATTCAGGCTGGTATTGGCCATACCGAACCGATACCGATACAAATACACCTAATGTCCATCCATCACTTTCTATTCCGCTTATCCCTTTCGAGGGTTGAAATATAAGCGAGCAGAGTTAGGACAGTTAGGACAATTCCAATGTCCCCTGACTGCCAGGGGGGCCCCCAAAAATAGGTAATTATTAACAAATAAAAAGGGGGGGTGCACAACGTGATTTTTTTTTCATGGTGCCCAGAATTCCTGGGACAACCCTGCTACTGGCTATATGATATGTAACATGATATGTATATGATATGTATATGATAAGAAACATGTAACCATAAAACCACCTTCATTTACAGAGAGAGTGAGACAATGGCCTTTACTTGTCACTTATACAGAGGTACAAGCGAAACTGCGCAATCATACAGTATAGAACAGCCTATACAATCACAGCTGGGTAGACAGGACAGGATGACTGGGCGATAAAAGGGGAGGAGGACAGGGTCCAAACCTCTGCTCCTGTGGGGGTGTACAGTATGGGACTGGCAATAAACCTCGGCAACAGAGGCACCAATAAGCACACTTTACAACATAAGAACTCAAAACTTGCACCAAGGGAGGGGAAAAGGATGTGGAGGTGTTCCAGCGCAGGCCGGCAGCATGATTTAGATTTGGAGAGCAATGCGGAGAGAGGCTCTTAAAAGTACGAGACAGGACAAAACGAGACGTGAGAAGCAAAGCAGGGAAGAAAAGGGAGAGGAGAGGAAAAAGATGCGACGGGCTTTGTTGAGCGCCAGCAGAAACAAAAACATATTTGACTTACTTTTTCAAGAGAACATATATCACTGGTGAAACTTACACAGCATGAGACGCCTTCTTTAAGGAGACTTTGGATGTGAGAGCACACAGTTTGATGGCGTTCTAGCAGGACCTCCAGGTATCATGCAGCAGGGCTCCAAGTGAGACCGCTGAAAGACGCTGGTCATCAAGTCCGATGAATTCAATGATTTTTCAGGTTTAGACTTCTGACTGTCAAGCACATACGGGCGAGTGTTCAGCGTTTTAGCTGCGTTAGCTGCCGTATGACTGATGGTCACACCGTGAGCCTCGAAAACTCACCATACTCCGCCAAGTGTTTGTTCTTCAAATGCCGTATTAGATTAAAGCTTTTTAACGTGCTACCCCTGCGATTTATATCACTCTCTCAAATGGCAAGTAAGTTCCACATGGCAGACATGTTTGTTTTGGGTCTGGCACGCCTGTGCAGTGTGCAATCGCTACAGTCTGTAGGCTGCAGTAGTCCGAGCCAGAGGTGACCGGCTTTTGTGATCTGCATTGAAAGGCATTTATCGGCATATGCTGGTCACATGAAAATTAGTCCAATAGATCCCCTTGAATTTATCACATGCTCTCCCATCACACGTTCTGACAAAATGACTGCAGCTTGAGTGTAATGAATAGTAATTTAATGAAGATTAAGAAACATTTATGTGTTAGATCTCGCTAAAACAGGGCGAGATCCACCCCAGTCGCATCACGCTTCGCGCATGCGTGATTCCTGGATGCGTAGAGTTCCACTATGCTCTCCGTGTGTCGTGGGAGGTGACCATGCAGTGAGCGCTCACGACTGCCCCCACGACCCGGATGGTGGATGGACGGATGGATATTACATCAGTGCCCTCGCCTCCCAGAGAGTGACCAACAAACCTGTCAAGCATTTAGTACACATCGCTGCTCTCCAGACACACACCCCACCAGCTCTCGCCCTGAGCCCAGTCCCCAAACCCATGTCAGCACATGCCACACCGGCAAGCAACAAGCGTTGCATGTACCTCCTAAAAAAATCTGCGCCGACACGCATTGTTAAGGCTGACTGTTGCAATGCATTTACCAGCTCCAGCTGCAACGACACTCCCGCTTACCGCCGACGGGAAGCCATCAAGCCAAACAGAATTGTGGTTTGCTCACAGCTGATGCTACGTGCCTAATGCCTGATGAAGAGCCACAAAAGCCGGGCCTTGCTGGCCTGAGGCACACTGCAGAAACAAAACTAAACAAACACAAAAACGCTGCAAAAATGGGAAAAGATCTTGCCCAGGTTCATGGCTGAAACCAGGGATCCTGCTTATTAATAAGCTGATTGCTTAATTGGATGAACAATCAATAGGAAAGTGTCTGGTAGATAGCTACCACATGAATCTTGTGCCAGATAATCCTCAAAATCAACAGGATCCTTTCTTTGGAATAGACAGATAATCCCTGCAGATTGGTTGAGAATTGTTGAGAAGTGGATTGATGGTTAATGCAATGTGGTATTTTGTCCATGTCTCTTTTGGCTTTTGGGACAAAACAACACTTTCATGTTTTTTAAGGAGGGAAGCTCGCGCTCGTAAGCCGACACAGGTCTCCAAGGAAAACAAACATCAATCTTTCACAGTCCGTGTCGGCTGGGAAAACTGTGTGTGTTGTGACCGACAGCTGCTGAACGTAAAGTCATTTATAATTCCATTAAATGTTAAACTAGAATGACTTTTATCAGGACGGTGCGCCGGGGCGATAGGATCAGCTGCAAAGTCTGAATAGAACGTTTCAGGAATGTTCTTGTCAGTGTTCTGCTCATCCACATATCAACATTCCCTGGGATCGTTCTTCATGGACAACCGATGCAGCGGTTTTAGTACAGACTTTAGACTGATTTTACAATTTGTTTTTGGTTTTTTTTGCGTGAGTTTGGCAATGCTTTCATCATACTTTGGAGACATCAGTGTTGTTTTTCTTCTGTTTCTGTCTTGCTGAGTTCTGCTGAACGTTGAATCTCATTTACTTTCAGAGATAGTGTCCTTTTCTCAGTCGTTTTGGAGGCATATGATGCATTGTTGTTACTATCTTAGTGTAACCAGTTGTTACGCCTCCGAGATACAGCGCAACGCCCGAAACATCAGCTTTTTGTCCCGCCAATTTAGAAAATAATAGTGGTGGGACAGTCTGTGCTGTGGAACTCTTAGTTGCTTGTTTGTTTAAACTGACTTTTCTACTCCCGAAACGCTGCACACAAAAGGGTAAACATTTGTTAAAACATACCGTGCTGCCTGTTCTGTTATTTTCCTGACAGATACACGATGCATGATGGGGCAGTTGTTGAATCCCAAAGTCTGACCCCCATGAGTTGGATTTAATTGATATTTTTCACACAGCTCAGTGCACCCTACAAAGCACCCGCTATAACTTTATTTAGTGTTTCGCTGTTTAGTCAAATCAGTACAAAGTTTGGAACGCACCTTTTGGGGGACTGGCTAGCACATGTCTGTAAAATTTGAACAAGATTTGTATGAAGACATGCCCGCCATTTTAACACGATTTTGAATGAAAATTAGCATCCTTCTGTCTCGAGAGACACATGGCAACAGCAAGGTGGGTGAAGTGTCTTGCCCCAGGACACAAGAGCAGCGACTGTGGGGAGGGAGCAAGGATTGAACCGCCAACCTTCCAGTTTCTGGACGACCTGCTCCACCTCCTGAGTCACTAATACTAGTGTAAAGTAATAAAGCTGCATCCTGAAACTAGATGACAGATCTTGAAATAAGCCCAAATCCATTTTACATGCAATAAAGGGCTTGCCAAATATAAGATAAACAGACTAGATATTGGAAAAAATACTTACAACTAGGTTTGTCTACACATGCCCTGCGATTGGCTGGCGACCAGTCCAGGGTGTACCCCGCCTGTCGCCCGAAGTCAGCTGGGATAGGCTCCAGCATACCCCCGCGACCCTAATGAGGAGAAGCGGCATAGAGAATGGATGGATGGACTTACAAGTAGTGAAATGATCTGTCTATGCAGATAGTTCATTTTACTTGATAAAAAAAAATTTTAAACAAGATTTTATTTGTTGGGAAAACCACAATAACTTATTGTGAGAGTTATTTGCTCAGTTTTTAACCCCTCAATTTCAAATTAAGGTTATACTATAAAGTCAATGAGTAAATAGCCCTTAAAACTTGGGAAATGATCTAACATGTCTAGAACTATGATTTTTAATCTCGCCAAGTGGCAAATTATCAGTGTGCATCACTACTATAGCAGTAAATGTGGGACAGTTATAAAGAGGAAATGTTTCTTTGTCCAATTATACCTATAAAAAATGACGCCAGCTCCCAGTTGGTGATTCCAGCAATTCCATGACAAACAAGAGTATGTATAGTATATCTTTAAAAGTCCCATTTCTTTTCATTTGCTGTGTAGAGCAGCGATAGCCTCGGGGGAGCGCCGCGTGTTCAAAGACAATCACTTTGCTCCATAATTTATACAAAAAGCTCCAACATGAGCGCGAGCAGCCGCTCAGCTCGCAGTGAGACACGTCTTCTTACATCAGCCTGCATGTAAACTCATATTAGCGTGACTATTCCTGCTAGTCATCTAAATGAGAAACACTGCTTTGTGGCTTTGCTGGAGGAAGACGAGGCCTTCATTCAATGCTCAGCAGCATGCAGAAAACCCTCAGTGAGACGTCCATCGGGCAACCGGGCTCATTAAAAACAGCCATTATCACCCCCGCCATTTGCCAAAGTGCAATAGCAAGTGGTATCACAGTCTTCCCTTGCTACATCACGGTTTGAACAGCGCGCTCTCACTCTATCACGGGCTTTCAGAAATGTAATAATGAATGAATTATCGCTGTTTTGTGGTGGACTATGGCCCATTATTAGACCAAAAATAGAAGACATATCATATGTACTATTTGGTAATGACACAAAACATTGATGAGACATGACGTTACATTACATTGCCTTAACACTGCAGGTAGTCAGCATGTCCAACATGATAAAGTGAAAAAAAAGGTTCTCCTCCCATTCCGTGTGGAAGTGGTAAGTTTTTGGCTTCTCATTTTGTCCTTTTTCCCCAATCCGTTTGAAACCCTTTCTTAAGTTTAGAACAGGGGTCCCCAACCTGGTGCCCCACAACCAGATGAGGCGCCCGCAGGCCTGCTTTTCATTCAGTTAATAATGTGAGAGCACTAGAAAGAAAAGTATTCTGAAACATAAAATGTGAGTTGTGGATACCAGCATTTTGTGAATGTTTTGGTAAAACAAGCATATTTTATCTGTTTGGGTTGAAATAAGGTATGAAAATCATTTCTACAAAAATGAGTAGCTCGTGGCCATTTTCATTTTCTAAAAGTAGCTCTCGCAAGAAAAAACGTTGGTGACCCCTGGTTTAGAATAAATAAATTGGAGGCAAACTGGCTAGCTCGCTAGCATGCTATGCTTAAAGCCACGGCGCTCTCTTGTGTCCCAGCAGTGATCCCGTAGCCTGCGCATTGCAGTTGAGCAATGTGTTGTAAACAAAGAATAATAGGAGTGTAAAGGTGACTATAGGGGTGTTATTTCATAGCTACAGGGCTCTAATAATGGTATAAAAGAGTATTTAGAACATCATAAGCAGGGTTTCTATAATCTAACTAGGAAAATATTCAATTTAGAATCATAATCTGCTTTATTGGCCAAGTATGCTTACACAAACAAGGAATTTGACTTCAGTTAAATGAGTAAAATTAAATTAGCAGTTAAATTAGCTCTCACTGTACATATACACAACACTTAAGAAATAAATGAATAATTAACAAGTAATGAAAGAGTAAGACTGAGATGTGCAAAAGGGACAATAATATAATGACAGTGTAATTAAGATAAGTGGGTGTGTGATGAATAAACCAAGACATTATCTGCATTTATGCAAAAGACAGTATTTACATTAAAAGGGAAAAAAAAGAAACAGGATTCACATGATATGTCAACAATGTGATCAGAGTCACGGCCTGGGAGAATACACTGTGGTTGTTTTGGCCTACAGGGCTCTGTAGCGCCTACCTGAGGGGAGGAGTTTGAAGCGTTTGTGTCCGGGGTGTGAGGTGTCTGCAATGATGTCTGTGTGGGAAGACCACTTCAGGTCCTGAGAGAATGTGGCTGCCAGAAACCTGAAAGTGTCCACATTATTCATTTATTATTACATTTATTAATATAGAATCATACTTGGCGAAAAATTAACTTATCGCAGTCAGGTCTGAAACCAGTTAACCGCAATAAATGAGGGACGACTGTATTCTGAGCACCATTTAGTGGTTTACTTCGTAGTACTACATAAAACCTGTACAACCCATTTCCACCAAACTTTGTACAGAGATAGCTCGATGTCCCGATATAATATATAATATAATATTTTGTTTTTATTTGGGTTGTAATGGGAGCATTTCTCCCTCGTATCACAATACGATAGTAGAGTCTAGTAGAGTCTAGCCGTCTAATCCACGTATCCAACTCAATGCCCACAGGTCGGTTGCGGAATGGTCACATAATAAAGAAGCATAACGGGCCGCACAGTGGCCTAGTCGTTAGCATGTTGGCCACACAGTCAGGAGATCGGGAAGATCTGGGTTCGAATCTCTGTTGGGCACCTCTTTGTGGAGTTTCCAAGTTCTCCCCGTGCGAGGGTTTTCTCCGGTTTCCTCCCACATTCCAAAAACATGCATGTTAGGTTAATTGGAGACTCTAAATTGTCCATAGGTATGAATGTGAGTGTGAATGGTTGTTTGTCTATATGTGCCCTGCGATTGGCTGGCGACCAGTCCAGGGTGTACCCCGCCTCTCGCCCGAAGTCAGCTGGGATAGCTAGTGAGGATAAGCGGCATAGAAAATAGGGATAACAGAAAGGGTATGTGTTTGCCATTTCACCCACAATAAAAAATGGTACAGCCCTGTCGTCTTTCATAGTCCCTTTCCACTAAGTGGTAGTGATGGGAAACTCCATTCCTTTTACTGACACCAGTTCTTATGAGTCACTCAATGAGGTCAGTCGGGTACTCGATTCACTCGTCACGCTGCCTCTTTATTGTCAGAGTGCACACTGCTAATTGCAGAATACAATGCAACACAACTTTTGTCAACAGTTCAACTTTCAAAGTTAATATCCTTTACAGTGAAGTTGTGCCAGTGTTTTGCTCCTGCGATTGGACCCAACCCTGCTTCGGGAAAACAAACAACGTAATTAAAGTGTGAGAATGATGAAGTGTTGAAGTGGTGTAATGAGACAATGATATTGTGTTCCATCACTGCAGGCGTGCATGGATGCGACAAAGTGGCAAAACTTTGCTCGGCTCGTGTGTTCAGACCAAAGCAGCCTGAGGATGTCAGCAGGACCAATGGAGGTGCAGCACGCCCTCTTCAAGTAAGTTCAGTGAGAGTTTGAACATCCCCGCAGGGATTAATGTCGCACAAAATAGTCTTGATGTAGTTTTACACACTTGCATGTGTCAACGGTGCTGTTGTGTGTGCTTAGTTTTATTGCCAACAAACACAGCAAAGAAATTACCTCTGCACACTGCAACAAATTGTATTCATTGCTTTAATAGCTCACATGTAATGTAGACACACGCAAAAATGACATACTCACCACTGACTAATAAATTAAAGTGCAATCTCCAACACCACACACTAAAGGCCACTCACTGCCCACTTTGTTAGGTACACCTGCACAATCGAATGGCTTCCGATATGCAAATTCTGCCTTTACAAAGATAATAGTGCTTAATTTTGGTATATTGGTTATAGGTACCTATAACACAAAGCTGACTTGAAACATATAAAACGTTTTAGTTTTCAGCCCTTTTGCAAAACAAAAAATATGAAAACAGAACCCGCATCCTTCGGCTTTTCCATAGGCGGCTGGAAAAAGTTTGGACTGTTTGGATTGTTTGCAATCGGAATCCTATTCACGTCAAATCACGGTGTATCATAGCAAGCCCCAGATAGCATATAGTAGCATATAGCTATAGTCCCCATCCACCGGGCTTGCCCAGTTTGGCCCCACCCACAGACCGGTACCGGACTGTGGGAAGCTTTCAGGTGCATATCATATCATGAATAAAAATACAGTTAAAAATGCATTTGTATATAACTACATAAAATGTTATGTAAATGCATATCAATTTTGGAAATATTGGCCATTATTTTATATAAAAAATAATATACAGTTACAAATCCCATAGGTTTTGCATATATATGTTGTTTGTTGCGAGCGCCTACCCGTCTCACTTTGTTTGACGGTCCTTGAACACACCATTGTGCTAACTTTCTCCCACGCTGCACAGATATACTACTGTACTGTATTTTTACTGTTTTTCTTTCACCTCATATTTGGTTGCAAACGCTGATACTATGTGGGAAAGGTACGTTTTGATGACGTTATCGAGCGATAATGTGCACATTTGCTGGTGCTCAACCTCAAGTTAATTCATGCGAGCACACACGCATCAAACAGCGAGGTTATAATCTTCTTTCTGAAAAACAAACTCCAGGCTCGTACTGGTGGATGGTGGGTCTGTATTCATCTTGTGCTTTTAATTTGATGTTACTTTCTTAGTTTTACACAGTTCATAATAAATAAGATACATTGAGGGTTGAGGATGCCCCACAGATGCTCAATAGGGTTTAGGTGTTTTATTTAGCAAGCTAGGGGTCATCTTGGAGGTTTGTATGGACTCTTTATCGTGTTGGAATACTTCCCTGTGGCCCAGTTTCTGAAGGGAGGACATAATGCTCTGCTTCAGTATACTGTGTTCCCTCGTTTATCACAGGGGATAGGTTCCCAAAATAGCCCGCAATAAGTGAAATCCGCGAAGCAGCCAACTACTGTATATTTTTGTACAATTATATGTTATAAGGCTGTAAAACCCCTCACCATACACCTTATACACTTTTCTCAGATAGACATTCATGTTCTATCACATTTCTCTCTTGTTGAAACGCTCTCAAAGTTCAAATTTCTTTAGAATTTAAATGATGAACAAGATTGGACACAAGAAATTAAGTAACGCATATTTCACGCCTCTGATGGTGGCTTGCCCTGGCGCCGTTAGCCTGTAGCGTTTTTGTATCCTTGTTAAAATATGTCCCTCGTCCTCCATAAACCGAAGATTTATTTTCAGTATTCCAGGCGCCCTACACCCCCTTAACTTCTGACTTCTTTCAGCATGAATGATCACTAGCACAACAGGAAACAGGCAGTCCTGCACAAAGGAGACTGGCTGTAGACCATCGACAGCCAATCAGAACGCTGTCTGATGGACGGGTTCTCCCTTAGCCAATCAGGGCTGTTGTGGCTCTATACGTACTGAGAGGAACTGGACACATCTGGACACGGCTTCAACTCCCACATGAGTATACAACACCCGCTGATGGTAGCAGGAGTAAATACAGTAGCAGACACATAGATCAGTCTAATACAACACAAGGACGCAGAACACTTATTAATACGCTGTTAAAAAAAACATGCAAAATTGCACTTTAAAAAAAGAGCGAGTCCGCAAAAGGTGAACCGCAATGTAGCGAAGGAACACTGTACCACCGTACATGTTGGCATTCACGTTTCCCTCAATGAACGGTAGCACTCATGCAGCCCCGTACCATGTCATAACGACCACCATGCTTGACTGGAGGCAAGACACACGTGTCTTTGTACTCCTCGCCTGGTTGCTGCCACACGCACACTTTTACACTATCTGAAGCAAAACAGGTTTATCTTGGCCTCATCAGACCACAGCACACGGTTCCACTAAACCATGTCTTTAGTTGGCTCGTCTTCAGCAAACTGTTTGCAGGCTTTCTTGTGCATCATTCCCAGAAGAGGCTTCCTTCTGGGACAACAGCCATGCAGAACGATTTGCTGCAGGATGCAGGACCCTGTCAAACTCTGCCGCAATGCTTGCAGCACTCACATGTCTATTTTACAAACACAGCCTCTGGATATGACGCTGAGCATATGCACTCAACGGCTTTGGTGGACCCTGGCAAGGCTTGTTCTGAGAGGAAGCTGTGCTGTGGTCTTGGCCACTCTGCTGCTGCTCAGTTTCACTTTGTTGGCAATCTTATTAAAGCCTAGAAACAACAGTTCTTTTGTTCACACCCCCAGAGAGTTATTTGCCATGAAGTGCTATGTTGAACTCCCAGTGACCAGTGCGAGAGAATGTTGCTCCTTTTTGTCACACTAACCAGTCACAACGTTGACAATTCACCTTGCTAGTTGATACTCACCTTGTTATGTGCGAGGGGATTGGAGCATTTTTAATTTGCAGCATTTTCCTCTTGCATGTGTTTTATGGTGTTTGTGTGTTTGGATCATTTCTGTGTTGGAGGGTTTGGGTGTTGCTGCGCATTTGCCCCTGTCAGCCACCGTACTTATGGCCTTATTGTCTTTCTATTATTAACTTATTGTTGCTAGATGCTAACCACATCCATTTGTTGGGAGCCGTTGTTGATATATTATAGATGGACGATGGAGAGTTTAAGAAGACTTGAGTGCATGAAGATGAGATGATTTCAGGAAGCATCTCAATCCTCCAAGTGAACACAGCGGATCAAAGCACTCCTGTTCACCTCGCTAAGTGAACATCACATGACCCGTGAGCCATGGTGATTGATAAGAGCGCAAAAGCAAAGCCAGCTGAAAGTAATGAGCAGGTTTGTTCTCAGGATGAAAGTGGACCACCGGGCCGCTCTCGAGCGCACGTGCTGCCCCGGGCGAGCGCGCATGGAGACTTGCATCATTCATGAAGCAGCCTCCTCATTACAATGACACAATTACAGTGAATCAGCGTCACAAGCTGCCACTTTGTGCTGCTCCTTGGTCCCGTTGAACGCCTCTAATGCCGCTGACTGGTGGCACATTTATGCTCGGATGCTCTGGTTGCGCTTCAAATTGTTGCAGCTTTTGTCTTTTGTCACTGCCGTGCGATCGCGGACTGGCACTTTTGAAAGTTGCGCAAGAACACATTTTAAAGATGCAAAGAAGAAATTCAGTTGTCTCGTAAACCAGGTGACTCGACAAGAGCCTTGAGCAACAAATCAGTTTGCTGGACTTAACATTGCTGCCACTAGTTGATTTTAATTTGTATGTGACTAGAAAGTAACGTAAGGAAACATAACGTGATGTATGACGTACCATAATGTGTAGAGTGTTGGAGAGTAACACCCTGTAACATAATGGAAAGAATCATCATTGATAGTGATTTTAAACTTAATAAACAAACCAACGCTGTTGTAAAATCCTGTTTTCATCATCTTCGGCTTCTTTCCAAAGTCAAACCGTTTTTATCAGTGCGACATTCTGAACAAGCCATGCACGCTTTTATTTCGTCACGTCTGGACTACCGTGCAGCCCTTTACTCTGGAATAAGCCATAAATGACTCGCTCGTTTACAGTTAGTCCAGAACTCTGCAGCACGGCTTTTAACAGGAACCAAAAAGAGGGAGCATATTACCCCAATTTTAGCCTCCCTGCACTGGTTGCCTGTGCGTTTTAGAATTGATTTTAAGATTTTATTGTTTGTTTTGAAGGCTTTGAATGGGCTGGCCCCTCAGTACATCTCGGACCTCATCCAAATTTACACTCCAGCGCGCATTGAAGTCCGAAGGCCAGCTCCAACTGGTGGTGCCTAAGACCAGACTTAAGACCAGGGGGGGCCGGGCCTTTTCCGTAGTTGGCCCAAAGTTGTGGAACACTCTCCCCCCTCATGTAAAAACGGCCCCCACAGTTGAAACTGTTAAAACTTACTTTTATTCTCCGGCTTTTAACTCGGCGTGAGTCGTGTGGTCCTCTGTGTCTTTTATTCTTTTTTAGTTCTAACGGTTTTATCTATTTTAGTTTTTTTATTTAATTTACTTATTTATTTTTTACCAACTTCTTGGATTTATTGCTTTTATTGTATTTACTTCTTGTTTAAAATACTTTACTGTTGTACGTTTCTTTGTTTTTATTTGACCTTTTAGTTTCTACTGTAGTCATTTTTACTTTCACTTATTATTTATGGTTTTGCTAGTCTGTGCAGCGCTTTGCAAACCGTGTTTATAAAACGTGCTATGTAAATGAAGTGTATTGGATTGGATAAGGTAACGTAGCGTAATGTATAACATCGTGTAATGTCGAGTAGATTAACATAAGGTATTGCAGTGTTTCCCACAGGACTACAATCTATCTGTGGCGGTGGTGGGCTGCGGGGTCCTACTTGCATAATTGGCCATAATTGACGTACTTGCATGTAATTGTAATGGACACTGTCGGAGAGAGGAATAACGTGTGAGACAAAATGCAAGTACAAAAACACAAAAAACAAGGCAAATATATATTTAGAACTACAAATTCTTGTTCTAAAAACTTTCTACTGTCACTTCTTTTGGTCTTTATGTCACAAACAAGACAGATTATTACTTAAATGACAGGAATGTAAATCTCTGTGGGAGAGGATTCGATTCGAATCGAAGTACACAGGTTACGATGCGATTAAAACATTTATTTTTGAAAAACATATAGTGTACAAATGATACGATTCGATTTGATTCAATTCGATTCTGTGGTTAATGTTCACTAACCGCCATACTATATAAAATAAAGAAGCCAATTCTATAAAAGTGGCATTCTTACAGTATTTTCAAATTTGTGAAAGAGCACATGATATCCCCAAGCTGTACCCCCATACTGTACATAGATAGATAGATAGATAGATAGATAGATAGATAGATAGATAGATAGATACTTTATTTATCTCCAACAGAAATTCACATTTCCAGCAGCTCTGTAAAAGTAAGGCGTAATGATTAAAAAAAAAAAAAAAAACTGAAAAAAAATGTAAGTAACTACATAAAATGTGATGTTAATGGATATGATTTTTGGAAATTGTTCAAAGTTTTTTCTTTTTTAAGAAAAAAGTAGCAACTTATTACTTATTACCGGAAGTGACGGTATTCTAGGGATTTATGGCTGATTCTTACCGATCCAGAGGCTTCTACCGATGGAACCGTATCTCTCGCTTGTCAAGCCGGATAGCTGGTCAGATCGGTTTATCGTTCACAGCTCTATTAATGGGACACCCAATGTCCTACACATTTGATACTACCGGTAGCTGTCCTGTCCTTACAGTACAAGTGTTGACTTCAGTTCATGAGGTGCAAACAGTCCACTACATTAGGAACTCCTTCTGCATCTGCGTTTGCTGCTGCTTCTTTGCTTTTGTAGACTTGTGATCAACTGTTGGGTTGCAACGGTGTCATTGTACACAAGCTAACAAGCTTTGGCGTTGTGGCAGCCGTGGTTTCCAATAAGTGGAATATTGTTAAGCTCTCCTGTCAGGTCAGGTTGCAGCGCCACATTAAATATGCATGACGGTGCACAGGCAGGCAAATATTCCTCACATGTTAACACTGCAGTCTCTTGTTGCCTGTTGCTTAAGGATATTTGCACCTTTGCTGGTGGTGCAGGTGATTATTTACCATTTAGTATTTGGTGCAATGGGGTGCAGCTGCTGTCAGTAAAACAAAAACAACTGTCTGGAAGGTTGCTACGATGTCTAAATGGCTGCTATGGAAAAGGTCATTGTAGCATCAAAGTGTGCATACAACTGTAGAGTATATCAGGTAGCAAAAAGAGGATTAGTCAAGGGCACCTCGGTGATGCCTGTGCCTTGAGATTTATCCCAGCATTCCGGGTGTTGAACTGTTGACCCTCAAGCACGCCTCTCTCAGCGCTACCATCTTCAGTTGTTTTATTCCTCTAACAAACTGTTTAAAAGTCAAAGAGCCGGAAGGAGAAGAGAGAAATCAACAAAGCCTCGCGCATCAGCCGAGTTTTTTTTTTTTTTCCTTTTTCCGTTCCAGTGTGTTTTATAGCGATGCGGAGGATCAATAGTCCTATGGCGCAAGTAATCGCTCGGCGGCACTATTAGACAGACAGGATCATATTAAATAGGAGGCAGCCTCTCAACACCGTCCAGATGATAAAGATCTAGAGCTCGTTGGAAATTTACACAGGCATCTCAATGACAAACGGATGTCATTAGCTTGGCTCTTATACGCTGCTGCTGCTCACCAATTTAAGTGTTGCAGGACTTTTTTGTCCTTTGCTGTCGCCTCGGCGTTATGCACCCATATATAAAACACGGAAGAGAATACAATCCACAGTATATATAATCTACACTACAAGTGTTGGGGGACTTTTTGTCCATTTGTGATGATCAGTGGTCACCAAGCTCCGCCCATCATGTATTTGTGCACTGGGAACAAAAAGCACCTTCCCCAAAGTGTTTCCACAAGGTCGGAAGCATATCATTTATCAGTATTTTATTTTATTTCCATATTATATATATTTCTCCATATTTGCTTGACCTACAGTATCGTAAGTAAGTAAAGATAATGTAGTACGTTTATATGTATAAAAATTATTAAATTATGAAAAATTAAGAAATTATGGCATGAATTAGGTTGGAACCAGCTTTTTAAAACACATGTAAACACCTTCATTATAATATGTTTGACTTTTTCAAGATTGGATTAACATACCTGGATTTTGCGATTGGAAACCAGTTCCCTTTTGCATGTAAACGCTTCAATGAGACCAAGCTTTCTAAGCATGTGCCACTGTCTGTGGAGGATCACGGTGCACAACAATTAACAACAATTAGAAAGAAGAAGACAAACCCAGGGGAAGGGGGACTGTTTACGTCAAAAAGGAAAGAGATACAGAAGCTGAAATAAGACAGTATTTTTAAAAACCTACCTGTTTAATTAGTGCTATAATGTTCTGGAAGAAGACGGTTTTAGTACGTGACATGATTCCTAAACTCATGGCAATCTGTGTCATTTAGATGGCAGACCTGAAAAACATGAAGATTAGTTTGCGCACTGTTTGTGCATAGATTACGCATTTGGCATGCAATTCATCACCGAAAATGGTGTGCGTTGGCACGAAATGCCACGCGCCCATACGACCTGTTTATGTGTAGTGTGCGACATAGTACGCAGGACGCGCATTGTTCCTGCATTGTCACCACCACTTCCTGCATGGCTGAAGCAGTCGTGGCATTATTTGGTCCCGCTTTGTCCGGCGTCATGCCACGTAACAGCAGCCATCGCCACTAGCTTCGCTTAATTCCTCTTTTTGTAAGGGACCTACTCCAGAGAAGACGCTCCCATTGCAGAAAAGAAAAGGTATGTCTAGAAAGAGAATGCAGAAAGAGCGCGAAGAAGGCATAAACTAGAAAAAAAAGAAAGCAGACAGTGTGGGACTGGGAAGACATCGCTTTGGGCATTATGATCCGTTATTAACAGAACCTCACAAGGAAGAACCAAGAGGCTACAGAAATAACTTGAGAATTCCCCACCAAGAGGTGGTGGAAAAGTTAATCCATTCATGTGAATGAGACACGCTTTGATACGCCTTTCGTCCCCGCAGTGGTACGCAATTTTGCATGCAATGTCGTGCCAATGAATAAATTGATTGTAAACAATTGTGAAGTATGTGTAAACGCACCGCAACGTATGTGCAAACAATGCGGGCGGTGCGTTCATGGTGCGTTCATGACTGTTTTTTGAAAATTATGCATGCAAAATTTTCTTTCCACACTGGCATGCGGGCGTGCACAGTTCACACATACTTCACACCGATTTATGACCAATTTACTCATCGGCATGCCATTGACACGCAAAATTGCGTACCACTGCGGGGACAAATGGCGTGGCTTCTGACCGACCACTTCTGCGAGTGACAGGTCCTAGCGTGTAGCGTTCTCTTGCTCTACCCACATAGCTAAACAAATTGAAATGAGCTCCCACTCCTCAGAAAGCACATCCTTGCGTTTCAAAGGCACATAGCGTTTGGCACACTATCCAATCAGAGAGAGCGCATGTAAACTGGGACTTCACTTAGAAGTGTGAAAAATGGAGAAACCAAAAAATTTAAATTTTAGTGCATGTAAAAACATACTGATGGTCCGGGTCTAGGGCACCACGACTGCTGACAGGACTGGGGAGCTGCGGTTAATTGATTTGGAGCAATGAGCCCGTGCAGAATATGCAGCAAGGCAAGAAAGTGATTTGACGCCACACACAGTACATCACATACACATCACAAGTACATGGTTTTAACGGCGCAATTGGCCCACTCGCCTCATTCTGTCACCCTTTTGCAAGAAACCTTGGCATTATTATGGTCATTTTAAACTGGACAAGCAAATATTTGCAGTTGTAAAATCGAGCTTTTTCCAACTAAAGCTTTTAAGTTGGGTCAGAAAATACTTACCACCTGCAGACTTCGAGAAAGCAACACATGCTTTCATCACATCAAGGCTGGACTGTTGCAATTCACTTTACATGGGCCTCGACCAGTCCTCCCTTTGTTGCCTCCAGGGGTGCAAAATGCAGCAGCCCGGCTATTGACAGGGGCTAAACGCGGACCACATAACCCCTGTGTGTGCAGCTCTTCACTGGCTCCCAGTGAAACAAAGGGTCCATTTTAAAATGCAACTATTGGTTTTTAAATGCTTGCATGGACTGGCCCCACTGGACCTGTCTGAGCTTCTGCAGTCCCACACCCCAGGTAGGGCCCTGGGGTCTGCAGGCAAACTGCTGCTGTGTGTCCCCCACTCTACAGAGCCATTTCTGTGACTGCGCCAAAACTCAAACGGCTCTTTTCACTGGCATTCAATAAAAACTGAACAAGCACACTGATTTTATTTTGTATTTTTTATAGTTTTTAGCTAAACTCGCTGTTTGTGTGTGGTTATTTATTCATACACTGCTTGATTTTATTTGTCTAATTAACAATATAGCTTGTGCAGCACTTTGGTCAACCCTGGTTTGTTTAAAATGTGCTATATAAATAAAGTTTGACTTGACTTGACATACGTCTCGCTCTCCATTCCCATCACACTCCTCCTGAAACATCACGGTAATATTCTCGCAAGCCTCCGGGTCGGAGGGACCAATATAGAGCTATGTGCTTCTGCCGCCACTGCACGCTGTGACTAGTTCTTGAGCGAGTCTCTGGTTTACGGACCAAAATTACATTTTTAATAAATTTATGGACACACGTTCGTAACCATAAAATGTCGTAACATGGAACGGTGTAAACCGAGGACCATCCGCGCTAGGGGTTGGAATCAGTAGCAGCATGTATAAAATTAACAATCTTCAGCATATTCTGAGTAACCAACATAAAAAAAATCTGCCATTATTCAGAAATAAATAATAGACTTCTGAATTCAAACTAAAATCCTGAGCATAGAATCTCTGACAAAATGACATTTTTGCTGTATAGCAAAGTCAAAAACAGCTTTCATACAAAATATGGATGACTGTAGCAGCAGCTCACTTACAAGAATAATGCTTGCAGACGTCAGTATATTATGAATAACCAAATAAACTAGGCTGCCCTTATTCACAGTTGCAGTGTGTCAGTGAAATAACGTTGTGCGCAAAAAGTACGCAACAAAGCACAAAAGGCCTGCTTCTCAACAATCGAATACGGCCACAAATCCTTCCCAATAAAAGTGTTTCAAGCAGAAACACTTTTCCGAGTTGGGTGGAAAATTTGTTATCACTTGCTTGATGGTACTTTGGTTGGCAGCAACTTCAGCTGGCTGTTTTTCCTCCTGGTTCGGGTGGAAACGTTCTGTGGTTTCTCATATTTGTCGTGTTCCTAAACTATTTTAAGCTTGTATGGCAAAGCTTGCATATTGTCTGGCTCTTGTCCAGCTCATTTTTACCTTCAACTACATGAAAGCCAAAGTGCTTCCAGACAAGTTTACGTTCTGCCATTTGGGTCGCGTCTTACACTTAGGTGCACCACCATAAACTGTTCGGTCGGGACTTCAGCTTTTCGTCTTTTTGTTCCGTTTTTTTGTTCCGTCAGCATCGATTATTGCCCTTTATGAATAAATTAATAATTGTCAGTGTTCGTATTGCAATAATCTATTATTTCCCCGACCCCAACCCGTACTGTTTTCAGTGGATAGCTAATCGATACTGCTATACAAGCTGAACACTGACTCGTCTAAAGCATATCCAAGTTCTATAGTATTTTGACAAGATAGAATAAAATGCTTGCTATATGTGAACAAAGAGCACTGAAGGTGTTTCTCTTGCTATACTTGGTAGTTTTTTTTTGGAGAGAACAATTTCCGAATACCAGGATTAGGCTTTTTGTTGCTCTGACCACCTCCTAAACTTCTCCAGATGGGGTTAAGAGTTATGAAAACAATGAGAGCGGGTTATGAGAACCACTGTGGTGTGAACTCAGCAGCTCACCAAATAAGGATGCCTCCTTCAAGTGGACACCATAAGCAGACATTTATCAGCGGAACAAAGATCCGCTGCCTGCCCTGAGGCCATCCAGGCGGATCCAGGGATGAACCAGGAGGAGGAGGAGAGGAAGCTGGCGGAGGTCAACAACAAACAATTCACAGGCAAAATGAGAGACAGCTATGCCTCAGGACATCAGCTAATGAGCAAGCAATGTCTCTTTATACAAGACTCAGAGAAGCACCTGATGGTCTTCAGGGGAACAAAAGAGATTTGCAAACGACTGGAAAAATGACAACCCTCGACCCCTTAAACTGATGAATTAATTGGCCAAAAATAACGCATCATTAGCTCACAAAGTACATTGATTTTATCATCATGACTCTGCTCCCATTTGCATTTCCTAGAAATGATTTGGGAATCTCGACTCATTGGAATTCTGTTTGGATCCGCAACCATCACTATAAACAACCATCAAAGTCAAAACCCTAATCCCCCCCCCCAAAAAAAACCCATGAAAGGCTCAAAGGCAGTGAAGACAAAAATCAACAGGGACTTTGCTCTGATGCAGAAGAAATATCTTTGAGTGCTTGAAGATCATTGTGAAATGCTGACGCGGAACATTCCGTCATTAAATACCCCCAAGATGTCTGACCTCAGTCACCTCAAATATTGGTCAAAACCAGTAGGATCATTGCTCTATAGAGGAGTAATCCTGATAGACCGCTTCAGAGCGAAACATCTGATGTTTGACCTGAGCCTGCTCAAGTTTTATTCAAAATCAGTGGGATTCTTGCATGAATAAAATTGAAAATCTGTAGAATTCTTGCTCTATCAAGGAATAAACCTGATGCATCGTCTCAAAGTTGTCACTTTTAGAGCACTGATTAGAAACTTCTGATGTCTGACCTCAGCCTACTCAAGTTTGGGGAGGGCTCACAGAGGGACATCGAAGCTTGACTGAAGTTTGCCAGAGACAATCTGAAGAATGGGGCTGAGTTTGATCTGCTTGATACCAAGCTTGAGCTGTTTGGGTTTGTGGATGCTGCTTTTGTTTGGCAAAGGAAGACTGAGGCCTTGAACCCTAAACATGCTGGTCCCACAATGAAGCATGGTAGGTGGTGGAAGCATAATGCTGGGGGGGCTATTTTGCTGCTTCAGGCACGGGAAACCTTGTTCGGGTGCACATGACCACATAAAAAGAAAATTATGTTGAGATTTTGAAGTACATTAAAAAGTCAGCAGTCAGAATAGGTTTAATCACATAAATGTTGGTCCACAAGTTTTTGAAGGACGCCACAATGAAGGTTCTGCAATGGGCCGCTCAGAGCCAGGATGTCAAGCCTGCGCAGAATCTCTGGAGGGAGCTCAAGGTTAGGGTCCAAGCTTGGAGACAAAGCATTTTGGATGATCTTGAAAAATGTGCCATGAAAGAACGGGCTAACATCCCTCAGGAGAAATGTTCCAACTCAGTTAGAAACTACCAGAAGTGATTATTTTCAGTTTTGGATCAGAAAAGCTATACTACTGACTGTTTTATCAGAGGGCTAATCATTTTTGGCATGGTACATTTTTCTTGTTTCAATTCACCAAATCAATCCAAATGTTAATTTGGTCTTAGGCAGATGTTGCCTTCGTTCTCGTGGACACTCACAAACTATAAACAATTTGGGTTATGACGCATTTCATTGGCAAGACAAGAGCTTGATTTGATTTCATGAAGGAGGCTGATACATTTGACCTCATCTGTATACCCTTCTGATGTTTGACCTCAGTGGTCCCCAATATTAGTTACATTTGTAGGATTCTCGCTTCTTGCTCAGGACAGGAATAAAAATGTGTCTCCTTAAAAGGGTTTTTCAAGCGTTATGACCTTGAGTGCATTGACAAGAAACAGCTGATGTTTGACCTCAGCCTACTCACGTTTAATTCAAAATCAGTAGAATTCCATATGAATGGTTGGAAAGTGGTCACCCACAAGTTTAGTGCTTTTTGGGAACATTGACGTGTCTGATGTTTGACCTCAGCTTCCTCATATATGATTCAAAATCAGCAGGATTCTTACTTCAATGTAATAGAAAATCAGGTGGAGACTTGCTTTAAAGCAGGGGTCACCAACGTGATAGCCCACCACGACCACATGGGTCGCCCGAGAGCTGGGTTTTCATTTGTGTTTTTAATGTGAGATTCACGATCAAGAAATGCATTCTGGAATACAAAATGCATACGGACTAAACATTTGTGTTGTTGCTTTCATACAAAATGTGAGTTGTGGATACCAACAGCTTATTCCGTTTGTTTGGGTTGAAATAAGCTATGAAAATAAATGAGTAGCTCTCGGCCATTTCCAATTGTAAAAGTAGCTCTCACATTGCCATTGAAAATAAGTCGTAAACGTGAAGAGAAATGACACTAGTAATTTGTAGGGAATTATTGTGACCAATATGCAAATAACTTTGTGATGACTGAGCTCAGCTACCTTGCATAAAGTTCCAAATCAAAAGGAGTCTTGTTCCACAAATTGAGAGTTGTGACATGACAAGAAAGGTCTGCAGAGTCTTGCGTCTTAGCGATGCAAGGGGCCTCTTGGTGGATATTTGCGAGGTCGTGAAAACACTTTACAAAAAGTCGTTTGTCATGCGTGTGAACGACATTCCCAGGATGGAAATCGATAGCGGCGACACAATGGATCGTCTCGTTGTCGGGCCCCTCTGTGGCGGCTTGTGTAATGGCGCTGCCTAATAAATTCCCCGCCGCCGAGAGTGAAAGCCAGCGAGCGAGCTGAGCCTTTATCTGAGAATGATAAATCCCCAGCCGCAGCCACACAGAGGAGCGCGTTTGGGAACCTCGATCTGATTTATGGAGCCTGGAAACACGTGGAGAGTGAGGAAGCTGTCCTCTGGCTGGTGAGCATCGCCATTCTTTACTGAGATGACGCTTCTTTCAAACCTGGTCTTTCTGCTTTTTGGGAACATTTACATGACATTTCCTGTTGGTCCCAAAGTCCTCCGCAAGGTGTTAATGCTTGCATGTTTGCTGCACAAGACCAGAAGTACTAAACCTATGAAGACGCCATTACCTTTTGGCGCAGATCTTGATGAAGGTGCAAGCATTTATTTTCACTTTTGGTATGCATGCATTCGTGCTACGTGGGGCAGTGACCCACTAGTCCCAGCAGATGGAAACCAAAACTTGGTCATGTGAATTAGCGCCACCTACAGGACTGCGATGGAACACTATCACAGTGATGGATGCCAAAAACAATTCTACAGTGCATCTGGAAAGTAATCACAGTGCTTCACTTTTTGTAACGTTACAACCTTATTACATATTTGAATACATTTGTTTTTTCCCCCTCAAAATTCTACATACAACACTTCTTAATAAAATGACACTTTTTTTTTGGTGTTTGCAAATTAATTAAAAGTACAAAAACTAAGAACGCATGTACATAAGTATTCAGCCGTTGCTCAATACTTTGCTGATGCACCTTTGGCAGCAATTCATTTGAAGTCTTTTTGAAAATGGTGCCACAAGCTCGGCATGCCTATTTTTAGGCAGGTTCACCCATTCCTCTTTGCAGCACCTCAGAAGCTCCATCTGGTTGGATGGGAAGCGTCCATGTACAAACATTTTCACTTATCCAGAGATGTTCAATTCATTCAAGCCCGGGCTCTTGCTGGGCCACTGAAGGACATTCACAGAATTGTCCTGAGGACACTCCTTTGAGATCAATGTCCTGCTGAAAGACGAATAGTCGCACCAGTCCTGAAGGTCAAGGCTTTTTTGGAGCAGGTTTTCACCCACGATGTCTCTGTACATTGCTGCATTCCTGTTTCCCTCAGCCCTGACTGGCCGGGAAACCTCACTTTCTGCCGCTGAAGAACTTCCCCACAGCATGATGCTGCCACCACCATGATTCACTGTAGGGATGCTATTGACCACGTGATGAGCAGCTTCAGGATCCTCCAAACATCCTTCAAAGAGTACAGTATGAGCTGTGTCTCATCAGACCAGAGAATTTTGTTTCTCATGTTCTGAGAGTCCTTCAGGTGTCTTTAACGAAGGAGTGTTTTTTGCATTGCCACAGAAATGGTTGTCCTTCTCGAAGGTCTTCCTCTCTCCACAGAGGAACACTGGAGTTCTGTCAGAGTGACCATCGGGTTCTTTATCTCCTCCTTGATTAAAATAATCTAAAAACAATAAACTACTTAACTAAAAACTAGGCAGTGCAGAAAGGCAGTTTGTGCAAAGGGCAAGCCTTAGTGCAAATAACAGCAGCGGTAGATCTTGTTGAGTGGATGGGTTACTGTCCTGAGGCAGGGGGCAAAATGGGGAGGTAATGGGCAGAGTTCAGCTTCCTGACAGTTTGATGGATGAAACTGTTTGTGCGGCTTGTGGTACCGACCCAAAGGCTCCGGTACCTTCTCCCCCAGGGCAAAAGGCTGAAGTGGCAGTCAGAGGGGTGGGAGTTGTCACCAGCAAGGCTGATGGCTCTGCGATTGAGTGTTAAAGTTGTCAGCGACGGGGAGCAAGTCTGTAGCACACTGTGATGGAGCCAATGATGATGCTTTGTATGGTGCCTCCATAGAAAAAGCACATGATGGGTGGTGGGACTCCTGCTCTGTTCAGCTTGCGGATGAAGTAGAGGCGTGTTTGGGCCGTCTTAGCCAGTGGTGTTGTTGGACCAGAAGAGATCCCTCAGAAATGTGCACCCCCAGGAACTTGGTGCTGCTCACCCTCTACACAGTAGCGCCGTCGATGGTCAGCGGGGGTCTTTTCCTAAAGTCCGCAACAATCTCTTTAGTCTTCCCCACATCGAGGAAGAGATTGTTATCCCTGCACCACTGAGCCAGTTGGCTCACCTCACTCCTGCTGTTGGCCTCATCGTTATCACAGGTCCACCACAGTTGTGTCATCCGCAGACTTAATGATGTAGTTGGTGCTGAATTTTGCACACAGTCATGGGTCAGCAGTGTGAGAAGCAAAGGACAGAGGACACATCCCTGTGGGGCTCCTGTGCTCAATGTGATGGTCTTGAGGTTCCTGCTGCTGCCTCGCACGTTTTGTGGCCTCCCTGTGAGAAAATCAAGCACCCAGTTACAGAGAGAAGTTTTAAGTCCCAAGTGTCCAGGTTTGTGTATGAGCTGCTGGGGGATGATTGTGTTAATTGCTGAACTGAAGTCCAGGAAGAGCATTCGCACATATGAGTCCTTTGAATCCAGGTGGGTGAGGACTGGGTGGACAACCGTGGATCTGTTGGACCTATATGCAAACTGAAACGGGTCGTGGGAGGGAGGAAATACTTATATACATGTGAGCTTTTAGTTTTTTATTTTTAATACCTTTGCAATAATCAGAAAACATGTTTTTTCTAGGGCTGTCAAATGATTAAAAATTTTAATCCAATTAATCACAGTTTAAGTTAATGATGATTAATCACCATTTGCCATTCTCTGTGAAATATGCCCATTTTGCTGTATTTTATGAACAGAAAGATAAATGACGGGGCAGGATTATTATTATTATTATATATTTGTGCATATTAACAGCTCCTAATGAACTGAAAATGTAAATCAAGCTAAAAGACACCACATGCTTGAAATTGTATTTGCCTAACGCGAGTCTCTTTAATAGTAGCAGAACATTTGAATCACACTTTAGGCGCGTTATTATGAGCCATTTGAGCCAACATTCGTGTTCAAACACAGCACGTGCCTCAAGTTGAAATGAAATGTTTGGAGTGTAGAGTAGATGTATTTTCTGGGGTTTCCAAGCATTCTTACAAGAAGCAAGTTGTACTTCCGCAGTAGGAGTTACATTAGTGAGTGTCAAGAATATCCATTTACGTTTTTTCTTTGTCTTTCTGTTTATTTAGACCCCACATACATGCCTAATAAAGACGTCGTTGTGATTCTCGGAGTGTCAGTGAATGCATCTTGCTGTCCTAGTGACAATGACGAAGTGTCGTTCCCAGGACGAGACGTGTTTGTAAGATACAGTACATCCTTTATATGGTGTTGGAATTGCACTGCTGTTGATGTGTTCAGGTCATAGAAAAGTTATTAGGGCGTCAGACTCTATGTGACTCTGTGGGGACGCTATTGTGGCTCCGTCTGCCATCATAACAGAGATGTGGCGCATGCGTTAATGATGGTAACAATTTTAACATCATGAATGAAATAAATTTGTTACCTCGTTAATGCGCTATTTTTGACAGCCGTAGTTTTTCACTCTGAACCCCCAGTGTCACTTCCTGTCAGTCTCCCACTCAGCTCCCATAGCACCGGAACACATTTAAAGCAACACACACAAATACGGGTCTTGTTTATGATTTAAATGGCTTATTTTATGTTATTATGTCTACTATATTGTGTCGTCGCAGTGCCCGCAGGATGTGTATAACGCATTGTAGCCACGAAAGAAGCTCTTTTTGTATGCCTTCCATTTCTTCTCCGCCGGGGAGTCCATCAAGGACTCGGCCATCCTCCAGAGGCTGTCACGCTCCAAGCTGTGAGACCAGTTGAAGGACAGCGGCAACGTCGCACACCTGGACAACAGCCATTTGTCACCAAATCAGCAGAGAGCGTCAAAGCAGTAATACTGTAAGACGACTTCCAGGTCATTTATTGCTTTTTAAAGGTCACCATGTATCATGTGCTTTGCATGGGTAAATATATGAATATATATAACATATCTGATTATTACGTCTGGTAAAATATCACATACATAAAACTAAATGTTCCAAATGTACACTTTAAAACGTACCAGATGATGTACTTATCTTCGTAATTGTCAAGAACTATTTCAAAAGGACAATCATTTATTATGTCGATTTTTTGTGTTATTTCTGACCTAGAGTGTCACCACCACACATCAAAAAAGTGTGTCTCTGATAATAAAGTAAAACAAAAAGTAGTAACATTCAGGGGGAAATAGTTAAAACATTAAAAACATAAGTTTATGAAATATAAGAAACTAAAATATTGTAATTGTAAGTAGTGTGACAGTACAGTCGTCCCTCCTCACTTCACGCTTCCAATTTCGCGGCTTCACTTCACTGGTTTTTCAAAAATATATGATTAAATCATCGCTGCTTCGCATTGGAATACAGACTATTATTAGTAGAAAATGTGCATATTTAGCACACTTGATGTATTTTTTGCCTATATGGAGTATTTTCATGCATAAAAATGGCTAAATGAAGTACAATAAAAGTATACATAATATACGTATATAACGTACATGTACATGTCAAACAGCGATTCCAGAACTGTAGAACCGAGTGAAAGAAGAACGTGTTGAAGGACATCAAAAACATTGTATTTTATTCCAGCACCACAGATATGTGCTCCAGCTCCAATATGACCCCCCTACACTAGTTTAACTGAGAGTCCATTTTATTTTCATTGACTTTTTTTGTCCTTTTTTGTTTAATGTATTATGTTGTTTAATTTATTTAAAAGCTCTTGACAATCCAATTACAATGTTAAATGCTCTTGAGAAAGTTGCGTTTGATACGATGTACTCATTATTATGGTGTAAAATTCATGAAAAATTGTCTAAGAAAATGTTGTCAATAATATCAATTCTCAACAATAATTTGTAGGACAATTCTCGTCCAGCAAAATTTGTTATCGTGACAGGCCTGGAGGATATGTAGTATTCTACACTGGTCACTAGGTGTCAGTGATGTTACAATGGTGAGACAATAGCCACCGTTGGAAGACAGTACAGGAAGTTAAACAAAAAAAGAGAACAACAAGGAACTCTCCCAATGCTAACATGTGAGTCGAGAGCAAGTCTGTAGAGGTTTTCTATGCTTTGACTCCGAAAATATTTCATTTATAATTACAGAATCCACTTTTACGATCGGGTCTGGAACCAATTAACTGCAACAAATTGAGGGATTACTGTAACAGAATAAAATAGGCATAATCCTACAAGAAAAAGTTGCATTTTGTGTTGCATGTTGCGTTTTACAAGAATACATTTTTAATTTAGAAGAAAAAAAGAATCACAACATTCCGACTTGTGTGCCTTTGTAGTTCTGCTAATTCATTATTGACAAAAATGTTTTATCGCTGTTTTATAAAATAGTTTTCAAGAAAGCGCCTAATTACGTGTGCTAGTCAACCTTCTCAGTGCATGTTGACTCGAATCATGTAAATCCATCAAGTAGTCTTCATCACGTTCTTCTAGCGTCTGAGACGACTCGACCATGAACATCACGAGGCGTAGGGCTCGCCCTCTCCATCCAGACGCCCCTATGTTATTCCATCCTGAAAGCCGTGCACATAAATCAGCCGCCACTCATGCGGCAGCATTGCTATTTGTCCTGCCAATCCTGGAGGCGTCGATGTCGGCACAACCACCAATCATGTGTCTGCAGGTGGACAGCGTGTGAGTGATCGGTGGTTACAAACCCAGAAAAGGGGAAAAAAACATGGATTGACTTTCATGTCATCATCCGCAGATCAAAAATAGAGTTTTAACTTGTTGTAATAAAGCAGTGGGGAGGTGGGGCCAGCTTTCACGCGTCACTGAGTCATGCTGGAGGCTTCTTGTGCTTCCAAACATGCTCTGTCTTCACAAAGTGACTAGAAGAGGAAAGTGTCATGGACAAAACTGACTATGTTGTGTTGACTAGTGAATTTAACACATCAATTTGACTGCTGCACCGTGGCCTAGTGGTTAGCATGTTGGCCAAGAGTAAGGAGATCGGGAAGATTTAGGTTTGAATCTCCATTTGGGTGGAGTTTGCATGTTCTCCCCGTGCGTGGGTTTTCTCCGGGTACTCCGGTTTCCTCCCACATTCCAAAAACATGCATGTTAGGTTAATTGGTGACTCTAAATTGTCCATAGGTATGAATGTGAGTGTGAATGGTTGTTTGTCTACATGTGCCCTGCAAATGGCTGGCGACCAGTCCAGGGTGTACCCCGCCTCTCACCTGAAGTCAGCTGGGATAGGCTCCAGCATACCCCCGTGACCCTAATGAGGATAAGCGGCATAGAAAAGGATGGATGGAAGTGAATGAAAAATAAACCTTGTGTTCCAATGGTTTAAAGTTGATCCAAGTGCAGGTGTTCTTTTCCTTCCGCTGTACTCACTATTCATACGTAACATTTGAGGAAACACGGCAGGAAATAATAACAATAAACAAACATGCTGCTGTTAGCTAGTGTTGCAGCTGTGGACAGTATACAGTGTTCTACTCCACTCACTTCACGTTGCTGCAGGGCTCCCGCTTCTTACTGCCTTCAGTCTCCTTTCGGATCAAAACGTGTCTCCTTAAAAGTAAATACAGTAGATTCTCATCACCTTTACCTGCAAAATATTACCAACAGTTCCTGTTGTGGCGCTGGGGAAACTAGCATAAGTAAAAACTGATCACCCTGATGGGTTCCCAGCCTTCATTTTCCTTCTGCAGTCCAATAAAAAACACATTTGCATATCGCCACATATCTTGAGCCGCGTTGCGTCGCTGCAGCCTGCCACACACCGCCGCTGCCCCAGATTTCATTAACGTCTCAATCTGCACATCACACCAAAAAAATAAAATGACACTTGGAAGTGTGACCAGTGTTGACCCCTCCTTCACTGATGGACACCCCACCGCACTTCTTGCCTCCACAGGCATTAAATATAAAGTTCATTTCTTGACTTTAAAGCATAAATCCGGTGTAGGAAGTACTTTAGCCTACCTTTCAATTAACCCTTGAGAGTCCAAGGTAGTTTTTAGCCTCTTTACGTACTTTTCTGTTTACTTTTATATCTCATCTTAAAAATTGTTTCTGTCCTCGGTTGGTTTCCTTTTTCCAGTAGAGCCTCGTGTGTGTGTGGCTGTACACTTATTTTTCATTTTGACAGAGTGTGTTAACACATTGGGCCTAAAATCACCCAAACCAAAACCTCCATGGCGAAACAAGTTGGGGTTTTGTTTTAAAGTTGATGGATTCTTAGGGCGACGCCACTCATTTCGGAACATCCTCAAAACACAAACAAATGTCAGGTATTATGTTTCTCCTTCATAGGAGGTGTTGCCGTGATTCCGAAGCTCCGGCGCGACTCCTTGACATCTCTGCGACCTCCCTGACCTCCGCCTAGAATAAACGGTCATGTTCAACACCGCTGCACTGGCCGGACTCGCTGGCATGTTTTATTATGCTTTGTAGATATTGGCTGCAGCAGCCAAGAATAGAAGGCGGCCATGATGGATTGTAAAGTATTTACTTTATTGGACGTAATGGAGCTCGCTTTATTGTCGGGCCATGTTGAAATGACGCTATCAGCAGAGCACTAATAGCTGCCATAAAGCCGTCATCTTACATGATGCTCATGTCGGTTGTGTGTCAAAAGATTGGGGGGAAATAACCACAATGATGCAGGGGCCTGATAAGGTTGTGGTGAGTTCAAATCACACAGAATGAAGTTTCTCTTCCTTTCGAAATAAGATAAAAAGTCAGCAGGATGATGTGAAATAGCTAAATCATCACTGGAGATGCGAACGCTTGACGTTTGGGACACATTTGTTCTAGAATGAGGGTAGGGCATCACTAATCCAACATGGCTTGGTGGAGGGTTGATCTTGTATGAGTGTGCGAAGAATTTCTCCCGTAGGAAATCATGGAAATATAAACTGTTCCGAGGCCAAACCGTGGCCATCATAAAACCTGGTCCCTAAGTCTCCTTCTCCCATCCTGGAGGATGTTCTGAGCTGTGGCGTATCGTATGTCCTCGGCCCCCTCCTGCCTGCGTGGGCTGGGGGGTGGGGTGTGGGATCCCTGTCCTTCCTACCCCACTGTTACAGCACACATAGCTAGATGACATCATCGTCAAATTTGCATAATTGGTCCTGATGCAAAATTCTGGCCAGTTATAAGGCACACGCACACACAATACAAAACAACAATGTTTTCTGGGCTCCATGCAAGTGTGTGCTGAATTTAAAGATAATATACACTAGGGATGCAATGGTATGTGATAAAATACCGGACCATTCGGCCCGCACTGCACGGGACAACCCGCCCTTATGGACCCTGGTTTTGCATCCTCCTTCAAGGTCACCCTCTCCAAATTCTCCAAGTTTTTGAACACCTCACCTCTCGTGAAATACTTATATGGACAAAGATGAGCGCATAAGGTGAAAGCAGCGTGCTGCCATTGTTCAGTGGAGATGAGAACGGTGCGACACACTGCAGCCATTGGCTGCACCTCAGGTGATACGCAGCTTTACTGCAAATAAAATAATCATCGCGCTGTTGAAACTTTTACTGTTGCATTTACACTTTCTTAAAAAGAAACACTGTAACCCACGGGTGTCCAAAGTGAGCTTGTTCCTTTTTAGCCTGCGGCTTACAGTATTCTCAAAATAGAAGTTGTTGTTAATGAGACATATTATTAGATATCACACTAATTCACTTTGTCACCTACAACACAAAGCTTGTAGTACAACATATACTGACCTACATTGGAATGCTTTTAGCATCTTTCATGTACACATGAAACTGGCCTCCACATCCTTCAGTTCTTCTGTATGCTTTCTCAACATTCTTATCTTTTATTTGAGAATTTGATTTATTGGTGAACTAGCTGCCAGCAGATTGCAGTTGCATTTTTATGCTTCATTAAAAAAATTATTTAATAATAATAGTAATAATAATAATGAGATAACTGTGGGAGAATAAAGCCAAAAAACTAAGGTACAGACTGTACCGTGGGTTAGCTTTACCGTTGCACCCTTAATGTACACGTCATTGTGCAGTCGTTCCTCATTTATCGCGGTTCACTGTTTCCAGACCTGACCGTGATAAGTGAATTTCCACAAAGTAGGATTCAGTATTAATAAACTGAATATTTAGATCGCCGATACAAGCGGCTGAAGTACGTTTCCTCCGTAGGCTGGCTGGAGTCACCCTAAGAGGGCGGGTCTCAGAGTAGAGCTGCTCCTTCACATCCAGAGGAGCCAGTTGAGGTGGCTCTGGCATCAAGTCCGGATGCCTGCCTGGTGGGGTGTTCCGGGCGTGCCCAGCTGGGAGAAGGCCCCGGGGCAGACCTAGGACACGCCGGAGGGATTATGTCTCACAGCTGGCCTGGGAGAGGTGGAACTGGAAGAGGTGACTGGAGACCAGAAAGTCTGGACTTCCCTCCTGAGGCTGCTGCCCCCGCGACCCGGACAAGTGGAAGAAAATGGATGGATGGATGAAATGTTTTTGTAGTTAGAGCATGGAAACCCTGTTTAGGATTTTTAAAATATGGTCTTTAACATTATTAGAGCCCTGTAGACATGAAATAACACCTTTAGTCACTTTTACACTCCTATTAGTCTTTGCTTACACCACATTGCATAGACTACAGGATCACTGCAGGGACATAAGAGACGGCCACCGCTAGCATAGCAAGCTACTGACCTAACCAGTTAGCCTCTCCAATTTACTTATTCAAAACTTAAAGTGTTTGAAACAGAGTGGGGAAGGACAAAGTAAGAAGCCAAAAACATACCACTTCCACATGGAATGGGAGGATAAGTTTTTTTTTTTCCACTCTTATCATGTCGGACATGCCGTGGCTGACTACATGTATTATGTAGGTAATCTAATGTAATGTCATGTCTCATCAATGTAACATTACTGATGCCTAGTAACCAGAATACTACATACTGTATAACTTGTCTGTCAATATTCTTTGACCAATAATAGGCCATAATCAACCATGAAACAGCGATCATTTATTCATTTTTGAAAAAACACGAGTGAGGGAGCGATGTTCGAACCGTGATGCAGCGAGGGACGACGATACGTCTTATCTCACTATACTGATGCGTTACAATGCGCGTGGAGCCAAATCTTATCTGTGGCAGTCCAAATGCACTCATGACTAAATGAATGCATGGGAATCACATTTCCCCCATCTCGACGACAAAGTACAGTACTCTAGTGACATCTACTAAAAAATGTCTGGCAAATATTTTGTGTGCGTCTGTGCGCACCCGCGTTGTCTTCCCAGCAGCTGCGGCTCTTGGGCAGCGCACAGGTTTATTCAATTAACTGTCACAGCAAAGTTTTTCTAATTAGTGAGGAAAAATAATTACGCTGGCATGACATCCTTCGGGGGCTCCTTTCCACTTGATCGCTGACGGGCAAATTAAAAACGATGGCCCCGGAATGCCTCAGTCACCAAACACTCCACTTCGTCTTATCCCAGGCTGCAAACAGGTGTGAGCAGAATGGATCGCGGCCCGTCTCGCCGCAACGTGTCTGCTTTACATTCTAGGCACTTCCTGTTTTGTGTGTCAAGAAGAATTGACAGTAGAAATGTGCAGGAAGAAGCCAACCAGTAATGGTGTTCGCTGGCAGAACACTTTCAAAAGTCATTAGTTTGTCAGGTGTTTGCCGTTGATGTGATGTGTGCTGCTCAGACACACAACTCTTTAGGAAAACATGTCATCAACTCCCTGTGACAATACCTCATGATTAAGTTGGTGGAAACCAGTTTTGTCCCATGCAGGTGCCATATTATTGTATTTCAACAATTTTAAATACAGTGTCAGAGGTCCCACAACTGTGTATTGGAAATGCGTTGTGTCGTGTCCAAAATATGACCTTTAGACCTGTTATTAGCAAGCCCTACTGGGAATTCTCAGTTTTTGTGTGTCTGTAGCTTTAACACTAATGAGCTACAGTATGTCTCAGAGAAGCGCTATTGTGCACTTTATCCACTTTTTACATAAACACTGTATGCAGTGCAGTGCAGTGCAGTTGTCCAGCGTAATAGATGCCATACTGTACAGTAGATCCCTTTTTTTTGTGGGGGTTACATCTCGGCGATCACCAGCGAATGGCAAAAACCGAGTCACCGAGTAACTGATACGTGCGCCCTCTATCTCTATGTTTGCATTTCACGTATAAAATGTACTCACCCCTAATGAGTGATAATCTAAGACGGTCGATGACAGTCGAAGCATACAACTATGGTGCATTCAATGACCGCCGAACAAAGTGTGGCATCTCAACGCTTGACGAAAAAATATCATCAGTGAAGCGTAAATACACAAACGTGTAAAAAGTGTTGACTTTCTAACAGTGGTAAATGTCTGCTGCTATCAAGTATTTATCAATTATTACCAACTTATAGTGAATGAGATGCATTTTCTGCAGAAATCATGGCCCATTTTCAGAGAAAAAAATACTTACTGCACCAAAAATATTGAAATTTTCTGGGCTGTGAATGCTGAATGACAAAAGTGATCCACTGTACAGTAATGTCTCACCTCGAATTCCGTGTCTTCTGTTCCGAATCAGCGTGAGCCGGTTCTGGAACCCAAGATGCAGGATGAGATCCGTTTGCACAAAACAAAAGGTTCATTAACAAAAGGTGTCCTACAGAGGAAAAGATGCACAATGCAAAAAGTACAACAGAGAGACGGCAACGCCACTAAAAAGGTACTAACAAAAATTCACTAATAAACTCGTAGGCAGGTAACTCTCATGAAAAAGGCAGAAATGAAAAAACATTGCTACAAAAACCAGAGCAGGAAAAGGTCACTTTAGCAGAACAAAAAACACAGCTGAAACAAGGCGGGCAGGTACTCACGACTATCGGACAAAAGCTAAAAGCCAGAAAGCGGGGAGAGGGTAGCAAACAACACGAGGCCAACACGAGGTGGAGCCGTGCCAATAAGGAGGAGATGGTAATGAGGTACAGGTGTGAGTGGAGAGCTCCGCCTGCTGCAGGAAGGTGGTGCACTGAAACGACATGGCAGACAGGCGCAGCAGAGCGACAACACAGAACATAACATCTTCACTTGGTCACGGTTTTTCAAAAATATATTACACAATAAACCATGCTGTTTTGTGCTTGAATACGGCCTATTATTAGTCACAAATATGTATATTTAAGCACATTTTATAATTTTTTTGCCTAAATTAAGCATTTTCAGGCATAAAAAAGACTAAATGAACTAAAATACAAATATAAGGCATTCAGAAGATGTATTCAAAGATGTGATAATATTTAGTATTCTACACTGGTCACTAGGTGTCAGTAATGTTAATGCAATGTTCAGTGTGATACACAAGCACCAGACTTGATCGCCGGCACAGCAGGCTTTTATTGCAGGCACAATAATCCCTAAGACGGGCTACTGTTGCGGCCGTAACCCACACCAAGCTAAAACTCAATTCTGAACCCCCGATATCACTTCCTGTCCACCCTTCACTCATCTCCCCTATCGCCGGTGCCTATTCATAGCAACACACACAAGCACCAGTCTTATATGTCTTAAATGTCTTTATGTGTTACAGTAAATGTCCTATTATGTCTGCTACATTGGATAATACGAGTGTAAAGGTGACTATAGGGGTGTTATTTTATGTCTAGAGGACTCTAATTAGGGATGAGTGAGTACAGCACTTTCTGTACCTGTATCCGTATCTATTCACCCGTCTAAATGATCTGTATCTGTATCTGTTCTCAGAGTGGGTGGCCATGGTTTAACCGGAAATGGGTGGGGCTTAAGTCGGTACATTATTTTAAGGTTGAAATTGACATGGATTGATCAGAAGTTGCTATATTTATTGTTTATTATTCAGCTACAGTGTATATGTGTACTGTGTATGTGTGTAAGTGATCTGTAAGACTTCATTATGTGTTGTGTCCAGGGAGGTTTTTCCTTCATGATGTCATGAAAAGCTGAAACTTCAGAAGCGAGCATTTGGCGTCCTCTTCTCTTAGAAGTGAAGCAAACAAATGATATATAGTTTGGTGCTCATAAACAGGCCCTTGGGAGACATATTACTGTTAGAACATCACTAAAAAGCCACTTTTACGTAATAGGGTACAATACCTACCACAATACCTCTAAAAGTGAGCATTATGATTTTTTTTTGCACTGGATCTGACAACGCCGCATGGTGGTCTAGTGGTTAGCATGTTGGCCACACAGTCACAGTCTGGAGATCGGGAAAACCTGGGTTTGAATCTCCGTCTCCGTTGGGCATTTCTATGTGGAGTTTGCATGTTCTCCCCGTGCGTGTGTGGGTTTTCTCCGGGTACTCCGGTTTCCTCCCACATTCCAAAAACATGCATGTTAGCTTAATTGGCTTGAGGTATGAATGTGAGTGTGAATGGTTGCCCTGCCCGGCTGGCGACCAGTCCAGGGTGTACCCCGCCTGTCGGCCGAAGTCAGGTGGGATAGGCTCCGGCATGCCCCCGACCCTAATGAGAAGAAGCGGCATAGAAAACGGATGGATGGATCTGATAACGCGTACCTAATCAGGTGGCCTGTTGTAGTTTACATAAAGTTCCTTTACAACACGGAGCACATGAAAGTGTCATTTTCATTTTCTCTTACACTCGCCGTCGTCATTTCAGTCACATTTGCTTGCTTTGCTCTCAAAGCTTTTTTTCCCCCACCGCTTTTATCGTTCAAGGTGCCTGGCGCCGTCACCGCAGTGACTGCAGCTTTGTTGCGTGGCCACTTTGTCAGTCAGTGTGGCTATGCTCCAAGCTCATGTGCGACTCTGTTGAAAGCCTTCCTTTTTGTTAGGATGTTTGCGTAGACGACCTTAAAAGTGAGACCGAAACGGGGCTTCAGTTATAAAAAAATCTCAGCATGGCAACCCTGTTAAAAAGACGGCTTTTGTCTTTATTTTCCGTCTTGGTGTTGCAAAGGCGTATTTCATTGCATCCTCGTTCAAGGTCACCTTCTGTCAATTAAAAGAGCAGTACCGTGCGGGAAAATAAAGTTGACCTAGCGTGCGATAATGGAAGCAGTCGGAGGTGGAGTCACGCGGCCCTGAAAAGTCATCAACCCCCCTGCGGGTTCTCTGTCTAGAACAACCTGGACAGAGCACATCTTATTGTTGTTTTGGGTTGTTGATCATTATATGACAGCATGAATATGGATGATCTCACACAAAGCCTTAATTTAAGTGCCGCCACAGGTGTGTATGTGTGCGTGTGTGTGTGTCTGTGTGTCCGCCGGTGTGGAATGTAAAGCACAAGCATTTAACTTTCACTGTAGGGAGTTTGTCACCGTCGCCGTGCCGTCGCTGTCGGCAGAATGCGCATCAACAATTCCGCTCCTTTTTATTTTAAATGAATTAGCATGCAGTTAGCATGCAGCGACAAGCTCCTCTCAGCCTGTCATTGGAAAGATGCTCGAGTCGTCTACAGTAGTGCACTTGCTACGGGACGCCAGTTTTAATATTAGGAACGCGCTCATGCGGATAAACAATCAATGTAATGTCATTCTCTAAATCAGAAACACTGGCGGTAATGTGGAAACCGTGCGTACCTGTACGGCTTTAAAAAACGAAAAAAATAAAGGGAGCAGGGGCTCATGTGAATACATTTTCGGTTGACATTTTTTTAAATTAAAACAAACATGGCATAAATTTTCAGGACTCTAAATTGTCCATAGGTATGAATGTGAGTGTGAATGGTTGTTTGTCTATATGTGCCCTGCCATTGGCTGGCGACCAGTCCAGGGTGTACCCCGCCTGTCACCCAAAGGCAGCTGGGATAGGCTCCAGCATGCCCCCGTGACCCTAAAGAGCAGAAGCGGTATAGAAAATGGATGAATGGAATAGTGCCACAACAGGCTGCTGCAGAACAGAAAGCAAATAAGGAAATGAAAGTCGAATGAAAGTATCGGATCAGAAAGGAGATTACATTACTGACACCTACTGACCAGAGTAGAATACTACATATCATCACAACGTATTTGAATGCCTTCTGAATGCCTTTATTTGTATTTTAGTTCATTTAAGCATTTCTATGCGTGAAAATGCTTAATGTAGGCAAAAAATACATAACTTGTGCTTAAATATGCATATGTTTGACAAATAACAGGCAGTATTTCACCACAAAACAGCATGATTTCTTAATGAATACATTTTTGAAAAAACGTGGTAGAGTGAAGCCACAAAATGCAAAGCGCAAAGTGGCGAGGGATTACTGTAAAGTATTTTGTTCAACACATGGCTGTAAAAATAGGTACTTCTATAATACTATGACATATTAGGACTTTAGTCTTCAAAGACAGATGTCCCTCTGGTCAGCTGGCTAACGTTTGTTCTATGAACTTGCAGCATTTCTGTCATGCATGTGTTTTTGCGGGTTTGTGTGTATTTTGGGCATTTGCAGCATTTTCCAGCATGTATGAGTATACTGTACAGTATGTACCGCGATGTCAAGGTAAACTTTAGGAACGCTGCCATTCTCATTCCTAAAACTTGTTGACGCTTTTTTTTTTTTTTTAATGAGCGCTGCACCACATGAGAAGGCTGAGGTGATTGGATGAGGGAGGCGGTGGAGTTAGGAAGAGTATCTGACTGGTGCAAATGGAAAGTGTCACAGCGTGATAATGAAGCGAGAGGCGTCTGAGCGGAATAAACAGCGAGCGGCTTAATGAGCTTTCCAGAAAGAACGAGGCGGCGCTTTTGAACGTGACTCATGCAGCAGACCCGCGCAACCCCCATCTCCCCCCCCCACTCTGTCCTTTCTGACCTCTGCCACTTGTCTTGCAGATATACAGTTTTGGAATTTGTCTCAATGGAGGAGACGTTCTAGGGCCACCAAAGAGAGTGAGCCCCATGCCTCCTATTGACGACGTCACAATAATCAAGTAAGTTGTGTCAAGGACAATGTGGGTGGCTTCGCCCTCCCGGGAATCGAACCTATGATCTTCTAATTACAGGACGTCTTTGCGAGCGAGAGGTGCTAACCTAACTGCATTTTTCACATCCTCATCGTCTTGTTCACAGTTCAGGTGTGTGTCATCGCTTTCTCTGCGATGAGGAAGGCTTTGGCATCATTAGGGAGGAAACGGTCCGTGCATGGAGGGAGGGAGGGCGGAGGAAGAGGAGGGGGCCACAGGGGGGTTGTCGCAAGTGGACTTTGTATTCCACTTGGCTGTGACTCGTCTTCACGCTTATTACATCACATTATGTGCAGACACTGCAGAGACAATATGATACACATCCATTCCACTGTTATACATGCTAGTACAATGCATTAGTGCTTCTTGGTGCTGATCCAGGTAGAGGTGGAAGAAGACTTTATTGTCATTTTTCCCATGACAGTCTGCTTGCATCGGGGCCTAAATTGGTCAAACCCACCAGATGGAGCCATAGTAGAAAAAAAGCTACGTTTTTTGTACTAACTTCATATTGTTTTACTGCCACCTTTAGGATAGGAGTGGAACAGTATCACCCAGCATGTCATGACAAGACAGACAGATGTGTAGATTAGTTTGGCCTTGGCGGAGGTCTGTGTTCTACTGAATGATGCCATATATCAGCAGTGGTGTGCAGTCAGGGCCAGCAGCTGGCCTAACCATTAACAGAAGCACTGACAAATACATTTCAAACTTAAATTGTAGAATTTGCTCCATTAAATTGTTTTCATTTATTCCCAACAATATTCCCAACAATCTATTATATTTATTTAGTAGCGTGTTTCTTGGCTGCACATCCGATTTCAGCTTCATTTCATGTGTTGCCATATCAATGTAATCTGCCCAGGGCCTTCAAAATCAGGAGTGCTGGCCCCTGTCACATAAACAAACACTATTATCAGTGGGGCTGGGTTTTTTTTAGCCAATCACACTTCATATTCACCTTTTATATTTTTGCCGTATTGTATTTTTGTTGTGATATTACAGAAGTATTGATTGTTTACTGCTTCAGATGATGTCGTAGTGTAGATGTTTGGAGTTAGGGACGCTCAGATCGATCAGCCACAGATCAGCATCGGACTAGTTCCGTGAAAAACAACGTGATCAGCATATGCAGAAAACTGCCTTTCATGGCCCATCAAAAGCCGATCACCCGTGGCTCGTACTATTGCAGCCTGCAGCCATGCCTGTGTGGCGTATAGTGTCTTGCCCTAACTAACGTCTTGGGCAGCTTCGTCCTCCCGCTTTCCTTCACAGTGTGCAGGCGTGCCAAAACAAAAACAATCAAGTCTGCCATGTGGAACTTTAAGTGCCAACACATGCCATGAAAACTAACACGTTAAAAAGCTTGAATGTAATACGACATTTGCAGAACAAAATCACGAGTGATTTATGTTCTCTTCAAAAAGTAAGTCAAATATGTCAAATCTGAACCTTTATTTGCAGAACCGTTCTATTTACGTTTGTTACATATGGCTGAGCACCAACTTTATAAACGCCGGTATTCCACCGATCACCGGTGGAAATTAGTCACTAACTCGAAGTTACTCGCGCGATTGTAAGTCAAGCGTATTGGTGACTATGTATTTGAAGATAAGGGGACATATGAATGGTATGTAATTGGTATTGCAGCAATTTCTTACTTAATGTCTTGGTTCCCCTCGCTCTAAACACCTGTATGGTACATTACTAACTAATCTATTGCGCTACACGGGCGACCGTGGTTTGAATCCCTGCTCATGGCACTTATTTGTTATCATTAATATTTTGTTATTTGATAATGGCTCTCGCTGGGTTTGGTGAAAAAAAATTGTGGCCGGCTCACTGAAGGCCCAGGCGCCGAATGCACCACCCGCCACTGTATTTCACACACGACAACGTAACATTAAGGAGTGGGACAGTAGGACAAATGTTAGCAACACTAGCGTAGCTATGTGAGCTACTGTGCCAACATTACACTCACATTTTAACAGCAACATCATGCTAGATTAGCCTGTTTGATGAAGAATAACAAAATGAAAACATGCAACTCTCACATCTGTAGCTGACTGACAGATAGTTAGAAGAAATTCATTTTAAGATGTTTAGCGAAGCCAGCTTTTTCACAAAGTGGTGGGTGTATACACAGGGTAGGCTCATCTGTCTCGGGGTGGGCTCACGCCATGTCATGTAGCTCATGAAGTGTCCCGTGAGCTTGTCAGCCATCTTATTTATAGCACATTTCATCATCAGTTCCTTAAATTTCATCCTGTGGGATCCATCAGGTTTCATGCGGTTTCATGTGGTTTAGTCGTTCATCATGTCTGAGGTCCAACGCTCATCATCTTGGAAATAAATAGGCTAGATCATCTTGACTACACTGCTAGCAAGGTTCTTTTCCTCATCTGGCTAATAAATTGACTCATCAGTCGGCTGACTGGTGTCGAGTGAACAACACCGAGAACCATTTCACATGTGGGAATGTCCTCACCCCTCCCAATGGGCTTATTAGCGGGCTGCTGAAAGCTGCAGTGGGCTGCCCGACGACACATTTATTATTGAGCATCTTTGTGGCCTATTTACTGCGTTTGAGTGGAGTTCTGCAGCACGCTTTAGCCAAACTCTCAATTAGCGCGGCCCCGCTCTCATCTGTATGTGTTAGCTTAGCAAACACTTCAAGGAGAATTTTAGATACGTGTTGCTTTGACTCTGATTAAAGCATCAGTTGGCAGTTGGGGGGTCATGACCGATTACAGTTTGTCACATTCACACGTTTGGACCGTGAAATGCACGTTTGGCCCAAATTTGGTAAAGGAATCAAACTTTGTAAGATTAGTAAACAATATATTTTTTGACACTTCTTTTTTGAATAAACAGAACAAGCCGAAGGTTTCTGGTCGTAATTTTTATGAAAATAATTTATATTCCAAAAATGGGACTACTGTAAATGTTTTTAAGCTTGTGTAGTAAATAACTGAAACATGTTGCTGTTCAGTCTAAGGGTGCATAGACGCCCATTAGACAGTTAATTGGACTAGTGATCAAGTGTGGTCCAATTTCCTAGTAGTAGTAGCTTGAAATAAGTGGGTCTGGGCCCGGCACGATCGCTCACGCACGAGCACCCACTCTGGACGTTTGTATAATCAATGCGATCACTCCACCTGACAGTTATTAATGATACCCGCCACGTTGCATAATGGAAATAACCACAAGGACTTTAAATAATCGTCAAAGTAGAATGTACACTCTGTCTTGCACGAGCATCCAAACCCTAATCGGTGCAATCGCTCCTCCTGTCAGTTAGTAATAACTATTAATAAGAAAAGACGGAAAGGACTCAAAATAATCCAACATGTCAAAGCCCATGGGGCGCTCACTAATACACGAGCGCATGTTTGATAATGCAACAAAGCACAAGAACTATGCCAAAGGTACGCTCCCTTATGGGTTTCTCACCCACGAGCACCCACCCTGGACGTGTGTCATATAACAAATGCAATCCCTCCTCCCTCCAGTTGTTAATGATAACCACTAACTTGTGTAATATAAATAACCAGATGGACTCTAACTAGGGCCGCACGGTGGTCTAGTGGTTAGCATGTTGGCCACACAGTCAGGAGGTCGGGAAAATGTGGCATCCCTGTGTGGAGTTTGCATGTTCTCCCCGTGCGTGTGTGGGTTTTCTCCGGGTAGTCTGGTTTCCTCCCACATTCCAAAAACATGCATGTTAGGTTAATTGGAGACTCTAAATTGTCCATAGGTATGAATGTGAGTGTGAATGGTTGTTTGTCTACAGTATATGTGCCCTGCCATTGGCTGGCGACCAGTCCAGGGTGTACCCCGCCTCTCGCCCGAAGTCAGCTGGGATGGGCTCCAGCATACCCGCGATCCTCGGATGGATGGATGGACTCTAAATAATTGTCAAACCCCAAGGTACATTCTTGCATTCAGAATTGCTCATGCACGAGCGCCCAACCTGGACACTTCACGTGCAGCTGCTTTGTGAACAGCTGCTTCAATATTCATCCAATGATATCCAATTCTTCTTTACTGTTTGCTGATAACCATGAGTACGTAACAGCTTGAGGGGGGTATGTCTCTATGCAGCTCTGAGTGATGGCGGTCGTGAGGGCCTGGTGCCAACCCTCGACTCCTGAACCATTCCAACAGAGTAGGTGTGGTTGGGAAGGAGGCTACCAAATCCGAGGGTTTTGGCCAAGAGGAGAAGAATGCAGATTTACCCTGTACACATCCTTGAGATTTATAGAACTTATTATAGTGCGCCACTGGGTTCCAATATCATTTTAAAAGCCCCTAAAACAGAGGTGTCAAACTCCTTTTCATTGAGTTATGGCTGACTTCATAGGGCCACTTGTAACTGTTAATATATATGAATATAATATCCTGATACACAAGTGCCCGTGCATGTGATTATGATAGTTTTACTAACAAAGTGATGGATAACTTGCTTGGAATTGAGAAGTGAAGTGAAAATGTCAAGGTGGCAAGCAGACATTCGGGGATTTATTTTTGATAAAAAACAATGCTTGGAATATCTGATCAGATAATATTAAATTTGAGAAAACCTGCACGCAGTACAATTTTTGCATCAAAATGAAAGAATAAATACATTTAAAAGGAAAAAGATAGAGTGCATTATTGACACACATTATTCCCAGGCTTTTGCGGGCCACATAAAATGATGTGGCGGGCTACATCTGGCCCCCGGGCCTTGAGTTTGACACATGTGCCCTAAAATGAGCAGGATAGTACTTAAATAATTGATACACTGTCAGGTTCCACAAGGTTTTCGTCATCAGTTTTGGTCTGTTTTGAAGTTAAAAGCAGTCTCTCGTACACGGCCACGCTAAATGAACGCAAACCAGTCTGATGGGGGAAGATAAGGCAGAGGAAGCTGAGGGAAGATACTGTATCTGACATCACTGTTGGTCGTGTTTCCATTGACAGTTGCAATCCCAAGCCAAACACTTCCAGGAAGACGGGAAATGTAAATTTACGCTCATTTAACTTGGCTTTTCAAGACATTTACAGTGAATTCAATGTTAATTCAAGATGATGACTATTGAGGTCACAATTTTCATCATATACCCTTACACGATGATGTACTAGTATGTGTGTGTGTGTGTGTGTGAGACTCAGTGCATCTGAATCACAGCCTGTGTGTTTGTTACGAGTGTGTGTGTGTGTGTGGGGGGGGGGGGGGGTAAATAATGTGAAAGCAGATTAGCGCTGCGGTGCTGCTGTTTGTTTTGCATACATTTAAATGTGAAATTTGCCTGCTAAGCGACTGATTTGAAAAGCGCTAAATTTGTTCAACAAATGAATTCCAAAATGGAATTTCCAAGGGGGGTTGGGGGAGGAGGAGGTGAAAAGACGCTCTCGGTGCACTGGGCTCGTGGGATAAAAGTCTGCTGAGCGTGTGGGAGCTGAGGGGATGATTCCTGCATGAAGAGTTGACAGTTGAGGCGCAAGCAACTAATAAAAATACTCACAAAATGACTCATGACGCCAAGGTGCGCTACTAATGATGCAGTATCATCAGTCTAAGAAGTGATTAACTTGCTTTGTGTTAGCAGAGGTAACTACTGTGCACTTTAAAAACTCCTCAAGACTTTCTTCAAACTTACATTTGTTGCTCATCCCCACAAATCTGCAGAGGTTGAATATTCCACCTCCTCCTCCAACTGCTGCATGTATAAATAAATAGGCCTCTATGTATTTTTTTATTAATAATTCAGTAGAGAGAGGCTACATTCAAGCAAGATGACTCACTTTGTAACAACTTGTCGCATCACTTTGGGACCCAATGTGTTATTTCGTATGGGACTTGACCTCACGTTTGAGCCTGAGAAATGACACCCATGGGGGACATTGTGTACGCAAGTGAATAAGATAAAAGAAGGATGCTGCATTCAGGGAACCTGGGACGTAGGAAGTAACCCACTTGGAGGCAAACAAAACAAAAAGAAATATGGCCAACATCTGCCATAAAGTATTTGCTTCGGGTTAGATGGGGGTCAGCAACCTTTAGCATCAAAAGAGCCGCTTTGCCTCCTCTTCCAGTAAAAATAAAAACAGTCTGGAGCTGCAAAACATTACACAGCTTCTAAACTTGTCAAAGTTGTAATCTTTTGTAAATGTTACCTGTTACAACAACAAAATTCCACAAATAAAAGTGTAGTGAGCATCTGTGGGCCTACTCTGAAATAGTTTCAGCATTGAACTATGGAAGCCTTTTTCAGTGGGTCCCGTATTTGTTTAAAATACAGCGCAGTACAAACACAACTACATTCATTTGTCATTATTTTTGCATTATTTTCTGCATGTGAAACAATAATTACTGTCTATAAAATGTGTTTTGTGTTAACATTTTTGGGTGTATGATTAATTGTATTTACATTATTTTCTATGGGAAAATTTACTTTGGTCAGGGTCGGACCTTCTGGAATGGGTTAATAACGTTAACCAAGGCACCACTGTATTGATAAAGCATACAGAAAAATGGAAGGAGGTGGACGCCACGATGATGTGTACACTGATTCTAAAGCCAGTCCAATGTAAGTCAGTATATTGCACTATAAGAGTTTGAACAGGATGACGATTATTTTATTTTTTGTAAAGTTTCTTACCTGAAGTGCAGAGTTAATAGTTGCAGCATGCCGAACCGTCCTCATATCGAACAATGGCAGCCGCTTTCTTCTTATGTGTTTCTCATATGTGTCCCATTACCGAAGTGAAGTGTTCAAAAAGAGGTGCACCGCACCTTGACATTAGTGCCAGGAGCTGTGGGGCCCATTAGGCACGTAGTTGAAGAGATCCGCCGGGTCCGAGACACCTTCTTGTTGTGTGTTAAGTTGCAGTGTGATGGTTACAGCAACAGATGGTTATTTATTTTATGACACCGTCAGGTTTAGTATTGACCTCCTTTGTTGACGCATCCGTCACTTGGTTGAACCGTGATTCTGGACTGAATACTTGATGCGACCCAGCCTCATCTAGCCTCTACCTCCATTGGCCCGCAGGTAAATTGAGTTTCAGAACCCTGATATACGACAATGTAACAAACAAATAATGCATTTCATTATATACAATTGTTTAAAGGAAATACAGTCTATTGTGGATCGGGAAGACCTGGCTTTGAATCTCCGTTGGGCATTTCTGTGTGGAGTTTGCATGTTCTCCCCGTGCGTGTGTGGGTTTTCTCCGGGTACTCTGGTTTCCTCCCACATTCCAAAAACATGCATGTTAGGTTAATTGGAGACTCTAAATTGAATGGCTTTTTGTCTATATGTGCCCTGCGATTGGCTGGCGACCAGTCCAGGGTGTACCCCACCTCGAAGTCAGCTGGGATAGGCTCCAGCATACCCCCGCGACCCTGATGAGGAGAAGCGGCATAGAAAATGGATGGATAGTCTAAAGTGCAAAATAAGTAAAAAAAAGCAACAACAAATTGACTTTTGACTTTTTGTCCCCAAAGCAATCCTGTGTTCAGAAACCTATTCCGTGAGGTTTTAAACAATGTAACAACATATATTTATTAGGGATGTCACAAAATAACAGCCCACTGATATTATCAGCCCAATATTGGCATAAAAATGTAATATCGGTTGATATTGGTATCAGCTTTTTCCCTGTAATGAAAACCAATAATGAAAAACTGCTGTATACTGTATATAGGCCTATGGGCTCCCGTACTCGCCGTTATCGAGGCAGCCAGCGGTGCCAATACGTGGAGGTACTTCGTCACGTCCTGTGTTATTCCTCGCAGTCGGAACCGGGCTTGATATGCTGAAACCACGGGCGTCGGTGTGCCGCAGATAGCACCGACGTTAGCTAGCTCGTTAGATTGTAGCGGCGCCGGCACTGTCTCGTTGTCTCTGTTGTCAGTCGACATTTGTACCCACGTCGAAGGTCACCAAATGTGGAGGTGCGATTCACAACGAGACTGGAGTCCAGGTAGGCGGCACCAATCAGCTTACTTTCCACTCAACTCAACAACAAGCAACAATTCTTTAGCAATAGCTAAGTGGCTACAGACATAGGCTACAACAACCTCATGATAGATAGATAGATGGATGGATGGATGGATGGATGGATGGATGGATGGATAGATAGATGGATGGATGGACGGACGGACGGACGGACGGACGGACGGACGGACGGACGAACGGACGGACAATTAGGTACACACAGATATATGTGAAAATAAACATACAGTAGAGGAGAGTGGAAAAATATTGATCTCATGAAGTATCCATCCAATACCAATACTACCCTGGTATCAATAGTATCGATATTTGGATAAATCTGCCGACCTCTACTTCCTGTTAGACAAAGAAAGATGTATTAAGTGTAGAAAAGGCATCAAGGTCGTAACTGTCAGCAGACTGAACGTTGGCCAAGCGTGTTCTTGCCAGTCAAACGTTGAAAGCGGCATTTTATTGAACGCCGTCAAACAGCAACAACGAGAGGGTGGAGGTCTCAATGGCGCTGACGTGCGCGTGTAGGAGGCTTCCTCCTCTCTCAGGCGACACATAAAAATACCTAAAACCGTCCCTGCTCTTGCATTCATTTGAATGTAATTAGTAGATGATGAGAGTTACGACTCTTTAATAAGTCTCGCACGCTGAGATGTGGCGTTTGAGTCACACTGGAAGGAAGACGTGGGAGAAGAAGTCAGAAGCTGGACGCTGAAAAGACGCCATCTTGTTTATGCCGTACATGCGTTTGAAATGTCCTGACTTGTGCTCTGTCTCAAATAGACAAACAGAATACTTGTCAGTGTGTACTACTGTATGTACACTGTGTACACTGTGTACTCAGTTCCCGTGCAGTGCTGTCCAAATCCATTCCTGTCGTTGCAGACATTTACCTGTTTCTTTGTCTTCTTCTTCTCTTCTTTTTGAATTTTGAAAGGTTTGGCAGCCCCTCCCCTTCCACTAGGTAGGTAAGATGGCAATTATTGAGGGTGGTAAGGTTCCAGGAGGTGCACACTCACCATTTTAAACATTTTAAGTGCAAAACCCGCATACTTCTCATTGTGAACTAATTTGTGCAAGGTAAAATAGGTACTCAAGTGTGCCAATTGAGACACTCTATGAGGGTTTCAAACAGACCCTGAACGCCTCGCTGTGAATCACTAGAAGATAATCTGTATGTTGGACTGATATTGCAGTGTATCTAACTGGCAACACTTGGTTATGTGCATTACTGCCACCTACAGGATAGGAGTAGACTTTTTATGCCTTTGTTCTTATATTGGAATATTTTTGACTGTTGAGCATCTCGCCTGCAATCCTTTTTTTCTGTTGGACCTTGTGGAACATTTATGGTCCCCATTCGGCTAACAAAAACGTCTTTGTTTTTTGTTTTTTTTTGCAAGACTTGTGTGCTCTCAGGACATCTCCTGTGAAGCATCTTTAACGTGGGATGGATCCACCGCACGGGGAAATGTCAGCGCATCCAGCTGAAGAAAACAACAAAAACAAGTTTTGTCTTGAAATGATGAGGCTTGACGTTGTCGAATGACATTTCCTCGCTGACAAGACACATCATCTCTCCACGAGCACAATGTGGACACTGAAAAATGGCCAGACAGTGGCTGAGACTTTCCATCACCACCACTACCATAACAACAGCCATTCGAAAGTGAAAGCACTTGAGGTAATAATCTGTTGCCTTGTGCACCTCCTTGAGAGACGCCTGTCCTCCTACTGCATATTTTTACACCAGCAGCTCATGAAAACAATTGCTTGTCTTCAAGGATGTGTGGCTGCTGCTCTTATTATCTCATTTACGGTATTCAGTCTAACTAGAGGTGCCCGTTCATGCAGTACTTCCTGCGTTCTGCAGGGGGAAACAGCAAGGCGTATGCGTCACAATGAAGTAGTAGTAGAAGAAGACTGCACACATTTATCATCTCTATATGCCGGCCTACAATGCACCTCGTCCGGCCACGGCAGGTGGCTATCCCCACTCCAGAGTGTACAGTGACGTTGGCGTTTTCTAATCTAATCATTCTTGTAACGCAGCACATTGTAGGCGATTATCAGGGTGAGATATGTTTATTGTATTCAGCATACAGTATGGATAGTCAGGAAGTGAGCTAAATAAATGTAAACATTACGGCGACCACATTACCAACCTTGATTCAACTTTTGGACTCTAACGTTGTCCCATCTATTTTTTTTACCATCACGCTATATTTGTTTTTGGTTACTATACTACTATTATTATTGTATTTCCAATGAGTTCATAATTGTGGTCCATCATTCATGCTCGTGTGTCATTCCTGCAGGAGATGCTGAGCCAACTGTCAAGTCAGCCCTCTGCTACACAATCCGACCCTCCAGTACCATTCAAAAGCTACAATGTCAGTATGGAAAAGTCAAATACGACAAAATGAGATTCTGGACTTTCTTACAAAACAATGATGAAGTTTGTGATATTTCTATTTCATATGTATATTTGATACATGTTCTACTTTTATAAATGTTGTTACCGTGCTGCTTGTAAGCTGTTATTTATTAGAGTTGTTTGTTGTTTTGCAATAAATGTCAGTTTGTAAAAATGTGTGCCTTTTATTTGGAAGGAAACATGTATTATCCATCCATCCATCCATCCAACCGCTTCTCCTTGCATGCTGGAGCCTATCCCAGCTGATTTCGGACGACAGGCGGGGTACACCCTGGACTGGTCACCAGCCAATCGCAGGGCACATACAGACAAACAACCATTCACACTCGCATTCATTGCCAGTTAACATGCATGTTTTTGGAATGTGGGAGGAAACCAGAGTACCCGGAGAAAACCCACACATGCACGAGGAGAACATGCAAAACTCCACACAGCAATGCCCAGGGGAGAATGGAAGACTGTTACTGTGTTGGCCAACATGCTAACCACTAGACCACCGTGCAGCCCCGAATTCATCTGGCTATGTGTCACATCCAGCAAGTGGTGAAGGGTGATGATGTCATGAGAATCAAGTGGTGTCCCATTTCTTCGTGGCTTCTTCCCCTTTGCCCTAGGTTTTAAGGGGTAGGGGAAGGGGTAAGACGAAGGGGAAGGTCTAAGGGGTAGAATTGGGATTCAGCCTTCCACTGTTATACAAGCTGTACACTGTCTGCTTTACATTGTATCCTACGAAAACACTAAGAAAATATGAGAAGTGTGAGAGATGTACTCACTTCCGTTATCAGTCTAAGGCCATGCCTACATGAACACGGATATTTTCAAAAACGCACATTTGCCTCTGCCGATGTAAGTAAAAAAGGTTTTTAAAAATCTCTATCTACATAGTGCCGTTTTAAAACTATTTCTGTCCGCACAAATACACATTCACAGGCTGCCATGTCTATGCCAAAGTAATGGTGGCGCTGTTTTTAACCAATCTGAAGTGTCTGATATGGTGCTGTCTACAGAAATGATAACAAACATGGCAATTCGCAGGAAAAGACACATGTCGACTGCCAGCAAAGTAGTGTGACTTTTCAGTAGTTTATGTCACATTTATCAGCAAAATTTATTGGCTATAAAACTGAAAATGGATGAAACATATTCTTCAGATGTTGATTATCACTACAATGCTGTAAAGTGTAGTTTATTTCATCGGTCAAGAAAGAACTCCATTGGCTGTGACGCTATCATTGCTGAAATAATTGTGTGCGTCTGGCCAGTTGTCCCTGTTTAATTGCAAACATGCAAACTCCACACAGAAATGCCCAGGGGAGAATCAAACCCAGGTCTTCCCGATCTCCAGGCTGTTCCTGTATTGGCCAACGTGCTAACCACTAGACCACCGTGCGGCACCGAATATACCCATTCTCCCAAAATAACGACATGCTTGTGAAAGTTGTCCCACCAGATAGAGGTCCGATCGGGTCTTGACCCAAATCGCCAACGTTTTACAGAGCAAAACAGCAGCAGTAGCACCCCCCGAGGCCCACAATGGCGGCTTTGTTCGTCAGCGTAAAGCCAAAGCAGGCGTTTTTTTACACTTATATACCAAAAGTCATTTTATGATGTTTAAAAGCAGCAGTGTAACGTTTGCCATTGTAAACATTAAAATGTACTTATCTAATGTGTAAATAATAATAATAATAATTGTTACATCATCTGTCAGCAACAAGCCAAAAGCTCTGTCTTTGCCGGCCATACGCATACACTGAAGCCAGAGTTTTCCAAAATCTTCACCGTTTTCCAAAAGCTCAATTTTTAAGGACAGTAACCTACGTTTGCGTGTGAGTGACAGGCCAAAACGCATAAAAAAATGTGCGTTTTAAAAAAAATCCATATTTGTGTGGACCTGGCCTAACATCTTTTCCTTTCAGTTCTGGAACCTCCAAAATTGAAAGCCCTTTAAGTCGTACAATTGGACATTTCCACAATTTTTGAGAAAAAATACGCTTCTAAAGTAACACAAAATTTTGCATTTTGCAAGACTTCCGTGCATGACGTCAAGTGAGACTTCATGAGAGCTCAGATCAGGGAGCTACAAACGGACGAACACTGCTTGTTGTGTCTTTTCTTGACAGTTTGAAGCTTTGCGAGTGGAACAGATTATTTCCGTTTATTCCAGGGAAAATCTAAATATAAAGATTACTGGCCGTTGTACCCCATCCAAAGCACGACCAAGCAGTCCTTCTGCACTTTGCTGCTTGGCCAAGCTCACATGCAGGCTCTGCGCCATTTTATTGTTTCCATTTTATGACGCCATGAAATAGACTATCGATTTGACTCGCCCAAGATTGGATTCTTAAACGAGCTGGGCCGGGCCTCTCCGGCCCGTCCACCACCAGCCTCGCAAGAACCACCCGTGTGCGGCGCGCGCGAGTGTGTTACTCGCAACCCGCGAGAGCGCGCGCAGACACGCGCCTGTGTGATTCATCCGCAGTTTCCAAGCCGAGCGCAGGTGGCGGGAAGAGTAGGAGAACCCAGCCGGGATGCTGAAGGACCAACAAGAACTGGACTCATTTGATTAGGGAAGCATGTGATTCGCTTTCTGTGCATTCCTGCACGTTTCTCCCTTGCACGAAAAAAGTTTGTTAAAAAAAGATGTTTCCCACCGCTGCTGCCGTCCTGCTGCTGCTGCACTTCTGTGGATTTATCTCCTGAGAGACTGCTGCCGTTCTGACGCGTCTCGTCTAGTCCCGGTACCGTTTCAAAGAGGGGCTCTTTTTTGTTGGATGAATGCCGCACTCCATCATGGACTTCCTCGGACTCTACTTCCTGCAGCTCGCCCTTCTCGGTAAGTTCTCACATGTCCTACTGGAGAAGTTGCACGAATCGGAACCACAAGATGCTCTTTGCTTACCGCGAAGTTCGGTCCAGATCCGCTCCGTAATGAATGGGGCTTTTCTCGCGCACGTGCACACACGCACACGTCTGTCTAAACAGATTACACAGATTGAGACGTGATGTAGATTTTTAAATTCGGCATATCAGTCAAGACAAGTGCGCGTCCCTGTGCGTAAAAGTGCGTGTGTGGGGGTGATGGGGTGTTTGATGTGCACGTAGGCACGCGCATTTGCAGCTTGCGTAGGTGTGTGTTGTGTGGATAAGTGCAAGTGTGTGTTTGTTCTGCTGCATTTGTGCGCATCTTTAACACATAAAGCTGTCTCACTTGAACGCACACACACACACGCACACACGCACACACACACACACCCACGGAGTGTTATGATGTGAAATAAGCTCATCTAGCCTTTTTTAATGTGTGGACCTGCGAGAATGTCCTCACAAAGACAAATGTCTGTCACTTTAACTCACTCCTTACCTTACGAAACCAGCCTCTGTGGAGTTATTGGAAACGTGTGTGTGGTATGTGTGAGGAGGGTGTTGGGTTTCTGCATAGAAATAAACATGTTTGGATTATTATTTGTTGGACCTGTCACGTTAAGCAGCATAGTCAAAGCAGTATGAATGATCGGTACGCCGTGCGGTGCCAGAACATATTTGCAGTGCAGGTCAAATATATTCCTTCACTTGTAGTTTGCATTGAGGTGGTGATGGTAGTACAAGGTTTGAAAGGGGTGGGCAGAAAGAAGAAGACAACACTGAATAATATTTGGACTAAAAGGGAAGAAACAGAAAAGAGAGAAAATGGTATAAAACAGCAACTCCAACGCTAGATAAGGTTATTGGCTTCAGGGACACGTTGGGAGAACAGAGTGCAAAAAGACCGCAACTGCTACATTAAGACCAGGTAATTCTTGGTTAAGAAGGGACAGGCTGGGAGAGAAAAGCGATAACAGAGTATGAAAAGTAACTAAACGTTTTGAGAGGGGACAGATGGAGAGACCTGAAAAAAGCACAACAAAAGGTAGTAGTTGGTTTAAAAGGGGACAGTCAGATGACCTGAGTACAAAAAGCAACAACTGTAGGCATGTTTGAGAGCAAAACAGAAAAGCAAACACATGATAGCACTTGGCTTAAAACAGTGCTTCTTAAATGGGGGAGAGGGACTGTCGGGGGGGGCGTGAGAGGCAGAGAGGACTTTCAATATCAGTGCAGATCTGCCAACATGGACGAATTTGGCGTACTCAGCATGCAATTTCACTCTTGAATACGCTTGTATGCTTCACTGCTCTCCGTTTTGTTGCATTTTGCTGGTTTCAGTTTTGAGTTCAGCCTGTACAGTACAGATAAATAGACATTATGGGTGTAACCATTTCTTTTAATAACGATTCGATTTGTGTCACGATTCGTGGTTGCTGATACGATTCAAGAACGATTATGGTTCATTTAGAACGATACGATCTGAAACAATTCAGTAACTTTTTAGCCAAAAACTCAACCAGTGTGACTGTGAACTAAATACCTGCAGGTGAAGTTTCCTACATTCACGTTGTTTTTTGTAAGGGAATCAGGTATAAACGATTAATAATGCTGATATAAGAATAAATGATCAATGACTATGAAAAATTTGTTAAAAATGCAATACAAAATCAGGATGAACAGAGGGTGGTATAGCTTGCCATGATGAATTATTTACTTTAAAAAGGTGAGGGACACTATGCAAATTCCTCAGCAAATGAATGTGGTATCTTCAATTAGGTGTTGAAACTTTCTCACCTGTCGGCCGATGGCAGCATGGGCTTTTTTTGTGCTGATAATCCTCCTGATCAGAGCAGCCATTTGGAAGAACAGTGCAGCAACTAGCAAGTAATGTGGCCTCCTTGTACCTTTTGCCGCTGAGACGGTCGGGATGGGTCCTCCGTCTTGATGATGCACTTAGCAGAGACACTGAACAGGATACGGTGTTGTTGTGGGTTTATGATAATACAATTTGATAATGATGACATCAAACCACAAGAGCAAACAGATACTTTGCATGTGAAGTGATGGCAGATGGCGTGCAGCAGCGTAAGGAAACATGGTGACACAAAAGAAGAATACAAAAGAAACGCAATGTGAATGTGTGACAAAACCAATAAACGGTCAACAAAAATGACGGCTTCCCAGCCTTTCCTCTCTTCTCCGTCCTCAGAGCAGCCATTTGCCACAAGCAAGTGCACGCCATTTATTGCTTCAGTGTACGTAAGCGGGTGTTTCGACCCGGACACGCCGCGCTGGATGATGATATCACTAAGTGTCACCGCTACTCAACCGTAAACTACCAGGCGTACAAAACGTCCTTACTTTGCATATTGTCCCCATAAATGTCACTTAAAAGGACTTCCAAATAAAGACATATGAATGAAGTGAATTAACTGAGCAAAAGAAGAAAAAGTGAATCAACTGTATTTCACAGGTGCACTACAACTCCCATGACCACCACATACCCGGAAGACAATCACGTCACAGACACAGACTGAGTTTCTTTATGGTCTTTATGGAGTCTTTAAAAAACACACATCCATACAAATCCTGCCGTGCTTAAATCCAGTGCTTTATTTCCTGGTATCGATTCAATAATTGATTACCTTTTTAAACGATGTTAGTTCGATATGTGCTGTCCAGAATGGAAACTTGCAAAAGACAGATTGATGTGGATCGTAGGAAAGTGAATGAATGGTTACACCCCTATATGATATTATCACTTTCTGAAACGTATTTCAAATCGGGGGGGGGGGGGGGGGGGGGGGGGGGGGTTGCAATAATATTTCTGTCCCCCAGTGGGGGCATGACTGAAAGTAATTGAGAACCACTGGCACCACAAATGGGGTGCACAAAGCAACAGTAATAGACAGTCGGTGGAAGAGGGGGCAGGCAGAAGGAAAAGAGGGAACAGAGCAAAAAAGACAACTGCAGCAGTGGTGATGGATACTGTGTAGTTCTTGTCTTACGTGAGGACAGGCAGACAGAAAGAGGACAAAAAGCAACAATAATAGACAACAAGACACAACTGTGTGAGGGGTGACAGATAGAAAGTAAAGAGGAAATGTCAGTGTGTTCTTGGTTTGAGAGGGTGCACAGATAAGGACAGGTGATGGCTGACAGATATTTAAGCCTTGGTAGAGGACTTCTCTGCCTGATTGTTTCTTTTCCTGCTCTGTGTTGGTGCTGATGTTCCTCCCACAGGGGGGCAGCAGAGAGGGCAGCGTCTCATTCCCGCTTATAAAGAGAGCGGAACATCTGTACAGAAAGGTCAACGTGAACACTTCTGGAGCCAACCATCGTCCACTCCGCCCGACAAGCGTGACAGCTTTACTCGCGTAATCTCACCGTCAATATCTTTGGACTTCACAGAGTGGACTAGTTGATAATGTAGTAATAATGTTTAACTGAAAACAATCGAAGCATTTACTGTATGCGACAAAAGTCAGCAGCAAGTATAGAAAGTAAAGTTGCATATACTTTAGAGTAGTCAGTGTATAGCATGTATAGCAGTATAGATTTGCTGTCAACTGCCATTGTTGTCTGGCTAGCTGGCAACACAAGTAGGTACTCGGGTTGCGAACGCTAAACCGATACGACCGGATATCCGGTTTGACAAGCGAACGATTCGGCTGCGCCGGTAGTAGCCTCCTGTATCGATAAGAATCAGCCATAAATCTTTAGATGAATCGATGGTGGAGACAGACACCGGGTATCGCGAGCAAAGCAGTCGGCTGACAGTGTCTTTTCAAACAACGCGAGAGACTGGGCTGCCGGCGAAAGGATCGTCCCGCATGCTCCATAGCTTGCCGTGACTGAAGATGAGAATGGATGTGAATAGTAGCAGGCATGCTAGCTAGCACTAGCTGGCTAGCTAGTCACCGCAAAAGATTTTCAACACATCAGCAAAAAAAAACAAAACAAAACAAAAGTTTGGAACGTGTTAGGATTTTACAAGAAGCGCGCAAAACTTGACCAGCCAAACCAGCAGAGGCGAGTATGGTAACTTTTTATGCTTTGTAAATTGTTTACTTTGAAATGTTGCACCTTTGTTACCTACCTGGAGTGTTGAAAACACTACGCTCAGTCTGAAATGTTGCACGCTTGCTATTGTTATAAGATTTTGAGTATGGGATTGTTTACTTTTACAAACTAACACAGTATTTTCATTGCACCCATGTGACAAATACTGTATTTACTGTACTACAGTATCTGTGCTTGGACAGATTATTGATTAGACTGAAGGTTGAGACTTTATTTTTATTGTTATACTTTATCTTTATTGTTAAATTTTGATACAGACAGATGGATATCTATTGTCATTGCACACAGTATACAGCCAAACTCCATTTCTAGCAGACATGTTAAAACTTCCAAAATGTAACAGGTATAAAAATATACGATGTAAAATATAGAATGTAAAACATGAATCCCATCAAACAAAAAGATGTTCATTCAGGAAGTCTGTCTGTGTCAGCGCTCCTTGGCAGGGCTGCTGCCTCGCCCCTCTTCGTGGTCCGTGCTCAATCTGGCGACATTCCAAACCCTCTTGGCGACATATTTTCTCAAAAGCGACTAGCGACAAATGTAGCTAGTTTTTCTGGCGTCGTTGGAGAGTTTTCTGGTATTTGGGAACATAAAAGTGAAAGCCAAGCCCCTGCTGCACACTGCATAGTGGAGATCTACGCATCCTAGAGGCGTGATGCCACCGGGGTGGATCTCACCCTGTTTTACCGAGCAGGATCTCAAACGAAAATGTTTCTTAATCTTCACTAATGCCTCATTGGGACTCGGTCACTTACCTGTCAGTGTGCCAGAACGTGTGGTGGAAGAATATACTGGGGTATGAGTTTTGGTCCATACCGCCCAGCCCTACTACGTATCTAGATTCCAATCGAATCGTCTATCACAAAGAGATTTACATGCCTAGTAGATACATAAATTGTCCTTGCTTTGAATATTTAGTGTTAGCACCATTGTTATCTAGCACTGCCTTAATCCTCCTGGCCATGGAATTGAGCAGAGCTGCACAGGTTGATACTGGAATCCGCTTCCATTCCTCCATGATGACATCACTGGTGGAGCTTGAGGATGCCCCACAGGTGCTCAATTGGGTTCAGGTGTGGAGGAGACACACTTGGCCACTCCATCACCTTCACCTTCATCTTCCTCAGCAAGACACGTGTCAGCTCGGAGGTGTGTTTGGACTCGTTATCATGTTGGAAAACTGCCATGTGACCCCGTTTCTGCTTCACAGTGTCACAGTACATGTTTGAATTTATCTTACCCCTCAATTAAGAGCAGCTCCCCAGCGCTGGCAGCAGTCATGTAGCCCCGTACCGTGACACTACCACCACCACGCTGACTGTAGGCAAGACCCAATGATCTTGCCGAAAGACTAGAAAAAGACACTAGTCGCCTTTGGTAACTGAGTTGCTAACAAATAGGAGCAAAGTGTGTTTGATGTGTGGAAACCTTGACATACCTATCAGGAAGATAATGCATGATATGCTGTTATGCCTCATTAAACCCAAGAAGAAAAAGGGAGGGGGGTGATTCTGTGCTTCACAATGCCATAGTACATGTTGGAATTCATCTTTCCCCTCACCTCACCTCAATTCAATTCAATTTTATTTATATATCGCCAATTCACAACACAAGTTATCTCAAGGCACTTGACAGACGGAGCAGGTCTAAGAATCACATTCCCCATACATTTAAGATAAACCAACTCAGTGACGGAGGCAAGGAAAAACTCCCATGTGTCTAGGGAAGAAACTTTGAACACAACCCAGGCTCTGCGGGGCGGCTGCGAGGCGGTCACCAAGTTGGTTTCTCTTAAATGTATGAGGAATGTGACCGTTGACCAATGGGGTTGGTAGATAGAGAGACAGAACCGAGGGACAGAGGGTAGAGAGAGAGAGAAAATAGGACAGAGGGGTTTAGCGACCGGGAGAGGGACGAGACAACAATGGCTACAACAACAGTCGTCTAAACGGCGGTAATCGTCACATGACGACAGCAGCGACAGTAATCATCACCAACAATAACGAGCAGATGAATGTGAAAGTGCAGGAACCGCAGCTCACCCAGTGCTGGCAGTGCTCGTGCTGCCACTGTAGGCAAGGCACAATCTCCCTTTTGACACTCGCTCCATCACATCTTCTTCATTTTGGGCTCAGCCTTTTCGTTTTACACTGCAACTCAGTTTCAAAAGAGCTGGCAAAATCCTTGACATTTAAAAGCTTGTTTTTTTTTGTCTCGTTTGTTTCTCCATTGTGCAAAGCAAGTCTGTACGTACGTTAAAATGGAAGCAATTACATGCAAAGTGGAGGCCCACCATCCAGATAAACATCCCTGGCATAGCGAACGAATCAAAGTGCGCAAGTGATGCTGGCAGCCAGGATTTTTTTGCTCCTTATTATGTTAAAACCCTGTCATCTCCAGCCGCTTTTATCCGGGGACAATAATGCCACAGAGAGAATTAGCCTGCCCTTGCTAAAGGATATGGCATTTACTGCCAGTGCACCGTAAAGCCCCGCATTTAACTTTGTCATGAAAAGGCTGCAGAATGGCGGCGGCTGATTGCGTGACGGCTAAAAGGCTGCAATTAAGCCACACAGAGTAAGTTTGGTGGGTGAGTGGGTGAAGGGTGGTGAATCAAGTGACAAAGGCTAATAGGGTTTCAAAGCCCTGCATTGAATGCTCTGTACGTTCTTCCAAGACTGAGAGTACAGGTGGTCCTCGTGTTCCAACGTTTGGCGGTTTCATACACACTCTGATACTTTTGCAATACTGTACACAAAAAAAGAACTACTTATGTGCATGTGGCAGCAGAATACGTAGATGGAAGATAGACCTGTCACGATAACAAATTTTGGTGGACCTTAATTGTCTTGCAAATTATTGTCGATAATCGATATTATTTACAACATTTTTTTGAGACCATTTTTTCATTCATTTTATGGCATAATAATGACAGTACATCGTATCAAAAGCAAAACAAATTTCATTTCTCAGGAGCATTTAACATTGTAATTGGAATGTCAAGAGGTTTTAATAAATTAAACATGCAAACACTCCCATAAAACACACACACACACATTTATGTTGTGTATTGTTACACTAATATAGGGGGTCATATTTGAGCCAGACCACTGGCGGAGTAAAATGCAATGTTTCTGACGTCCTTCAACACGTCTCTTTTCACGGTTCAGAAATTGCTGTTTATGACATGTTGCACATGTCACAACATGTCACGTTGTCCCAGGCAATTCGTACTGTCTGTCAAACATTTCTAACACTTCCCGAAATGTTGTCTTTTCAACCGTATTGAAAGGTTGCAGTTCTTTTCTAATGTAGCGAGCGACACTGTCTGTGAGCGCGCACCATTTTGCGTTATTTTGTTTATGTTTACTTTGCCGACCAAACGCCTCAGTAAACGTTGGCTGTCGGGACGACGTCTCTGCTGCAATTCCAGCCGTACTTCTTTTTTCCCAGTTGGGAAAACTGAAAAGGATTGTTGCGTTTCAGGTGTGCATACAAGTTGGTCGTGTTCCCCTTCTTCCCCGTCGACAAATGCGACATATCGGTTCATCGGTGTTCATGCGCTCACCTTGTTTATTCTGTTTAAAACTGAAATATTCCCACACTGGGGCTGTGGCATTCGCCTGGGAAACCATCGCCTCTGTGCCTTCATTCATGTTAGCGTATGCTGGCTCACGAGGTAACTTGCTGCTAGCACTTACATCCACTCACTAGTAGCCCCGCCTCCACAAAGACGCTGAATGAGAGGAGGCTTCACTCTCTCCGTTCATTCCACTATAGAACCAATGTGCACAGACAGATGCAGAGTGAACCCTCTTTCATCCAGCCTGTGTGGTTTAGAGAGACGAGGAAATGAAACACACACGCGTGCATGCACATGTCAATTTATCGAGGCCGGCATAATTATCGACTTTGTTTTTTTTTTATCATCCGATTAATTGATTTATCCATTATCGTGACAGGCCTAGCGGAAGGCTCACTTTGGTTTGTTATTTTTACTGACTTTTTTTTCTCCTTCGTTACGTCTCCCAAGTCTGAGGCAGACTCTTCTGATTGCAATGCGTCAAGAAAAGGAAAGTGACAGTGATTGAGATTAGACATGGTAAAATGCTCATATCAACATTGGTTTGCCACTCAAACCCTGCGACCATCATGGAGGTGAAGAAAGTGGTGTCTTTGAACATGTGAATGGGTCTGCTCCTATGAAATGGACAGTGATAACTAATCAGCGTAGTGATCTCATTAATTGACACTCTCTCTTCCCAATAAGCGTGTCTCTCCCTCATTTGCAACGCACCTTCCAGTGTGGAAAACCACTACAGGGATAAAGTAAGGACTCATTCTCTTTTCTTTAATTACTGTTTCATTAAATTCTTGTATTTGATCTTTTTCTTTTTTTTAATGAATTTTTAATTACTGTGTCTGATATGTCCTTCATTTGTTCTGTGACTGACTTGGGTGTTCATTTAGGAATCATTTAGGTACAATTTTCGACTTATACTAAAACTCAACTTACAGCCCCGTCATAGTAATGGAACTCATACATAGACCAAGGACCTCCTGCATTAGTTTGTGTTAGTGTTAAACATGGTATTATTAACTTACAATCATGTTCTCGCCCTCAATAGACCTCGAAATATCTTTGATATTGTTTAAACCTGCACACAAGCAGTAGCAGCAGTGACTTCATATGCTATAAGCTCGTCAGGACAATTAGCTATTGTGTATCGTGTGCGTTTTGTGGAATAACACGTGTATATTTTTGTCACATAGTGTCTACTTGCATTTAGCAATGAGTAGAATTGGAACGGGTACGGTGTAGCTAACGGGGTGTACAGTAATCCCTCGTTTATCGCTGTTAGTTTGCATGATAAGTGATTTTCTACAAAGTAGGAGTCCTTATTTATAGATGGAATATTTTCATAAATAGAGCATAAAAAACTTGTTCACGACCTTCTAAACACATTTTGGTTTGGTTTGGTTTGGTTTAGTTTATTTGAACATGAAGGTTACAATGGAACACATCTCATGAATAATCCTTTAACAGTTCCACATGTCCAAAAGGAGTAGGAAGAAGCAAAGCTTATTTAATCCTACCCCCCATCCATTCTACATCTTGTACAGTACATGTAGTTCACTTCCTGCATTCCATGTCATGTTTTCAGTGATAGTCAGGATAATATATAATAGATAACAGTAAGATAGCCCCCCCCCCCCCCCCCAAAATATATATATATATATATATACATATACATTAATAATAATAATAATAATAATAATAATAATAATAATAATAATAATAATAATAACAATAATTAATAAATAAAGAAATAAATAACATTTTTTTATAAACAAAAAAAACAAAAACATAACAAACCTGACAGAACAATCAAGACTCTTCTGCCTTGTATTTAGCAAACATCAACTGCTTGTATTGTTTTTTGAATTTGCTCATCTCTGTACATTGTTTTAGTTCCTTACTCAATCCGTTCCATAATTTAATTCCACACACGGAAATGCTGTGGGTTTTCAGCGTTGTTCTCACATATAAATGTTTTAGGTTTAATTTTCCTCTAAGATCATATTTCTCCTCTCTGATTGAGAAATACTTTATTAGGTTTTTGGGTAACGAGTTGTTATTAACTTTAAACATTATTCTAGCGGTTTGAAAGTGTACTAAATCTGCAAATTTTAATATCTGCGATTTTAAAAATAAAGGGTTTGTATGTTCTCTATACTTGGCATTATGAATTATCCTCACATATCTTTTTTGCAGTACAGTGAGTGAGTGAAGATTGCTTTTGTAATTATTTCCCCATATCTCCACACAATACGTTAGATATGGTAATACTAAGGAACAGTACAGAGTGTGGAGTGATTTTTGGTCAAGAACATATTTTGCTTTATTCAATATAGAGATATTTCTCGCCACCTTTTGCTGTATATATTTAATATGAGATTTCCAACTCATTTTTTCATCTGTTACAAGGAATTTATATTCTTCCACTTTTTCAATATCCACTCCATTAATTTGTATTTGGTCGTACGTGTCCTTTCTACTATTACCAAATAGCATTATTTTAGTTTTACTTAAATTCAGGGATAATCTGTTCCTATCAAACCATGACTTTAATATGACCTTTTCATCCTTGACCTTTTTAATGAGTTCTTGTGTGCTTTCACCAGAACAGAAAGCGGTGGTATCATCGGCGAATAAGACCAATTTTAAGTCCTTTGTTACTTTACAAATGTCGTTGATGTACAAATTAAACAGTTTTGGTCCCAGTATGGACCCCTGGGGTACTCCACACGTGGTGTATAAACTCCCAGATGTATATTCTCCTAGCTTTACAAATTGTTTCCTCTTTGCTAGGTAGCTTTTAACCCAATTCAAAACTAATCCTCTAACATTTTGGATGACATTATTAGAGCCTTCTAGACACGAACACCCCTACAGCCACCTTTACACTTGTAACACCTGATATAGTAGATGTAATAATAGAAAATAAAACATAATATAGCCTCAAACATGTTAGCATTAAGAGAGTTCCTTATTGTTTCTTTTTTTTTACTTCCGGGAATTCTTGCGGTGGCTAATGTAACATTACTGACACCTAGTGACCAGTGTAGAATACTACATATCAACTTGTCTTTCAGTGCATTTTCTGAATGTTTTATATTTGTATTTTACTTCATTTAGTCATTTTTATGCTTGGAAATGCGTAATTTAGGCTAGAAATACGTAACATTTGCTTAAACATGCATATTTTTGACTAATAATAGGCGGCAGTAAACCACAAAACAGCATGATTTATTAATATGTTTTGAAAAACCATGATAGTGAAGCCACAAAATTTGAAGAGTGACATGATGAGGCAGCACTATATTATCACAATTTGATGTTGTGTAGCACATGCAGTTGGCATCAAACCTTTGTCTTAATAAATTGTTAATAAATTGTTAATAAATAATGCAACTGTGGTGTTGTACCTTGAAGGTAGAAAGGAGCCATTCAAGTCAAAGCCTGTTTCCCATCATCCGTACGAATGATGGATCGTGTTCGCCAGCTACTGGTTCATTGTAATGGATAATGTGTTTTAGGCTAAAACAAAAGTCCAAGGACATTGGCAGCTGAGTTAAATAGTGAGGCAATCATTGTGTTTCTACATTTTGAAAGTTGGTTGGTTGCTAACGCTAAACTACCACAATAGCCAATGTGTACTGGCAACTGTTTCAAAGATGTTTTTCTTCAGTAGATAACATTAAAGTGGGTGGAATCTATTTCTGTCATATTTAGGCCAGGCCAGCTTAAATGGGTCCTTCCTTACTTTTCCCAGAAAATTGAAAAGAGTGAGCGTGTGAGGTGTTGCCATGTACCTTGGGGGTGTCAAAAGTGCGGAATTCAGCCTAATTGGCCCTTGGCATATTGTATAAATTCAATTAAATCATTATTAGTGAGATATATTATTTGATATGACACTAATCCACTTACGGTAGTTACAACTCAAAGCTAAGATGTGGATGTTTTCTTGATGTACATTGGATTGCATTTAGCATCTTTAATGTACATTCTTCCATTTATGTTTGCGGCCCTCACTGGAAACAGTTTGGACAGCCCTGGTGTACCAAAACATGGAAATTTGCAGTAGTCACTGACTGAACCCCCCCCCCAAGAATTTCAGTTATTTAAATGTGAAAGTGGCGCCGCAGCGTCTTCGTTGATGCTGGCGGGTTGCTTATGATTGGCGGACGAGGAGATATCAAACAAAATCACCTCCTTTGGCCCCCAAAACTGAAATCAACAAACATGAGCATCAAATGACTCCATGGAAGAGGAAATTAACCAAAATAATTGCTGGCGTCCCCCAACCCTGCAAAAGTTGTGGAAGTGACACAAGCTGAATTAATGATGGAATATGTTACTGTGGGAATGTAAGGGGGGGCGTGGGGTATCATAAACGGCGGTTTCTTCAGCGGCATCATCCTCACGTCAAATTGAGGGAAATATCTCGAGGAAGAATGGCGTTCATCCCTCAGAGGGATGCCGAGCAGAGAAGCAGGAATAGATGAAAAGACGGAATACTGAATAGGATTTACGGTAGAGAGGGAACACAACATGACAGGAATGAAAAAATGTGTCTGCAGCCCATCAGACAGGGGTTAAATCCTGCTAAAGGGGGCGGGGGGTGGGGACAGAATGCCAGAAGATCCATTTCTGTCATGAGGCACTTGTATTGGACATTATATGAACCAGGTGTCCTTATACTTTTGGACAATCTTACAGTAAAAGGTCACCGGCATGGCGCCATGCGATGTCAGATCAATGTGTGTGGTTGGGGGGGTCAGGCGAGGTCCCAGTCTGAGTCCCTAAAATGTCATCCTGCTAGGAGATGATCACAGCAATGTTCAGGAAAAGGAAAATGAGAGGGAAAATCTGTTAATTAAAAGCCAAGATGAGACTGTCAGACAGCCAGCCAGAGGACCATGGCGTCTGAAGATTCCCCCCCCCCCCACCACCACCGCCATCATCATCACCCCACCACCTTGCACTTTCTTTGCTCTTCCTCTCCTGATCTCTCAAAGTTGGGCCTGTCGTGTGAAATGTTTGGATAAGACCGTCCTACGGATTTTACTAATAATAGTGATTAACTTCTTTTTACACTTGTATGGCACTTTTTACTAAAGACAAGTCAACACAAAATGCAGTTTTTAAATGAAAGTTATTATTATTATTACTATTTAATACTATTTTCACACATACCCTGTGTGAAAAAGTGATTGCCCCCCTGTTAAAGGTTCTAAAGCCATTTTTAAAGCGTTGGGACTCAATATTAGCTATTATCCACAAATGGCGAAAACAGTGGTGAACCTTCCCAGGTGTGGCCAGCCAACCAAATTTACCCCAAGAGCACAGCGACGATCCATTCGATCATCCAAGAGGTCACAAAAGACCCCACAACAACATCCAAAAGACTGCAGGTCTCACTTGCACAAGGTCAGTGTTCATGATTCCACCAATTAAATCATAATTAGTGAGATATATATTTGCCAGGCAAAAACGGCCTGCATGGCAGAGTTCCAAGACGAAAACCACTGCTGAACAAAAAGAACATTAAGACTTGTCTCAACTGTGCCAGAAAACATCTTGATGATTCCCAAGACCTTTGGGAAAATACTCTGTGGTCTGACGAGACAAAAGTTGAACTTTTTGGAAGGTGAGTGTCCCATTACATCTGGCGTAAAAGTAATGCAGCATTTCAGAAAAAGAACATCATACCAAAAGTTAAATAGGGTGGTGGTAGTGTGATGGTCTGGGGCTGTTTTGCTGCTTCAGGACCTGGAAGACTTGCTGTGATAAATGGAACCATGAATTCTGCTGTCTACCAAAAAATTCTGAAGGAGAATATCCGGCCATGTGTTGGTGACCTACATGACACTACGTTCATGACACAACGACATTCAAGTGTGACAAACATGCATATATACTGTGATTCCATTGCTTGACGTTGTCAGCAGTGTCTGGACCAGAATGGATGTCAGTTTGAAAGCAGGCGGTGACAAAACAATAAAATGATGTTTGTAAATTCTATTACATTTTGAAAATTGAACGAATTATAATAAACACCTGGTTTACAATTATTGTAAAGCGCGTATATGTTTTTTTGGGACGCCCTGTATATACGCATGTGTATGTGTGTGTGTGTGTGGCGTACATACATACACATATACTGTATGTGTACAGTCATCCTTTGTTTACCGTGGGTAATTGGTTCCAGACCAGACTGTGATAAGGAAATTTCCGCAAAGTGGGATTCAATATTAATAAATTTAACATTTTCGTAATTAGAGCAGGGCCGCACGGTGGTCTAGTGGTTAGCACGTTGGCCAACACAGTAACAGCCTGGAGATCGGGATTCTCCCTTGGGCATCTCTGTGTGGAGTTTGCATGTTCTCCCCGTGTGTGTGTGGGTTTTCTCCGGGTACTCCGGTTTCCTCCCACATTCCAAAAACATGCATGTTAGGTTAATTGGAGACTCTAAATCAGGGGTCGGGAACCTTTTTGGCAAAGAGAGCCATGAAAGCCACATATTTAAAAATGTATTTCCGTGAGAGCCATATCATTTTTCAACACCGAATACAACCAAATGTGTGTATATTTATGGAAGACCAACAATTTTAGAATATAAGTCTCTGAATTTATTCTTTTTAATAAAAATGTTATATTGAAGCTAACCAATAATAAATACATTACTTTTTACCATTAATGCAACTTCTGCTGCTGCATGGTTTTGCGCCCTACTCCGTATCTTTCTTTCCCTTTTTCGTCAAAAGGGTTGCACAATTAGCTAGCTGACTATTTGATTAAAGGAGGGACGACCCCAATAATCAAGTTTTGGTGTCTGACACTGGAAAATGGGAAGGACAGCTGGCATTGCGCTACAAAATCAAATGGATTAAAATGCATTAGAGTGCGTATTTTAAATGTTATTTTTTAACACTGATTTCTGTAATGTTTTACTTTAAAATGTCAGGAAAACAAATTAAAATAAAACACATTTTATGGTGTTAAGAAATGTCTGAGAGCCAGATGCAGTCATCTAAAGAGCCACATCTGGCTCCCGAGCCATAGGTTCCCTACCCCTGCTCTAAATTGTCCATAGGTATGAATGTGAGTGTGAATGGTTGTTTGTCTATATGTGCCCTGCGATTTGCTGGCGACCAGTCCAGGGTGTACCCCGCCTGTCGCCCGAAGTCAGCTGGGATAGGCTCCAGCATGCCCCCGCGACCCTAATGAGGAGAAGCGGTATAGAAAATGGATGGATGGTAATTAGAGCATAGAAATCCTGATGATTTATGATTTTCTTTTTTAAATTGTATTTATTTATTTTTGTCCTGTTCAGCAGCTTAGTCATACAGTGTAAGTGAAGTGTATGATTGTTTTGCCAGAACAGTTTTGCTTCACAACGAGTCTGGTTATAATCCTCCTGTTCCAATTGCATCGCAAATTTATTGTTAAGTCCACTGAACAGAACATGGTTAGAGGAACGGCAGACAGAGAAGAAAGAGAGACAGCCACAGATGGTGAGAACATCCACTTCATCCTCTGTTTCTGTAGTGGATTTATGACTTTACAAATACAACCTTTACCGTTATTAGAGCCCTGTAGACATTAAATAACACCCCTGTTGTCACCTTTACACTCTGTGGTGAGCAGGCTATGGGATCACTGCAGGGACACGAGACGGCCATGGCTTTATTTATTCATTCATTTACTTGTATTTTTTGTCCTGTGCAGCCATTAGGGCAGATAGTATTGTAGATCTAAATGCCCTTACGTGCTCAACAGATTTGCTCTGCCAGGGAAAAGTGTTCTACAGAATTTATTTGATTTTTATGTTTTATTGTTATGCAAATTTGATGCGGCCGGACCACAGCAGGAGAGGATAGAGAAGAAGAGAAAAAGAGGGACAATAAAGAGAGAGACAAGGACAACAGCACAACAACAATTGTGACAACAATAACAAAACAACAGAAACAAACAGGACAACATCAGCAAATGACGGCTATTAATGATGATGGCCATGGCTTTAAACGTTAGCAAGCTAGCAAGCTAACTAGTTAGCCTCCAATTTATTGACTGCATTCTAAACTTAAGAAGGGGTTTAAAACAGTGGGAAAGAAGACAAAGAAGTCAAAATTTACCACTTTTCTAACCGATTAGTTTCTTAACATAAAGTATCACTAGTTCTGTTTCAGTTTATGAAGAAAAAATTACGGCTGTCAAATGATTACAGATTTTACTCAGATTAATCCGTTTTTAAATGAATTAATCATGATTAATCACCATTAGCAACCATGTCTTCAATATGGCCATTTATACTGTATTTATTCAACAGAAACATAAATGATATGTCAATCAATCTAAAAGACACCACACAAGTCTAAAAATCTATTTGTCTAACACTAGTCTCTTTAATAGTGGCAGAACATTTGTATCACACGTGTTGTTTCCAGGACGGTCGACGGAGAGACGCGTTTGTGAGTTGGACACGAAACGCGCTGGAAGTGAGAATAAAGTTCTAAAAGAGCCTTGGGTGTCTGGGGACGCGAGGCTGCTCTTCACCGTCTGTCCCTCACACGAGGATGAGATCACCACTCCCCTTGCTTGTGTTGTTTCCTATATTAACTACTGTAGCATTTTCGCATAAATAGTCAGACATTTTCTCTAGAAGCTGCCTGTTCAGGTTGTATTGATGTAAATTTAAGTGAAAGTGTACCTCTCATTATTAAGATAACAGAGAGGTGCCATGATGCGCAGTAGACTCTTAACACTGCTTCACTTTTTTTCACACTTGTACGACACTTGAAACGTTTGCCATTACAGTTAAGAGGCACGAGCAAGTGTTTAACTTCTTTTTACACTTGTGTGACAGTTACTCCAGTTACAGTGTGACATCAAGCATTGCCTGTACACTTCAGAAAGCTTTTATGATGGCCACAGTTTGACCCAGGAACAGATTATTCCATTGGCCGTCATTTCCTATGGGCGACCTGTTTCCTGGAATTGATCGTGCTCCACCTTGGACTTTTAATTTAGCTAAAGAGCAGCGTTAATTGGCCGTCAGCGTCGACATGCTGGCCTGGGAGTGATGAGGAGGTACCTTCTTCCTAAATGAGGCATTGAGGAAGCACATCAATACTTGTGTTAAGTGTCCATGCTTCCCAACAAGAGGCTGCAGTCAGTCGGAGCATTGACCGGCACGTCAACGTGTGCCCACTAAAGAAGACGAACCTGGCGCCTGAGGGGTGGGGGCTGTTGGAGGATTTAATTGGGCCACTTTGTACCTCCCTGAATTCTATTTACATGTATTTTGCTGTTGCTAAGACTCCTCCTGCAAGGTTGACTGATCTCTGCTTCCTTTTTTATGAAAGCGATCAAGCTCTCACCTCCTTTATCAATTGAATTAGTTGTGGCAAAACAAACAGAAGGAAGTTCAAATTGTCCAACATCTGCTTTGATCCCCACATTGACAGTAAATGTCACAGAGGAAACGTTCGTTAATTCCTTCTTACACGGCGAGCATCACGCCACTCATCGCTCTGCATCGCCTTTGAATTAAAGCTAAAATAAATTTTAAAAAAGCGTGGTGGAACAAAAAGAGCTCAGAGGGAGGACTTATCAGCTTAGCTAAAGGAAGATGATCCACTGAGCACAGATAGGAAGGGGTTGCCCCGTCTTAGTGTGGGCTTAAGTGAAGAGCCGCCAAAGCCATGCATGATACTCTCACTCTCTGAAGACACCTCGCAGGCCTTCTGCTCATTTCTACATGCATGAATGTGTTCTCTCTAGCTTGGGTGACACGTTACAGCGCTCACACCTGCAGGACATGAAACGTGAAGACGTGATGTCTTTGCTATCGTGAGACTTTCTTGGAGTGTGTCTGTGGGACTTTTTGTTCATTTGTGAAGTTCTTCCGCAACAAACTCCTCCAAGCATGCCGTCATGGACCTTGCTTAGTGCACTGGGAACAGAAAAGGGTCTTCCCCAAGGTGTTCCCACAAAGCTGGAAACATGGAAATTGTCGATAATGTTTTACGAAGATGAAGAATAAAGATTCAGGTCCAATCAAACCGCTCATTGATTAGGAAATTGATCAGTTAAATCAATTAAATTGATGAATTAAATCTCAGTCCCGATTGAGGGGTACCATAGTCATGGTTCTATCAAGCAGTTCAATTTGGTGTTGATGCCTGCTTGTATTTCATCATCCAAAGTTGTGAAAAGTATATATATATAAGGTACATTTGTTTGGACAAATGATGATAACAAATATAGCTCATAAGAGTTTAAGAGCTGATATCTAGCAACTTCCATGGTTTTCTTGATAATAACCAAAATCACTTCATTTCTGACATGAAGAGCTATAGCATTGTACCGCCAAATAAATTGAACCGTTATGAGCTATTTTTGTTGTCATTGTTATATTTGTCCAAACAAAGCTACCTTTAGTTGTATCAGACGTTAAAATGAACAAGAAACTGAAGAAACAAGGGTGGTCTAGTCATTTTTTCCCTGACTGTATATATATTATTATATGGCACCCTAGGTTGGCACACAGTCACAGTCAGGAGATTGGGAAGATCTGGGTTTGAATCTCCGTTGGGCATGCATGCATGTTTGCATGTTCTCCCCGTGCGTGTGTGGGTTTTCTCCGGGTACTCCGGTTTCCTCCCACATTCCAAAAACATGCATGTTAGGTTAATTGGAGACTCTAAATTGTCCATAGGTATGAATGTGAGTGTGAATGGTTGTTTGTCTATATGTGCCCTGCGATTGGCTGGCGACCAGTCCAGGGTGTACCCCGCCTGTCGCCCGAAGTCAGCTGGGATAGGCTCCAGCATACCCCCGCGACCCTAATGAGGAGAAGCAGCAAAGAAAATGGATGGATGGATGGATGGATGGATGGATGGCACCCTAGGTGACGAAAGGGGTGGGGCTAGACTGTGCAGTGTGTTGATTGGTGGACAGAAAACAGTCACTCACAGAATGGAGAGGCAAAAAAGTCTTACAAGGTGGAGGTGTAGCCCAGCCCCTGATTGATTGATTATGAATTAGGAGTGCTGTCCCAATACATTTATGCATACAGTACATGTGGTTCACCTTGTCCTACAGCAGGAACCTCCTTCACTCTCATCAGAACCTTCTAAGATGCGCTTTGCAAGAGCCAATATAACATCTGAGGTCGGACTGAGACCTGAAGTAAATGACAGTTGGCCTGAAAGAAGAGGAAATCAGCATGGTCTGGAAGGCTCTGGAAGAGTGGCAAGCATTGATCGCCTCCTTTAATGCCGTGACCTTTTTCTTTCTCTTTCATCAGCAACCTGAACAATCCCGGGTTCTGGTGTGCATGCAGCAGAACACGGCTCAGTGCAATCGTATAAGCATGAGATTGGATCAAAGCCTTTGAGACTCTGTGACATCGCTCAGTTTCCTCAAAGTTAGCGTCTGCACGGATGCAGTTTCAAACTGTTTGGTGGGAACAGTAATTGGCAGAGATTCGTTAGGACATGTAAAACTATTTGCAGCTATGCAAACTTGCAATACGCAGCAATTTGTAAGCATGGCTTTGATTTACAGGACAATTGTAACTACAGTAGAACCCCGCTTTTTGTGGGAGTTACCTTCCTGGACCTCCAACGAATGGCGGAAAACCAAAGTGTCTATTTTTGACATTCGGCACCCTTCCCCTAAGCACCACTCCAAACCCTCCAGCTAGCTTGACCGTGATGTTCCCCTTTTAGATCAACATTTGCAATAAAAGCTGCAGCGATTAATCGATGAATCGATAATTAATGAATTAATCAACAACTATTTTGGTATTTGATTAATTGTTTTTGATACTAAAATGTAAACATCCTCTGATTTCAGCCTCTCAAATGGAAATATTTTTTGATTTCCTTAGTCATCCATGAAACAAGACCTATTATCTTTGTGTTTCAGGCAAAACAATGGATCCACACATCATCATCAGCTTTGACTTTGGAAAACAGTGATTCATTTTTGCCTCTTTTGCCAAACTGTTTGTGTTTGATTCTTATTGATTTGGTCCGTCGAAGGCAGGGGTGCCCATTATGTCGATCACACGTGTTACCGACATCACCAGCATCACTGTCATATGACATCAGTCAGCTGACGTTAAGCTCTCCTCCCAATTCGCTGTTGCACCTCCGCGGCAAAGTAAATAGTGAGAAAAAAGGTTTCAAGCGACACACGGAAATGCTACTTTCATCTTTATTATTCAGATCACGGATAAGCTAACTGAGCTGTAAGATGCCTATATCTGTAGCAAAAGTTATCCTTTCACTTGTAGCAGCTAGTTATGCAGAACAAACGGCAGTTGTTGGATTGCTCTGCTCCACGTCGTGAACGCCAGTATACAAATGCAATCTTTGTACACTTTTGTTTGTGAAACTATTATTTCATGTTTAATTGGAAAATGTGCCCATTGCTGAAGCCTTTTTAATATGTTGCCTTGACCTTGGCTGCATTGTCTTTTGCGTAATCATTTTCGTTTCCTGTACTGTATATCTGTAATGTTTGACAGCAAATGCTAACTGTACATAATACATCAACTGTATGTATAATGAACGTTACATCGCTGTTTTGACTGAATTGTGAATTATTGAATATTGACTGTAAACTCCCGCGACCCTGGAGAGGAAGAAGCGGTATAGAAAATGGATGGATGGATGGACTGTAAACTCACTAGGGTGGTGGGGATATGCTGGAGCCTATTCCAACTGACTTTGAGCTAGAAGCAGGGTATAACCTGGACTGACCCGCCAATCGCAATATTTATAAATATAAATGCTGTATTCTCTATGTTTATATTAGGAGGTAGATCTTTGGGACTTGGTCATTTGAAAAGTTGCTGCAGGCTGAAAAAGTGAGGGTACCGATGTTATTGGGCCTAACCTATTACTGGATTAATCGATGCAACAAGCTTCAGATTAATCAACTAAGAAAATAAACATTAGTTTCAGCTCTAATTAGATAAGATTCAGCTCCGGACCCTCCACTTCTCTCTTCTGTTCACTCGGGACACAATCCAGGTTTAAGCCTGAAATACGCTTCACTTATTAAACACATACAGATGTCACATTCACATGTCTAAAAATGTATTTGCTTAATGCAAGTCTCTTTAATAGTAGCAGAATATTTGAATGAAGGGTTGCATTCAAAGACACCACGTAACTTAAGTTGAATTCACATGTCTTGAGTGTACATTTCTGTGCATATTTAAATGCAGCAAATTCTACGTCCGCGCTAAGAGTTACGTTAGTGAGTGATAAGAATATCCAGTTACTGCTTTTCTTTGTCTTTCTGTTTATTTAGACCACACATACACGCTTTATAAAGACGTTATTGTGATTTTCGGAGTGTCAGTGAATGCAACTAGCTGTTGTCTAGTGACAATGAGGAGGTGACGTGCCCAGGATGAGGTGACTCGACACATGTTTGTGAGTTGGACATACATATACAGTCATGGAAAAAATGACTAGTTCACCCTTGTTTCTTCAGTTTATCGATCCATTTTAGTGCCTGGTACAGCTAAAGCTACATTTGTTTGGACAAATATAATGATGATAACAAAAATAGCTCATAAGAGTTGAATTTAAGAGCTGATATCTAGCAACTTCCATAGCTTTCTTGATAATAACCAAAATCACTTCAGTTCTTACATGAATAGCTATAGCATTGTACTCCCAAAAAAACCCTCTTATGAGCTTTTTTTGTTGTCATTGTTATATTTGTCCAAACAAAGGTACCTTTAGTTGTACCAGGCATTAAAATTGATCAATAAACTGAAGAAACAAGGGTGGTCTAGTCATTTTTTCCATCAATTTACATTATAAAAAAACCGCAAACTCTGTTTCTGACTCTGTAGCAGAGAGATGTGTCTTAACATGATGCACAGGCGTTAATGACGCAAAATAATTTAACATAATTAATGAAATTAATTCGTTACCGCCGTTAACACACTATTTTTGACAGCCCTAATAAAGACATAAGTATGTAAATATTGTAACCTTTTTCATAAGTGGTAAATATATGCTGTATATTTTGCCTGTATTTTCATGTATTTATACATTTTTACCAGCTTATAGTGAATGACATGCATTTCTGCAGAAAAAGGGATGATTTTTGGACAAAAAAAACAAAACAAAACATTTTGACCAATTATTTGCAGATTTGTGGGGCCATGACTGCGGAATGTGCGGGGATCCACTGTACTTCCCTCTTTGGCTCCAAAAGTGCACCTTTCTTCAACCAAAAAGTAGCCGGCTAGCAGATGTTACCAATAGTGGTTTAAAAGAACAGAGTGAAGAAATTAATTCATTTGCCATAATTTGGGGTTAAAAATCTCCTTCGACTGGAAAAGAGGAACGGCATTCATGGCTTTCACTCACCGCTCTCTGGTATTCACATAAATGCCCATAAACAACAGCAGTCTCAGAGACGCGAGCAACAATTTGGAATCATTGTGTGGTCATGAAAGGCTACACATTCAACGATAGCTAAACTTTGCCAAATTACTATTGTTAGGTGACAACAAACACAGATACGAGCGTGGCAGGATTGCAGGATTGGAGCAGGCACAATATACAGTTTTCGAAGTCTATGAAAATAATCCAAAAACAGGTGTGCGAGCGTTAAGGCTTTCAGTCCAAGGGCTGCCTATTGAGGACCTATTGCATGTCATTTATATGTTTTTAAATGGGAAAGTGTGCTAATTTTAAAGTTTTATGTTACATACAATACAATACAATGAAAGGATGATTACATTATTAATACAATCAATTAGGTGTTGGTCCCAAACAAACAAAGTCCCTTCCTTTGGCATCCTGGCCATGATTGTTCTGATCCTTCATGCTTGCAAGCAGGATCACCTTGTTCAAGGTCGACCCGGTGGTGTATTCCAGCATTCCCATGCTCTCCGGGTGGCATCCCTCTTGAGATTGCCTCCTAAATCCTGCGTGCGCCGGCCCATCACGCTCAACCCCCGAAGTGTTCATTAGGGCCGCGGAGACGTGCTAGAATGTTCGGCTTAGCTTGCCCCGTCCTTCTCTTCAGAGATTGCCAGGCTGATGTGTTTGTCTCTCACCTGCCAATCCGTGGATGCAAACCCGCACAAAGGTGGACGGGTGTGATGCGGGATATGTGGGAATAAAACAGGCGGACAGACGCGCTAAAAGCTGACTCCCACAAACAGACAGATGCTTGTGAATGGACACCAGCGCATGTTAATGATGGCAAAGTAATGGTGCATGGCCATATTGCTCCATAAAAGCAATGAACTGGCACCTTTTGTCAGCCATATAAAGTGCTACTGTCCTCCAGTCGCACTTTATTGCAGCCTCTTTTAATATCCTGCTTTGTTAAGAGCGGGCATTGCGCCGCTGGCCGTGTTGCCTATAATTACCCCTCACGGAATCCCAATTGTTGCTGATACTAACCAGACAAAACGCTGGGAAACAATCTTTCTGGGGGACGCATCGAACCTGCTGGGAAATTTCTACAAGATCAACACCATTAATTATTAATGGCAACAGTCCCGTCTTTTTTTAGCATGTGAGCGAGGCCAGTGTATTTGTGCATGCGTCGCACATGTGCAGGATGTGTAAGCCTTCCTTAAAAAGTCCTGCTGGGAAGCGCCACCCTGCACAATTACATGTGTAGTACCAGGAGTGGCCTGTTGGTGGTGTTTTCTAGATAAACAAGCAGTGATGTCATAATGCTGTCATGGCGTTTCCTCCATTTCCTTGTACAGTCGTCCCTCGTAGTATCACGTTTCGATTGTCTCTCCCTCACTATGTTGCGTTTTTTCATAAATGTATTCATAATTGACTGCTGTTTGACTATAATCTCTTATTAGTCAAAACATATAGAAATGGAGGTAATACTGTATGTAGTGTTCTGGTCAGCAGGCAGCAGTCATGACACAAAACATGGAGACATTACCTTACATTACATTACCTTAACACTGCATGAAGTCATGAAGTCAGCCATGGCATGTCCGACATGACAGAATCAAAAAAGGTTCTCCTCCTATTCCGTGTGGAAGTGGTAAGATTTTGGCTTCTTAAGTTTAGAAGAAATACATTTGAGGCTAACTAGTTAGCTTGTTAGCTTGCTAACTCTCTAGCTTGCTAGCTGGCAGCCATCTTGGGTCCCTGCAGCATAAGAGTTGAGTAATCTGTTGTAAACGCAGAATAATAGTGCGTAAAGTCGATTTCAGTGTGCGCCTACATTTTCTGCTTGAGCTCCTAAAATTTTAAGTAAGCGGCCACTGTGCACCAAGTAAAGAAAATTAGTCTTGACTAGGGCTGGGCGATATGACCTCAGATCAATATCACGATAAATTGGGCAGTTTTACCTCGATAACGATAAATGCGCGATAAATCCCCGACCACTATATATCTTTGCCATCTGAAAACAATTGCAAGAAATGCAAATTAACTGCTTTTTGTTGATTTATTGACAAACTGGCACACATTACTTTCAATAAAATATAATGCCCGTGATGGGACGCACCTATTCCACCTATGAAGCCTTGCGAAAAAAACTCCAAAAAGCGCCAACAACGCCCCATTTACATAATGTGCTTTGTGTTGTTATGACAGTTTTCAGACTGACTTTGCATTTCGTGTTCTTTTGCTCAACATCATCTTTGTGGAACCCAAAATAAATCTCCCTGTGACTGCGGTCGACAAACATGAATGTATGGTACAGTACATACCCTGGCATACCACATCCTGTACACATGTACTAAGCTACACATACAGCCACATAACATGGCTGCCATCACGTCTCATGCAATTGCATTACTACTGGCCATTTACATTACTAATGGCCATTTATTATCTTGCTCTTTATTTGTGAATTGTCAATTTGACATAATTGGCCATGATGAACATGTTTTTTGTTTTTTTTAAGGGCTTTAAAAATCCATATATTTAAAGTCAAGTATTTGTGTATCATTGGGAGTGGCGTTACGATGAACGAGTGATTGGGAACGCACGATATATATAGTATGTCACAAAAGAGCAGTCATCTTTCCAGCAGCGCGCCAGCTAACATAGCTAGCTAGCTACGTCAGCGAGTGCAGCTTGTATGTGAGATGTCATGGCGCGTCAACACGAGTTGCCGATGTGAGCCAAGAAAAGTTGTAGGAGACTTGTCGATGTACATACATATGTGCCAAAATGTTACTCTACTTTGATTCACTTTGTATGGAATTATTTCAGGAGCAACATGCCAATGAAAGGGTTGAAAACGTAGTCGCATGTGTGCTCCTTTTTATTTTTTTCTGCTCGCGCAGTCTATTTCTAGGCACATAAGCGAGTGAAATGTTGACACTGGCACAGCCGCTTCTTCATTTGAACCATCACCCGTTCCCTCATCGTCTGGTTCCCTTCTTGTTCAGGCTGGATGGGTGGAGTCACGTGACTACACACGCTGTACCTCGTCTTTAAAGAGGAATGAACATAGCATACCAGCACACACTGTCAAAACAGACTTTTCTTTTCTTTTTTTTATTAAAACACCAAATTTGGGCAAAATGACGTAGTACATATTTCAGTTTATCGCCCAGGCCTAGTCTGGACCCCTGGAGGGGTTTTGCAGCCGACAAAAGTCGGTATCTTCAAAGATGGTAAAGTGCTGGTCGTCCAGCGGCATCATTTCCATGATGAAATCACAGATCGTTTTAGCCCTCGCGTCATCTCAGGCAAACTTTTTTGCACTTTACAAATGCAGCGGCGATTGGAACAATCTCGCTTTTGGAGATTTTAACATGAAAGCACATATTGCGAAGCAGATGCTTACTGCTAGACCTGGAAATGAGGGCGCTCTGTGCCAACCAACCACTGGCATTGCACAGCCCCCCACATTGTCACTACTCTGTAGTGATTGAAAGTTGGCTGGGGTCCCCTTCTAGCCCGGGGGCCCCAAGCATTTGCCTGCTGGCAAGAAACGCCCCTAGACTGAAGTATTCACGTAACAATGGAAGCACGTCACGGTGGTTCAACTTGCTGTTGAGGCTGAAGTGCTCTCCTCACACTTGTGACATTTTCTGCCTTTTACATTTGATTTCCCTTGTCGTTCGTTGTCATTGCCATTTTTCCTTGCCTCTTCCATCCTCGCCCCTTCTTCAACCAAACATCCGCTTTTTCCTCTCTGCGCGTGACGTAAGCGTGTTGGTGACGTCAGCACACGTCATAGTTCTTCGAGACAGATCATTTTTTTTGTAATCGGGGCACTGGAATTACTTGAGGAATGGATTCACCCCTACTTTGATGGCGTCACTATGAAGAATTGTTTGAGTAGCATTACGTACTCAGTTGCATTATTGTCCTCTGTTCAAACATCCATGAGTTGTACTTTCTAGTTAAACAGCATGGTGTAGGTTGTAGTGTGCAGTGATGTACAACTGCATTGAGTGATGGGGGGGGTATCTTTATGTAGACTGCTGCTGAGAGATGACAATGAAAGATTGATCAAGCGAGCCGCTGTCTTTTCAAGGTGAGATCTCGCTTGTGAGGGAGGGAGAAGGGAGAGGACACGTTCCTCACATCTTCACCTCCTCACTTCCACCCCTCTGTTTGGCGTGCGTGAGCTAGCAATAGGATGGCATTTTAACTGCGACCCTTTCTAAATTTCCCCCAGTTAACGGTCACTGTGACATGGTGAAAACATCAGCTGGATGTATTGTTCCTGTCCGCCCTCCAAATCAAACACCATTAGTTCCACAAAGTTGTCGGACCATCAGCAACAGAACAGAAAGTAGTTGAGCTCCAACCAACAGAATTCTTAACGATCAGTGCCTTTCGGCATCTGAATCAACAGGTTATGGTGAATCTTTACAAACATCGCAAAGGCTGTGTCTCAATTTAAGCACTTCCCTTTTTACACTTAATCTTTTGAGTGCATAAGTGTGGCAAACTGCAGATGTTTTTCTCTAAATTAAGGTGATTTCATATCATTTAGCCAATAGCAGGGGTGTAGCCAGGAATTCTGTGCCCCACGGGAAAAAAAACTCACATTGGGCTCCCCTTTTTATTTTTTCATGATTACCTATTTTTTGGTCTTCAACTCTTAGTATTTTTATAAATGTTCAATTCAGACATGACACCTGTATTTAATGACAAATGACCATAGAATAGCATAAAGGCAATGAGAACACTGTTTGAGAGCACAAGTCAGTGAGGGCCAGGCAGCTCTTTACTTGACAAGAGCCAATCATGAGCTGCGAAAAACTCACAGCAAGCTTGTCAACCCGTTGGAAATTGCAAGAGGTCATTACTCAATATAACAGACTCACAGTGTCATCGAACAAACAACATTAAACTCATCACACAGCAACTTAACACTCAAAATTTACCTAGGAAATTTACAATACAAGTACGATTACAAGTTTAAAATAACAAACAGCAGCTATTTTAACATCTACCTATAATGCATTACTGCCAGAAGAGCAGTTCATTGGAGGACAAGCAACATAGAAAATGGTGGATAGCGTTGCGATGTTGCCTCTGTCCACCACAGGGAGCCAGGGGAGCCCGGAGCACAGAGCCCAGAGGGAGGCTGATGTCATTGCAGCGCCTCGACGCGTTGGTCAGACACACTGCTTTATGGGAAAACGTTAAAAGAGTTTGTTTTTTTTCAAACTTTTTATACATTTGTAATTTGTCAGGCACACCTTTTGAGTGTTAAGTTGCTGTGTGATGAATTTAGTGTTATTAGTAAGGTGTTCTTAGTAAGATGACAGCGCGAGTCAGACTGTTATGTTGTCACACCGTTGTGATTTCCAGTGGGTTGACAAGCTCGTCGTGAGCGCACTGATAGCTCGTGATTGACTCCTCCCAAAGAAAGAGCTACCGTTTCCTCACTGACTCGCGAGCATCACAATATTTAAATAATTATTAGTAGTTCTGAAGTAAAGGAGATGTCATGAGATTATAATTTAGCCATAGATTAGCTGCACCGCTCTATAAAACACAGGGTTCAAAGTTTAAGAAAAAAGTAGCGGTGTATACACAAGAATTTATGGCATATGATGCCACCAATGAGGCCTTCCAGAAGCTAGGGACAGAAACTGGATATTTAGAAAAGACAGTTGCCATTCATTGTCCAAGCATTTATCAGTAATGCAGTGAAAATGAGAGGAAATCTGAATATTTACTTTGCAAGTCAATTTCGGTGTGCGCCTAAATGTTCTGCTTGCGTTCCTAAAATTTGAAGTTAGGGGCCACTGTGCTCCTTATACAAAAAAGTTAGTCTGGCCCCCTGAGGGGGTTTACTAGCCGACAAAAGTCGGTACCTTCCACGATGGTAAAGGGCTGCTCGTCCAGCTGCATCATTTTCATGAAGCACTTTTTAAGCGCTGCGGCGACAGGAACAATCTTACTTTTGGAGATTTTAACATGAAAGCACATTTGGCGGAGCAGTTGCTGTTGGCACTACTTGCTGCTAGAGCAGGAAATGAGAGAGCTCTGTGCCAACCGACCACTGGCATTGCAAAGCCTCCACATTGTCACTACTCTGCAGTCATTGAAAGTTAGTCAGGGTCCCCTCCTAGCCCGGGGCCCCAAGCATTTGCCTGCTGGCAAGCAACGCCCGTAGACTGAAGTATTCCATTGGAGACACAGCATAAGTGTTTAATATTGTGATTTTTATATGTGTGTGTGTGTGATGCTAAACTAAGCTAGCGCGCTTCAAACATTCCTTTTCACTCTTTGACTCTTTGAACGTGAACTCTAGAGGGTTGCCGAGCATCGTGTGCGCCTTTCTTCAAAGCTGCTCCTCCACGGATAATGGACTTAAGGCAGAGATTTATCAAGCGGCACATTCCGGGACTCCAAAGTGAAAGCTGGAATATGTTGACATGGCGAGAGAAGAGCGTTTGGCGAGCATCCGCGTGTGATGGAGAGCTGGCGAGGGAGGTTTCACGGGTGACATCCTCCCTTCTAAACGTGTGAGGTGGACATGCAAATGAGCGTCCATTCCTGCCAACGCCTCCTCCGGATGGAATGGAGACGGGATTATTCATGCAAACCTTTGCTGCCTGTCACTGCCATCGTTAATAGACACATGGAACGCTCTCCATCCAAATGTTGGCACAACAAATAGCATGCTGCATGTGGGCAGTCAATATTTCAGCTGACTGGAGGTTACTCTGCATCATCACATGCAAAAAAACACATTTTCTCCCCTTTTTTTAAATCCTGAGAGAGAGTGATCGCTCAAAGCCATAAAATGTAAAAATGGAATATCTCACATATGTCTCCCACAGGACTACAATCTATCTGTGGCATGTGGGGTGTAGATCACATTGTCGATGCAAAATTGACGCAGAACCCCGGCCAGAGTGGAGACTTTCAAAAAGTCATACTCAGTTTGTGTGCAGATAGGTAAAACTGAGCTTTTCGGTTTGTGTCGAAAGAAAGATGCGACATTATCTCCTTATTTAACAACAGAACAAGACGTTATTGACTCATGGGTGTTGGTTTAATTTGGTGCAGTGCCTTATAAAAGGTTGTTTTGTGCTTGAATATGGCCTATTAGTAAAAAAAAAATCATACTTAAGCAAATTGTATGGATTTTCTTCCTAAATTAAGCATTGTCAAGCATAAAACGGCTAAAATACAAACAAGGCATTCATAAGACGCATTGAAATTGTGATATGTACTATTCTACACTGGTCACTTGGTGTCAGTAAGGGTACAGTAATGTTCGGTGAGACGCACAAGCACCAGATTTGATCACCGGAACAACAGGCTTTTATTCCTGTCTTCCACACATCTGTAACACATTTATTGAAACACACATGAGCATGAGTTTTATTTATGTCTTAAATGGTTTATTTTTTTGGATTCTATCTACAATATTGGGTATTATGACTGTAAAGGTGACTATAGGGGTGTTATTCATGTCTAGGGGGCTCTAATAATGGTAAAACCCTTATTTAGAAAGGTCATAAACAGGATTGCAATGCTCTAACTGCAAAAATATTCCATTCATCAAGATGGAATCTGACTCACGGATATTCACTTATCACAGTCGGGTCTGTAGCCAATTAATTGTGATAAACGAGGGATTACTGTAATGTGTAGTGGCAATGTTATTATTAACATCTATTATTAGACCTTTTTGCTGTTTTTTTTTCAGATTCAGATTCAAACATGATGAGATTTCTCGTTAGGAAAAAATGCCTCGCAAAAATAAATAAATCACAAGATAAATAGATAATTTTGTCGGTCTCCACACTGTATTGCCATGAGCATGCGTGTCTGTCCTCCTCGTCTCTCACGTCCAAACAGCCAGGAAGAGGGATCATTGGTTTATTGGTTCAGTGCCTGCACGCTTCATATAACAACGGCAAACAGAATGAGTCAGCCATACAGTCGCTTTGTCTCTGTGGGGGAGGCGGGTCCAATAGCATACACACAACAAAAAAGCTGCACCTCGTGAGGAGCAATGCAATGTAACGTAGAAATTAGGTGGGAAAAAGATGCTTGCAAAGCCAAATGCCTGTCATGTGGGAATATTAATAATGAGCCCATCAACACAAACTGACCGAATCTATGCGAAAGTGGTAGCAAAATAAAAGGCAGCAAAACAAACTTGCCCACCAAAAAATATATACACCCGACCCACTTTTCCCATCTGGGAGAAAAAGTACACATCGAGATGCAGAGCCTTTGTTTTGACAGTCAACACTCACGGAGACGTTTGGGCGGCAAAGTATATACAAACAAAACAGAGCAAAATGGTGTGCAATCACTGAAAGTTATCGCAAAAGTAAAGCTGCGTTTGCAGCATTTTAAGAAACGCTGCAAACATTTGACAGATAGTACAAATTGCCTGTGAGAAAATACATGTGACCAACGTCAATTCCACAACTTTACAGTGTGAAAGATGACATTTTAAAGGAAATATATCATTATTATGATATATTATTTATTATTATTATACATTTTCAAAACAGTGGTTTATTTGGTTTCAAAAACTGTTGACAATAATATTGTGTAGCGGCAATTTGTGGGTCAATAAACATTTCAAAATGCACCCGCATTGTTTTGTGACACAGTTAAATAAAAAGTCACATTTTTTTCATTGTACTTTTCGAAAAATCAATGTTAAAATCTCATCTAGCAGTCCAAATTATTGATGGACATTTGTAATTAAATGGACAAATGCCTGTGCCTTCTGCCTAAAAAGTGAGCATTTCTGTGTGTGAGACAAAAAACTTAACATTTTAATAAGTAGTTGAAAAAGACAAAGTAATGGTTTGCGTGCTACGTGTCTCATTGTACAACTTGTGGTAATTAAGCTCAGGGGGGAAATTACTGAGAGGAATAATGAAAATAACAACAGCAGCGCCGCATGTTGGAGTCAGCTGGGGCAAGTTTAAAAGTGTTTGAATTCTTGGTGGAAAACAATACAATAATAATACTAAAGTCATTGCATGTTAGTGTCTCTAAGGGGACGTCTTAGCCGCTCGGTCAAACACAGCATCAGGACCACGTCACGCTCGTCTTTCAGTGGCTGATGCAGCCCGATGGTGACCAATAAGAAGCACTGAAATGACGACAGCGCCGTCACATTAAAAGTTTAACCACGTTTTTTGTGGACGGCAAGCATCAAAGAGGACACGTTTGTTGTTTTTGAATAATTAAAGACACATTGGTGTTGCAAAATCCTTTTGTTGTCTGATTTTTTTTTTTCCCCCGCCTCGCCTAAGCCACCGCCAGACCCCCCAGCGGCGGCGAGGACGCAAAGCAATCTGTCGCCTGTTGTGAGTGTGTCGCTGAGACGAGCTGATGAAGAGCTAAAAAAGAAATCCAATTAAATGAAGTCAAATCAGCACAACTGGAGAACAACCTCCAAGTTTGCTGGCTTTTCATCTTTGAAGGAAAATCCTGTTAAGCCCTTTTCCAATTTCTCTTTGGCATCTGACATCTGCTTATTTTATTTATTTATTTTACCTCTGCCAAGTACCAAACACGTGGCAGGAGTGTTTAAATGTCAGCATTGTATAGCAAACTTTAAGTTTCTATCGTCTAGCACATAACCAACAGTTCCCAAATAGCAGCTGTCTAGCTAACAGGCAGAAGTGTGGACTCGAGTCACGCAAACTGGACTCCAGTCAAAATATTAATGACTTTGGACTCGACTTGACAATATCACCAAAGACTTACAACCTGAATTGAACTTTGACATCAGTGACTTTAGTTGATGACTTGAAAATACTTTCAGCAAATGTGTTGCTGAGTAAAATAGAATAAATTGCTACACTGTTAAAATGGAGCACTAAATAGTGCTTATGACTTGTAAGAACTCGAAGATTTCAAGCCTATGACTTGGGACTTGACTCAACCTGTCTTGTCTTTACTTGAGAACTTGAGATTAAAGACTTGAGACTGACTTGAGACTTGCAAAACACTGACTTGCTCCCACCTCTGCTGATTACCAAGTGTTTAGGTAAGAATGACATCTGGCTATCATTTGACTGACGTCAAGCCAACAAACGTCTAGTTAACAACGATAATGTAGCATTGAGCTAACAATGACTTAACATCTAATAACTTGGTAACAACTAACTACAGAGTAACTAAAAAGTGATGTCTAGCAGCCAGCAACTAGCCTCCAGCTATAAAATAGCAACAATCTTATCAACAACTTCTGTGTATTTTAGCTAATAACTCACATAGAGCTAGCAATTAACGCACAATGAATGTCTAGTGAGCAGTTATCTAGCTAAGAACTCATGTCTAGCTAGAAGCTAACAACTTACATCTAGCTTACGACACATTTCTACCTTACAATTATATAACATCACATTGACAGTTAACTAACAACTAGCTAACAATAAACTAACAGCCAATGTCTGACAAACAACGACTACAAATGAACACTACTGTCGCGCTCACAAATAATGTATGGCTGACAAATCGCAAAGAACTAGTTGACAAGCTAACAACGATCAAACAACTAATGTTTAAAAATTAACTAGTTAACAGCTAGTTAAAATTGAGCTAACAACTAATGTCTTGTACAACTAATAATTATGGCTACCAATCTAGTACCAATGACCTACAGTATGTTACATGTTTACATGCCGTCATGATTTTCAAACATATTTGATGACGTAAGAGCGTGTAGAGATATGTCCTACAGATAAACTTTAGTCCTGGTGTCAGCAAGTCACATATAAAGAAGTCATTCTATGTAGGAGATGCTGGCAAGTAGGACAAAGATCACGTCTTGAGTCATGAAGTTGACGTGCAAGTGTCTCTGTGTGCTGCAGATAGCGCCAACAGCTGATGAATGGAAGGACTTACAGTCGGCCTCAGCTGAAGGTCAGTCCTCCACGTGATTAAATGGTTTTTTTTCTCTCAGTCTGGGCTCTTGTCCAAAATAAAAAGTGTGAGCTGAGAAGAAAAAAGACTAAGATGACTTTCAGTGACTTTTCTCTCCTAAATGAAACTCCTCCTTTGACACCTAAAACGACAACATGGAGGCTCACGGCAACACCCCACACCCCAGACACGGAAAGCATCCTGTTATGTTTCGAACTTCATAGCGTTCTTGTCCTACTGTCTACAAGAAATAATCTTAGAACCGAAGGACCTCAGGCATGTCATTCAAAATGGTCGTGGTTCTCGTCCTGCAGAGAAAGATGGTTTATTGAAAATCAGATTTTAACAGTACCGTGACAAAGAACGTGCACCTCCACATCTGATCCTTGAGCTCAGATCAACCTGAAAATCAACAGGTCTCTTGCTTTGGCATAGAACCATAATGAAAGTTCAGTGACGATGGCAGCATGGACAAGGACTGCACTTGAGCTTAGACGTCCACCATCTTGTATGAACACTGTTACAGGCCGAGCCTGGCCCTTTTTCAAATTGCATTGTGGGAAGTTGAGTGTCTCTTTCTTAGCTCTCTTGTCTGGCTGCACCGCCCATTGTTTTCTGCGCCCTGATTGGCTGTAGACCATTGTCAATCAATCTCCTTCATGCCGCCCTGCCATGTCTCCTGTGTGATCGCTAGCTAGCTTGCTTGCTAGCTTGTAAATGAATCTTCGGTTCGAAAGAGGAGGACTGCAACAATATGTTTTAACAAGGATACAATAAAGGACAAAAAGGCACGGTCACATGAGTGAAATACGCATGAGTGACTTAATAATTTCTTGTGTCCGATGTGTAGGTTGATCATTAAAATTCAAACGAAGGTTTGAACTTTTTTGAGAGTGCTTAAATGAAAGAAACGTGAGAAAATGTTATTGCCTGTTTGAGAAAAGTGTATCAAGTGTATGGTGAGGGGTTTTACAGCCTTAAAACGTGTACAATAATTGTAAAAAATGAAGTTCAGTTCACTTATTCACTTAAGTTCACTTATTGCGGGCTATTTGGGGAACATGTCCCCCGCGATAAACGAGGGACACTGTATTTTGAAATGCAGATGTTGACAGTTATGACGGGGTTTTTGCTCAAGCAAATGCCAGTCATCCCCGAATGTCACCTAAAAAATGTGATAGGTGTAATTTAAACTTGACCTCAGCTTATCTTGTGTTAAACCTCTCTCAAAACCAATAGTATTTCTGTCTCTCATCTTAGAATACCGCCTGAAGTTGTGATAGGCAGCACCGACGTAGAAAGTGTTCTAAATTCAATGTGGACTTCAACGACCTTTACTCAAAATCAATAGTGTTCTTGCTTTGACATGTTAAAATTTGGAATTGGTAAAAGCCCCAAAGAACAGGTGTAAATTCTAGCTTTGATTATGTCATGTTCAGCATCTATTGAAAATCAGTAGTGTTCTTGCTGTCAGGTATTGAAGTTGTCCCCTGGTTGCTGGAAGGAGAACGTCTTGACAAGACATTTCTACAGACGCTGTGTATCGAGGCCAAACCCAATGCGGTCTCGTTACTTTTGGGTACCTACGAGAATACGTTTTGTTTTGCAGAAATCGACCCCCAGAAAAGAAAAACAAGTAGATGAAGTCTGTGAGACGAAGAGGCAGACACAAACACCTGAGGGCAGGGAATAAAAATAATCAGTGTGGAATGTTTGGGGACGCAAACAGACTTGAAGACAGATGGGATTGACACACTTAAGGACGACCACACACACACACACGCTCTCACTCAGAGACGGCTGGTCTTTTCATGGCTCATTCTGCAGGGGATGAGAGAAGCAGATGGAATATTCATCACGTCTTCCTGCTCAGACGAAAGCCACTCATGCAGGCGGGACAGAACTGGGCCGCCGTTTGCATCCGATGGCGCCGGCTCCTCTATCAGGTTTCCTACATCCGCTGTGGCCATGAAGGCCTCGTCAGCCGCCTGCCAGTCAGCCACCAGCTGACGCTCAGTGGACCGCCTGGTGGCTGTTGCTGGTTCCACCATGAAAGCTCGCTGACAGCTTTGCTAGCTTGGGCTGCGACAAACTAGCGCGCTATCAATGAGATTTCATCACTCTATTGACTGATGACAATCAACAAGAAGGAAGTTACCTTTTTTCATAAAACAAATACGGTATTTATATCAGTAACAGACACCCCTGCTGTCTTCTTTTTTTCCCCTTATATTCGTCAACAACAACACGCAAAACATCCCAAACGGTAAAGAATAAGAGAGGACTCTTCTGGTGAAAAGTGATGCAGGCTATACATCTTCATGTTCTCCGGTCCCAGCCGGTCGATACTTTTACTTTTTTTGTTATGGATGGAGCCAAAAAGCCATAAGATGTCAGAGTGTTACAATTTATATCCCTCTGCTTTGATTTAGTTGGCTTCTGCCTTCTCAGTCAAAACTTTTTGGCTTTGTCATGTTATGGAAGTCTTTGACCACTCGGGGCGCTACTGAACACCTGCTAGTCTCACATGATCCTGTTAACAATGTCCACGTGCCTATATTGATGTAAATAATCATGAACATAATGTTAGTTAGCGGTTAGCATACGCCCCGGTTAGCGTGTTTTACGGTTAACGTTGAACTGGCCCGTGTCTTGTTATGTTATTAATCCACTGCATGAGCCCAACTGTGTCCTTAATGTATTTTTATCACAAAAAGTCCTTGTTAGCAGTTTGCTAATACATGGAAACAAGAACCGTAGTCAGCTCCTTTGCCCGTCTATGATGTCATCAGCGGCTGACTCTGTAGTTCTCTACCAGTTAACACAGTTTCTTTTGATCACGACTGCAAAATAACCCACAACAGCGCCAAAGAAAGTTGCAAGTGTGAGCACTTTGATAAATCCGATTTCGAGTCCAGATCCGATACTTTGACAGTGTTATTGTAGATTATGGAACTGAAAATGTTTTTAGGAAATAACTAAAGTAAACGCAATGACATTTTTATAAAGCATATTTAATTACATTTAGAATTTTCTAGTATTGTTGTAATTGTTGTAAATGAAATAAAACTCTTGCACATAATTAAAGGTCCATATTAAAGATCCATAAATTCTAAAAGATGCTAAAACGTCACAATCCACGACGGAGATGGGCAGATGCCTTTTTTGTTTACTTTTGTGAACAGCTTTTTTTTTACTGCCATAAAGATTGGGTGGGCTCATCCTCCAATCTCCGATCAATCAAAAAAGGCAAAATTTTAAATTTTTATTTAAAATGTTCAAGACCTAAATATGCCTCACACACTTATTAAAGACATTTTAAAGTATAAAATGTATAGGTACTCACCACTAATGATAGATAGATAGATAGATAGATAGATAGATAGATAGATAGATAGATAGATAGATAGATAGATAGATAGATAGATAGACAGATAGATAGATAGACAGATAGATAGATAGATAGATAGATAGATAGATAGATAGATAGATAGATAGATAGATAGATAGATAGATAGACAGATAGATAGATAGATAGATAGATAGATAGATAGATAGATAGACAGATAGATAGACAGATAGATAGACAGATAGATAGATAGATAGATAGACAGATAGATAGATAGCTCTGCAAAAATATCATAATGAACTTAATCACTTTAGCACAAAATAAAACAACCAAGGCAAGACATGAGGGATAAAAAAATAAGAAAAGAGAATAAGAAAAAAATAAGTAGGGAACAGATCACGTCAAATTTGTAGTGCAATAATACATATATAATAAATAATTATACATAATAATAAAAAATAATACATAATAAGGTAATAAGTCCAATAAGTCCAGTCCTGTGTGTGTTTTTATTGCTCGCCCCTGTTGTGTTGAAAAGCCACACGGCGTGGGGGAGGAATGATCTGCTCATTCTATCAGTGGAGTAAGGGAGTGGTAGTAATCTGCCACTGAAACTGCTCTTCTGTTGGGAGATGATGCTGTGCATTGGATGATGTGGTTGTCCATGATGGAAAGGAGCCTCCTCAGTGTCCTTTGCTCTGCCACAGATGTCAGACTGTCCAGCTCAGTGCCAATGACAGAGCCTGCCTTCCTCACCACTTTGTCCAGGCGTGTGGCGTCCTTCTTCTTGAGGCTGCTGCCCCAACACACGACTGCATACAGGAGGGCGCTAGCTACCACAGTCTGGTAGAAGAGCTGTACCAGCTTCTTGCATACATTGAAGGATGCCAGGCTTCTGAGGATGTACAGACGTCTCTGCCCTTTCCTGCACAGAGCATCCATGTTGGCAGTCCAGTCCAGTTTATGCACTCCCATGTATTTGGAGGCGTGAACCACCTCCATGCGGTCACCTTTAATGAGAACAGGTTCTGGGTGAGTCCTGTTTCTCCTGTTTCTCCCACCACCATTTCGCTGGTCTTGGTGGTGTTGAGGCCGTGACACGATGCCCGTGTCATCCGCATACCTCTGTACATGGCAGAGCTCAGAGTTGTACTGAATGTAGTGAATTATAATGTAAGCTGATGGATAGAACAGAATTAGAGACACGGTCTAGCCACTACAATCTGTTGTGGGCCCGCCTCCATCTCTCTCTAAAGCAGCCAGCGGTGGTACGCAACGCCACTGCTCTGCGGGGCGCTGAGTCGTCCTACTAGTCGAGCAGCCTGAAAATGCATTTGTCCAATGCCACGTCTTTATAAATTATTACGGACTTGTGTGTTTTCTATGAAAAATAGCCTTTTTTCAGAAAGAAAAAGCACAAATGGACGTGTTTTCCCACAAATATATATATTTTGTTTTACCAAAAATCCTCATTTGCGGGGACGTGAATGCGGAATCGCGACTGTGTATAAAAATGTACCTTCAATACGTAGTAGTTAACACAGCCAACATAACATTGCTAATATGCAGAGTTCAGAGCTGGAGTGTGTGTGATGTCGCTTTCTTCTGTCAGTGACCGACTTTTACCAATTAAGATCCATGCCATTTGGCTTCTAAGGGATGCCAAATCAGCAGAATTGTCACGTAATGATTTCCTCCACAGAAATCCGATTTTTAGAAAAGTGAGCAGTTTAGTGATCCATTACGTTAGCCCGCTTCTTATCTTAGCTCTTAACAGGGTGGCTAATGGCTTTTGTAACTAGCGCTCGTCTGCAGCCAATCTCCTGCTCCTTCTTCCTTCTCTTCTTCCTTCTTCTCCTCCCAGCAGGCCCGGGGGTGCAGGGGGGGACCGCACCAGTCAGTCAAATCAGCCCAATTAGCCGAGCTCGTTTGAGGCTCGCTGGAGGAGGCTCGTCCACTCCCGCCCGCCTTAACAGGCTGCTAAATCAGTTAAACCTTGAGACCCAACCCTCGCATTCTCCCCCTGCAGCCTCCGTCCTAATCAAGGTGATCACGTCCACCGCTTCCCTGACTCGCCCCCCCAACCAGCTCAATCCTCCTTTGCTGTAAAAAAAAAAAAAAAAAGTAAAAATGGAGCACGGCAGTGAGGAGAGTGGACAATCCATCATGCTGTCGCTAATTCCACACAGCGACGACTCCTTTAAGGGGACTTGACCTGGATAGCTTGATGCTTGCGTTTAGTTCTAAAGGTCAGTCCGCTTGCTAATGATGCATTCAGGGAACATTGGTTGTTTTTTCCTTAATTAGGAGCAGTCATCCTTCCAGTGGCCTTTTTGGATGGAAAAAAACACTCAAAACAATTACAGTCATTAATTGTGTTGAAGTTTATGTTTTGATTGACATTTGTTGGTTAATTTGTTGATTCTGAACCACTTAATGTTTTGCATGACATGTGGCTAGAAAGAAGCCATTAAATCTTGGTATAGATCCAACTAAAGGTGGAGATGGAGGAACTTGTTTTCACTTTTCTGGTTTAGTCCACTTGCAATGACCCACCAGGTCCAGCAGATGGAACTGTGGTAAAAAAAAGGCTTACTGCATGTTGAGACCTTATTTATATTTTGCATTACTGCCTCCTACAGGACTGGAGTGGCCTAGCATGGCATTATTTTTTGCAATGAAACATGTCAAGATGGACATGATTAGGAATGGTCTGCCTTGGTGGAGGTCTGTGCTTCATGAGAATGGTTCTTTATTGGTGAAAAATACAGCGTTCGTCCCTTATCTTCATGGTCAGAAGTGTGTTTTCAGTTGTAAAAGGGTAGATTGCACAGTAAAACAGGTAGTTCTGCTGTGCAATGAAATTCTTATTCTGTTCATTCTCCCAAAAAGAGGGAGTTTTTCCATGTTGGTAGATGGCAGATGTAGTGAAATCCTTCTCTAGATGGAGAACTTTAAGGATCTCTGGGGTCTGGTTCCCAAGGGAAAGATGGAATATGAGATCATAGGCAGAATGACTAAGCTCTCTGGTCGCTATACATTCCCATCCTAAACAATTGTCACCAGTTTTGGGTAGTGACCAAAAGGAAAAGATGGTGCATACAAGGGGCCGAAAGGAGTTTCCAGGGATGTCCAACCAGGAAGAGACCCCAGGGTAGGCCTAGGCCACACGAGAAGGCCTCAGTGTCCACCTGGTACTCTTGGAAGAGGTGGTTGGTGACAGGAAAGTCCAGTCTTTGACCCAGAAAAGTAGAGGAAATTGATGGATGGTTTAGCGTCTATGATCTAAAACTTTGTGGTTTACTTAAGACTGTTGAAAGACTAACTTTCTTTTCTAGGGTACGGATGCAGCAATGCTCCAATTCCGTGATGAAGGCAATTTACTTTTTGTACAATGTCCTGCTAAATTGTCCTTTGATGCTGTCGTGTTTTCGTTTAAGACGGCGACTGCTCTTAAAATAGTCCCGATCAAGACAGGACTTTAAAGTGTCGTCTTTTGAAGTCTTGTTGTAACATTCAGGCAGAGCGGTGGAGGGGGGATCTTTCTTTTAGGATTACATTTCCAAGCATATGAGAAGTGACTGAGGAAGAAGTGCTGGCCTTTGGCTGTGCGCACACGTGTAATGTTTTGTCAGGGAAATTAGTGGATCATCTGCCAAACAGCCACAGGAGCGCACATCTCCTTCTTGCCTTCTGGAAGTCTTTTTTTCCTGTTTCTTTGCCTCATCCTGTTATGTAAAGTGCAGCCACGCAGCTAAATACATCCAGCATCCATCTTGTGTCTGAGCACCAACCCAGCCTGGCCTCTTTCATCCATCTATTTCGTCATCTATTCATCCATTCGTCTATCAATCTATTCATCCATCTATTCACCCATTCATCTATTCATCCATTTAGTCATCCATTCATCTGTTCATGCATCCACTTATTCATCTATTTAGCCAGCTATTCATCCATCCATTTATTCATCCATTCATCCCTACATTCAAGCCATTCATCTATTCATCATTCATCCGTTGGTCGATCTATTCATCCCACTATTCACCCATTCATCCATCTATTCATTCATTTTTCATCCATTCATTTATTCATCTAATCATGCCTCATAATTTATGGTGAGAAATGTGCGTCTTTTTATCAAGTCAAACAAAAAAAAGGCGATTTGCAAGCAAAAGAAAAGAGTTGAAAAGAAAAATAATGGATTTGCAAGCAAAAGAACGATTTGCAACCCAAAAACGATTTGCAAGAAAAAAAATATTTGCAACCAAAAAAACAAACTTGCAAGCAAAAACTAAGACAAGCAAAGTCATTAACAAGTAAGTACAAAATTATTACCTATTTTATAAATGTTAAATAAGAATAATGACTGTGACTTTGCTAATTATGATTCATGAAGCTTCCAGTTAGGATATTAATGAATCACACACTATGTAATTATGATACATTTAAAAACCTAATAGATAACATTGTGTAGGTATCCAAACAACCTTTTATTGCTCAAATATATATTTATATATAAAACATAACCACGTTACGCCAAAGGTAATAAAGTAGTTAATATTGTTATGGTTTAAAGTAGAAGGTTACAAGGATACATCTGCCAACAGATGGCTTCTCTTCTCTTTCCAGCAACACACGGTGGACACCTACTCAACACCGGAGAAACTTTCATGTTTAGTCTTAACTTTTTCCTCTGAGTTATATCTGTTGTTTTTCCTGTGCTTCTGTCTAACAATTACAGATAGCGTAATCAGACATGAACAAGCATTATTTAGCATGCAAGCTTAGCACTATTTGCGTCTAGTCTTTGGTCCCTGCTGAGGGTAACAGGGACCAGACAATGCAACAGTTTGCATATTAAGGACAAGGGCTGCTTTGAACGTACAACGAAGATGAAAGTTCTAAATAACCATATACTAAGTACCAATTTAGTACCAAAGTAGTTCTATGTCTACTGCCTTTAGTATTGTCACTCTGTTGAGGGCGGAAGTTGTCAGCGCAGCATTCAGCCCAGACTGACCAATAAAAAGGCTTGTAACTTTGCCCAGTGGAGGCCCCGCCCACAACAGGGACTGAGCGCTGCAAATTCAGCAATGAGATTTGAATCCAAATGTTGAGAGCTGTATCCAAAGGTTCAGAGCTGCATCCAAAACTTTGAGATTTGCAAACAAAAGTTATGGATTTGCAAATAAAAGCTTTTTTTGCTTGCAAATCCGTTATTTTTTGTTTGCAGCTCTTTTTTTTTTTTGCTTGCAAGTCAGTTTTTGCTTGCTTTCTTGTTTGATTAGATAAAAAGCCACAAATTTATCTCCATGCTATTCACCCATTCATCTATTCATCATTCATCCATTCGGCTGTTCATCAATTATTCACTCACCGATTAGCCTGTCTGTGTGTTGAGACCATGTTTGTGTTTTCCATTAGCACCTCCTACGGGACTTAAGTGGCGTAGCATGTCATGACCTTTTTCATGGTGGTTTCTGTAGAGTACTGAGTGCTTTTATTTGTGAAAAACATAATTTTGTGTGTCAGTATGGGGAGGAGTAACTCATGATATGGTATTGTACACTGACTTATCAAATAAGTGCCTTTGGTATGTACTTTTAACTGTATTTGTTCTGAGATTTTTGGTTTTCACTTTCGACTGCAGGGGTCACCAACTCGTCTATTGTGAGCCATTTGTCGATCTTTGGGACTTTGCCAGTCAATGTGCTGTCGAGATTATTCGAAAAAAATGTATTATTACATTGGTGCCCTCTCCCTTCCCGGAGAGTGACCAAGAGGCACGCATTTTGACCACTGAACACGCCCGTAAGCCTCGCCGCTCTCCAGGCACGCAACCCGCAAGCTCCAGCCAGGAGCCCAGTCCCCACAATCTGCACATGCACACAGGCTCACCTCGCCCTGCAACAACAAGAATTCAGCAACAAGCTGAGAGGAGTGACAGAGCGCAGCGATGTGCTTGAGAGCAGTGATGTGCTTGAGCACACAACAGTAGTTATTGCACGTGAATATGACTCAAAATCTGCCTTTGCTACCTCATGATTAAGGCGCAAATATAACTGCATAGACGTGCGCCACTGAAAAAATCTTTGAGCTGCGGCACGTTAGGGCTGACGTTAGGGCCGCTCGCCCATGACACTGAGCCAACAAGTCGAGTTGTTTGCTCATAGCACCGATGCCACAAGGCCAACCCCGACAAAGATCCACAAAAGTAGGGGTGGTCAAAGTGCGGCTCGAGGGCCAACCGCGGCCCATAGCTCATTTGTCATTGCATCACCACAGAAACAAAATAAAATGTAAAAACTGAAATGTTGACGCCAAAAACAAATAACACAAAGCTTTGTATTTAAAGATAAAGCTTTAAGTCGCTTACCTGATTGATCAACTTTGCTTAATATGTTATACAGTATATTGTTTGGAATTATGTTGAACATTGTTCCTTATGTACAATATCTATGGAACAGAAGAAGTAAAACTTAGCAACCGTCTTCTTTCAAGGAGACCACATAAAGAAAAGTTTGTAAAAGTATACGGTCGACACTATTATTCACTTTTCTTTTTTGTCATTAGACATGGTAAAACCTCTCCAGTGTACTTTTTCTCTTTTCATAATTGCCCTATTAATGCCTTTTCTAGTTACATTATCCCTTTTTGCTCTATTTTTCCACTTTTAATGGGTTTTTGTTTATTTATTTTTGCAACGAGCCACGTTCCACATATGGCCCCTGGACCACACTTTTGAATCCCTTGCTTAGCCAGGAAGGCAAGGTATTGCCAAGCGAAGGAGGAGTGTGTCCAAGCGCTGCCTTCGTGGCTCTGTCACTGGTCAGGGGTTGGGTTGCATTGTGGAGGGGTTTATGCAGCTTTCAGACCGGCATTGCACAGCTATACTTCTGTACAATCCGAGTTAGAGCTCCAATCACACTCAACTGCATGGCAGATACTTCATCTTTTTGACCGCTTGTATATAATTACCAAATAAATGCAGGAAGCAAGAAACACTTCCCGTCTTTCACTTTTACTTCATTCAATCCCAGCCATTTTTCAAAAGACAACCACTTCAGTAGCGTCCATTTTAGGCAATTTTGACTGATCTTTCAAGGCACGCACTTTTCTAGTAATCAGCAGTAGAACAGAGGTAGGTTTCAGGAAAATATCTGTTCCTCACTAGAAAAGGGCGAAATCCAGCAAACCCTATTTCAAGCATAACTTTCACTTTGACACAAATATTTTCTGCTCACTGTGAGCTCAAATATCGAAACAACTATACCACAACATAAACAACACAAAAAGGTGTTGTTTTACATCAAAATAACAATTTATTTACAAATATAACACGGTGAACAATTTTCAATTTTCACATTTGGAACTGAACTATGTCTGTGCATGTGTGTGCACGCATTTGCATGTGTAGCAATACCAACGACAAAAGGGAGAAGAAGGGGATCAAGCGGCGGCTCCAGCAATTCAGGTCAAAGCACTCCAGATTCAGTTATAAATATGGAAGGTGCCGATCCAGTACTGACCCCTGAGTCACCGATATCCGGAGGTGTGAGTTGTGTACCTAACCCTCCGCCAAGACCTGACGACGAGGATACAGTCAATCAGATGAGCCAACTGAGTAAACATATTGATGCACTTACAGGGAAAGCTTTGTAGAAGCTAAATGACCACGAGAAAAAAAGCTTTGCGCAAAAGCATGAGGCTATCACAGCGCAAATTATGGGGGAATTTGGAAAGCAGCTGCAGCAAATTATGGAGACCACCACCTCTATGCAAAAAGAAAGAGGTTCCCTGCATAAAAATATGGGGTCCTTAATGAAGGAGGTCCATGACTTGAAAGATGAAGTTCAAGGTCTGAGAGTGAAGAATAAAGAATTACAGGAAAGTAATGCTGCATTGAGAGCCACTCTCAAAAAAGAGTGTGAAGAAAAAGATAAAATCATTGAGCAGCTGAAAATCACCATAGATGACATGGACGAGAACACGCGAATGAATAATGTGGTAGTGACGGGGCTTCGGATCAAACCTAGGTCCTATGCCAGGGCAGTGGCGGATACTGACGAACCAGATGAAATGGATGTCGCCTCAACGGAGCAACAAGTTGTTAACTTTTTGCAATCTCAGGAGGTGGATGTAGACATCCAATCTATTGATACTTGTATCCCACTGTATGGCAGGAATCGCACTACACCCGTCGTCATTGTCAACATCACTAATAGGAAATTCAAGGTTGCTCTGCTGAAACAAGGAAAAAAGCTGAAAGGAACAAACGTCTACATGAATGACCATCTGACAAAGCACAATGCTGAAATTGCTAAGAAAGCACGTGATCTGAGGAAGCAAGGAAGGATCCAAGGAACATGGAGTGCAAACTGCAAAATCTTCATCAAAGTAAATGGAGGACCAGAGGCCAGAGTTCTTGTTGTCAAAGACATCAAGGACCTAGAAAAATACTGAGGTCTCCCAACATGGAGGAAAACAACTGTTTGCCACAAGAAGATCTTCAATTAGACACTTTTTGTTACAGATCACAAACAATTGGATATGGAAAAAGACATTGATCCCGATTCAATTTTTTTTCCCACATTACGAATGACTGTTGTTACTACACGGAGGACCAATATAACAACACTTTCAATAACGGCAATAAGTTGTCCATTATCCACATAAACAGCAGAAGCATGTATGCAAACTTTACTAACATCAAACAATATTTGAATCAATTCAAAGATCCTTTCAAAGTAATAGCAATCTCAGAAACTTGGATCAATGCCAACAAAGGAATGGACTTCGAGCTGGAAGGATATGAAATGATGTGTGCAAATCGGAACAATTCAAATGGAGGAGGTGTGGCTGTCTACGTGGACAAACATCCGAACTACAGAATGATAAAGAAAATGTCTTTTGCTATTGATAACATTTTAGAATGTATGATAATAATGAATGGTATAACTGCTGTTTTACCATGCACATGACAATAAAACTCTCTTGAATCTTGAATCTCTTGAATCTCTTGATAATTGAAATCTGTAAAGAAAAAAGCAAAATTGTGTTAATAAGTTGTGTGTATAGATCTCCAAAGTCAAAGACTGGAATGTTTGAGGATTGGATTAAGACAACGTTTACAGACATAGGTCAAAAAACAATTTTTATATGTGGAGACTTCAATATTGATCTTTTGAATCCACATAAGTACAAGGAAATAGACGACTTCACAGACACAATGTATAGTTTGAGTTTATATGCTAAGATCATTAGACCAAGTAGAATAACGGTCCACTGTGCCACCCTTATCGACAATATATTCACCAATGACTTTGATAACAATACTATCAGTGGCCTGTTAATTAGTGACATCAGTGATCATCTTCCAGTGTTCACTATTTACAATGAACATTATAATAAAAGACTGCGTACAGAGGATTCAAGATTCAAGAGATTCAAGAGAGTTTTATTGTCATGTGCATAGTACAACAGCAGTTATACCATGCAATGAAAATCTTATTCTGTTCATTCTCCCAAGAAAAGAAAGAAAACAAATGAAAGAATAAGAACATAAGAAACATAAACACATAAACATATATACCAATAAATTAAGCAACAACAACAGAAGAGACATTAATACAAGTAAATAATACAAATAAATAAATAAATAAAGTGCTATGAGTGTGTGCGTGTGTTGCGTGCGGCGTGTGCGAGTGCTTCGTTGAGAAGCCTGATGGCCTGTGGGTAAAAGCTGTTTGCCAGCCTTGTGGTCCTGGACTTCAAACTCCTGTAGCGCCTGCCTGACGGTAGGAGTGTGAATAATGAGTGTTGTGGATGTGTGCTGTCCTTGATGAGGTTGTGTGTTCTGCGTAGGACTCTAGATGTATAAATGTCTTGCAGTGAGGGGAGGGCTGCCCCAACAATGTTCTGTGAGGTCTTGATCACCCGCTGGAGTGCCTTCCTATCACGTGTTGTACAGTTACCGTACCAAACAGTGATGGAGGCGGTAAGGACACTTTCGATAGTGCATCTGTAGAAGCAACTCAGGATTGTGGTGGACATGCCAAATTTCCTCAGTCTTCTCAGGAAGTACAGTCTCCTTTGGGACTTCTTCAGAATTTGTTGGGTGTTGTGAGACCAGGTGAGGTCCTCGCTGATGTGTGTGCCAAGGAACTTGAAGGTTTTCACCCTCTCCACCTCAGTCTCATCAATAAACAGGGGTCTATGCGGCTCCTTTTCCCTTGTTCTTGGGTCGATGATCATCTCTTTAGTCTTATCTGTATTGAGAAGGAGATTGTTATCACGACACCAAGCTATGAGGTCCGCCACCTCTCTTCTGTATGATGTTTCAACACCACCAGTGATCAGTCCGATGACTGTAGTGTCATCTGCAAATTTAATGATGCTGGTGTTGTTCTGGGAGGCCACGCAATCGTAGGTGAAGAGCGTGTAGAGGAGTGGACTCAGCACACACCCCTGTGGGGTCCCAGTGCTCACAATTCTTGAGCTGGATGTGCGGTTGTGGACTCTGACTGACTGGGGCCTGCCTGTGAGAAAGTTAAACACCCAGTTACAGAGGGAGGGAGACAGGCCAAGTGTGAGGAGCTTATCTGTGAGTTTGTGGGGGCAGACTGGATAGCATCTGCGTCTTCAGGAAAGGTCTAGAAGAACAAAGTTGAAAAAGATGTGGATGAAGCATATGACAACTTTCTATGTACTTATATGGAGCTCTATGATAAGAACTGTCCCTGGCAAGAAAAGTCAAAGAAGCAAAAGAAAAACAACCAGCTATGGATGACAAAAGGACTAAAAAACGCCTGTAAGAAGAAGAATACATTATACAGGACATTCATCATTCAACAAACTAAAGAAGCAGACCAAATGTATAAGACTTAGAAAAATAAGATGACAGCTATCTTGAGAATGTGCAAGAGGGAATATTATAGTCATTTACTAGATAAGAATAAAAATAACATGAGAGCAACTTGGGGTAAATAGTATTATAAAGAACAGTATTAGGAAAACAGACTACACTCACTATTTCATGGTTGGAAACACTAGCAGGAATGACATGAAGGAGGTAGTTGAAATGTTCAACAATTATTTTGTAAATATTGGACCAAAACTGGAAGAAGAAATTCCAAAACAACACACGATGGACGAATGGAATGATATTATTGATAGGAATCTCAAATCTATGTTTCTCACTGTTGTAACTACAAAGGAAATCACTGACATTGTCAAAAATGTTAAGGCAAAAACATCAACTGATTGTTATGGAATCGAAATGGAATCAATTAAAAGGGTCATCAATGAGATTGTAGAACCGTTAGCATATATTAGTAACTTATCGTTTCAGGCTAGTAGATTTCCCAGCAAAATTAAAATAGCCCAAGTGGTTTGGATTTTCAAAAATGGAGATAAACATCAATTTACAAACTCTCAACCAGTTTCCTTGTTACCTCAATTTTCTAAAATCATGGAGAAGTTATTTAATAACAGGTTGGACAAATTTATTAATGAGAATGAATTACTAGCAAGTAGTCAATATGGATACAGAGCTAACATTTCAACTTTTATGGCACTGATCGAAATGACTACTGCTATAGACAACAGAAGATGTGCAGCTGCAGTATTTATGGATCTGACAAAAGCCTTCGACACAATTAATCATAATATTTTAACAACAAAATTAGAAAGGTCCGGAATCAGAGAATTAGTCTTCAATTGGGTTAAAAGCTACCTAGCAAACAGGAAGCAATTTGTAAAGCTAGGAGAATATACATCTGGGAGTTTATACACTACGTGTGGAGTACCCCAGGGGTCTATATTGGGACCAAAACTGTTTAATTTGTATATCAGTGATATTTGTAAAGTAACAAAGGACTTAAAGTTGGTATGATCTGTGGATGATACCACTGCCTTTTGTTCTGGGGAAAGCACACAAGAACTCATTAAAAAGGTCAAGGATGAAATGGTGATATTAAAGTCATGGTTTGACAGAAACAGATTATCCTTGAAGTTAAGTAAACAGCAGAAAGGATACGTACGATCAAATACAAATAAACAGAGTGGATATTGAAAAAGTGAAAGAAAACAAATTTCTGGGGATCATAATAGACGAAAAAATGAGTTGAAAATCTCAAATTAAATATATACAACAAAAGGTGGTGAGAAATACTTCAATATTGAATAAAGCAAAATATGTTCTTGATCAAAAATCACTCCACACTCTTAACTGCTCTCTAGTATTACCATATCTAACTTATTGTGTGGAGATATGGGGTAATAATTATAAAAGCAATCTTCACTCACTCAATGTACTGCAAAAAAAGATCGGTGAGGATAATTCATAATGCCAAGTATAGAGAACATACAAACCCTTTATTTTTTAAATCAGATATTAAAATTTGCAGATTTAGTAGACTTTCAAACTGCTAGAATAATGCATAAAGTCAATAATAACTTGTTACCCAAAAACCTCATACAGTATTTCTCTATCAGAGAGGAGAAATATGATCTTCGAGGAAAATTAAACTCAAAACACTTCTATGCGAGAACAACGCTGAAAACCCACAGCATTTCTGTATGTGGAATTAAATTATGGAACGGATTGAGCAAGGAACTCAAACAATGCACCAACATGAGCAAATTCAAAAAACAATACAAGCAGTTGATGTTTGCTAAATACAAGGCAGAAGAGTCTTGATCATTACAATGATTGTTCTGTCATGCTTGTTTTTTATTGTTATTATTTATTATTTATTATTACACTGATTATGAAATAAAAATATGATATGGAAAGCAGGAAGTGAATAAAATGTACTGTACAAGATGTGGAATGGATGGGGGGTAGGATTAAATAAACTTTGCTTCTTCCTACTCCTTTTGGACATGTGGAACTGTTAAAGGATTATTCATGAGATGTGTTCCATTGTAACCTTCATGTTCAAATAAACTAAACCAAACCAAACCAAACCAAATGTGCACGCATGTGTGTGCGTGTGCATGCGTTAAAATTTCCTTCCGTTGCGTAACACACGCTACACTCCTCCACGCTCTCTCACTTCCTCCTTTCTGTCATGTGTGATTCTTCCATTGATATGATCCCTGCTGAGCTCTTATCAAATGCTCTTCTGCCACTTTGTGCTCGTTTTTATGGCTTAAAAGTGCTATGAAATGTTAATGCATTAATGGAGAGTTGCATCATCACCTCTTATTGCCTCGTAAAACGTAAAAGCTGTATAAATACGTTGTTGGAATCAGCTGTTTGAGATTATAAAAACATATAATACGCCTTTGGTATTGAATGATTTAATGCACCCCTACTCGCTAATTATAGCGACCATGTCACTCAATTGTCAACCCGGATCCCTTTTACGTATGAGGTGTGTTGTGAAGCGGAGTTGGTCGCCACAGTACCATTATTAATGAAGCAAGACACCAACTTAGCCTTTTATCTTTCAATACATTGCCACCAATACACCTGACTTTCATTTCTGCTACTAACTTGGAGCTGTAGTAACTAACTTCCACCAGTGATCGCCGCTGCTTGTATAGTTGGTGCTCAGCCAAATGTAACAAGCCTAAATAGAACGGCTCGGTGATTAAGGGTGCAGACAAGTCCGAGTATCTCTGTATTTTCTGATGAATCTTAAGTAACTTTGACAAATGTAGAATTACTACAGTTTCTGCTTGGACATTAACAGCTGTTCAACTCCATTGGGAAAAACATCCGCATCACTCGCTAACGCTTATGCTGTGAACACCGAGGTAGGTTGGATTGTAAGGTTTGTAGCGTGCGTAAAGCACTTATGTGCGGTTCCAATAATGCCTCATGCACCGCCACTTCCATATTATGTGTATTATCATTCACAGTAGTGATGCCATACTTCACAGTCTGTGGCTTCTGGCTGTCCTGTTCTCGCGAGACAGCTTTTCTCTTAACGAGAAATATTGTTACACTCCTAATATGTCATGTTGAATTTTATGTATGGATTATTTCCGAGGGTGCCCAATAAAAATCATGCCGCGGGCCACAACTGGCCCCTTGGCCTCAACTTTGCTCTTCCCTACAGTACATGGAGGGGAACTGTGATGATGTTAATGTACATATCACAGTATTGAAAAACAACACAGATAAAGATATTTTCATTGCAGTAACAGAATAGTAAGGAGTAGACTCATCTCTCAGAGGGGTGGAGGTCTTCCACACACAAGCATAGTGACGATAAATGCAGAAACTGCTGTGCAATGAACTCAATTCTTTATTTGCGCTTCAAATTGCACCAGTGGCCTCGTATGGCGGGTGGCGATGTCGGCAGCCATATTTTTAACGAGCACAGCTGTTGTGGCTAAGGTGCCATGTCGGCTACTTTTGTCTTTTTGTTTTTCCCACTCAGCACTGAATCACTTGCCGAGAAGCTTTTGTACGACCACGAACCCAGCGATGATAGTATAGAGGCGTCGGCATTAGTTAGTTGCTAAAAGGTTACACATATTTATAAAGAAAAAACAGCCTGCATGTCAGCTTTGTGTTATAGAATGAACGAAAAGGAAAGTGAAAGGTGGCGTGAAATTAGACATCGTAAAATGCTCAGAAAGTGGAGAAACGCCGATCAACACTGGCTGCATGCCCAAATGTCATGAAGGATTAAGATTCATAAAGAGTTGTTTTCTTGTTTCATTTTAGAATACATTTTTAGAATTTGTCGCCGGCCAATAGAAAACAAGCTGTGGCCCGTACATGACCCTTGGGCTGCACTTTGGACACTTAGGCTGAGATATTTGTGTGCGAAGACGAGAGTTGGGAAATTCTTTTAGGAGATTAACACTAGTTAATATATCGCAGCTAATCATAGCAATTGTCACGTAGCATAGAAATCATAGCTGTTTTCCAGAGTCAAAGCTGATGTGTGTGAATGTCTTGTTTTACCTAAAACCCAAAGATAATAGGTCTGCTTTCATGGATGACTTAGGCCATGTCCACACGAACACGGATATTTTCACAGAGGCACATTTGCCCCTCTCAGGTGTCAAAAACATCTCCATCTACACAGTGGCATTTTAAAACCATTTCTATGCATGCCACTGTCATTGCGGCGCTGCAGCCGTGGGCAGTTACCGTTTCCGTAGACGGTACCATAACAAACATGGCGCTTCACAGGATAAGACACATGTGGACTGCTAGCGTTGCTTTTCAGTAGTTTATTTCACATATGTCAGCAAAATGTATTGAATATAAAACTGGAAATGGATGAAACATGTTCTTTATTGAAGTGTAGCAGATGTTGATTATCACTGTGTAGTTACATTAATTTTATCAGCCAAGAAAGAACTCCATCAGCTGTGACGCTATCATTGCTGAAATAATAGTGTGAGTCTGGCAAATTGTCCTTGTTTAATGGCCTCCACAACAGTAGTTACTGTATGCAGCACAAGACAGGCCTATACAGTATGACAGGGAAGCTTTTAATGTGCTCAGTCAAACACAATAAACAGCTTTTGTCAATGTAAAGCGAAAGTAGGCGTATGTTCATTCTTATACAGCGTTCCCTCTCTACATTGCGGTTCACCTTTCGTGGAATTGCTGTTTCGTGGATTTTTTAAGTGCAGTTTTGGATAGATTTTTTAACAGCATATGAACGCGCATTGTGTTGTGCATCCTTGTGGCGTACTAGAGCGATCTATCGGTGCTCTGTTGTATGTGTCTGTTATTGTATTGACTACTCTTACCAGTAGAGGGCGTTGTACACTCATGTGGAAGACGTGTGCCGCTCCACCTGTCTCAGTGTCTTATGTGCCTGTATGAGCACCCACAGTAGAAACCCACAGTAGACAATAGCCGGTTAAATATAGAGCCAAAACAGTCTTTATTGGCTAAGGGAGAACACGCCCATTGTGTTCTGCGTCCTGATTGGGTGTAGACCGTTGTCAATCAATCGCCTTTGTGCCGACGCTAGCAAACTCGCTAACTGTGAGCTGCTTGCTAACCGCCACTAAACAATAGAAGAAGAAGAAGAAGCAGCAGCTAACCAGCTAAATCAATCTTTGGTTCAAGGAGTAGGACGAGGAGGAGGACGACGGCAGGAGCAATATGTTTTAACAAGGATACAAAAACGCTGCAGCCGAACGGCGCCAGGACGAATCACGGTCAGAGGTGTGAATACACGTGAGCCACTTAATAATTTATTGTGTCCAACCTAGTAGGTTGATCATTAAAATTCAAATGAAATTTGAACTTTGAGAGTGTTTAAAATGTGAGAAAATGTTAATGCCTGTTTGAGAAAAGTGTATAAAGTGTATTGTAACTAAACAAATATGGCTACTTCGCGGATTTCACTTATTGCGGACTATTTTGGGAACCTATCCCCCGCGTTAAACGTGGCAACACTGTACACACATATGTTATTTCAGTATGCTTAAAAGCAGCAATGTAATGTTCACCATTGCACACATTAAACTATACTTATCTAACGTCGAAATAACGGCACATAATTGTTACGTCATCTGTCGACAACAGGCCAAAAGGTCCGTCTTTGCCGTCCACACACAGCCGGAGTTTTCCAAAATATTCACGCTGGCTGGAGTTTTTAAGGACAAAAACCTACATTTGCGTGTGAATGAGAGGCCAAAACGATAGAAAAATATGTCTATTCGTGTGGACATAGCCTAAGGAAGTTACAAAATATTCACTTGAGAGGCTGAAATCACAGGTTATTCATATTTTTAAATGGAAAAAACGACTAATCGAATACCAAAATAGTTGTTGATTAATTGGATAATCGATTAATCGTCGATTAATTGTTCCAGCTCCTTAAGAAAAATGTTCAAGCAATCTGATGGGATGATGGATTATTGGCTGCTGCGATCTTCCAGCTTTGCCATGACATGATTGTGCTTCTTTCAATGGTCTCACCTTTGACCTTCTTTACAAATTTTCAGAATGTACCACATATAAGTGTACTACTGTAAGTGTTTAGGTTGAGAAAATGCCTGTCCAAAGCAATTCTTTTTTGTTTTTGTGGCACCATCAAGGGTGGATGCTGGTCTCCATCAGTTAGGTTGAAGATGAGGGTGAGGACATGAAAGTCTGTGCCGAGTGATGCGGGTCAGAAGAATGAAGCAGTGTTCCAGGCAGATAATTGGGACCTTTTCCCAGGTGATTACTATTCCCAGGGAGTTAGCATCAAAGCCAGGCCGACCCGGTGGCCGAGCAGCGAGAAGACGCGTCTTCCTACACTAATCTTTACACATCGACTCCCCTCTCTCTCTTTCTCTCTCTTTGCTTCCCCATGGGGTTCCGAGCGGCCCGATCCCACTGTCACCGAGAGGCAGAGCGCCACTGCTCTCAATGCTTCAATTAGATCAGAAGATTAGAAGAGCATCGCACGACATGAGGCACAATGTGCACTTTTTAACGGGAGGCAATAGGAAAGAAATGACGTGAAGGGATTTTGCCTGTGGAAAAAGCTGCAAGTGTCCACGTTGACTTGGAATAATGACTGTTTTTCTCCTCCTTTGCTTCTGTGCTTGCTGTAATGACAATATTTGGATTTGGAAGCTATTTTTACCACAGGACAGATGTTTTCTAGCAAGGGTCAAATACATATGAATGAAAGGATGCAAGGGGGCCACTTTGATGCATTTTGTACATTAAAGATGCTAAAAACAATCCAATTCAATATCAACTACGCTATTTGAACAAATTATCCACATTTTAGCTTTGTGTTATAGCTGACAAAGCAAATTACTGTAATATTTAATAATATACCTGTGTGCTGAGAGGCAATAAAACATTTCTTTATCAGGCCACTCTTTGGATTCACTAATACAAATAGAAATAGGCTCAAACAGTGGCTATCATAAAGTTAACTGTATAGACAATGTTTTAAATCACATTACCTAAGTAATAACTAACTAAAAAGTGCCATAAAAGTGTAAAAGAAGTGAAGCATAAGTATAAAATGTTAACTTTGCCGACAAGTGAGGTATGGTGACGCTGGAGTCTTTCTGCTTTGAGTATAGTGGAACCTCAGTTGGCGTCCTCCCCCCGGTTAGCGCATTTTTTTGGTTATTTTGACGAAAATTTCCACCACAATTTTGCCCAAGTTTGCGTGCATTCTCCGGTTAGGGTACAACATGGTGCGTGTCTTGTCGTGTTGTTAATACACTGTGTGAGTCCAACCGTGTTCGTAATGTATTTTTTATCATAAAACGTCCTTCCTTGTTGGAATTAGCTAGCTAAACAAAATGGCAACCGGAACTGGAAGTAGCTACGTCTATGATGTCATCATCGGTCAACACAAAACATGTTTTTATATTGTACAATTATAGTTCAAATGCATAAAACAATTCTAAATGCAGATCAATGACAAAATGAAAGGGATAAATGAACATTTAAGGATACTTTTACCTTCATTGAAGACGTGACTGTTCAAAGGCACGATGTGGCAGCGAGATCAACCATCACCACCTGCCTGATTTCAGTCCCGTCAAGAATCACACCTTCAATGTAGGTAAAAGTAACCTTAAATGTTAATTTAATTTTAAATTAATGACGCTAACCAAGCTTTCACTCTACTTGCTGTAACTTCCTGTGTAGCCTAAAGTGTGTGTAGTTTTGTGTGTCCAGGAATTCCTTGGATGCTTAGAGGCAGATTTTTTCCGGAAAATAAAATTCTACTGTGCATGCTGTGCCTTTTAACTCTTGTAAGTGTGCTTGCAATTGAGGATACGTGTGATGACGCTGGAGGAGTTTTATTGCTTTGAATGTGAGTTCACTTACTCCAGGTAACTTCCTGTCTGTATTCTTCTTTTGTCACAAAAAGAAGCAAAAAGCCAAAGAAAAAGCAAATGTTAATCCTTTGACGCGCACTAAAAAGGATGGCGACAGTTAAATCCTGAAGTTTTGTGCGTACAGTATTTTTAGCCTGGAAATATTGATGTAATTCCCATTTTGAGCTTCCACTGTTCCATCAATAAAATGTTCCTAAAATAGCACATGGGAAGATATGTCTGTGAATATTCAAAGCATTGAATCAATCACAACTGGATTGTTCAGGTTGTCTTACAAGTTGTTTCACCTCTCATTCGAGCAGACTTCATCAGTTCATGCTCAAGGACTAGATAGGACATCTCAAGTCTAAACCCTAGACTAGAGTTGTCCCAGCTAGTCTAGACACTAGAACAGAGCTGTCCTAACTAGTATATATATTTAGACTCAAGATGTCCTATCAAGCCGCACGGTGGCTGAATGGTTAGCTGAGTGGTTAGCACACAGTCACACAGCCACACAATCAGGAGATCGGGAAGATCTGGGTTCGAATCTTCGAGTTTGCATGTTCTCACCATGCGTGTGTGGGTTTTCTCCGGGTACTCCGGTTTTCTCCCACATTCCAAAAACATGCATGTTAGGTTAATTGGAGACTCTAAATTGTCCATAGGTATGAATGTGAGTGTGAATGGTTGTTTGTCTATATGTGCCCTCTGATTGGCTGGCGACCAATCCAGGGTGTACCCCACATCTCCAGGGCTCCAGCATACCCCCGCGACCCTAATGAGGATAAGATAGAAAATGGATGGATGTCCTTTCTAGTCGTTGAGCATGAACTGATGAAGCCTGCTCGGATGACAGGTGAAGCATCTTCCAAGAGAACACGAACAGCCCAGTTCCGATCAATGCTCTCGCTCCCTTAGAATCTTTGGGAAGGACTACACCGGGTCAGTGACCTGCATCCTCACAAATGGACATGCTCTAAAGTCTTGCAGGAAGATTGGAAGCTACTTTTGTTGCATTTTTCTTCACTTTTCACTTCCTGTTGGTTTTTTCATACTTCTGTCCTTGCGGTGTGTTTATGCGTGTGCTTTAACAAGGATGTACAGTACATAACATATTCCCAGCTGGCGGCGGTCGTTAGAAATCCAAACATTTGGTTGTTGTCATTCATGTCCTTTCTCAGCACATCTGCTCACGGACGCCAAGCGGGCGGCGCTTTGAATGCAAACGCATCTTGAGTCCAACTCAAGGCTGCCTCCTCCTCCCTGATCGGCGGGAACAAGGCTGCATTATTCACCGGCGCGATTGAAGCTGAACCCTCACGAGAGCCACCGGGCCCCCCCCGGTAGGACGTGCACTCGACCCGGCCTTCTGCTCGTGCTGTTTCCACATCTTTGGCCGTCAATAAGTCCATCGCTGCTGAGGTGCATGCTGAGCAGCTCCCCGTTCTCCCGGTGAATGACTCCAGGCGCCGCGCACACACATACACACAAACACACACAGGCTGGGAGCTGGCTGTGCACACACACAGGTGCTAATAGAGTAATATGATTGTGCAGCCATGTGTGATAAAGGCTTGATCCCTCCTTGTGGAGGTCCTAAATACAGAACTGAACACACGTTTAGTGCAGTAGTGCCACGCATCTTTGTTACATTGTCAACGCTTCAATGTGGCGGCATTAGATTTGTGTACAATAAGGTCAGATATGCCCATTTAGACGTGTAAATTGCAACTGACGGTCACTGTATAAGGAACATAATGTAATAATTGCATCCAGTACAAGAGCTGTATCAACATAAACTGCCTTTACAAAAGACCTGGGCCGTGGGTTGTGGGTCGTGGGCCATATATGGCACATTAGACATTTTTAAATATTTTTTAAAAACTTTTAACACCGAAGTTGTAGCCAGCAATAGGGTTTGTTGCACCCTAAATATATACATCTATCTTACTATATGTATATGTGTATATATACGCACACACACACACACACACATATAGACAATGTACGTATATGTACTGTATATACTGTACATATACATACAGTACATATTTACATACTGTATATACTAGGGTTGGGCGATACGTATGGACCTTCTTAGCATGTGTCATGATATTTTTATGACAATACAATTAAATTCAGCCGAGTCTTGTATAAAACGTTACAAACCTTAACCCATTTAATTAAATATAATTTAATTAAAAGTAAGCTTGCTTATGGCACTGTGTAGAGCAGTGGTCTCAAACTAAATTTACCTAGGGGCCCCTGGAGGTAGGGTCTGGGTGTGGCTGTGTGTGAAGTATTGGAAATAGGGCTGGAAATCTCAGGGTACCTCACAACACGGTACGATACGCGATGCATGGCTCACGATAACAATAATATTTTCATACAGTGATAGGGTGAACCCAAAAAATAAATACATTTCATAGACTGTATTTCGCTGCATTCAGCTGGGATAGGCTCCAGCTTACCCGTGACCTTAATGAAGATGAGCGATAGAAAATGGGTGGAATATTTGGAGCATATTTTAACCAATAAAAGCAGCGATGGTGCACAAAGGATGAGGATTTTTTTGTGCAACGTAGGTGTAAACAGGATTTTAGTTCAGGTATCTGAAAAACAGTGTAGCTATTTTAAACTCATTCCGAAAACATCTCATTTCTCTCAAGTAGAAGCATATTAAATATAAATATTTTTTAGAGCATTTACACGACTCTTCGATGTCTAGTTGAAGGCCGCAAAATATGACCCAGTGGGCCACAAAGGGCACGCGGGCCACGGGTTTGACACCACTAATGTAGATAGTGTCCAAAACAAGTTGTTGGAACGAAGCAGCCGTTCGTCCATCTTGTTAGCCAGAGAGCGACCGTTGGCAAGATGGATAGATGCGAGAGCAGAGCAAAAACCTCTTTTCCACAACCTCACGAGCGCGCCGCCATCTCCCTCGGAAAGCTCCGTGGAAAGCCACTGCTGCACTGACGAAAATCTCTGCAAACGTCTCTGGCTCGGTGAAAACCGGAGATAAAGGTTGGCCAGATAGCTGGTTAATATTTTAAAGTTGGTCTCTGCTGTATGTGACCAGCGGAGAGTCACATGAAGTCAAAAAAAAGGGCAAAAAACACCAGGTGCCATCTTGCTCACAATACCGGTATAAGGCATTGTGTTACCATTGGAAGAATTTATACCGGCATACCGGTATAGTGCATAAAAATGATCGCCCAACCCCAATATGTATATATACAGTATATATATATATATATATATATATATATATATATATATACTGTAAATATATATATATATATATATATATATATATATATATATATATATATATATATATATATATGTATACAAATATATGTTTACACATATATGTATACACATATATGTATACACATAAAGCTTGGCACATTACGATTTTTTCACAAAGCAAGTAAAATTACATTTTGTATGTCGCTTCAATCTATCTTGTGCTGGTGCTCTGTTTTTAAATGTGGAAAAACTGCATCAGAAAATAAATCATAAGTTGAGAATGACTCTGAATTTGACTTTGAATTTAGACTTGCCAACGGGCAACTAAAAATGAGATCCAATATCATTATTTTAAACAATTAATTAAAAATGTAAAAAGATAATAATCCTCAATATTTCTTAAAATATTTTACAAATTTGACCAAAAATCCACAAATACCATGTATGCTGAATCACGAATGTGTGCGGAGCAAATGTACGGTATATATCTCTTTGTGCACGTGCGGCTCTTTTATCCTTCTGTTGTGGCTCCAGCCGGTTTATGCTTTTGTGTAGTCACTACGGTGTCGCTTCTGATGCCGCCATGTGCCTTCCAGTTCGCCGTCGGAGTTGAGCGTGTGCCATGCGAATCTCTGCCAAAGTTCTAGGGGCAGTGTTTTCTGGTGAGTCAACTCAGTGAGAAACCATGATGCTGGTGAACGATTCCACTTTTTAGCTTCCTTTGTCGCTAATGGCAACTACTGTAAAACGACATGGAGAGTGGACTGGAGCTGGAACTAATCGATGTGTTACAATACTTTTAATGCGAATGTTGATCCGAAATCGGCGGCGAAGGCTTAAAACAAGGCTTTAAAAACATGACTAATTGCCAGGTGGTAACACGTGTTGCTCATCACTCCGCCAGGAAGACAATACGCTTAAGGAAACTACATATGTTGCATTACATTCAATTTTCATGGTCAAATAGGTTTCGTGGCTTCAAGTGGGATTTAATTTGGTGGAAACAGGCCAAAACGGCTCTTTTCATGCTAGAGGTTGCCGACCCCTGCCCTAGTGGCTGTGAGCAGCAAAAGCAGATGGTTTGCAGGCATCATTGTTTTTTGTCTTTCTGGAAGCAGGAAGTGAGAGGAATAGTAGCTGAGCCGTCCAAAATGAGCAAGAGACACATTCCACAAGCATCTGACATGTGACTGATGTGCTTGAACATTGAATTTAAGAGTGCGAGAAGGTGCCATGCAGTCTTTATGGAGGACAAGCTGTCAGCACTCATGCACTCACAGGAGCAGTGAGGCCTTCAAAAGGGGAAAGAGTCTGTTAAGACACGCACACATACAGTCACACCTTGTAAGGCTACAGTAAAGGGCTAATATGTGCAATCATGCGGGATTAAAGCACAGATGTCAGGGTTTCCCCGAAGATTTTTTAAGCTGTGGTGGTGGGCTGCATGGGATGGCGGACTGCCGCCGCTGTCTCACGCTGCTGCTGCATCTGCAATTTTTTTTATTATGACAAATACCAATTTTTATGACTTCTTTTATCTAACAATTATGTGGCATGTTTATCAAAATAAAGCACAGTGAAACATTTTTATGATATTTTAAATTGTTTTCAAATTAATTGTGGTCAATATGTGCGTAGATAATGAGCTATATACTGTAATGTATCTATATAGCATATATGTCCATTCATACAATATATTACTTATCAAGTTAAAAAAAAAAACAGCATTTTCAATCAATCAATTACAGGTAACGGAAACCCTGAACATTTTTCACATTAAAGCTAAAAAAGAAGATGATTTTTCTCCAGCTTTCTCCACACTGACAGTGACAGTGAAGCAGCGTGAATAAAGTTTTTTGGTAAAATATTTACATATCACATCTGACATCCTAGTCCAGTCTGACGTGAATTATTTTTTACTTCTTCTGGAGCAGCAGTTTCATTTTTCATGTTTTTCAGGTCATTTTTTTAGAAATGGTTCTCCTTTGGGTTTGTGTGACACAGTGCAGCTGCACAAGCCCAATAATAAACATAGAGTGGAATCTCAGTTAGCGTATTTTGTTGTTTACGTTGACAATGTACTCAAAAATGTTGCCTCGGTTCATGTTAACGTACAATGTGTCACACATTTTATGACAACTTTACTCAAACAATAACGAACAGCAAAATACAACATCAAACATGCTGATGAGCTCTGTATTCATTTTAAATTGAACATTTTCACCCTCTGTCCTCTGTTTAATCATTTCTAGTTTGATCATTTAAAGTGGTTGAACAAAGCTATTAATTACATTTATTGTTGATTTCAATTTTGACTTCATTTGGATCTGTTAATAGATGCATATATATATATTATAGTGTATTATAGTGTATATACTTTTACTTCTGTTAAAAAAATACATTAAATAGTGATGAATCAAGATGAATTATTTGGAAAATTGTGATGACTCAAAAATGTTAATCATTTGACAGCCCTACTTTTTACACTTTATTATGTCTCCAGAGAGGCAGTGTGCCAAAGAAAAGAAAAGCCATGGATTATATCACCATGGATTATAAAAATGTCAGAAAGAGGATGCATGCCCACCAATATTGGCCGCTCTACAGTCACGACCATCATTAGGGATAAAGATTACTGAATGCTAATAACTGTTTGAGGGGTCATGGATTCTGTGCACTGTTACAAGGAGATCTGGGGGGAAAAGAGGATAATATCCTTCCAGACTAGCCTGGGACAATATTTTAAGAAGGTAGGACAACCACAGGAATAAATTCTGTTTTTTTTTTTACTCTTTTATTTTGTCTTTTTATTACTGTATTTTATGTGTACAGTGTGAGTGACTTAGGAGTTCATTTAGGTATCTTTTAGGTATAACTTCCAACTTACACTAAAACTCCACTTACAGGAACTAGGAACGGAACTCGTTTGCATCAATTGACTTGATTGCGTTGTTTTTTTAGTCCCATCATATTAGTTAAACACATAATCTCAATTAATGTTCGGTTGTTTGTGTTTAACTGACATAGTATGACTGTGTGAAGTGATGTAAGTATTTAATGCACAGGTAGTTTTGTCGTCATATCCTTTAAGAAAGTGTCGTTTTGGCGGCCCACTTACTGTTCCTGTTCTTCTGTACTGTTTTGTTCAGTGTGCTTGCAGGACCATACTGTAGTCCTAATTGGAGCAGAGCGAGCTTGCTAGCGCCTACTCGCCTCCTCTGCCACCCTTGTGGTTCCTGCTAGTGGATCAGGTGGGGAGACAAGAAGGTTAAGTCTTCAGGCCGCCGGCTGCTTGTCAAGAGTCTTTTTAACCTCTGACACACGTGGCCTTGTAGTCGCTGTGCAACTGGGCGCTTGTTATCCGGCTTGTTATTGTGCGCCTCCTGAGTGTCTTCTCGTGCGGCTATCTGCTGTATGTAATGCAGGGTTAGCGCTGCACATCTTCCATCAGCGTGGCTGCCAGTGAGGAAATCAATTGTCACTTTCACGCTCAACAGCCACGAAGAAGAAGTGTGCTGCAGCCAGGACACATTTGGTTGAGGCATCGGGATAATGTCGCCATTTGTCTTTGTTTATGAGACATCATCATGTGACAAGATGATCCTGACCCTCTTCAATACTTCATAACAGCTGCTTCGGCTTATGATGCATTGCTGACGGACTGCTGCACCTTAAAGCCAGCAGGGAGAAAAAAGACTTGTGGCTGCAAGATGGCCGACTTCCTCCCTGAGACTGAGGACAATATCCATCCATCCATTTTCTATGCCGCTTATCCTACTTAGGACAATAATGCCTCCTTATTACCAATATTTATGTTCTTGTGGTTATATAGTTAGTTGTGGTCTATATTTAGCTCTCTGTATTATGCAGTGTGTTGCAAGAACCCTACTAATTTAGATTTTAAGAGCCATCATGGGTCAGATCAGTTCTCGGGTGGATTATTTGTCAGGGTTCTGTTAGATATTATTATTACACCTTTAGATTGAGTCTATTATCTCAGTGTATTTTTAGTCTAATACACAGGTGTCAAACACAAGGCCCGGGGGCCAGATGTGGCCCGCCACATCATTTTATGCTGTCCGCGAAACCCTTGGAATAATGCATGTCAATAATGCACTTCACCTCTGCCCTTCTAAATGTATTTGACATTTTGTCATTTTGACAGAAAAATTGTCCTGCATGCGGTTCTTCTAAATGTCAGTATTATCTAATCATGCAGCAAGATATTCAATGCATTTTTCAAAAACAAACACTTGAATGTCCGCTTGTCACCATGACATTCTCACTTCACTTCTCAAGTTATCCATCAATTTGTTAGTAAAAATATAATAATCTAATGCATGGGCAACTGTAATAATATTATGAGGTTATATTCATATTTAGATTCGTATATACTGACAGTTGTGTGTCCTCCGAGGGCAGTCGTAACTGCGATGTGGCCCTCAATGAAAATGAGTTTGACACCCCTGGTCTAAGAGATTCTCTTCGAAGGCCTTCTTGACACTCACACTCATGTAGCACAATCAGACATGCGCATCAGTTACATATGACTGATGGGAAAATAATGGAAGAGGCAGACACCACACAATAGATGCATTGTTCCCATTCACACAAGCTTAACTCTCACTTCTACTTAACTTTCACTTTCTAGAGGGGCATGGCAACTGCTACATATATACACTCTGTGTGCTTTAATTCTGGGCTCTTCGTCCATCTTCCTTGAGGATGTAAAGAACAGCGCTGTAACCACACGCTTAGTTTTTAATACAATTTGAAAAGCTTACAAATTGTGTGATCATTGGCTACTTCTCCGATAGCAACGCGATCCAAAGAACCAGGAAGAAAGGCCAAAGACAATCAATAGCCTTTACAGTTCCAAAGGAAGAACCCTATTGCGAGCTTGTGTAAAAAGATACATCCACACCTCTAGCTGAAATAAAGTCATGTGATTAGCTCGTCATGCCGAGTCATCACCGTGTGATGGCTCGGTTTCTTGCATCGGCACCGTGACGTGTCAGACCTTGTTAGTGGCTCGAGGACACTTCCTCTTTGTCAGTGACTCCACAGCTGACCTCCACGCTGCCCTGGGAAGTGGACAGCGCTCGTGATTACTCTCCCGGAATCACCACAGTCACTTAGTCCTACCGGAAGCACACTTTTAACAAACAGTACACCACAGACGCCAACAAATTAATGTACACACGTCACCTCACATAGTGCTAAGAGGCTAACCTGTTTTCCAGCATTACATACAATCGTGTTAAAGTATGCATCGCCGTGTACAACATTTTTTCCACATTTCAACAAGGATATTTATGTACATCTTGTCAAGGTGCAGAGCGTAGACTTATTTACGTATATCTTTTAGAGTAGTCAGTGTACAGCTTGTATAGCAGTATAGATTTACTATCCACTGAGAATTGGTCAACACACAGCCATTATTGTCTAAATAGCTGGCAACACAAAAAGGAACAAGATAATTATGTCTTGCTTAGAGTCAAGCACGAGTGCTGTCGTTCCTGGGGGAGCTGTGGTTAATTGAGGGGAAAGATGAAATCCAACATGTGCTGTGACATTGAGAAGCAGAGCATCATCCCCTCTTTCTTCTTCCTGGTTTAATGAGGCGTAACAGCATGCAGCATATCATGTTTTCCTGATAGGTACATCAAATTATTTGCACATCAAACACACTTTTTTCCAAGACCTTGGTGACTTAAATTGTCAACAGCATCAAAACTAGCAACTTTTTCTGGTCTTTTGGCGAAATCGTTGTCTTGGCTACAGTCAAGCATGGAGGGATGTTGCACCATGGTGCGGGTCCACACAAGTGCTGCTGGCACTGGGGAGCTGCGGTTCATTGAGGGAAAGGGAGAACCCAACATGATAAAGAGCCCAAACACACCTCCGAGATGACAAGTTCCTTGCTGAGGAAGATGAAGGTGCAGGTGATGGCGTGGCCATGTATGTGCATCCTTAAGGAAGGAAGGTGGAGCAGCTCCACCAGTGATGTCATCATGGAGGAGTGGAGGAGAATTCCAGTAACAACCTGTGCAGCACTGCTCACTTCCATGCCCAAGAGGATTAAGGCAGTGCTAGATAACAATGACGCTAACACTAAATATTCCCAGCAAGGATACAATGTGGACATGTCCTGTAAGGTGTACTCACTTGTGTTGCCAGCTATTTAGACAACAGTGGCTGTGTTGACTTATTTTCAGTGGAAATCCAGTATTTTTCAGTATTAAATCCACTGAAAATTATATGCAAATTTACCTTTTATAGTATTGTCCCTGGACAAGATAGACGTAGATGGTTGCTAGACCTGAGCGCTGCCTTTGACACAGTTGACCATGTGATCTTATTACAGAGGTTAGAAAACTGGGTGGGAATATCTGGTACTGCTCTAAACTGGTTCAAGTCCTATCTGGAGGACAGGAACTACTTTGTTGGAGTTGGTAACTGTGTCTCAGACCAAATGGCTATGACCTGTGGAGTTCTACAGGGGTCAGTCCTGAGACCCCTTTTGTTCAATCTGTGCATGGTTCCTTTAGGCCAGCTAATACGCAGCTGCAATGTGTCCTACCACAACTATGCAGACAACACTCAGATCTACGTGTCACTGTTGGCAGGTCACTGCATCAAACAGATCAGTGTGTGGATGCAAAACAATTTTCTCCAGCGTAACTCAGACAAAACTGAAATCATTGTCCGTGGCCCACAGCAGCAAAGAGAAAGTGTTATTTGTCACCATGAGACTCTCTCTAAAACCTAGTCATCGGGTTACAAATCTAGGGGTAATAATGGACTCATTATTTGAAATTTGAACTTTAACAGCCACATTAAATCAGCAGCTTTTTACTACCCAAAGAACATTGCCAAAATCAAGGGAATAGTGTCTAATCCACATTTAGAGAGACTAATCCATGCCTTTGTCTCCAGCAGGCTAGACTACTGTAACGGCCTCCTCACTGGCCTCTCTAAACGTAGTACATCCAGAATGCTCTGCTCGAGTCCTGACTAGAACCAGGAAATATGACCATATAAGTCCAGTACTCAGGTCTCTGCACTGGCTTCCTGTCACTCAGAGAATAGACTTTAAAACAGCTCTGCTAGTGTACAAGTATTTTCATGGTCTAGTTCAAAAGTACATCTCTGACACGTTAGAGCCACATAAACCATCTCGGGCTCTGAGAAGCTCAGGGAGTGGTCTCCTGCGGGTGCCAAGAGTCAGGACTAAACACGGTGAGGCTGACTTTTAGTTTTATGCTGCTAAAATCTGGAACAGTCTTCCAGAAGATGTGCCACTATCCTCAACTCTGGCAGTGTTCAAATCCAGGCTAAACTGGACTGTGCATATGACAACTGACAGTAGTTTATCTGCTTTTAATTTGTTTTGTTTTATGGATTGATTTTACCTTTCTGTTCTATAAAGGAATTTGAATTACTTTGTGTACCAATTGTGCTCTATAAATAAACTTACCTTGCCTTGCCTTGCCTATGGTTGCTGAAATATGCCGGCTGTAGTCACTTTAGGGAGATATGTATTAGAAGGCTGTCCAATCAGGTTGTGCTTTATGAAGTGTGCAGCCTTTGGTCCAATGCTGTGCAAGTGTGGAGCTAAAGCGCTAGCTCCAATGAAAAGGTCAATATAAATGTACTGGCTGTACAGTGTTGCCTCGTTAATTAGCCGTCTTGTTGCAGTTAGGCGTGACATCAGCATGACAGCCTTCATTTTGCCAAATGCCGCTCCTCACGTCATGAAGTCACACCCATCAGCTGTAATTGAAAACTTTCTCAAAGAGTTCCCAGGGCGCTGACAGCTGCTCTAACTATCTTTGCCAGATAGATGCTCTTCCCAGCCGCCGCCTATGCTGGGAGGTGTTCTCTCCATCGCCGACATTTTCACAGGAATTCACATAAACCAGGACGTATGTCAGCACTGCTATTTACAGTCCAAGAGTCCCTACGTCCTCTGAGGCTGTCGGGGCCCCTGGCTGCTGCTGAGCACCTTCATGAGGACGACATTGATGTGACATTGATGGTGTGTACAAGGCAATGCTGAATTCCTGACCTCATGATCGAATTGTCAAACCATGTAGGGGGTGAAAGGTCAACCCATAGGCGTTGTTTTCCAGGACAATTAATCTGAGGTACATCACAGTGTTATTAGAGTAGATAACATGCTCAACAAACAGGAAACGTCGAAGTGATGAATCTATTCAATCTGCTGCTGTGTCTTTCACACAACCTGCAATTTGAGGAAAATCGTTCTGAAATTGCGGCATTGCCGAAGCGGAACATGTATCGACCTTTGACTCTTGCTGGTCCCTGGATCTGTGTGTTAGATAGTTCAAATTCAACAGTGTTCTTGCTCGCACAAAGAGACAATATCTGCAACACAGTGCATTGTTGTGGACAACATTCTTAAAGGTCCCCTATTAAATATGTGTCCCAAGAGCCTGTTTATGAGCACCGACAGTGAAAAAATCATGTCCCTCAATTGTTTGCTCCACTTTTCAGAGAAGAGGAGCTCAAATGCTCGTCATGAAGGAAAAACCTTCTTTCTCACAGACATGACCCGCCCCTAGCTTGATGAGCCCATCCCATATATGCACCCACCCAGGAAAAAATTAAAAAAAACAGGCTTTGCTACACATATTAAAATAAAGCTCTGCCAGTGTGCTACAGACATAGGAGCTGTGAGTTTGATCACTTTGTTTTTCTTCAGCGAAAAGTCTAGCATGATGTTGCCGTTCAAATGTGAATATAATGTTAGCACTGTAGCTCACATACTGTAGCTATGCTAGTGTTGCTAACGTTTGTGTTCTCCTGTCGCACTCCTCTGTTTTTGTATGTGATATATGGCATCTTTTACCTTGTACAAGTGCAGCTCCGTCCACACACAAACACAGAGTCAGAGTTTTGGAAAATCCCCACTCCACTCTGGGCAAAGTTTAGCATCGTGGCCAATTATGCAAATTAGAAAATGATATCATCTACCAACACCCCCACGGGCCCTCGGCAACCGAACACCACAGATGTGGCAAACACCTCTTATTAAAAGCACTGCTAAGCTGTCAAAATGCCAGCATCAAGGCTAGATTTTTAACAACTCACTTCAAGTTAAGGCTGCAATTAATGATTATCTTCTTAGTCGATTAATCTGAAGCTTGTTGTTTTGATTAATCGAGTAATCGTTTAGGCCTTAGACGGAGCAAATCAATATGAACCAAGCAGTAACAGTTAGTGGTTTGGTGCACCACATATCAGAAAAGAAACAAAAATGTTCATCACTGTTTTCCAAAGTCAAAGCTGATGTGTGTGAATATCTCGTTTCGCCTAAAAACGCAACTCTGTCTTTGTTGGATTCCTGCCTTCAATAATTTAAAAGATTTTCCCCGCAATTGGGCCCTGCTCTTTGTATTCCGGGACTTAAAAGTGAAAGTACGAAATGTTCTGCAGTTTGTGTTCTCACTGAGCAGCAGCGGGTGCTGCTGAGAGGTCCGCCCCACCCCAAAGCACTCACAAGCGGTCAGTTCGCTGTCAGCTCCCGCGGCACACAGAGAGCATAGTGGAGCTCTACGCATCCATGAATCACGCATGCGCGAGGCAGGATGCCGCCAGGGAGGATCTCGCTCTGTTTAAAGAGCGGGATCTAAAATGTAAATGTCTTTCAATTACTACTCAGTACACTCAAGCCTCATTTGGACTCAGTCACTTGTCAGTGTGTCAGACCGTGTGATGGAAGAACGTTGTGTGAGAACGTTGTGCGGGGGCATGCTGGAGCCTATCCCAGCTGACTTCAGGCGACAGGGGTACACCCTGGACTGGTCGCCAGCCAATCGCAGGGCACATTTAGACAAACAACCATTCACACTCACATTCATACCTATGGACAATTTAGAGTCTCCAATTAACCTAACATGCATGTTTTTGGAATGTGGGAGGAAGCCGGAGTACCCGGAGAAAACCCACACACGCACGGGGAGAACATGCAAACTCCACACAGAAATGCCCCAAGGTCTTCCCGATCTCCAGGCTGTTACTGTGTTGGCCAACGTGCTAACCACTAGACCAGCGTGCGGCCTCCCTACAGCATGTTACATCCTAATATAATTTTGCAAATAATATGCAAAATAGCTAATGACATCATCTTGCAACTTCTCGAACCACCAAGAGTTACATTTGGCAACAGGCAACAGTGTAGTTAGGTCCTAGAGATGTGCTGACCACAGCTGCCCAGCGGGGCCCAATGTCTTTTTTTTATGGGGTGCAAAATTCCTGGTGGCGACAGACCTCTCTGGAGAAGACACTCACATTGTTTGACGAGAAGCTTCTAGTGTGTCAACTGTTAGAACTTGGTGTGAAAGAGAAACAAGGTGTGTCGCTTTCACTTAATCCTTCACACGTTCAAGCTGACTGCCTCGCAAGGATGCATCAATGACATTTGATCTTTGCGTCTAATCCTGCCGACTATGCCAACGGCTGGTGTTTTAATTCAAAAATCGATGCGCAGCTTAATCATTCACACTCTAATTTGTTTGCCGCCATTGATCGGCCCGCCTGTGTCTGTTCGTCTCTCTCTCTCTCTCCTGTCAATTAAAGCTGGGATGTGTGCAGTGTTGGGGGGGGTAGGGTGGTTGGCTTCATAATGCGCAGCCTTGACATTATGAGCTGTCAAATGTTACGACCTCAGGGATATTAAGTACAACTAATAGGGAGGCAATGATCTCTCATTCACAGAGAATATTGCTCACTCACAGCAACATGATCCCACGTCCTGGCTCTCCTCCATCGTTTGTGGATTAATAGCAGATAGAATTTATACTGTATGCTGGGAACATAAAGCAAGTAGCGCCTTAAATCTCTGCCATTGTTTGATTATTTCCCATCCAAAAGAGGCGAGTCGGGCTCAGGCAAAAATAAAAAAAAATATGGATGAATATGAATATTTGGACCGAAACTTTGAATTTGCATTTGCATGAATGCCGAATGGCGGGAATGTGCGGGAATCCACTGCAGTGTATTCCAGAATCAAAACCTTTATTATGTGTAGGCAATGTAAAAACTGCGTTTTGAACCATTCTGTTGTTATTGAAAAATAACCACAACAGATTGGCACCTTTTATGTGTGATTTTGAACTATTTCGTGTTCTTTAGTTGCATATCTTTGTGTTGCCGTGGTTACTCGACTCTGAGACGTACATACGTGTGCTGTAGTGGTTCACATTGCCGCTGGCTGACTGTGACGGAGCCACTGCGAGGAGAAACACTGATGTGCGTAATAAGTCCTACAAAAGTCATTTTTCTCATTGACAGCTCATCCTGCAGGAAGATGCTGTGTCAGCACCTCAGGCCATAATATAGCGTATGCTTCATATGAGGCATTTCTTCTTTTTTTTTTTTTTTTACCGCTCACATTCTGTATACTAGTGCATATATTTGCACTGTGCAGCAGATACAAGCTCATCTCTTCTAACATCGCCTCTATACTCATTGTTGCTTTGAAGCTTTTTTCTGAAGCGCTCCAAACAAAGCCATTCATCAACAGACAGTGAAGCTAGCAGCTAGTACGCCGTCGCCGCAGGACAAACACACATTTAGCGGCGGTATTTGCCGAGTTTGTCATTTGTCGTCCTTTAACGTTCCACTGGACGCTCCTCTGCTGTTATGTGAGAGCCATGAGAGCCATGAGAGCCAGCGGACTCAAACAAGGTCGGCATTGATGACACACTTTGACCCCTCACAGCCCCGAACTTCACTCGCCCTCCCGCCAATGTGGAGGTCTTTGAGTTGGAGTTGCCCTCTAGACACGAAGTAACATCCCTATAGTCACTTTTACACTCGTATTAACTAATATAGTAGACATAATAACAGAAAATAGCCATTTGAGACATAAATAAGACTCGTACTCGTAAATGTGTTCCTCTGTTGGAAAGGAAGTGACATCAGGGGTTTGTAGTTGAGTTTTAACTTGGCATAGGTTACTGCCGCAAGAGATCAGTGTGCCTGTTGTGACATCATTCAAACCTGCAATAAAAGCCTGCTGTTCCGGTGAACAAGTGCGGTGCTTGTGTGTGTCAGCGAACATTACAGTAACATTACTGACACCTAGTGATCAGTGTAGAGTACTACATATCATCGCAGCGTCTTTGAATGCACTTTCTGAATGCCTTATATTTCTATTTTAGTTCATTTAGCCATTTTAATACTTGAAAATGCTTGATTTAGACAAAAAACATGTAACGTGCTTAAACGTGCATATTTTGGGACAAATAATAGGCCATATAACAATGAAACAGCATTCATTCATTCATTTTTTATGCCGCTTGTCCTTATTAGGGTCGCGTTGGCATGCTGGAGCCTATCCCAGCAGACTTTGGGCGAAAGGCGGGGTACACTCTGGGCTGGTCACTAGGAACAACACAACCAGGAAATATTACATGAATAAGACATAATATAAACTCATGTTAGCATTGGAAGAGTTTCTTGTTGTTCTTTTATTACTTCCTGTTCCTTGTAGTTCCTGGTGGCTATGTGTCATCAGTGTAACAGTACTGACATCCAGTGACCTGTGTCGAATTCTACATATCACATGTCTTTGAATGCGTCTTCTTAATGTCTGATATTTGTAGTTTAGTTCATTTCGCAATTATGCTTGAAAATGCTTATTTTAAGCAAAGTGTAAAGTGTGATTGAATATGCAATTTTTTGGTTAATAGGCCGTATACACTGACAAAAAAGCGATGATTCAATAATATATATTTTTTTTAAATGTGATAGAGTGAAGCGAAATTTGAAGCACGAAGTGGTGAGGGATTACTGTAGTCAGTTCCAGGGTAAAACTGCAGCCACCATAAAAGCTTTATGGCAATGTTCTAAGTCACATTTTAACATTGTCACGCAAGCATGAAAAGAAGCTAAGCGCTTCCAATATTAAAACATAAACCATGACAACATTCAGTGTTAGCTTTGCTGGCGAATGATGAAGGCGTAACACAAAGGCATTCTCATCCAGGCATGGGCCCGGGTATTTTGGGGGGCAGGTGCTCTAGCTAGAAAAAAGGGCACCTATCGCATAAATTATTCAGGAAAGGATTATTATTATAAATATATATTTACATATAGAAATGAAATTAAGGATAATACATATTTAATAATAATTATATTATAATTATTATAGTATTAAATTATAAACTATTCTGCAAATAAAAAATATATATATACAGTACATATGTATGTATGTGTTTTTCACTGTTTTTTTTTAGTTTGAAGTTGAAGCATAAGCAGCATCACACCAATAATAATATACCACAATATACCTCACCAGACTGTCATGTAGCTCAATTTAAAACCTATCTTTCATCTCAATAACTACGATTTCAGATTAAACAACACTAGTGAACTTGTCTAATTTTTAGAACAGCCTTAAAATTCCCTGCCGGGCCCGCCTTCCTCTCTCCCTGCTTTAAGCATGACAAATGTCAGTAAGCAGCCCGACAAAGCTTTGAGTTTTTTATTTTATTAATTTTTTTAGGAAACGTTGGAGCAGTAGCGACATAATGTTTTCAGTGGTGCTAATGTTGTGGTTAATTAACACCAACCAATGTCAGGGGATTGCACAAACATTGCTATTACCTGTCTGTCTGATGCTGCGGGTCAGAGGAGACGATAGGCTACAGCTGGTCAGTAGTCAGCACTGCAGGAGGAGGGGCGGGGCTTGTGAGCGCCGTCAAGGCATGAGGTCCCACGAGAACTGAAATAAATGCCCTGTTAGAAATCAAACATATTTGGGGGCAATCGATGACAGAGAAAATATTTTTTACATTGTTAAATGAATGGGGAACAAAATGGGCTCCAGCGCAAAGGGCACCTCATGCAGGGCAAAAGGGCAGGTGCATGAGCACCAAGCACCACTAGGGGTCTCTCTGCTCACGTGCCTGTTTTTTGCTGTCACACAAGTGTAAAAAGAAGTGAAGCGGTGTTACTCGTATAAAAGAAGGCTCTAACATATGAATTGGACCTGCAGGAACCTTTACTTTGACACTTTGTCTCTTGATAAGTGAAATAATCTGTTCCAGGGTGAAGCTGTGGCCATCATGAAACATTTATCAAGTCACATTGTGATATTCTTTGGTGTCACGCAAGTGTAAAAAGAAATTAAGCAGTGTGAATAGTAAAAGAGTCTACAGTATGTTAACTTTACTGACAAGATGTTGGAGTCCTGCTGCTTTGAATGTGACGAAATTTTAGTCACATTGCTAATTTGGACCTGTGTTGAACCTGTGCCGTTTAAAATTTGAGCAGCTCGTGTGTTGTTGTCCAAATAGGAGCAGTGAATGGATGAGTCCCACCAGTAAAAGCCATTAATGTCGTCCACGCAGAGCGTAAAACAACAGCAGCAGCAGCAAAAGAAGGCGGAACAAATTCCAAATCAAATTGGGAGTAGCATTGAAAGTGCAGGCGAAGCCTGTGGAGCTCAATTTAAGGAAGTAGCCGAGCTGAAAGTAAGTCGCTGGCGCAAAGCTGGGGCTGGAAATGGAGGTCATAGATCTGTTTGTTTGGGGATTAGGCTGAGATTAAGACTCTAATTCCCCTTCCAACGTGTGCATAATTGAAAAAAAAGAAGCTGCGAGGAAAGAGGAGGAGGACAATGAGTTTCAGTCCAAGTTCAACGTTGCATTCTGCCCGAGGCTCAAACATAAGCTTTAATACTTCAAATCTTTGAATTTTCTGTGTTCATGTCTCTGCCATAGGCCACATCAAACACAACATTTCACTACCAGGATGCTAATGCTGGTCTTTTACTACACATAACGTCACTTTATAGATAGTCAAACATGACTCTGCCTCTTACGCTGCGGTCACACTTGCGCTTTGGTCCAGACCAAAAATGAAAAAATGGTGTTTATACAGTGGCTCTCAGTGGTTATTTGCAGGGGTTACACTACAAGGCACCCACGAATAGTGAAAAAACAATTGAGACACCCAAAAAAATGTCTATTTTTGACACTAATAAAGCTGCTGCGTCGTTTTATTTATGACAGGCAACATTTCAATTGTGCACTACTTTATTTACCATGCAGACCTCCACTCAAACAGTTTGGCCATTGTCTTCATGCTTTATGTCTTTGTGCTCATTTGTCAAAAGGTATAAAGTCTGAATTCAACAGTTCTAATAAAAAACTACAAAGAGTTGACGCAAATTTTCTTTGGCCCTTTGGTGAGCTACTCAAAATCAGCTGGTGAGATAGGAGACCCCTGTCATAGTATCACCATCATAAGGCTGGACACTCTATGTGTTTATGTTCATTAAACAACCACACACTAATAGTGTTTTGGGTACAAGACATAATTAGTATAATGACAACAAGAGAGTAAAGTTGTTCAGTTTGAAAAAGTAAGCCATGAACGTGATATACACTCCTCGTGGGACAAAAAGGAGTTCCGAACTAACCGCATTGCTTGTTGGTTTTAAAAACAAAATGTCACTGTGGTAAAAGTCACATCTGTAGTCCAAACACCAGAACCTAGGTGGATAACTCTTGCAAGCTGCTAGCAAGCTGCCACCAATGCAAAGTACAGACGGTGACAGCTAGGCAAAGCGTGTAAACAAAGATGCAAGAATAGAGGAACTGCAATAGGTTTGGTAAGGGAGTGATCAAACACGCTGGCATCGATTGCCGTAGCCTGTGTCAAGCTCAATATGAGACGCATCATTTTGTTGGCACCCCTACGTGACACAGCAGACACGTAGGATTTTGTCATCGGCTTGGAAAGGCGTTTATCGGCATAAGCCGATCACATGTATACGGAAATCGGCTGAGGTTGATTGTGGCCGATTGATCGGAGCATCGCTGGTATTTCTAAATGATTACCATCTTAGGTTGAATGAGATGTTGCCTATACACTAATTACCCAACCAACGAACACAATTGGTTCCAGACGACCGTTCTTAAGTCGAATTGTTCGTATGTCAAAAAAAAAATTATATTATCAATGATATAGGTACTACATGTATGTGTATACATATACAGTATATGTGTATGTATGTAAATATGAGTTTGGATGCAGTAGTAATATTAAACAAGGATAATTAATGAAAAAGAAACAATAATAAAAATGATATAATAATACGTAATGATAAATGTTATTTACCTTTGAAGAGGAGTGGTCGAGCATATGTCAATGTGGAGGAGCTGGAGGAGGAGTTATTGAAAAAAAGGACAAATGGTCGTCGTCGTTATACTCTTCTAAAAGAGGTAGTGTTCTGTGGGTGGTGTAGAATTAAGCAGGCCTATTAACTCTTCATAAACTTTAATCACGCGCTCTGTCCGGGTTGTATCTTACAACTCTTAGCCTTTCTCTCTCCTCTTCCTGTTCTCCCTCTGTTCTCCCATTAGAAGTGTCACAGTGCCCTCTACTGGTCAAGCATGTAGCAGTATAAATAATGGAGTTACAGTAATACAAGGCAAAATACAGGAAAAAATAGACCAGTCGGCTTGTGTTCGTATCTCCGAAAGTAGTATATTCGGAGAGAAGAAGAACGATTGAACAATTTCCCACAAATTAAAAAATAATTGTATTTGACCCAAAATCAGCATCGATCCTAAGTCCCGAATATGCGTGAATCCACTGTCCGCTGGTATTTTTGTAATTCAATGTGCCGTAAATTCCGGTGTATAAGCCACACCCAGTAAATTTAGTTGAAAAAAAGGTTTGTTCACATATAAGCGTCACCGGTGTATAAGCTGCACGTGTCCACGTCATAAAGTGGCATATTGTGCCATGCACAAGTCCGTGAGGACCAGGCAGCTCTTTATTTGACAGGTGCTAATCATGAAAAAAACTCACAACGAGCTTGTCAACCCATTAGAAATTGCAGGATGTCATTACTCAATATAACAGTCTGACTCAGGATTTCATCTTACAAACATTAAACTCCTCATGCAGCAACTTAACACTCAAACGTTATACCTCAGAAATATAGAAACATGTACCAATATGAGTTTAATATAAAAAAAAAAACATTTTAAAGTTTTCCCATCATGCACTTTGTTTGAGAAAGCATAGAAAATGGTGGATGGTGCTGCAATGCTGCCTCTGTCCACCAGAGGACCCGGAGCCCACAGCCCAGAGGGAAGCTGAGGTCACTGCAGCGCCCCAATGAATGCATTGCTCAGATGCAATGTCTTACGGGAAAACTTTAAGATGTCGGGGTTGTTTTTATTTAAAATCATATTGGGACATGTTTGTGTATTTGTCAGGTTCACCTTTTGAGTGTTAAGTTGCTGTTTTGTGCTGTTAGTAAAGTGTTCTTGGAAAGATAACACCGTGAGTGAGACTGTTATGTTGTTATACTGGTATATATACTGACCTACAATGCTATTTATGTTAATAATGCTAATAATGCTATTTAATTTGTGGAAGAAGAGCAAGCATGCATTAAAACTCTACTTTGACTGTATTGTACACATGATGATGTGGTACACATGATGCTGTTGTGAATGAAAGAAAAAACTCTAAATGATCTAATCATATGCATAAAATGTCAATGTATTTTCTGACATGAAAGTTAGGTACCAATAGAAGAAGAAAAAAAGACAGTGACACGCTGTCATGCCGCCTTTAAAGAGATGCAAGGAATGACGTTTCACCTCTTTCACTGCTAATTGAGCGTTGGAGCATTAAAAAGCTCCATTATGTCGGCGTAGGCCTTGGTAATTACACGCAATTGTCCAGTGAGCTGCAGGGCAGAAGTATCATGGCAGGAATATTTTCACCTTTTGAAAAGAGGCTGCAGGCTTTGTGATTAGATGTCACAGATGACCTTTTGTTAGCCACACGCACGCCTATGCACACCTTACTTCATGAAAATTCATCATTGAAGACCAAAATACTTTCTCTCGCATGTCATTCAGGTGATTTATTTCCATCAATGCAAAGGTAAAATTAAAAGACCAAAAGCATTAGCTTTTACACTCCACTACAACATTTATTACATGAATGCCTTAAAAGAATTGTTCATACTGACTGCAGTTTGGTTCTATTAGTTAAACCCTTCAGGATTTTGCGATGTTGCGAGCGCCAATTCACACAAATTCAGTCAATGCCCATGAATTATGCACGGCCTCGCAACTTTGTCGAATCCCCGCAACTTTCCCGTACATTTTGGCGAATCATCGAATCTGTCCCTGTCTGTGTCCCGGGATGGCCCACCCATGTCCTCATGTCTTTGTTTCCATTGACAGAGATGTAGACATGTGATGATAATCTCTCATCATGTCTCATTTACGAACTAAAAATCACAGCTATAGATGGCTTTCAAGGCTTCCCCGATGTTGTGATAAAATACGTGCGATGTGTTTGAACATAAAGGAAAGTTTACGATGCACAAGCATTTTTCAAGTGTAAAACATACACGGAGAATGTCTGTAACTAGTGGACGACAGACCAGACAGTGGACAACAAGGAAGCCTTTGGTGGTGCTGCAAAGCTGCAGCAGATGGAACACACTGTAGGTAGATGTTGGTTAAGAGATGAAGGTAAATACACTAATCCTAAACATAGTCTTTATTAAGAAGGAATACAGTGGAACCTTGGTTAGCGTCATTAATCCGCTCCAGAATGTCCAAGTCTAACTGAAATTTATGCTAAGTGAATCCATTTTTCCCATAAGTGACAATGTGAATCCAATTAATCTGATCCAGACACCCAATAATGTTAACACACAACACTTAATGGTTTTACAATTCCAGTTTTACGCGCAGAAAACAAATGCAACAAAAGATTGAAGAAGCGAGAGGCAATAACGCAACGGAAGAGAAGGGAAAAAAAGTAAAGAACAGGCAGCAAATGTGGCTAAACAGCAAGTTGAACACTGTGACGCGTATCCGTACTTACATACCACAACAGCACATCTTATATGTTGTATCATGTCCTCCCGAATGGAGCAGGAGATCTTGAGACAAGGTTAAATTAACGTCGCGCAAATCAGTGAGATTAAGATTAATGTGCCTTACTAACATTAGGTTAGCCGTGTGGAGGGCTAGCTTTCTCTTAATTACGACTACTGTCCAATGTGTGGCACTTTATTCCGATGGTAACGTCACTTTGTACAGCGTTTATTTCATCTGCAAAAACACAGCACTGTGAGTTAAGAAAATGGAAAATAAAAACATTTTAGCTCACTAATCAGTAGCTGCTCATTTCTAGTAGACAATACTAATGGAACAAGGAAGTGCGTGTCTCACTCACTTAGTTGAGAGTAATGTGTTCCACTACAGGTGTCTTCATTTTACTCTGAACCCTGCAAAATCTCAATATCTTATAAAGAATATTTGTCTTATTTCTGTGAGGGTTTGTATGACAGTTGTCTGGATCCCCGTATGCAGAGGCGTACACGAGTTATGAGAGAAAGAGTCTTTAATACTGGTGTAAACAGCTCAGGAACAAAAAACTACGATGCCACGGAAAAGAAAAGGGCATCGCGGAAAAATGGAATAAGATATACTGTAACTGAAAAATATACCAAAGCTGGTCAGGCGGAGCTACCACAAAGCCGTGAGGAAAAACCAGGCGGGACTGGATGGCCGACGGCAGCAGCACGGATCTTGGCTTGGAGGTTCTGCCACGAGGAATCACCGAGTGCCATCCAGTCGCCACAGGTGAGCTTAAAAAAGGAGTGACCGACAATGAGGCACAGCTGTGCCTGTTCTGTAGCTCCGCCCAACTAGAGATCACCTGGGTCTGTGTGATGACACAAAAGCAGAAAATGAACAAGTGAAAGGAAATAAGCCACAAATAATAACCTGTACCCAAAATGTAAAACTAGTGTCTACGCCAGGCGTGACAGTATTCCCCCCCCTCATTCAATGGACGCCCCCTGGTGGACCACCTGGTTTGTCTGGGAACCTACGGTAAAAATCAGAAATGAGGTTATTGTCGAGAATAAGCGGCCGGGATATCCATGAACGGTCTTCGGGACCATAACCCTCCCAGTCCACCAGAAACTGCACACCCCTGCCTCGTCTCCTGGCGTCCAGGATCTCCTTGACGGTGTAGGCAAGATGACCATCCACAAGCCGGGGAGGTGGGGGGGTCGCCAATGGGGGGCTCAGAGTACTGGAGACCACTGGCTTCAGACGGGAAACATGGTGGACCGGATGAATCTTGAGAGAAGGGGGAAGTTTTAGGCGAGCCGTCACCGGATTGATCATCCGCTCTACCTCATAGGGACCAATAAATCTGGGCGCTAGCTTCTTAGTCTCTCCTGCCAGGGAGACATCCCGAGATGACAGCCATACCTTCTGGCCGGGCTTGTAGGCGGGGGCTGGTTTGCGGTGGCGGTTGGCGAGCCTCTGATTACGCTTGGCCGTACGGGATAGAGCGGCCCTGGTACTGCGCCAGACGCGATGGGCACGGCGAAGGAATGCGGCCAGCGAGGGTACAGTGCAATCGGCCTCTTGGGAGGGAAAAATGGGGGGCTGAAAGCCGTGCACCACATGAAAGGGGGAGAGGCCTGTCGCAGAACAAATGAGGGTGTTGTGGGCGTACTCTACCCATGGGAGATACGTGGACCACGAAGAAGGACGCTGCTGGCACACACACCTCAGTGCTGCCCCCAAGTCCTGGTTGGCGCGCTCCGATTGTCCGTTGGATTGGGGATGGTAGCCAGATGATAAACTTGCAGATGCACCCAGAGACTTGCAAAAGGCTTTCCATGTGGCAGAGGAAAATTGAGGGCCCCTGTCCGACACCACGTCCTGAGGGATGCCGTGAAGGCGCACCACATGCTGAATGAGTAACTTGGCTGTCTCTATGGAGGAAGGGAGCTTGCGGAGGGGTATGAAGTGTGTGAACTTGGAAAATCTATCCACAATAGTGAGTATAACAGTGAATCCTCTTGAGGAGGGCAGACCGGTGACAAAATCCAAAGAGATGTGAGACCAAGGGCGAGACGGGATAGGGAGGGGGTGGAGCAGTCCTGCTGGCGCCTGATGGGACGACTTGCCTCGTGCACAGTTGTAGCAAGCCGCCACAAAGCTCTTGGTGTCCGCATGAAGGGTTGGCCACCAAAAACGTTGAGCGACAAGAAACGCCGTACGTCGGGCCCCTGGGTGACAAGCGATCTTAGAGCAATGAGCCCAGACCAGGACCTCTGAGCGAAGGGGTCTTGGGACAAAGAGGCGGCCAGGCGGACAACCACTTTGAGGAGGAGAATCCTTGGAGGCTTCTGCCACCCGTCTCTCGATCTCCCACCGCAGGGCCCCCAGAATCCGAGACTGGGGGAGGATAGTCTCTGACTTCGGCTCTTCCACTGCCGGGGAATACATCCTGGATAATGCATCAGGTTTTCCATTGAGGGAACCAGGGCGGAACGTGATGCAAAAATCAAACCTCGTGAGGAAGAGGGCCCACCGCGCTTGGCGAGGGTTAAGGCGCTGGGCAGAACGGATGTAGGAGAGGTTACGATGGTCCGTGTAAATCACAAAGGGGTGAGCCGCCCCCTCCAGCCAATGTCTCCACTCTTGGAGAGCGAGTATGACTGCCAGAAGTTCTCGGTTGCCAATGTCATAATTCCTCTCTGCTGGTGAGAGGCGTCGAGAGAAAAAGGCACAGGGGTGCAGTTTCTGATCCGCTGTGGACCGCTGGGAGAGCACGGCCCCGACTCCGGTGTCAGATGCATCTACCTCAACAAAAAAGGGGAGAGTAGGGTTAGGATGAACAAGCACCGGAGCGGAAATAAAAAAATGTTTAAGGCGCCGAAAGGCTCGGTCTGCCTCCAGCGACCAACAAAAGGGAACTTTAGATGATGTGAGCTTATTCAGAGGTTCCGCCACCTTGCTGAAATCCCGTATAAAACGCCGGTAAAAATTGGCAAAACCCAGGAACCTCTGCAACAGCTTCCTTGATGTAGGAATGGGCCAGAGGGCCACAGCCTGGATCTTGGCTGGGTCAGGTCTGAGTTGCCCTTTTTCCACAATGAAACCCAAAAACGACACCGAAGACATGTGAAAAGTACACTTCTGGGGTTTAACGTACAACTTATTCTCTAGCAGTCTTTGAAGGACTATACTGACGTGCTGCCTGTGTTGTTGCGTGGAACGAGAAAAAATAAGGATGTCGTCTAAATAAACAAACACGAACCGGCCGATCATATCACGAAGAACGTCATTGATCAGACACTGAAACACCGCAGGAGCATTAGTGAGACCGAAGGGCATGACGCAATACTCAAAATGCCCTAACGGTGTGTTGAAGGCAGTCTTCCATTCATCCCCTCTCCGTACCCGCACCAAATGATAGGCGTTGCGTAGGTCGAGCTTAGTAAATATGACCGCGTCATGAAGCGGCGTAAAAGCGGAATCGATGAGGGGCAGAGGATATTTATTACGTACCGTAATTTTATTGAGGGCGCGGAAATCTATACACGGACGTAGAGTACCGTCTTTCTTTTTAACGAAGAAGAACCCAGCTGCAAGCGGAGAGGAAGAAGGACGGATATGACCCGCAGCCAGGGAGGATGAGATATATTCCTCCAGTGCATGTTGTTCAGGTTGTGAAATATTGTACAAACGGGAGGAGGGGAGAGGAGATCCCGGCAACAAATCAATGGCGCAGTCGTATGGACGATGGGGGGGAAGAGAAAATGCTTTGATCTTGCAAAAAACCTCACTACTATGATGGTATTCTCTGGGTACAGATGACATATCGGGAGGAGTACAGGTGGAAGGTTTAACAGCACTGACAGGGGAAGAGGCAGCCCGGAGACAATGACTATGACAAAAGGTGGACCAATTAGAAATTTTAAGAATAGACCAATCTATAGTAGGATTATGCCGCTGCAGCCAGGGCAACCCAAGCACCAACGGGGCTGAACGAGACGGAATAACAAAAAACTTAATTACCTCGTGGTGGTTACCCGCAAGCAGCAACGAGACCGCGTGTGTCTGGTGGGAAATACTCGCCAGGTGGCGCCCATCAAGAGAACGGACATTCTTAACATTATCCATCTTAGAAACTGGAATATTCATAGAATTAATCAGTCCACAATCAATAAAATTTTCATCAGCCCCCGAGTCAATAAGTGCCCGTACAGGACACGTTCCCCCCGGCCAAGAAAGAGTACCTTCTATTTGGAGACGTCCCACCATGGATGACGAAGCCGAGGCCTGAGTGAGAGGGAGGGGTCCTCCTCCCCTAGGCGTATCCCCAGTGGACGACGAACGACGTCTTGTGGGCCGGGCTGGGCAGGTTGCGATGTTGTGGCCCGCCTCCCCGCAGTAGAGGCATAGGTGCAACCTTCGGCGACGGCTCCTCTCCGCCGCCGACAGACGACTACCTCCGAGTTGCATGGGCACCACCCCCTCGGCGTCTTCTAGTGGCGTTCCGGCGCTGGAGGGTGGAAGCAGCGGGTTCGAACGAAGACCAAGCTGTGGAGCCGAATCAAGCCGGGGTGGTGGAAGAGGCTCCGCCTTCCGCTGTGCGCTGCGCTCCCGCAGGCGGTTGTCGAGGCGGATGGAGAGTGAGATGAGATCCTCCAAGGAGCGGGTCTCATCCCGAGCGGCCAATTCATCCTGGAGGCGAGCGTTGAGACTGGCCAGGTAGACACACCGCAGAGCCTTCTCATTCCAGCCGCTTTCTGCTGCCAAGATCCGGAAGGAGATTGAGTGATCCGCCACGGACGCGGCGCCTTGACGTATGGTAAGGAGGCGGCCGCCAGCCTCGCGTTCCCTTACGGGGTGATCAAACACACTCCGGAATTCTGCCGTGAAGAGAGGTAAGCTGGAGCACAGTTCCGGTTTGCTTTCGCACATCGCCATGGCCCAACTGGCGGCACGACCGGAGAGCAAGCTGAGCATATATGCCACTTTAGAGGAGTCCGTGGCGTACGTGTGGGGCTGTTGGGCGAAGATCAAGGAGCACTGGTGTATGAAGAGCTGACACTGGCCAAAGTCGCCGCCATACCTTGCTGGGTGTGGAATGCTGGGCTCACGGAAAGCGAAATGGGAGGATACAGCAAGTGTATCGCTTGCTGCTGCGGGCTGCGTTGGTTCAGCAGCCGCTGTCTGCGGGGCTCCCGTGATACTTGCGTGCAGCTCGCGCACCAGCGTGGTCAAGTCACTCAACGTTTGCTCGTGGGCACTAATGCGCTGGCCATGAGCCCGAAGAGCCATCTGGACCTGACTCTCCTCTGCGGGATCCATACTTATTGACTCGGTGATTCTGTGAGGGTTTGTATGACAGTTGTCTGGATCCCCGTATGCAGAGGCGTACACGAGTTATGAGAGAAAGAGTCTTTAATACTGGTGTAAACAGCTCAGGAACAAAAAACTACGATGCCACGGAAAAGAAAAGGGCATCGCGGAAAAATGGAATAAGATATACTGTAACTGAAAAATATACCAAAGCTGGTCAGGCGGAGCTACCACAAAGCCGTGAGGAAAAACCAGGCGGGACTGGATGGCCGACGGCAGCAGCACGGATCTTGGCTTGGAGGTTCTGCCACGAGGAATCACCGAGTGCCATCCAGTCGCCACAGGTGAGCTTAAAAAAGGAGTGACCGACAATGAGGCACAGCTGTGCCTGTTCTGTAGCTCCGCCCAACTAGAGATCACCTGGGTCTGTGTGATGACACAAAAGCAGAAAATGAACAAGTGAAAGGAAATAAGCCACAAATAATAACCTGTACCCAAAATGTAAAACTAGTGTCTACGCCAGGCGTGACAATTTCTAGTCAGCCTGTCTACTTTTAGGATTTATAAATGCACAGCAATCAACATAATGTAATATTAATTTAGTCTTTGTAAAGTAATTATTAATTCTCTCCTTTTCCAGTAATAGTTACAGTCTGGGATGGATAAATTCATCTACAAAAGCACCACCATGTACTTCTCAGACCCAAGAAAATACACTTTGTTCCTATGCAAAATGTAAATTTAAGAAGTGGTTGACTATCTAAAAAAATTCAACCAAATGGTCGTTTATTTCTTAGTGAAATGTTGTATTTTCTCTTGTGTATTTATAATTGCACTTTAACCAAGCAAAATATGTTTATTTCGATTACTCGACTAATCCAAATACTTCCTGACTAAATTATTCGATAGCTGCAGACCGAGATTGAAGCCTTGATTGCTGACAAAGACAGCGATGAGACAGAAGAGACGAGCAGAGATCCACTCGAACATTCCATCTTCATGTTTTGCTATGAGTTATTTCTTGAATTCATTAGTGATTCTCACCTTCTTTATTAGAATGCTAGCAAATGCAACTTTTGTTGGCTACATTGTGGGTTATTTTGCAGCCGTGATCAATAAAAAAAGTACAGACTTGTGGCATGACTGTGTTAGCTAGCGAAGAACTACAGAGTCAACAACTGTTGACATCATAGACTGGTTTCCGATTCCTGTTTCCATGTGTTAGCAAGCTAATGGGCTGCTAACAAGGACATTTTGTGATAAAAATACATTAAAGGAAAACTGCACTTTTTGGGGAATTTTCATTTACAATCCTTATGCGAAACATGAACCCATTTATTTCCCTTTTCTGTGCGTTCTAACGAGAGAAAACGAATTAGTATGAGCCAGCTAACAATGCACGTCATGGGATGTACCTATTTTGACCCCCTTACAAAAAAAAAACAAACGCCAACAGTGTTCCATTTGCGTAACTGACCTGAATATTAACCAAGCTACAGCGATATTGTTATTGTAGCAGCTAAGACGAAAAATATTTATCTGGCGGAGTTACACAACGCCTCGCTAGCCGCTAGTCTCAGCGTCACTCACAGCGCCTCAAGCTGCTGCAACGGGACTGACGGAAGAGTGGATACTACTGCCTCTCAATTTCGCTACGAAGAAAAAATATGCTCGTTTTCTGTCAGCATTTTTTACCTGAGGACTGGAGCACAAGTCTTGTGCTGGAAGACACAGCCATCCCAATGAGAGCGGACATTGTAAGTGTCGTCGCTGTTTCTATGCTGCTGTTGTTGACGGAAGTCACGTTAGTTCCTACGGGCTATGTCAAATCAATGTGCCAAGGAAATACGTTTCGGTAATGTTTTAAATCATCAAAATAAGGCAAGCTACTGTAAGTATTACATCTTATCATCAATGTACCTGTTAATGCATGATCACAGCATGTATATAAAATGATAAAACTTTGTTAGAGGTTTTTTTTAGAGGGCTTCAGTCGAAACAGGTACGTCCCATGACGTGCAATGTTGGCTCATACTAAGCCAACGTGTTTCACATAAGGATTGTGTTTAATGAGCAAAATGATGGGCAAAATTCCCCAAAAAAGTGCAGTTTTCCTTTAAGAACACGGTTGGACTCAACACTGTATCCACAACCCGACAAGACTTGTGCCATATTGTACGCCAATACCTGTATGCAAACAGAGGCAACATTTTGAAGTACATTTTTGACGTTAATCGTTATTCTCAAAGGAGAATACTAGAAATGAGGCTTGGATATGCTTCAGAGTAGTCAGTGTACAGCTGGTACAGAAAGTGTCATTACTATAATAATGTCCCATGAGAGTATTTGCATTGTTTAGTCATCCATCCATTTTCTATACCGCTTCTCCTCAATAGGCATGCTGGAGCCTATCCCAGCTGACTTCGGGTGACAGGCGGTGTACACCCTGGACTGGTCGCCAGCCAATCACAGGGCACATATAGACTAACAACCATTCACACTCACATTCATACCTATGGACAATTTAGAGTCACCAATTAACCTAACATGCATGTTTTTGGAATGTGGGAGGAAATCGGAGTACCCGGAGAAAACCCACGCACGCACGGGGAGAACATGCAAACTCCACAAAGAAATGCCCAAGGGAGAATCAAACCCAGGTCTTCCCGATCTCCAGGCTGTTACTGTGTTGGCCAGCGTGCTAACCACTAGACCACCGTGCAGCCTGTTTAGTCATCTTCAGCATTAATTATTTTGAATTGTGAAAGTTTTTCTTGTATTCATTTTTCTCATCTGAAGGCGGAGATAACATTTTTGGTCTTTTCCTTACATGTGTAATTTGTTAATAAATAATAAAGCCTATCATGCACATTCTCAATCTATTTCTTCTTTATATTTGTTGATTGATGGCTTATTCTTCAGCAAATGTTGCTATTATAAATTAAACCACAATCACAACCATTTGTTGCAACGTTCACTTTCACCTGCAATTTTATTGAAACAAACATGTTAAAAAAAAGCACTGCAACTTCCATCACAATTTTTGGGATAAACCTGTGCAAAATGAGGCATTTCAAAAAACGGCCATGAAATCCCGTGGGACATGGATAAGAGATTCCTAAGATCACAAGCTGATGCAATGTTGAAAAAAAATAAGCCCCAAAACATTGCAACGTTTGCCGCTACTTTGTGAAACAGCTGCCGCAAAATCAGGCATTTTAGGCTGAAACGATAAAAAAAAAAAGCCTGCAAAGTCCTGGAGGGACTGATTAAAGCCTAAATGCTAAACATGACCTCTGTCTGCTCTTTTAACCATTTTAATGAGGCCAAAATGATCAACAATAGACAGGGGCGGATTTGGTCATTTCTGGGGCCCAAGGCAAACCTCGTCATTGTGGCCTCCACATCCTTGCACTGCACCGACAAAAGTTTTTTTTTTACTGATTTGAATTGCCATTTTTACAAAAGGTGAATATGTAATTTTGAAATCTGTTACAGTTATCTGTCATTACATTACATTGTCATGTTTATTTATACTCCCAAAAACCTATTTTAAATATTAATGTGTATAATCTACTAACGAGTTTGAAAATGAGAGCTAGATAAAGTCCTTAAAGTCCTCCTGGGGGATTATTATTACCTAACAAGTGAATCATTGCAGCGTTTTTACTGTAATTGGTAAGAACATTAAGCGACATTTAATACAGTTTAGCGTTTTCAGACTCACATCTTTGCGAGGAAAAGCATCACTCTCAGCTTCATCCCTAAAACTACTGCATTCTTCTCAGTTGTGCTGCTGTCAAGAATGTCTGGCTGTCTAGCTGCGGTAGTTTTGGTTTTTTTTTATAACTTTGAATCAATCTTTACATGCGAATTAACACGGAATAGTCCATTCTATGAGAAGGGAGGGGAGAGCAGTCGAAACGATCAATATAGATTACGCATTTTAATGTAGTTTAATTACATGAATTAAGACTAAAACAGTGTACTTTAAATTGAAGAGAAAAATATGAGTTTTTATTAGATGTTTGGGATTCCCCTGGAACTCACGGGGCCCCAGGCAATCGCCGGTGTTTGCTTAATGCTAAGTCAGCCCCTGACAATAGAAACATTCAGTGTGCACCATGATGATTCAAGGATGTATTTAGAGCAGGAGTGTTCAAAGTGCGGCACATTCTTACAATACAATTAAACAAGAAAAGTTTTTTAAAAAACAACAGCTAAAATGGGGGCAAACAGAGCAAAAAGTTGAAATGTTGCTAGTAATAACCCTAATAATAATACGCTTTGTCACCTTTATAACAAAGCTCACACTACTTTATTTGGCTAAAGCACAAAGAGGACGGGGTGTTCATTGGAAACTGGCCATAATTGGAAGGAGGCTGTTATTTCCTAAAATGAAAAGTGAAGTCTTTTTATATGACAAGTTTTTTTAAACTTAAATAATGTTGTGGAGTGTATGAGAAAATGAAATGGAAAAGCTTTCTTTGACCATGTGATCATTTAGTATATACAACAAGTATATTGTATAACTATAACAGCAATAGAACCAATGTTGTAATAACCGTAAGGAGCAAACTGGTCAGACAGCATTAATAGTGCTGATGAGTTCATGTGAAGCAACAGTACAACATGTGTAACACACATAACTTTCACACTGACATCTTAGTAGCAACATTTTACAGCGCATGCAGAGGTAGATGAAGCTGCTGGGTAATACAGTAGTTGCCCAATAATTGTACACATAGATATTCTCCTAAGAAAGACAAAAGCTGACTTTTACTTACTTTAGTTGTTCGTAATAGCTAGGGCTGTCTTTGACAAAGGATTTTCACAGCCGAATCTGATATTTTAGATTTTGTCCATAGCCGACTAATATTCATGTATTTTTAATGGCGATCCCGACAAATAAACATATCTCATTTGGGATTTTTTTCCACCTCAAAGAAAACGGCTAAAACACAAGATGGTAGGTGTGCAACAGCAGTACCTTAAGACTTAAGAACAAAACCCAAACAAGGTCGCTGTCGGCACGCATCAGACAAGTGCACATAAAATAGGAACAAAATGGCCTGAAAAACAACAACTTGCCAAAACTCTCAGTTAGCAGCCTAATTTCTTGTCTTAAAATCCACAGTGGGAATATAAAATGTAGTTTGCGTAACAGTCTTACCTGTATGAAATGGTACGTCATGTGATATGTAAGAAGCCGCTGACACAAGTTGCACTTAACTTTCTGGAGTCATCTTTAACCTTTTCAAAATACTCCCACACGTTGGATGATTTTTCAGCAGCCATTATGGGCCAATAAGTCCATCGGTGTTGACGGTCGTCCTCGCATTCAAAGTTACCGCTCACCTCAGCTCCTTTGGATTGTGCCACTGAAGCGGATGATTTGATTCATGTGTGGTAAGTATAGGCCTTCTGTTAAACACAAAGTGCCATTTTCAATTCTTTATGAACACAAATTGGGCTGTTTTTGTGTCAAAATAGGCTACTTATAACAAAAGCAAAGACATTCTTTGTAAAAATGCATGCTCAGCAGCAGCCGCGGGAACCCTCATGTGGTCATAATGGTACAATCTCACGTGTCTCACAAGCCAAGGTTGCACTGTATTTGATTGGAGCGTATTTAAAAGGTCATCCAATGACAAGTGAGCGTGTAGTCATCTCGCATGCATGTACAGTATGTTGTTGCGGTATGTTGTGTAGTTGTATCCTGCAGTGTGAGCTGTGGAAGCTCACTCCGTGCTCTCATCAAGCCAATGACAGCATGGCGGCCGCAGGGCTGCTCTAATGGGATCGGACAAGGTCAAGTCCACTTCTTGTCTGCGAGCGGTGATGCCGACGCGAGCTGACGTGTTGATATAACACTGCGACACGAGCCCTCGCTGCCACACTGAGTAGCAAGTGGGTCACTGCTGAATAACCTCAACAACTACACATGATCATTCCCTCATGCGGTTCTTTGAGTGGATCGCTGTGATGGAAGGTTAATGCATCACAGCATATCATAGCAATCCCCAGATACCATGCATGGATGCCCCCTGGTCAGAGAGATGGCATTAGTGCGAACTAGATGCTTAGTAGGTGCTTTGGTGTATAAAAATTATTATTTTAATTTTGTTTTACTTTAATTTTGTTTACATATCAAAAGCATTAAGTCACGTGATGCATATATAATAATGTTGTCTAATGTTAAACAATAAAAGGACAATTTCGGATAAGACCCAAAGTGGACAAGGGGCTGGTGCACTTGTGTAGTGTTTATTTACAAAGTGGTGTCGCCCCCGACTGGCCTGGCGTGCACATTACACCATTGTCACGCCGTGTGACGTCAGTGCTGCGTGAACACCATTTGTTTTATTTGATTGTTGTTTTGTTTCATAACGAAACATACTTCCTAACGCATTCAGTCCCAGCCATTTTTCTAAATTCAACCCCTTCAGTAGCGGCCATTTTAGATGATTTTGACTGATTTTTCAAGGCAAACAGAATATTGTGTTCCATGACTATATAAAGATGGAACCTACCAAAAGAAAGATTAGACCCTCGTCTTTCATCAGAATTTTTTTTTGTTTCCGTTATTTAGTAGGTATTTAGTAGTAGTTTAGTAGTTGTTTAGTTATTTAGTATTTTATCAGCAGAAGAACATACGGTAGGTAAGTTTCCTGAAAGTATGAGTCCCCAGCTTTTTGTGAAAAGATACATTTCAAGCATAACTTTCACTTTGACACAATTTTTTTCCTTTTGTGACAGCTCAAATATCTAAACAATTGCACCACAAATTTCCCTACAATGCGTAACGTTCTACATACTACACTCCTTTACGCTCTCTCACTTCCTCCTTGCTGTCGCGAGTTAATACTTGGAAAAGATCAATGCCGAGGGCTTATCAAATGTACTTCTGCCACCTTGTGGCCGTTTTTATGGCTTAAAACTGCATGAAAAGTTACCTCTGTTATTATGCACGTGCATCATCACCTCTTTTTGCCTCTCACGCAAAAAAACGTAAAAGACATAGAAATACGTCATTGGGAGTGAGCTTTTGAGTTTAAAAAAATATATAAATACGTCTTTGGTGTTGAATGAGTTTTTAAAAAATCTTGGTATTTTACTATTTTTATACAAAATAGAAACATATTTCTTTTTTTTGAGACAAAAAAACGAAACCAATCCCCAGATACCATGCAAATTTGCCCCGAGTGGCCAGAGATGACAGTAGTGATAACTGGATGCTTAGTAGGCGCTTTTGTATAAAAAAAAAACCCATTAGTTTAGCTTTTTGTTTACATGACAAAAGCATTATAGAGCCACACAAATGATATTTAAAAAATTGGTCTCAAACTGTAACTTTCAAAGTGATGTTGCCCCCGTCTGGCCTGGCATGCACATTACAGCATTGTCACTCCTTTAGACAAAAGACAATATGAAACCAACCCAAATTTGCCCCCTAGTGGAAGTGAGCGGTATAGGGATCTGATTGCTCCATAAGCACTATGATCTTCCAGCGATGCCATGGCATCATCATGTTTGTTGTTCATGCGTCCTGGATGACCAGTTTTAGAACCTGTGAGTGTTTTTGTGCGTGCAAATATCGGGAAATGAGGCGCAGAGATCTTTGTAAACATGTTTACTTCCTTACTCCAGACGCTTGTGGCCGCATGATAAGCATTTGTCCTTAAACGTAATTAAAGGCATGCGGGACCCCGGGCGGCTTGGCATCACAGGGACCCCCACAGAGACGTTTGCACCGCTGAGGGTGATGTGAAATCTCCAAGCAGGTTTGCCGCCATATGGTGAGCCAGGGTTAAGATAAGAGTTCAGGCGAGGGGATCTAATACAGGGCCGTCAGGATGATTAGTATTCCAGGAAAAGTTAGGGTGACGCACAGGCTTATTGAATAATTTACATCATTCATCAGACCTGCAGTGAGAACTCCCTGACATCCACTGCAACTTTTTTTTTTTTTGCTTACATGCCCTAAAAGATAAAGTGCTGTCTCTTCAAAATAAATCCTCTGGCAATGATGCACTTTTGTAAAACGTAAACTGAACTGACCACATTTCTGAAAGCTATACAGTGGTGTTAAGACATTTCGTGGTTATGTACACGCTCCCATAAATTATTACTGGTGTACCAAAAGAACTAGTTACGTGCACGTGACGGAAAACTTACTAATACTCAATAATGCTCAAAATTCAAATATACAATTACAGGGTGTTTTGGGACACCCTGTATATAAAATTGATGCAACTATTAGACAAAATGTTCTAAATGATATTTATGATTATTATTTGTACCTTTTTTGTCTTCATCTTCTTACAGTCACCGTTACGGCACAACCACCAAAGCGGAGCACAATTCTGTGACGCTGGTCTACTTCAGATTTCTTCTCATTCCAATAGGAAATAATATAATAAGCGAATTAATCTGTTCCAGGGTCAAACCGTGGCTGTCACGTAGCCTTATTTCACTGTGCAGTCAGTTTTTAAGTCACATTTTAACATTCTTAACTCATACATGTGCAAAATACCCACTGTATGATAAAACGTACTTGTGGGGTTCATCTTTTAGATCAGATATCCAACTTTTTATGGCATACATAAAATTAAAGGAACATTGGGCTGCTTTGATGCATTCTGTACATTAAAGATGCTAAAAGCAAGCCAATGTAGGCCAATACAGTCGTCCCTCGTTTATCGTTAAATAATAAAAGTTAGAGCATATAAAACTTGTTTATGACCTTCTAAAATGTTTTAACAGTATTAGAGTGCTGTAAACATGTAATAACACCCCATCTATACTCATATCACCTAGTATAGTAGACATAAGCAATAATAAGACATAACTCCTAGTTGTAGTATCTCGAATGTAATGTGGGTCCATCACGCTTGGAATAAAAGAAAGGTCGACATCAGCCTATCATCCGTCCTCACTACGACGTTTGTCACTTGATTGATATATTCACGGGATCTATGAAGGGACACAAGAGATGGACGCAGCTTTAAGGATTGCAATACAGTTGTTCCTCGTTTGTCGCGGTCAGTTGGTTGCAGACCAGACCATGATAAAAAAAGAAGTCTTTATAAATGGAATATTTTTGTAGTTACAGCACAGAAAATCTGTTTAAGACCTTCTCAATATGGTTTTTAGCATTTTTCGAGCCCTCTAGACGTATAAAACTAGTCAAATAAAACTCCTATGCTAACTTTTACACTTCTATTACCCAATATAGTAGACATATTAATAGAAAATGAGATCTTAAAAATAAGACATTACATATACTCACATGTTAGCATTAACATGAAACAATATGGCTATTGTCTCATCAGTTTAACATTGCTGACACCTGGTGGCCAGTGTAGAGTAAAATACTACTGCAATGGCACTGTGAACATTCACACAGGAGCTGCTGTGGGACACAACTCCACCGAGTCACTGGCACTCTCCACATTGCTAACCATGCTAACACTCAACAACTTTACAGTAGCTAGCGGACGTCACACACTCACTTCCCAGGCCCCACCTCTTAAAGGTGCACACAACATCAGATATTACACAACAGTACATATAACATATAACAGGTCCTTCATACCGACCGCTGTCAGGCTCTACAACACCTGCACCACTTGAACCATGTGTCACTATGTATTCTTTACTTGCGTATCTTGCTTGCTGCTGTAACGAGTGAATTTCCCTGCTGTGGGATAAATAAAGTACAATACAATACAATAACATCTTCTAAATGCCTTATATTTGTATTTTCCTTCATTTAGCCATTTAGGTGTGTAACGAGGCACGGGGTGTGAGGTGGAACAAACCCGAACCCAATGCGGCAGCGAGGGTGGGGCCTAAGGCCTCCTGGTCTGTAAGTCTAACAAAGGGCGTCCTATTACATCTACGAACACAGGAAAGTCTGGCATATTAATACAAAAGACCAGGTGGAATACTTGGCAAGAATACACTACAGTTTTATTTTAGTGAAGGTAAGTTTTTAAAAAGATAGTTACTTTGTACATACACCAAAAGGTCAATAAATCACACTGAGACGGAGCACACACTAAATTAAATTTTTAGAGCAGCATCAAACTCCCTAAAAACAGGACACGGCTACGAAAGACGCACCGATTTAATCACACTAAAATAAGCACTCAGTGAGCAGCACGAGAGCAAAAAAAAAAAAGTAGCTAGCAAAAAAGGATCAACCCCCAGAGAGCATCGGACGTAACGAGGCACAACAAGGTATAACAAGGCACACGGTCATAACAAGGCAAGCAGTGCATCACTGAAAGACAAGACGTAAAACAGTTAGCACACTACAAGCATGAAGATGGCAAAATGCAGAAATCACACAACAGCTGCTTTCATTGCATTCCCCCACGGCAGCAGAAGCAATCTGCGCATCTCCACTGCGGGTGTCAAGCCACACCACTGGTGAAAAACTGTACCTACACACTTAAAACAAGCTAATTAGCGCAGCTGTGTACCTTGGCTGCTAGTGATGCGTTAATGGGAGCGCTGACTGTGGGACTTTTGCCCTTCCAATTGAAGCAGTGAACTAAACCACCCTATTACATATGATCGAATGCTCAATTTGGTCCAAGAATACGTACAACTTGCTTACAGTATATATGCATATGTTTTCACTAATAATAATTCAGCTACAAAACAGTGATCATTTATTAATTTATTCATTTTTGAAAAAACGCACTAGAGTGAGGGAGCGATATTCGAACCAGGATTTAGCCAGGGACGACTAAACTATCGGAACAAAACATCCACATCTTTGCTTTTTGTTACAGGTGACAAAGCACATTTGTAAAATATCAAACAATATATCACATTAATACTCACTTTATTTTATTTTTACATGCCAAGGCCCAATAAAAAAAACTTTAGCCACTCTTTAGCTGCCCACTGAGCTTGAGTTTACCGGATTTGGTCCCAAGATGATGTCCTCGAGACACATTTAGATTCCAGTGTAAAAGATATTACTTTTTTGTGAAGGTCCCCCTGTGCTGTAATTCTTTGATGCCATCAATTATCCCTGCTGTTATGTTTCAGCATTAAACAATCTTTTCTATCGTGGTCGACCGCTGTTTTGCGATGATGATGCTATGAAGAAGCGTCTCCACTACGCTGGTGTGTGTTTATTGGCACGTTTAGCAGGAGGCATTGCAAGTAGTCATGCCAGCAAGATCAACATCATTAACGCCGTGTGAGGCCCAACTGGCTTTCTTTGCTCAGCGTTTAATGATCTCAGGGCGCTCCAACAGCTTGTTGGCTTGCGCTCCGACAAACAAACATTTGTGCTTTTGGTGTATTTTTGCACTGCTCTTTCACTTAGCACTGCTTTATTTACTCTTCTCTCCTACGTGATGGAGCTGGTGTGTCCCGGGAAGACGTTAACGTCATCATTTATTCACCGCCACAGTATACCTGCAGTGATAGAGGTTTTAGTGTTGATTCCTAGAGTGTCCTCGTACCGCAGTCGCCCAGCATGCGCTTGGGGGGGCTATTTCTGAAGCACTTTTAAGCAGCAGGTTTTTTGCAAAGTGGATCACAGGGGAGAAGAGTGACAATAAAAAAGTATAAAGGTGATGGGACGAGACAACAACGGCCGTCCTCCACAATGACGACACGCATCTGTCCCAAGTTGATATGCTCCCACTAACCACCGAGGAGTTTTATTTTAAGTTAAAAACTCGTGCTAGGTCTCGAATTACACGCTGCCGGATTTTGACTACATACAGTAAGTGCATAGACACTGAAAAGTAAGGCAAAATGCAGTATACTTCGTATACACGCATGTTGCACTCAACATGGTGAGTGAAGAAAATTGCATGTCCACATTTTTTAGGAGATTTTCTTTTTATCCGCAGCACAAAGAACAAGTCGCTTTTTGTTGTTTTGTTTTCTAAAAAATGAACGCTAACAAAATGTGGACAAAGTTGCTTTTCATTGGAGAGTAGTATTAAAAATAATCACATGCACAGTACAAAGCTAAGGCTAAGAAAGCATATGTGACGTTTTTTTCGGTTGTGAGATATTAATGATCACACATTCTCATTTATGACATTTTCATTTGCGTGCCTTAACAAGATGCAACTGACGATTATTTTCTTTGTTGTTTTGATTAATGGAGTAATCAGTTAGGCCCTAGATCAAGGGTTGCAAACCCGTCGATCGTGAGAAACTCGTCGATCTTTGCCATTCGAAAAAAATGTAATATCACATCAGTGCCCTCACCTCCCGGAGAGCGACCAACGGGCACGCATTTTGCCCACTGAGCATGCTCGTCCGCCTTGCCGCTATCCAGGCAGCAACCCGCAAGCTCCAGCAAGGAGCCCAGTCCCCAAAACCTGGCCAGAGGTACACTAGTACATTGGCTCGCCTCGTACACCGCCTCACCTCCCTGCGCTAGCAAAAAGGTCGAGCAAGAGAGGGCGGCAGTGACAGAGCGCTGCAGCGATGTGCCTGCGCACACAACTGTAGGTTGTCGGGCTCAAAATCTGCCTTTTCTACCTCAAAGTTAAGGCACAAATATAACTCCATAGACGTGCACCTCCAACAAAATCTTTGAGCCGCGACGACGCTGCTCATTAAGGGCTGACTGCATATATTAGTTATATGTATATATGTCTTGCGCTGGTTCACGGTCTCAAAAAGGCTGGTGACCACTGCCCAATCAATATGAACCAAACACAAACTCTTAGTGGTTTGGTGCGCAACATATCGAAAAAGATGCAAAAATGTTTTCCAAAGCCAAAGCTGATATGTGTGACTATCATGTTATAACACAGATAATACAAGTAGGTCTGCTTTCATGGATGACAGACGGCATTCAAATGGTTGACATCAAAAGAGGAATATCAGACCAGAGAGCAACATTTCAGCTTTTATTTTTCCAGGTATTTACATCTTGATTGGATTCACAACTTAGACGATAGCACCTTTCGTTTGAACACTCTCATTTTGAATGTGAGCAGAAGTACTGGAACACGTGACTGACAGGTGTGTGTCCTATAGTATTGCTTATTCCATCAATACATAGCACTCAATGTCTACACTCAGTTTCAGATTGGGTAGGTTAGGTTTTGCCTGTGTAGACTGAATTTGAGGTGAAAACAAGATGACAACCAGAGAGCTGTCGATGGGTAAAAAAAAAACAAGCAATTGTGAATCTGAGAGAGGATGGAAAATCAATCAGAACCATTCCACAAACATTGGTCATAGCCAGTACAACCTTATGGAATGTCTTGAAGAAGAAAGAAAACACTGGTGTACGAAGTAAGAGACATGGAATGGGTAGACCAAGAGAAACATCAGCAGTTGAAGACAGAAACATTGTGAGAGCTGTAAAGAAAGACCCTAAAACAACTGTTAGTGAACTGTTAGTCAGCAACAGCCTGCAGAGGGCAGGAGTGAAGGTAACGCTATATACTACTATGTACTGGTCATAGAAGGCTTCATGAACAAAAGGATAATGACTACACCAGAAGATGCAAACCACTCATTAGCAAGAAGAATAGAAATACCAGGAATTTACCAAAAAGTACAGCGAAGGCCTCAGAAAGTCTGAGAGAAAAGTTTTATAGACTGATAATTGTTTAACAAGCTAGCAGAAGGGTTTGGAGGGGGATGAGCAAGCCAGTGTAGCAACAGTACACGGCATTATAAAACATGTTTTCATTGGTAGCAGGTTATTAGGTGACTGCAGTCGATGCTAACAGTGTTGCTCACACTCACATATTTATTAGTACGTTTGTATTTCATGCCAGTGCCCAGTAATATGTTCTGTTCCTTTAAATCTAACCAAAGCAATAAAAATGTGTTAATAGATGCTGCTGCTGCCTCAGAATGTCAACTTGATGAATGAGCCTCGGGATGCCGTGGTCGCCTCTCGCCGGGACCTTGCAGATCAATATGCAGTGAGCGCCCCCCTCTGGTGCAGTTGGCAGCTGATTGAGGCATCCTGGCGTCCTCAGCAGCAACAACAGCCAGCTCCTAATAATTCTGAAAGTGTCTCGCTTGCATGTTTGAGCAAACGTCACAGCTGCCGATGACTGAGGGGCTCAGGTCGATCGCTCACGATCAATATTGTTCAGCCCAGGGAGGCAAAAAGCGACAACAACTTGTTGGCGTTTACCAGCTTGTATTGGAAAGAGGACTTCAATGATGTTGAAGAGTCCAGCATTCTAAATAGTCCTCTGGAGACATACTAGTACTGCATAGGACATACAGACAGTATCCAGGAAACCGTCTTTTTCAGCGCCTAGTGTTCCAGAAGAGCATGTCTCCTCTCCGTCACTTGTTTAGGAGTGTCTGATGTGCCAATTTTTGGTGTACCACCTACAGCACAGGGACATTGTAAACCCTATAAAACGTAACTTAGAGAACTTTTAACTTTTTTGTTAACAGCGGAACTACCTTAGCGGTTAAGCTAAGGGAGAAATCTGCCATGCTTATTTGGCCTTGGCAAAGGACTACGAAACAATCAGATGCTTTAACAAACATGGAAGCATGTTTCTGTTTTTCTACACACATGAATTATGTCCTTTAAAGCTCTTCAGTTTGGAGCCCTGTTATTGATTTGCCTTTTTGTTGATGTGTAAGTTGTGAGTCAAACAAATCAATATTTCCTCTGCAGTGAAGGCTCCATTGAGACGACTCACCTGTAGTCATGGTTTTTGCTCTGAGAAGACTTGCTCTTAATTGTGAAACGTTCTGTTTGGCGGTCCTCCTGGGGGGGAAGCGTTTGCTGCCTGCTCGCTCAGCACACTACACTAAAAGTTAGCGACGGGGGATTTATAGATCAGTCGGTCGACACGCCAGAGAGCACGTCGTGGTGATAACATTGCTGTGTCGAGTTTGCAGCCCTCACAAGTGGCCAAAATAATCGATGCTGCTTTGAAGAAGAGAGAGAGAGAATGAAAGAGAAGAGTTGTTGTCGTGCGCTGGCAGCAGCACAGGTGGACAGGTTGTGTTGTGCACCTTTTACAGGACCTCCACTAATTAAAATGCTGCAAGTGCAATTCAGAAAGAAACACAATTACAGCATCCAGGATGAGCTACATTGTGGTGGAAGACAGATGTCAAATATGCCTTAATATGATAGTGGAATAAATATATTGAATATGCACAAATAACACTAGTAGTATAAACATGCAGCATTATTCTAGTACATTAAATATGTTAAATATACACTAATATACACTGAGTAATTAAAAAGGGAACTATTATGCCTATGCATTAAATCTGTAAAAATGTGAACTAATATTCATTTATTAAATTAGTAAATGTTCATATATTAAATGAGTAAAATAGGCACTAATCTGCCTATGGAGTTAATACATAAAATATGTTGTAAATATGTAAAATAAGTATTCATATTCTAGCATAGTGAATACTGTACATAAAATATGGAGTAAATATGTCAAAAAAGCGCTAATTTGTTAGTGGACCAAGTACTTAAAATGTGTTGTAAATATGTAAAATATGCACAAAATTTAAAGTAAAAAAGTAAAAACAGATATGCCCCTACAGTAGCGTGAAGAAGAGTTTCCCACCTTCCTGATTTCTTTTTTTTTTTTGCATGTTTGTCAAAACAAATAAAAATTTTATGACAAGACAATGACAACACAACGGAACACAAAATGCAGTTTTTAAATGAAACTTTTTACTATTTAGGGAGAAAAAAAATTCAAACCTACATGGCCCTGTGTGTAAACCTAATAAGTGGTTGGGCCACCCTTAGCAGCAACAACTGCCATCAAGCGTTTGTGATAACTTGCAATGAGTCTCTTACAGCGCTGTGACACACACCTTCCAAAAAGTTCAACTTTTGTCTTGTCAGACCACAGAGTATTTTTCCAAAGGTCTTGGGGATCATCAAGATGTTCTCTGGCAAATTGAGACGAGCCTTAATGTTCTTTTTGTTCAGCAGTGGTTTTGGTCTTGGAACTCTGCCATGCAGGCTGTTTTTGCCCAGTGTCTTTCTTATGGTGGAGTCATGAACACTGACTTTAACTGATGCAAGTGAGGCCTGCAGTTCTTTGGATGTTGTCGTGGGGTCTTTTGTGACCTCTTGGATGAGTCGCCGCTGCGCTCTTGGGGTCATTTTCCGGGGAAGGTTCACCACTGTTCCATGTTTTCGCCATTTGTGGTCCGCTGGAGTCCCAAAGCTTTAGAAATGGTTTTATAACCTTTTCCAGACTGATAGATCTCAATTACTTTTTTTCAGGGGGGCGCAACGGGGGGGGGGCATTTAAGTGTGAAAAACAAATAAGAAATCAGGAAGGGGGCAAACACTTTTTCACACCACTATCAGCTAGTGGAGTAGAGTGGAGACATGAAATATAAAGTAAAAAAAAAAGTTTAAAAAAGGGCTATATACTGTATGTAAAATACTCAAATTTGCACAAATGCTGTAATTTTGCAGTGTAGATACATCTATTCATGCTCTATTTGTGTAAACACATGCACTAATGTTTCAGCTATTTCATTCCAAACTACCCTTTGTGGCATGCCGGCCTATCCAAACATCTCCCAGTGTGAAGGAAAGTGCAAAACATTCCTGCATCCTGATCCTCTTCACAATCCTGTCAAGTCTTCCTTGGCCTTAAAGCCACCTCTGCACTACATTTCATCCAAATCCCCTCAGAACATTTGGAGATATCTTGTTGACAGACAAACAAACATGGAGGAGGCAATAAAACACGGCTTTGCAGCGTCTTTGGCCCTTCTCTCTGCTCGTGTTCCCTGCAGACATCACTTTGAGGTGTTTTGAAAGTCTCCGGCATAATTGGGGGAAAGATAACTTGCATCTAGAACATCCTGTTCTACTTTGGCTGGCATAAAAAGCACCAATGCTTCATTGCAAAACTGCTCTCTCTTCTGCAAATTACACAGGCAGTTTTGTATTTTAAAAAAATAAAAAAAAAACACAGTCTCGAGCGGATGACACATGTACACATGGCCGCCGATTGTGAGCACCAGCATGGGCCGACTCGCTGGCAGGAAAGCATCAAGACACAAATTCCCTGGCCTGCTCAATATTTCAGCAGCTGATTTAGATTTAGTCCAGCAGCCCCACAGAACAGCACAACACAAGCGCTCGGCATCAAAGAGAAAGCACATCAGTTGCACAAGGTGGAGCTTCTTTGCTTTGGACACTCGTTCCATGGCTACACAACCCTGAATATGGATTTAATAGTCCTTTTGTACACCTATGGGACTCATTTAAATAATCCAATGCAGAAAAACTTCAGTGCGGACACTGTCATATTATTTTTTCTGCAAAGCAAACTGAACTACCTTGAATGCGTCGCTTTCACACTGCAAGCTAGTGATGGGGAACTACATTCCTTTTACTGACTCGGGTTCTTTTGAGTCACTCATTGAAGTGAATTGGGTACTTGAGTCACCGGAGTCACTTGTCACAAAGCGCATGTGCGAGTTTCTGCGCATGCGCATCAAGATTGGTAGCGGAAAGCACCTGTGAGTCAGTGGAACTCAAGTCCTTGTTGACCACCTGTGAATCTTTGAAACTCAAGTATTCCCCGTGACTCAGTGAAACTCGAGTCTTTGTCATGTACTCATAAGTCAGTGAAACTGGAGTCTGTGTTCAGCACTTGTGAATCAGTGAAAATTAAGTTTTCGCCCAGTCAGTGAAACTCGAGCCTTTTTTCATGCGCCCGTAAGTCTTTGAAACTCGAGTATCCATCAAGCACCCGTGAGTCAGTGAAACTCGAGTCCTCGTCCTTTGTCGTCGTTTCCTTTGTCAATTTAGCTAACAGTAGCAGGGGTGAGTAAGTGAAAGAGTTAACGGACAGGAGTACCTGTGAGTCCTGGTTCAGTAAAAAGCTTTTTTGAACATTTTTGAGTTTTGAACGACTCGCACATCTACAATCATGGAAAAAATGATTAGACCACCCTTGTTTCTTCAGTTTATTGATCCATTTTTAATGCCTGGTACAACTAAAGGTACATTTGTTTGGACAAATATAATGATGATAACAAATATAGCTCATAAGAGTTTAATTTAAGAGCTGATATCTAGCAACTTCCATGGCTTTCTTGATTATAACCAAAATCTCGTAAGTTCTTACATGAATAGCTATAGCATTGTACCGCCAAAAATACATTTTTCTTAAACTTTGAACCTTGTGGCTTATACAACGGTGCGACTAATTTATTGTTATATTTGTTTCAATACTGTGGTGCTCACGAGTCAGTGAGGAAACAGTAGCTCTTTCTTTGACAGAAGCCAATCACGAGCTATACGTGAACTCACAACGAGCTTGCCAACCAATAGGAAATCCCAATGCTGCCTCTGTCCACCAGAGGGAGCCAGAGGAGCCCAGAGGCCAGAGGGAGGCTGACATCATTGCAGCGCACCGGCAGCAATAACCAATGAAATGCTTTGCTGGGACAAAATACATCATGAGATGAAGTTAAAATAGCTTTTGTTTTTCATTTTAAAATAGTATTGGTACTTGCCTTGTATATTTCTTACCTACCTTTTGAGTAGTAAGTTGCTGTGTGATGATTTTAGTGTTCTTTGTAAGATGACACCTTCAGTCACACTGTTATATTGAGTAATGACCTCCTGTGATTTCCTGTAGGTTGACTAGCTCATTATGAGTTTTTTCACAGCTCATGATTGGCTCCTGTCAAATAAAGAGTTACCTGGTCCTCAAGGACACAATATGCCATTTTATGACATGGACATCCATCCATTTTCTCTGCCTCTTCTCCTCATTAGGGTCACGGGGGTATGCTGGAGCCTATCCCAGCTGACTTTGGGCGACAGGCGGGGTACACCCTGGACTGGTCGCCAGCCAGTCACAGGGCACATATAGACAAACAACCATTCACACTCACATTCATACCTATGGACAATTTAGAGTCTCCAATTAACCTAACATGCATGTTTTTGGAATGTGGGAGGAAACCGGAGTACCCGGAGAAAACCCACGCGCACACAGGGAGAACATGCAAACTCCACACAGAAATGCCCAATGGAGATTCAAACCCAGGTCTTCCCGATCTCCGGACTGTGGCTGTGTGGCCAACATGCTAACCACTAGACCACCGTGCGGCCCCATTGTAGAATTTGTTCCATTAAATTATATTCATTTATTCCCAACAGTCTATTATATTTATTTAGTAGCGTGTTTCTTGGGTGCACATCCGATTTCAGCTTCATTTCATGTGTTGCCATATCAATGTAATCTGCCCAGGGCCATCAGAATCAGGACTGCTGGCCCCTGTCGGCTTATATATATATATGTACAAATCTCTTTTTTCTCTCTAAATTTAGTGGGTGCGGCTTATGCTCCGGGAATCATGGCATATATTCGCAAGCGGGCGGCATCGTGTTTTCTATGCTATTATGGATTGCAGATAAACTGTGATGAAGCATCGCTCTTCTCGCTCGTTTCTTGCAGTAAATTGAAAAGATTTGTCACCTGGGCAGACCTCTGCAGTAACATTCAGACTGGCCTCTCGCCAACACACAGTTGTTAGACAGAAGCATATGTGCTCAAGGTGAAAGTTTCCTTAGTATAGAAGGACTTAAATTCTGATCACAGTTGGCTCAAGTTGAATTTGCAACACCTGAAAAAGCAAAAGAACAATTTCCGTGCCACTGAAAGCACAATTTGTCCAGAACCCTGGGAGCTTGCTGCATTGCCTCCTTAAACAGAAGTCAAAATAGTATTTTTAGACCTCATCCTGTAGTAATACCTTTTTTTCTCTGTATAAACGTGAATATATGGTACATTATTATGCCAAATGATACTTTTGTAGTGCTATGAATGAACATACTTGTAGGATTCTAACATTTCCCAAGTTAAAGTCTACCTGAACATCTCGTGTCAGTGTTGTTTATTGGATCACTGATATCAATTCAATTGATATCGTGTTTGAATCTGCGTGAAGGTGAAGGGACAAACCGGAAAGTGAATGTAAACCTCAGTTAAGATCATAACTTTATTAAATGTATGTATGAGCAAAACAAGACATTTTGTCTACATTCAGCCACTAATTACCACTAAACAGGTGTAAAGTTATGTGTGGTGCCTTGCTAACCATGACCAGCAAAGTTTCTTTCTCCAAACTTTGAATCCTCAAAAACAGTTACAGCATCTGCTGGCAGCTGGCGAGCAGACAGATTTTAGCCGCAGGCTTGTTTTTTTCCCTATTGCTCATCTACAAATGGACGCCGTGTTTGAACTGCATTCAAACAACTTTATGCTAGCTTGTGAGCTGTGACAATATTTGATTTATGAATGCGCTTTTTAATGCAACGTAGGAGACCACAACCCCCAGGTATGCTTTTCTTTCTTTGATTTGACTTAAAAAAATGTTTTTCTCTGTGATAGCAGTATATCATATTGTATACTATATTGTCATCTAGTGAGACCAAGCTACAGCATCCAGGATGAGCTACATTCTCGAGGAGGAAATATGTTAAATTATCTAATAAGCACTAATATGCTGATGGGGCACAGTCGTCCCTCACTACATTGCGGTTCGAACATCACTCCCTCACACCATTGTGTTTTTTGAAAATTAAGGAATTAATAAATGATGGCTGTTTCGTAGTTGACTATGGTCTATTATCAGTCAAAAATATTGAAAGACCAGCTAATTTAGGCTGTTCGTCCCCTGTATGACCGGTGTCAGAGTTTGGTTCGCATTGCCGACGCATCGCCAATAAGTCAAGCCTGTTTCCTGTGAGGGTTGGACTCCGCCAGGGCTGCCCTTTGTCACCGATTCTGTTCATCACTTTTATGAACAAATTTCTTGGCACAGCCAAGGCGTTGAGGGGTTCTGGTTTGGTGGCCGCAGGATTGGGTCTCTGCTTTTTGTAGATGATGTGTGCTGGCTTCCTCGAGCCGTGACCTTCAACTCTCACCGGATCGGTTCGTAAACCGAGTGTGAAGCTGGAATAAGAATCAGCACCTCCAAGTCTGAGTCCATAGTTCTTTCCCGGAAAAGGGTGGACTGCCATCTCAGAGTCGGGGATGAGATCCTGCTCTAAGTGGAGGAGTTTAAGTACCTCGGGGTCTTCTTGCTCACGAGTGAGGGAAGGATGGAAAGTCGGTGCGGCGTCTGCAGTGATGCGGACTCTGCAACGGTCCGTTGTGGTGAAGACAGAGCTGAACCGAAAGACAAAGCTCTCAATTTACCTGTCGATCTACGTTCCTACCTTCGTCTATGATCATGAGCTTTGGATGGTGACCGAAAGGACAAGATCGTGGGTACAAGCAGCCGAAATGAGTTTTCTTCGTAAGGTGGCTGGGGTCTCACTTAGAGATAAGATAACCGCTACTCCTCCGCATTGAGAGGAGCCAGATGAGGTGGCTTGGGCATCTGGTCAGGATGCCCAATAATTCGTTATATTCGTGGGGTGTCTCGCTGCCACAACGTCTCTTTGGGAACAGTCACATCAAAAATCATGCCTTCAATGAAGGTAAAATAACCTTAAATGTTCCATTTGTCCCTTTCATTCATAATTTATGCGTATTTAAATACGCATTTTTGAATTGTTTTCTGCATGTAAAACTATAAAAGTGTGTTTTGTGTTAACATTTTTTTTGGCTTTCTGCAACAGATGGGAAAATGTATCCAGTTGGCGTTTCAGTTTGAGTCGGACCTTCTGGAACAATTCCTACATTGTAAACACTTCGTTTTACAGACCAGCATTAGACAGTTTCGACTGCTCACTTGTAGTCTTGCTCAGAGTGATCACGTGCTGTTCCTGTGACGTGTCTTGTCAGCTGATTTATACAGATGTTGTCGCTGTCTTCCTGTCAGTGAAGGCAGGGCGACCACGCCAGCCGCTGTCCGACTTCTTTAAGGCTACATCCCAGGTGTGAGAGAGTAAAAACGACGAGGGGGCCTTTTCACTTCAAATGTGGATTAAATGTCATTTTATGCCAGGTATTCACACTGTTATGATCTCTTGATGGCTAAGGAATAAAGCTTTCTCTTTTTGAACGCCGTCGAATTGTTGAGCTGCATAAGCAAGGCCTCTTGCAGCACGCCATTGCTACTGAGGTTGGACACAGTAAGACAGTTTTAACAAAGTTTAAACTTCTTACAAGATCCTGAGGGTTATCGAACAAAAGAGTTAAGTGATAGACCCAAAAAAATGTCACCAGCCTTGAGTCAGAGGATCGATTGGCTGTCTGTCAAGACACGGGACAACCCTTGGCCCAAATGAAGGTTGTTACTGGTGCCACGTGCAGTCCAATAACCATCAGACGGCATCTGAGAGAGAAGGCTTTTAAGAACAAAAGATGTCTTCAAAGCACCTCGTCTCCTTTAACGCCACAAAACTGCCTGTTTGGATTTTGCACAAGAGAACCAAACATGGGACATTGAAAGGTGGAAGAAAGTTTTATTCTCCGATGAGAAAAATGTAACCTTGTCGGTCGTGATGGCTTCCAACGTTACTGGCATGACAAGGAGATGTTTTCTACACGGCACAGTGGAGGGGGGTCCATCATGATCTAGGGTGTTTTTTTCTTCAATGGAACAATGGAGCTTCAAGTTGTGCAGGGGCGTCAAACAACAGTTGGCTATGTGGAGATGTTGCAGGGGGCATCCCTCATGACTGAAGGCCCTCGTCTGTGTGGTAATGGTTGGCTTTTTCAACAGGACAACACTGCAGTTCACAATGCCCGTCTGACAAAGGACTTCTTCCAAAGAATAACCTCCTTCTTTTCGACCATCCTGAAATGGGCATCCATTCCAGACAGTGGATGCCCTTCCATGAAGCCATTTTTACCACCTGAAGCAACAGTCCCACTAGCCTCCTGGAAACCAAACCAGTTTTAAGGTGATTAACAAGAATGACTGAGCTACTCATTACTGAGTCCTTTTTTGAAAATTTTATTTCTGTTTTAGGGGACTTTTGGTTTGTTTGTTTTTTTAGCTATGGTCTAAACTGTTGACTGCTTACTCAAATAGTTTTTTTGTCTCACTTCCATTTCTTCTTTTTGCATTTTGAAACTCTACTGAGAACCTCTTTAAAATTCACCAGTATAAAATGTACATATTTTTTAATAATGTAACTCAAGGTAGATGGGACCAAATGATGCAAACAAGCAGGTAGATATGAACAAAAAGAGTCTTTTAATGGTTTTAATCCCTCAGCATACAGCGATCAATAAGGTAAAAGGGTATTAACAAAAAGCTATGGTGCAAAAAATAATAAATACAACGAAACGCACCACCTGGCAGGAAGGCGAAGAGTAGCAAATGGCAAATTCCTCTATCTTTAAAGCTAGGAACTGGTGGGCAAAAGTCTTGGCGGAAGACGGAAAGTGGGTAGCGTGCGTCCATGTAGATCAGGGGTCTCCAACACAATTTACCTGGGGGCCGCTGGAGGTCGAGTCTGAGTGAGGCTGGGCCGCATCAAGTATTAGGAGTAGGGCTGGGAATCTCGGGGTACCTCACGATACGACACGCGATACGTGGCTCACAATACCAATAATATCTTGATACAGTAATAGGGTGAATCAAATAAATAAATAAATAATTTCACAGTTTATATTTTGCTGCATTTAGCTGGGATAGGCTCCAGCTTACCCGTGACCCTAATGAAGACAAGCGGTATAGAAAATGGGTGGAATTTTTTTACCACATTTTTTAAGTGACTCACTCTTAGTTGAGTGTAGGCTTGTGTGCATCCTACGAGTAACATTGGCTTGTCAGTAATCTTTGAAGACAAGTCACGGGCCGCAAAATGTGGGCCACGAGTTTGAGACCCCTGACTTAGACCTTGCGGGCCGCATTTACAGTAATCTTTCCTGTCAAGTCGCGGGGCACAAAATGTGACTCGGCATGCCGCAAATGCCCCGCGGGCCGCGAGTTTGAGACCACTGTTGTAGAGCGATCAAACGACACCCCCCTCCCACCACAGGTGTGCTAAAAAGGTGTAGCATAGTTAAGAAACACCTGTAGCTAGTTAGGTAGCTCCTCCCATCAGGACAGCCCAGGGTCTGTAACGGGAACACCAAACCATAAGCAAGGAAGGAACACTAAACCAAAAGCAACCAAAGAGAAACTAATAGGCAGGTCACCTGAAGCAGTAAAACGGTGTCACTGCAGGGCGTGACAATCTTAACATTTTGATCAGGAGTGTATTGCCAAATTCCCTGAAACACCTTCGGGGACGGCTTATGGTAGAGAAATGAACATTCAATCCACGGGAGCTCTGCTGGACACTGCTGCCGTCAGCATGCCAATTGCCCGCTCCCTCAACACTTGCCACATCTGTGGCATTATGCTGTGTGATCAACAGCACATTTTTGAGTGGCCTTTTATTGAGGCCAACCTAAGGCACACCTGTGCAATAATCATGCAGCCAAATCGTCATCTGGATATGCAACAGCTGTGGAGACGTGGAGAAGAAGTGCTCACTTGACTCACTAAAAATACAGTAAAAATATAGTAAAAATATGAGTATTCAATTAGTAAAATAGGCACTGATATGCTTGTTGAGTAAATACATAAAATGTGCTGTAAAAACAGAAAATAAGTAGTGGAATATAAATATCAATTATGGAGTAAAAAAGTCAAATTTGCACCATTGTGCTAGTGGAGTAAATGCATAAAGTATGGCGTAAATATGTAATAATATTACATTTGTATTCTATTACATTGTATTACGTGATAAAATGTGTAAATGTAATGTTGTAGCACAAATACAAAGGTGCTGTTTATTCATTTAACAATGTTGTAGTTTGTATTGCATCATACCCAGAGCTGTTTCTAATATTCTGGAAACTTTACTGAGCTGCATCAGATGGTCAAAATAGCTCCTAGTGTGATGTCAATCAAAGGTGAGCATTATTATCTTTGTAAAGGCAGAATTTCTGTATTGTATGTCATTAGATGGTGCAGGTGAGTGTGTATTCACCGTATACTGTATGTAAGTGTTATTTCCTGTTGCTGTAGGAGAGCGAAGGGGGAAAAAAATCAATTTTAATATAAAGTGCACTTTTGAGTCTTTAGCATTTAATTAATGGCACTTCACTACAACTTTTAGCCTCCTTCCTTCTGGAGGCACAAAATTGATTTAGAAGGATTTTTATGATGCTCGGCAGCGCCCACACACTCATATCGACTGGCTTCCTGATGTCGAAAGATACTTTAGGAACGCCACTCTGCGTAAAAAAGGATTATTATTGAATTCATGAGTTTTTGTCTCTTGTCTCAGATGCTCTTTATCGAAAGGGTCGTTAGCTTGTTGTTGACGGTTTCAATGTTATTTGCTTTCTGGCCTGCTAAAGACAATGTAGTTTGTCTGGTGGTGCGGTCACATTCGATGTAAGAGTCAGTGGACTTCCCACGCTGGTCCGGACTGTAAATGGAAAAAAGATACTTTGTGGTCACTTTAGTGCAGTCTGGTTTTTGTGTACAAAACCTGTGTACTTTCATTCTGGAGTCCGCTGACAGGCCGTCCAAGACCCCTTTCTCAGGCGGTCCTGGGCCCCCTATTTGGTCTGGTCCTTTTGGTCCTGGAGCGCTGCTTGCAGAGTAAACAGATTTTAGTCCATTATAGAAAAAAAAGACAAACTTAAATGTGCTATTGCAGTGGTGGCCAAAGTGTGGCTCGGAGGCCATTTGGAGTTGGGACATCTTTGTGCTTCCGACTGCTGATTGGATGAGCGGTGAGGGGGAAGTCTTTACATTTGTCGCTCGTCACTTTTGGGAAAATAAGCCACCAAGAGTGAAGAGCGACAAAATGGCCAAGTGATGGGAAGTCATTCACAGATGGAGAATACATGAACAAATCGTTCATAAAGATATCAGAGCATCTATTCTCTGAATTAAAAAACAAACAGGAAATGATTCAGAAAATGAAAGAATGCCTCTCTTTGCAAAGACAGTCAAGGACAGGACCAGTAAAAGGTTATTGATGACAGTTCAGCGCAGGCATGAATGGTTTTGGGCAAACAACACTGATGTGTGACAGTATGTGAACTCTGGTGGACTTTTTTTTTATCTAAGGTGACTCCATTTTGTTAGAATTTTACACAAATATGTGAACCACTCAGTAAGACTTTCAGAGTAGGCCTACACATGTGGGCACACTTCTGTTGTAACAGGTAACGTTTTAAAAAGATTACAGTTTTTACAAGTTTATAAGCAGTGTAATGTTGATTTTTTTTCTATTTTTTTTCCTACTGGAAGAGGAGGCAAAATGGCTCTTTTGATGATAAAAGTTGCCGACCCCTGTGCTAGTGGATTAACATGAGTGTGTTGTGAGTCGTCGTTCATTGTGTTGGAGGACAGCTGGAGATGCTTTTTAAAAGGGTGACATTATAAAACATGCTTTCACGGCTGGTTATGTTACACTCTTCTAACAGTACAGGTGGTCCTCTGGTTACGTCTTTCTGACTTTTTGTCGTTTTCTGGTTTCGTACACACCCCAATAAAGTAATTACTTCATTTTAGACTGTAAGAACTGGACTAACTTGCTTCAACACACACTGCAAAGATGCGTTGTGACCGCACTTCTGATCTTAGCCGTTCGACTGTGACGTCTGTCAATAAGGATGAAGATCATATACTTGACCATGTATCCCGGTGAGCCTTAGGCTGTTCCAGGAAGTGATCCTGTGCCCTCTACCTCAGCCTTGTGCGGATTCTCCCGCAGCTTCTACTTCCGCCTCACAATGAACCACAGACATAAAAGTAAGTTGTTCTCTTTTAATTACAATTTAATTCTTAAAAAGTAGTGTTATTTTACTGTATTTTATGTCCTTCGTGTGTTCTGTGTGATTCTGTGTGACAATGTGAGTGACTTAGGAGTTAATTTAGATATCATTTAGGTATAGATTTGATTTACCGGTACATCCAAAATCAGCATGAGCGGAACTCGTACGTAACCCAAGTACCACCTTGTACATACCAGTGAACAAGGAGATTCTTGTTATTAGAGAACGTTTTCATGAACTTGGTCTTCCAAGGTTGTGCAGGAGCCAACATAACTGAAAGTCAACCTTTAGCCGATTTGACACAGTTTTGGCTGCTCCGTGATCCAAACGCCACTTGAAGTGTTTTTCCGTGCAGACGGCAAATGACTCGTGCTGAACCTGCAGACGAAAGTGCTCAGTATGCACGGACACGGATAAAGCTTCTCTTTGTGTTCCAATCTTCAAAATCCGCAGACGGCTCCCGGGACACCGAGCGAGCCGGACCGGTCATTTGTGTCAAACTCGATGTTGTCTCTGTAGGGGCCACTGTGGTTTGGCTCTCTGCGGTTTAACTTTTGGTTTTCGCGTGCAGTCGGCACCTCAAGCTTGGGCCGGGCTGCAGTCGGCTCAACTTGCCCCCGCCGCCATGTCCCTCTCGCTCATTAAAAAGGCGCCTCGAGCTAGGAAGCCATGACCTGAGAGTGAAAAGGTATTAATTCCCCTCCTCTGGCTGGACTATAGCAGCAGAACCCAGCCATAAACACCTCCAACAATGGCAAAGAACTGCGGAAAAGTGTTCAAATCTCATTTAAAGTCCCCTCTGCATGGCAGTCCATCTTATTTTACTGCATACAGACAAGAAAGTGTCCACCATTACACGGATATTGAAAAATATATATATTTTAACCACATGTAAATACTTTTTTAGAACATAATTAGAGCATTTTTTAATTTTCTTTTATATTTACGTGTGCTTTCCGGGCGTACGTCCACTTGAACGAGCGTGTATGCTTCCCCTTTGTTACGTCCACCAAGAACAAAAAGCCTCTTGGCACGAGTTTATGTTTTGATTGACGTGTTGATGTTGGTTGAAAAGTAAGTGAACTGGACTCCACAAAATAGAATAAGATAGATTGCATTTAATGTCGGTGCAAATCCGGCTAAAGGTGTGATTCCGAAGAATTCATATTGGCCATTGAGTCCGCATGCATTGGGGCCAGGTGGCGCAGTGACCCACCACATCCTGTTTGGTGACGAAGGTTTGTGGTTGTGGAAATAACCACTTTGTAGTGTGCATGACTGCCACCTACAGGACTGTGGTGGAACTTCATTGCTGTGATTTTATGGATTGTTTGGCCTTGAAGGAGGTCTGAACTCTGTTGAATGATTTGTAGTTGTCGCACTTCTTCAGGCTTCTGATTGGCTATCATGTTTGGTGTTATCGTGCCACTTGTTGCTTTTGCCAGCCTCTGCGTGCACTGACGCTAACATCGGTTTGGCTGGGGGTTGTATTCTAGTTTTTACTAGCAGTGTTTCTACAGTACGTATGGTGTAGCCTTGCCCGTGCTGAGGGATGTTTAGCAGAGCATGTGACATGACAGAATCTGTCAATGCATGTTATCATCAGCATATTTCTTCCTATACGCTCTCCTCATGTAGATAAACCCTTAAAAATAAATAGTGCATGAGTAACCTGCCAGCCTACGTTGTAATAAAACATGGGTCACGGAGGGTCGCCTCCCGATGAACCCCCAATGGAGATCTGCCGACATCAAAGCCCCCCGTCTGTTTTTATCTTCGCCAACAACACTGTTAATTAGCATGCACTAGTGATGGGTAATTAATGTGGTGTCGATTTCTCGGCCGTGGCGAAATGATAACTCGGTAATAATGCTGCTCCCTTTTTTACGCCGTGCCAAGGTTAGCTTAAAACTTTTAGCCCCTTTTAATTGCTCACTGACCGGCAACCCCCGCAGGTTAAAACATTCAACAGCAGAGATCCTTGTCTGAATACTAACTGGCTGGATAGCTGACACTGCGTGATCATCACATATTATACGTATTACATTATATCATCTGATTACAAAATTGGGCACAAAGTTACTAACAATGGGCCTCATTCACGAACATCTTCTTAAAAGTCTTCTTAAGAAGTGTACTTAAGAAGGCGCGGGTTGGAAACTGCGCCGCATTCACGACACGTTCTTAAGTAGGGATAATCGTTCGCACCGGTGTTCTTAGGTTGATGAATGCCAGCTGCGATGCCCGTGCATGTGAGGCCTAATTTGCATAGGTCACCGCCTATTATTTCCTATATGAGGTAAAAAATGTGCCGTGCGCAACAGGCAGCTGGAGGCGGAGATGGCAACGCGCAAGGGCAAGACTGAGGAGCAGCTGGACAACAAACGAAAGAAAAACTTCAATTCTACTGAAATAGAGATGCTTTTACAAGGAGTGACCGAACACAAGACCACCTTATTTTCACGTGTATCCACCGGTCATCAGGCCATCCAAAAAGAGTCGGCATGGAGCACCATTGCAGGAAACATAAATGCCGTTTCCACGGAGAAACGCGCCACCGCAGAGGTTAAAAAGAAGTGTTTTGACACTTTTCAATTCAATATTAACTCATTCAATACGTTTTTTTACGTATTGAATCTTTTACGTTTTTTTGCCACTTTTTTTGTCACTTTTAAAACAGTTTTAAGCCATAAAAACGGCCACAAGGTGGCAGAAGTGCATTTGATAAGAGCTTGGCATGGATCTTTTGCATGTAAAAACACACTCGACAGCAAGGAGGAAGTGGAAGAACATGGAGGAGAGTAGCGTGCAGAAGGATACGCATTGCAGGGAAATTTTAACACATGCACAAACACACACACGTGCACGTGCACGCACACGCGTGCAGATGCGTGCACACACAAAGTTTTGTTCCAAATGTGAAATTGTATATAATTCCTGGTGGTATATTTCTAAATAAATTGTTATTTTGATGTAACACAACCCTTTTTTGTGTTGTTTATGCTGTGGTATAGTTGTTCAGATATTCAAGGTGTCACAAAAGCAAAAAAAGCTGTTTGTCTCCCTTTTCTTTTTGGGAACTGAGATTTTCCTGAAACTTACCAAGGTTCTACTGCTGATTACTAAAGAACGGAAAAGGTAGAAACAAACTTTTTTTTCTGATGAAAGACAGGAGTCTAATCGTTCTTTTGGTAGGTTTCATGTTGATACAGGCGTAGAACACAATGGCTGTGTGCCTTGAAAGATCAGTCAAAATTGTCTAAAATGGCCGCTACTGGAGGGGTTGTCTTTTGAAAGATGGCTGGGATTGAATGAATGAGTAAATGCGATATGGAGCAAAACTCATAATCCCGATACTGTACTACTGTATTACTGTATATATACAGTAGGTTGAATATCGATATACGATATATATACCGATATTTTTTCCGCAAAGTGAGTTTAGACAAAATTAAAGCCAAATATTCATATTCATTCAAGTTATTTTGTTAAAATAAATACTTAACATGAGGATGTTTTTTGAAGTTTTAAAGCTTCATGCAAGATGCACATTCAAATAATCTAAGCCACTAAAAATAAAGTAGGCCATTCTCTTTGAAATAAATATAGAAAAAGTCAAAAAAATTTTTATAACAAACCTTTAGCTGTGCTCAAATCCTCAGCTAATAACAAAAGCACAAAACACAGCTTCACACATTCCTCGTACTGGAGTTGTGCCAGGTTTTAAGGTGGTGAAAAATAATTTTTTCATGCTCTGAATTCAAAGTGCCTCCAAATTACTGAGCTATGACGAGTATTAGGGCACATTCTGACTAATTCTTCCACCGCAGACGCTGAAGGAGGCAGCCGGGCTTCTGCTCCACCCACAGTGCAGAGAGATGAGGGGGATACATTGCAAATCCAGTCTATATCGACATGAACAATGTGGTTTTTGTTTTTGATATTAAATATCGATATATTAAAAGTATCGCTATATCACCCAGCCCTAATATACAGTATATAATTTAACACAAAGCTATGATGTAGATGTTTTATGGAAGGGAGCTTAGCATATATTGGTTTACACTGGACTGCTTTTAGCATCTTTAATGTACATAATGTATCAACGTGGCCTCCGGCATCCTTAAATTTGTCTCTACGTAAGTTTAGACATCCCTGGTGTGACTGATAAAAAGCTGACAAAAACATGTTAAAATGGGACTTTAAACATTTCCGATACAGTTACGGTGTTGTGCTTGCAAGCTGCTTTAAGCAATAGCATACAGCATTATGCATCCACAAAGACGCTATCCATGAATCATAAGATGTAACCTGCTTAGTTTTCATTAAAGGCTGAGCGGTTTGTCACAAATGATTTGCATTTTGACTCCACATGATTGAATATTGCATCAATCTGTGAAAAGATGAATTTCCCCTCTTTTCCCCCGCTCCTATTTTAGCTTAGCCTGTCTTCAAAAACGCTTTGTATTTGTTGCTCTGCCCACCTGAGATTAGCTCAAACAATCCGATTATTTCCACCTCTAGGAAAAAAAAAAGTTCCCCAATGTTTGTTTGTCAGACCGGGCTGACTGCTGAGACATAAATAGGCACTGACACAGGAATGCTGACAGGAGAGAGAGGGGTGAACAAAAAAAGCACATTTACACTCAAAGAACTCCATTCAAATGGGTGCAAACACAATTGCGCATCCAAATGTGCACAGATTTTCTCCGTGGGAGGTGAAATAAAGAGGTTATTCATGCTGGGAAACGCTCGCAAATAAATACAATAAAAAGACTTCCCTCTCCTCTCAGCAGAGCTGTTTAGGCTCAACTTGTCACATTGTAGATAGATATGTTTTTACTTAACATCTGCAACACAGCACTTCAGCTCTTTTGTCCCAAATGAAGTCTGCACGTGTTCTGCAGCGAGGGCGCTAAACCCAAAATGGCGGCATGATCCGTTCCAATTTTAGAAGGACAAAAATGCTCAAAAAATATGAAAATCAGTAACGTGCGGTGAGGTTCATGGCTGGTGAGGCACTGACTCCTTTGGAGTTTCTTAACATTAAGTTTTTTAACATTAAAAATGTTTACAAATACTTCTTACTCCCATCTATTCATATTTTATTAGCTGCAAAACATTTGTGTTCTTACCTTTTAACTGTATATGATGCACTCTGTCCTTCTCCAGGAAAAGCTCTGATCACTTCCCGGTGAGCTTGTGTATGTAATCCTCCATCTTGGCAGTCAAATTAATGTATTCATTCAGCAGAGCATAAAAATATGTTGCATTTGACTTGCTGCTCTCCAGCTGGTGCTGCTGTCAAAAACAAAATAAGGCTGGATTTTCCTTTTTATGGAATGCAAGTACCTCCCGTGTGACATTTCTGTGTATTCTATTGTCCAATTAGCACGAATAATGATGTCACACTTCCACTGAAGACATTAAACAGGCTGCAGAAAGTAACTGGTGTATAAAAAATGTGTCTGCATCATTATATTATTGATGCAGGCGCAGGCACCATGATCCATCTCAGTGCACTCATTGAGTGCACTCAGACAGCAGGCAGGGTTTGTGCACGAAACCAAGAAGAGACGCTCGCGGCAGCCTCAACTTGAGTTTCTGCCCTGTATTTGATCAAGAAATGTGCAAATTCAGCAATTTTTACTTAAGAAAATGTTCAAAATGATTGGAATCATACAGAAAATACATTTATTATACAGTTCAATGGGCAAATGTTAATATTTTTTATATTATTATTACTTGCTTTTTTTATTTTGACTGCTAAATGAATAAATATTTACATTTATAAATAACATTTCTAATATGACACTGTACTATTAAAATCTATCAGTGAAACATTTTTGTGGTTCATTTGTTACAAATTGTCTGTCTGAAACAGAATTGTACGAGAACTGAAAGAATTTTTCCCATGGGAGACAAGGTAAATCTCATTCATCCGTTGCAGACACCAAAACACTTTTAATATACTGTAGCACAATTATAGTTTTACATGCAGAAGCTACCTAACTGCATATAAATGATAAATGAAAGGGATCCAAGAACAACTGACATCATTTTTACCTACACTGAAAACGTTTGTTGAGAAAGACAGCTATGAGGCAGAGGCGAGGGAGGGGGGGGGGACAGAGCCACATGGACAACAATTTCAGTTCGTTCTTAAATTCAATACTGTTTCTCACCAGCTTTATCAAAATGTTGTTGCAACTTTCTTTAGCCCCGTGGTGGGTTATTTTGCAGCCGTGATCATGGTCTAACTGCGTAAGCAAAGAAAGACAGTCAACCACTGATGATGTCATAGCTGGGGGACGATGACTTGCAGGTGGGACTTGAGAACATGCTCACAGGCACGTTAAACTAAGTATCGTGAGATTGGGTGTTGGGTGTCTGATCCACGATGACTGAATAAACAAGCAATGCTGGGAGTCGTCCGTCCACTTGTTTATTAATACCACAACTTGCCAAAGAGTAAAATACAACATTGCGACATTGTGATATGGTACGGGAACCAAGGCAACATTCGTTGAAAACTGCATGATACAAAAACTGTGGTGGGTCCACTGTATTCATTGTATGTAATGTAATGTAATGTAATGTAATGTAATATGACTTAACAAGGGTAGATGAATACATTCTCGCAGCTATAAGAATGAATGGAATCAATGCATCCGTTATTCATCAAAATATAAGCACTTCTTCATTGCTCTTGGGTTGGATTTACTGCAAAAAAAATGTTCATTATGGTGCAATTTAATTTGAAGCACTCACAGCTGCTAATTGGAGTCGGCAACCTCCGTCTTTTGCTGCTTTTATCGTCTACGAATCAAACTTTGGCGCAATAATCGCATCATTTCCTCCCATTATCTCGCAGGAGCTAAGGAGGGACGTGACCCAATAAATCAACTTATTGAGCTTTGCTTGATTGCAAAATGATAAAATAGTGTTGGATTTTTCATTTTCCACTGCCAAATCTTTAGAAAGCGATAAAAAAAGCCCAACACGCATGTGTGTGTGTGTTTGAAATAGAACAGCTTGGCATGGAAGAAGTCATCGAGGAATCAGTCTTGGTTCCAGTCCAAAGACGTCTTCAGGGTCTCAACAGTGTTTTTCCATTAGTTTTCCTGTGCACGCGTTTGCTTGCTCGCTGCAAACGTCTACGACTACACCAGGATGTGCATCGGTGCAGAGGCGAGAGGGGAAGGTGCATCATCGGTAGCCATGGAAACCCGGAGGAAACGGAGCAACAGAACTCCCAGCAGAGCCGCTGAGTCATTTCAGTTGAAAAGTGTGCAGCGAAGAGGCTCTAGTAAGCAAATACAATTTAGAGCAGGAGCGTCAAACTCAATCGCACAGGGGGCCAAAACTCAAAGCCTACTTTAGGTTGTGGGCAGAACAGGACATTAACCCCCCCCCCCCCCCCCCCCCCACCCCCACCCCCACCCAACCCCCCATACCCCCACCTTTGTATCTTTCTTATTTTTTATCCTGAAATTTCCAACACTTGTGTATGTCTGCATAATGAAAGTATTAAAACCTTCTTGTCCTTTTAACCAACATAATTGATGAACGAAGCACACTCATATGCATCATCAGTGCGCATACACGCTCATTTGAAGTTGCTAACCTGACTGGACATGCCCTAATAATCCAGGCTGAAAAGATAGTCGTGAGTGTCGTCAGATTTTCAGAAAATGTCTCATTAGCACTGACAAATAGATAAGTAAGCAGGCTACACACCTTTCATCCCGGTTCCCCGCGCTCACAGTGCCAGGATTGGAACATACCATATAATGCACCCCTGTGCTTTTGGGACAAAATGACAGATGACAGCTGGTGAATGGGTTTTTATGTGGACATGCATTTTTTTTTTAAACTTCACTCATCTGAATGGAAATGTAGTTTTACATCAGAGTGGGGGAAATTTTTTTTCATGTCCGTGTCATTCCGGCTTGAAATTTCTACTTTCGGATAGTCTGCGGATATACGACTATGGTTGTTTTGGCGTAGTTGTTTGTTTCAGTAAAGTGATTGTTGGTCCACCACCTCTTCATCCGTGAAATGTGCAGATTATGCTTTTCCTGGCATGCTTGCTGTAGTTACTTTTGGCTGTCTTATGCCTCTTTAAGGTGTTACTTTGTACAGACAGTGTGTCATATTTTAAGCGCTGCTGTTTTTAGACCTCTACAGTTAAATTATTTTGGCTTTTGGTCTGAATCTGGCACCCTTATTAAGAATAAGAATGGTTGTGAATTTTGTGCTACACACAATATTGTTTCCACTTCTAATCTCTTCTCTTTTCAATCTCTTCTTTTGCAATTGATGATACTGGCTGCTGCTGCCAGGTAGAACAATAAGGAAAAAAACCATCAACAATAAGACTTTTATCATCACTTTTCATCCATTTGGACTGACTTTGTCAGTAGGACCAACTATGGGCCTGATCTAGTAAAGGCTTGCGCGTATAAAAAGACGTGCAAATCTCATACAGCTTCATCCCTCGTGTACCCTTGCTTGGGAATCACTGCAGTACAGCATGCAGTACATGAACACTGTAACAACATGACGTCAGTGCAAGATGGCAATGTCCTGTATGGCCAGTGAAGCACTATCTTCTACAGTCAACTTTGTTACCATCCTGCCTCAAAACCTGCCGCAAGGTGAACACAAGTTAATATGATGGTAAACCGTTACTGGAATTACAGCAGGCAAGCGGTATGGATTACGTATGTAACGGATGCCAGCCTGTGAGGCTAAGCAAATGTACGTTGGTGAACCTCACTCCCTCTGCCTTAAGAGCTGCGCTGAACACGCGGTCGACAGTCCGGGCTTTTGGCCGTGGGGTCAGCGCTCTCGCCTCCAATTGCGAAGGTCGTGTGTGGTGCGGGCGGTGCGAAACAGGGCGGGTTACATTCAATAACCCGTCCTGTCTCGACCTGTGAGCTGACGTAGCATATGGCGCCTCCACACAGCAGCATCCTCTGGCTTCCTTCTGTCTCGGTAGACAAAGGTAGCGCCCCAGTTGGTCCCGGTTAGAGTGTCAAGAACAAATATTTTTATGGGCGTCTGAAATTCTCACATTTATTTGGTATTACGGGGATCTACCGTACTTAGCATTGGAAGGTAAAGCACAATAAAACTTAACGAGAATGTTGGTGGTGCATTTGCGAGTGGTGAGGTTCAAGGTTAAAGACACGCTTATGTTCAGGTTTTTTTAAGAGTGTCTCATATTGATGTGTATGCTTGTACAATGCAGTCTCAGGCACACAAGTTTGTATTCTTTGCGGTCCTTGAGCGACCTTGAGTTTTATGAGCTAGAATATTGTCTGTGTTTTGAAATGCCATCTTATTACCATTCATATCATCCCTCGCTTCCTCGTTTTATCGTCCAGCCCTCATTTTAATAAGAGGTAATTGGGGCAAAAAATATGTATTTACCTCATTGGCAGGCAAAACGGTGGAACAAATTTAAATTAATTTCTCTTAATTGCTGCTCTCTCTTTGAACCTCAGGTGTGCTGAGGCTAGTTTTCGGGAAAGGCGCTAATCGCTAGCTATCAGGCATGCTTCATCATTATCACGTACTACCGCCAAGCGCTCGCTACGCTGGATTAGTCGCCATTTAACAAGATTTGCACCTCCATTTGAGCAACTTTATTTTCCCTCCATCCTCATCACTCCACCTTTCACGCCCACATGGACCTCCCACGTCGCTGCCGCCACCTGCCTCGCCACTGTGGAGAAAAATCTCCACCAGGTTAGATGGCATCGCACATTTCCAATGTAAATCAGCTTGCAGAGTGAGCAAGACACATCATTTCATTCCAGGAATTTCTCCAGTGAGGCGCTTTTGCATCGGGAACGAGTGACACGGTGTCACCTTGCATATGCTCCACATGGAATAATTAGATTTTAAGGTCGGAGCGCAGTAAATGGCGTGTGGGGGGATTGTTTTGGCAGAGGAAACACGGCCTCTCAGCGCATCAGCAACAACGGCAGTGACAAACTCTTCAGTTGACTGACAGACGCTTTTTGCAAAAGCATCCACCAACATTGCAAAACCATAGCAACAGCCTTCTAGCATCACTTCTGTCTGAACTTTTATTGACAAGAATGCTGCATTAGCTGCCCACTCCATTGCCTGTCAAGTGGGTACACAACGCTGGACTCTTTGTGCTCTTCCGTCGGACACGTTTGACTATTTTCTGTTTTCAATGTTCCGTCACCTTAAGTCACATCATTTTTAAAGTTCCAGGCATTATTTTCTTGAAGCAAAACTAACTTCAAGGCATATGTAACCCAGTATTGTGTTAAAAGCATATGGCGTTCACAAGGCAAGGTTTCCCAGAGGACAGCAATATATCTGTGGCATTGAGTTGCCATGGGAATGTGTGGACGGGTGAAACTTAACCTTTTGGTTTGTGTCACAAGAAATGTGCAATGTTATCTTGTTTTTTTATTTGGGCTGTCAAATGATTACAATTGTAATCAGATTAATTATAGTTGTTAAATTAATTAATCATGATTAATCACCATTAGCAACAATGTCTGAAATATACCCATTTTTACTGTATTTAATGAACAGAAAGATAAATGACAGGGCAGGATGTATTAACAGCTCCAAATGAACTGAATATGTCAATCAAGCGAAAAGATACCACACAAGTCTAAAAATCTATTTGTCTAATACTAGTTTCTTTAATAGTAGCAGAACATTTGAAGCATACGTTAAACCGTGTTATTGAGCAATGAAGGGCTGCGTTCAAAGACATCACGTAATTTAAGGTAAATGTACTTGTTTTCCGTGTATTTTCTAGCACACTTAAATGTAGCAAATTGTACACCCAAAGAGCTACAAAGTGAGTGATAAGAATATCCACTTCATGTTTTTCTGTATCTTCCTGTTTATTTACACACACACACGCATTATAAAGCCGTTTGTGTGATGTTCGGAGTGTCCCTGAATGCATCTCGCGTTCTTGTAATGAGAATGAGGAAGTGTCATTCCCAGGATGAACGGGCTAGAGACGTGTGTGAGTTGGAGATACATAGAGTATATGGTCTTGGAATTGTACTGCTGTTGATGTGTTCAGGTCAGACTGAAGTTATAAAAGAGCGTCAGACTCTCTGTGTGACTGTGGGGGGGACGCTCTACTGTGCTTCCCTCTGCCGTCATAACAGAGAGGCTCTGGCGCGCATTTGTTAATTACACAAAAAAATGTAATGTAATGAATGAAATAAATTAGTTAGCACCGTTAACGCGTTATTTTTGACAGCCGTAGTTTTTATGTCATACTTAACAACAGAACATGAAGTTATTGACTTAGAGCTGTTTGTTGCATTCTGTGCAAAAGTAGATGCGCGTGCGCGCGGGCGATTTAAAATTTAAAAAAATGCAGAACCACAGTGTCTGATATCATATCATTATCCTGAATTTATGCAATTATCTTATTATTTAGGGAGGTCCAGACCAAACATTTATTTTACCTAAAATATTTCTCAGTTGTGGGGGGCTGGTGGAAAGACCAAAAGTCTAGAATTTCCCAGATTTTCTCTCATTTTCCACAAAACGTCCGCTATTTTCAAATGCAAATGTTGCCAGTTAAGATGTGACGTGTACGCTGTCCGACGCAAAGCTCCAAAACAGGATGACGTCTTCCAGCTGACGTAGGATCGGAGGACAGCAATTAAGAAAACTGTTAACCTGGTACATGTCAATCACAGGAAGTCAACAAACTATTCATTGCTGAGACATTGCTGAGAAGGACGAGGATGAAATTAGCTCTGCTTCTTCCTGCTCCGGAGATGTCGAATGCACTCCAATGTGACTTCACAATAAACTACCGTAAACGTTGACCAAGGTCAGTCTAGCCTGTTTTTGGTCGTTGTAACGCAACAGTGACATCTAAATAAAGTTGAATGAAGTGAGTTCATAGAGTCAGGTTTAAAGAGGAAGTCATCATTTCTCTGTGGTTTAGAAAAGGCAGACGTTGACAGACGGTGGGAGTAAACAGTGATTAGTGTGTTGTGGAAGTCTCTCTGGGCCAGTCTAACAAATATGACACTTTGTTTTGACTGCAGCCCAAACACTAGCGAGTCATTTGGAACGTGTCGTGATGAATTGGTGAGACGCATGGTGTGCCGGCGTTTCATCCGGGCCCAGTCAGCGGCGCCGGATGGATTCTGTGTGACAACTGTTTGAATTCATGAATAATAGAGCACCCGCCCCTCGGGTGGGCAGATGTAAATGAAAACGCTGGAATGCGGTAGCGAGCCGCTGCCGCCATCCAAGTCGGATTGCTTCTGACAAGCAGAGCTCAAATGTCGGGCCTTTGTTACGACCGCTTTGGGTCAAGCGTGCATCGTAAACTCTCACATTCACCCTTCAGCTTGTTTTCGTTCTGAGTCACTTCATCCATCGTGGACACTCATGCTCAGCCTCAGAGTTGTCATGACCCGAAAATGACCCCTGCTGTTGTTGTCATGGTGATGACATCATTGTGATTTGCTCTTGCTCTGCATACTTTCGGTAGGCAAAAATAACCCAAACTAAGTACATTTATGAATAGTCCTGCGTGAATTTATAATAATGCACAGCGACAGTGCTCTGGGTCAATCCAAAATATATTTCAAGAAAGTAATAATCAACTTTTGGCATTCTTAAGAGAATATCCATGTGTGCACGGTGGTTGGACATCTATATGTAAGTATTATGTAACTACAGGTACATGAAAATCAATTTAACTTCATGCTGCATCCCCCTGAAAGACTTGCTCCAATGTTGGACTTTGTTAAATGTCACTCCATTGTCTTTTTTTGCCTGAGGAAAAGAAGCTGCCTGACAATAACCGTGCACACTTTGATATCGGGTAAACACCGATCCACATTTTTCACTTCTGATCCGATCCCGATACCTGAATTTGGATCTCTGGATGCTATTCTGATACCAGAGCTGAGTTTGTTTTAATATTATTATCATTATTGTTGCTTTTGTATGAGGCTGTAATAAATTCCTCTCTACAGGAAAGTAATGTATGTACAATAATATGCATGTATATTTGCCAAAAAGAGTATAAGGACAGACAAGGCAGTCAAAAAAACAGGAAATCTTGTTAATGGGAAAGTGGAAAATATTTCCACACAGAGGACATCTTGCGTTAGGGACGGACAATATGAGCAATGAGCTTTTTTGTCCTAATATTCTCTAAAGTAGCCAGTAGGGATGAGCCTGATACTCGTTTTAGATGAGTATCCATTACGGATAATGCATTTTTGCAGAGTACGAGCATGAAATGAGTACAGCTCGTCATTATCCGTAATCGTGATGAAGGAAAATCCTTATTCGGTAAGCACTTATGTATTCACTCTTCACATTCTGTGATTGGCCAGTCACACAATGTGACGAACCGTCGCAAGACAGACTCCTTACAGCGAGAGAGTAAAGTAAAAAAAAAAAAAATTTTAAAGTTACTTGGTGATCTTGTTTCATTACGTACGCGGTGCATTTGACAAGGCTCATGTTGCGTCAGTCAGTTTTTCCGTCTGCACGCTTCTAATATGGCTGGTGATATGAAGTCCGTTGGAAAACTTTGCTCGTAGTACTGAGCGCGGTGCTTTTGAGAAAACTACAGTGAAAAAGGCTGACAGTTTAGTTCTCTGTTCGCCATCACTGGATGTTTGCATGAATCACCAATTTCACTCAGATTATTTAAAGCTAGTGAAATAATAGTCTTACAGACCACTGAATATGAAACAATAAATGTAGCAACTTCTGATCAATAATCCTTGTCAATTTCAGACTTAAAATAATGTAAGCCCCACCCATTTCTATTTAAACCACGCCCACTTTCAGTTTAACCACCGCCCACTCAGAGTACAGATACAGATAATTTAGATGGGTGAACAGATACAGATAAAGACAGTGGTGTACTCGCTCATCCCTAACGTGTTGCCTCGTAACTGGCTTGGTTGTGACCTGCCAGGCGACCAATGTGCTATCATATGTAGCATGCAAGAATAAATCCAAAAGGTCGTCTTTGAGTGCAGCGTCATTACGAATCCTAGACTAATAATATAATTCATGCCAAACTGCTAGCTAAACAACAGTCGCTGTCACTCATCTTCAGCTCTGTGCAGTGTGCATAGAGCTGTCAGTGGCTGTCACTGCCAGTAAAACATCATGCTCATCATTACACAATATCAGTGAATGCTATTATTGTGTTATTGTTGTGAATATGCCACTTTGTTCGCATGCATTTATGGCTGTGTTTGTTTGAACCTGGTTTCCGGCAAGTGTTCTCAACATGAATTGCTAGCTAGACATGGATCGCTGTCACTCATCTTTCTATCCTATCTTGCAGCCAATCTGTCAGTTTCAGTAAGTAAATCCATGTCTTTTTACTCAATCTGTGCTACAAATCTTAGGATAATAGTATGGGGTTTCATGCCAGGGCTACATAAGCAGCGATCGCTGCTCACTGGTATTGTATTTTGCAGTGTGCAAAGAGCTGTCAGTGTCACATACTGTGGCCAATTTTTTGTGTGTTAGATCATAGTCATCACAACACAAAAACAGTGAATGCTATTAATATTTTATTGTCGTGAATATGTCACTTTCTCGGCTATGGTGTGAGTTCATTGCTGTGTTTGTTTGAGGCTGGTTCCCACAACGTTTTCTGGTCCTGACATCATAGCCAAGATGACGTCGGTACAGAAAACTTGCGTGTCAAGATCGTGTCAAAATCACCACTTCATTTCACTCGTATTTCATTGTTATTTATCTATGACAGCAGTATGACAAAAATGTTTTATTAAGTGAGTACTTTTAATGTATTGTTGTTTTTTTCAAACTTTTTTTGGTGGCATGAGCGCTTTAAATTCTAACAGAAGTATTTCAAAACAGGTTACAAAGGCTGGACTGCTAACATATGCGGTAACTTATTGCGTCATTCCTGGTTTTCGGACGATTACATTGATAATGTAGTTTGTCTCTGTAGATATATTATTCTCTCTCTCTAATAGAGGTGGTAGAATGCCAGTGTTTTGCAACTTTTTAATCTCCGGGTGTCAAGCAAAGACATGCAAGTCCAAGTCAAGTCTGAAATCACAGGTGTGAAATTTTTGCAATAAGCACCGTTTAGTGTTTACCAAAGAAAATGCCATTTTAAAAATGCAACACTCTGGTATTAAATTTGTCAAATTTGTGCTGACATAGCATTCAGGATTTAGTCAGTGCACAGATATGTAAGCCACACCCTCCTTCTTTGTCCTTAGACCTGATTGGACGTTAACAGATGCATTCAATGAGGCAGATTCTGTGGGATAATTTGATGTTTTGCTCGAAATGACATGATAACGATCGCGTTAGTTGAATACTTTGACACATTTGACTCAACACACTCACTGAAAATCTCAAGTATTTTAAATTGGTTGATGTCAAAGTCCAAGTCAAGTTGCATGTCTTTGATGGTATTGTCAAGCCAAATTCAAAGTTCAAAGTCCAAAATATGAAAATTGTGACTCGAGTCTCACTCGAGTCCAAGTCACATGACTCAAGTCCACACCCCTGCTCGCTAGACTCTTAATAATGCATTTGCTAATGTCCTGTTCATAGCTGGTTACTCTCCGCTGTAGCGCGGTTCCAGCTAGGTTTCTGTTAAAGTGTACTAAGTACTTATTCTTCTGTTTTTGCTACTTTACATTCAAGCTATCTTAGCAGTTCTCTCTGAAGAAACGTTCAGAGCGGCTCTACACTCTGGAAAAACATACTTTAGCCGAGCTAGCTACAGCACGCAGCCGCTAGCTAGCAGATAGCATGGGCATGGGTACCAGCTAGACTAAATTTCTCCACAGGTGGTATCAGCATATTCTGATATGGGAGTTATGCTGGTATATATATCTTTTTATGTCTCAGATTATCATCAAAATTTGGATATTGATTTTAACCTGCCAGTTTTAAAGCATCTGCACTAAAAAAAAAAATAAGATAGAGATTACATCAAAATTGTATTGACATACGTAAATAACAGAGCAATTAAATACGTATGCTGAGTGTGCTGGCAGCACTGGCGAGCTGTGCAGACTCTGCTCGCATTTTCACGCTTTCCAGATCATCACCTGGGTGGTACTACTTCAAATGATTAAACGGATTTGTTGCGTAGCATATCAGCTTGATTTGATCCACATCACTTTGGAGACACCCAAACCACCGCCACACAACCGACTTTGAGTAAGCTTTCTTCATTTTGGGAGGATAACTCCAAGTCACGGCTGAAATCTATTTTGTTGTCCTCAGCTTCACTTTTAGCTCCACATTCGGCCGTTCGGTTTACATCTCCATCCACTTCCATTTGGAAAATTGAAGTGGAGCAAGAAAAGGTTGACTCTGTCTGGCTGTTTGATTGAGTAAATATGTAATCGACCTGAAATGTATCGCGATCACCGATCGGGATCATACGTATAAACACCCCGCCCTACTTTTACTCACATTTTTTTGTGAGTGTGATCCATCCTAACTTCAACCGAAGCTTAATTTTGACTACATTTCATTATCTTTGACATGTCTACCTATTTTCCAGGACTTCCACACGTGGCCCTCTCCGACGGCAGCTGGGACTGCCTGCGCGCCGGCGACGCCTGCTCCGGCGATGACACCTGCAGCCCGCGACTGCGCACCCTCAGGCAGTGCGTAGCAGGCGACGGCACCGTCAAGTTGGGACCCGGAGCGCGGAACCAGTGCGAGAACGCCATGACGGCGCTGCTGTCCACCCCGCTGCACGGCTGCCAGTGCAAACGAGGCATGAAGAAGGAGAAGAACTGCCTGAGCATCTACTGGAGTCTGCAGCAGTCCGTCCTGCACGGTAAGGCACGACATGTTTGCATCCATCCTGTTTAGTTAGAAAATTAAAGAGACCAAAGCAAAGTTTATAGCCTTTAACAGACCATTTTGTATTGTAAAGTGAACCCTCAGAACTTCAGTAGTCACACAACTCAGATTTGGACCTAAAAGGGTTTGGAAAAACGGGTCAAAACCCCCCCAAAGAACACGAGTGAACCACTTTGTTTTCCCTGGTTTTGATGGTGTTGTTGGCTGTTAACTGTACCACACAGGTTATACATTAGTATAAAATAGTATTGTTTTACATGCATACAGTATTAGTGTGTAAGCGTTTATTTCCATAGTTCGTGTGGTAGTTGCATCGTGTGTTCCACGTGTTAGTTGTGTTATTTTTGTTTGCACCGTAAGTGAGGGAGGTATCTGGTTTGGTGACCTCCCGTTGGTTTATGTTCGACATTTTTATGAGATTCTCCATTACTTGCGTTTTTTCGCCATTGGTGGTGGTCTGAGATTGTAGCCTCTACAAATACTGCAGCTCTACCGCACAGTCGTCCCTCGACACATCGCAGTTCAAATTTTCACAGCTTTACTCAAAAAATATGCGAATTAATAAATCATGTTGTTTCATGGTTGAATATGGCCTATTAGTAAAAAAAAAAAAAATACATATTTTTGGCCTACATGAGGTATTTTCAAACATATAAAAGGATAAATAAATGAAAACTCAAATATAAGGCATTAAGAAGATGCATTCAAGTTGTGAATAGTATTCTACATTGGTCACTGGGTGTCAGTAATGTTACTTTAATGTGTGGTGAACCATAAAAGTGCTAGATTTGATCACCAGACCAGACCAACAGGCTTTTATTGCAGGTTTCAATGATCTCACAACAGACAAAATAATAATAACATCATAATCATAATAATAGGGGTTACTGTTGCAGTCGTAACCCATGCTGAACCCCTGATGTCACTTCCTGTCCTCCATACATGTGGAACACATTAATTTCAACACACACGAGTTTTATGTCCTAAATGGCTTATTTTCGCTGATTATATCAACTATACAGTATATACTACTACAGTATATGGGGTAATATGAGTGTAAAGGTGACTATAGGGGTGTTATTTCATGTCTAAAGGGCCCTAATAATGTTTAAAACTCAATTTAGAATGTCATAGACGGGTTTTCTATGCTCTAACTGCAAACGTTTTTCATTTATAAATAAGAAATCCTACTTAGTGGAAATTCACTTATCATGGTCTAGTCTGCAACCAATTAACCGAGATAAACGAGGTATTAGTGTATAACTGTTGATAAGGTCAGATCAGCCCACAGGGAAATGGAGGTTCCAGTAGCAGCAGTGCTGTATGCAACATACAGGGCAGTAATAATAGCAGCACCACAGAGACTAAAAATAGAATAATAAAGCAAGAATAAAAACAGGTGTGAGAATACAATAACAAAATTTACAAAGCAAAAGCCAAATGATTGGACATTATTGCGCACAAGGCAAGAATGGAAATGTTAAAGACAACTCAAATGTCGCTCACATGACAACTATGCCATAAAACATGAGTGAATGGCGTGAGGTTCCCTAGACAGGTGTAGTTAGTGTGTCAATAACCTGGCAACTTTTTCTTTTCAACATGGACCGTCAACATGCTAGACATGTTGACAGTGCCATATTTTTCTACAGCTAATCACTCTTTTGTGCTGGTGTATTTCAATCTTAAAACATTTAACTCAGAGCCTCCGGCAGCCTTTTTTTTCTTTATTTATTTCTAGATTCCATTTATGTTGAATTGTTTTTATTTCTTTTGCAATAAATGTTTGATTGTGGGAAAACACCTCTCACCAGCCACTGGAGTGATGTAAAAAAAAAAAAAAAATCATCAATAGTTGTTCATTTTCTGCTGATGTTTGACGATAGTTCTGCAAATGGCCATACGAGGTGGGCGGGTGCGCTGGCACACTGTTGGTAACGTGATTGGAAAAGCTGCAGGTTGAAATAAAAGACCATAGCTGCAGTGCAAATAGCTAAATGGTGTGGGAGGGTGGTGAAGGGCGGTTGATTGTATTCCACCTCCAGTCATTGAAGCTGCCATTCATCAGCAGCCTTAATAAGCACAATGGCAGCAAGCAATGCATAGATATGATGTGAAATAAAGATGACTTCCAGATGAAAAGTGATTTAATTGCATCTGACTGTTGACCACGTGTTGAAGGGTGGCTGCTCAGTGTTTTCATCCACGCACATTAAAGCTCACTTTATTAGCAGTTAGCATCACACCTCCTGGGCTGGGTTCTATCTGCTTAACAGACCTCCTCGATGAAGTGCTGATTGTCTCTCAACACCACAGGGACATCACACGACGGTTCAGCATACTTCAGGGCTATCCAAAGAGCGGCACGGGAGGCCTATTTCGGTCCCCGTTTTTTTCTAAGAGCCATCAAATTTTTATTTGTACTTGTTGACTTGTTCATTATTTTCATTTTAACAGATGAAATAAACAAGAGAGACGGTAAAATGATGTTTTCACGTGCTTACATGTGCACCCATAGATATAGATATAGATAGCATCCGAAAAAAGGCATAAGCTAACTTTTACTTGCTTAAATCTTCAGCCTTTGAGCTTTAACATGTTGGATTGACCCAGACTAGTAACGCTCATCCTTCACTAATCATTGTGCACACGGTCTACTTTGTGTATGTCCTTTGTGCCCTGAAGGGTCCATAGATGAAGTTGCGTTGCTATGCTGATTTGTGTTGCGTGTGTTTGCAGGTCTCAACCTGGTGGAAGACTTCCCGTACGAGCCTGAGGAGAGGGGATCTGACTACGTTCGCCTGGCGTCCATTGCTGCGGGTGAGTTGTCGAGATGTCCAGCTAAGTGACCCACATGATGCGTTAGAACAGGAAAGCAGCTCAAGTATCATCATTTACAAAACAAGTTGAGCGAATAGACACGTCACTCTGCAAGCAGGTGTTTGTTTGGAGCTGCAGGCCTCATTTTATCCTTCGCCTGGCTTTGGCGCTGGCAGCGAGCCTGCAGGTCCGCCGCATGCAGCCGCTCAGCCCCCTCCAGGCTCAGATTAATTACCTATTTACTCTAATGTGAGTGGAAGCGCCAGCCAGGAGAGAACAGACAGCCAGTACCGCTTTGTTTACTTTAAAATGAGGAGCTTTTACTTCTCCTCACAGGTCAGGAGGTGAAGTGTTTGTTGTCTCAGGCGGCAGATTGCCTCAATGAGGTGGACTGGACTGCCAGCACTAAATAATGACTTCATCAAGTGATTTACTCCACTCTTTAATGATAAATGTCCTGCACTGGCATTGCAATGAGACAGCAAACGCAAATGTCTCCTACATAAAGCAGCAGGATTAAAAAAGGCCATCTTTTTTTTACTGCCTTCCTGTACAGCCAATCTCTCTCATAAGCAGCCTTTTACTTCCCTCTCCCGGTGTATATTGTGCTGCTAATATCATTTTGGGTTTCCTAGAAAATTCACGCTCTCCAGGTTCCCCTGCTGTGTGTGACGAAGTGGAGGTCACACATGAAGACTGGAAGGAAGATGGCTGGTAAACAAGCCAAGTCTGGAGGAGCGCGCCGTGTGTTATGGCCGTATGCACGAGCGGCATGATAAAGCGACTCGAGGCCTTTTGGACTGCAGCAGCTAGCGCGCACCGCTTCCTCTTAAATTACACCACAGCGACACCGCGGGAGGTCAGAGTTGTCACAGAGTTGCCGCGCATGCCATGCATCCCGACAAGCTGATTGCCATGAAGTGTTGATTCATGGTTCCTCGCTGGGAGCGTTGCCTCCAACGGCCCTCCTCCTCCTCCTCCAAGACGACACCGCCGCCTCGTCGTGTTTTAACTAATCACTCACTTATGTTAATGTTGTTCTGCACCAAAGAAGTTTTCAACGTGTCATTAGACTGGAGGAGCTTATTAGCAAGCTGTGTCATCAGCGCATTGGACTTGTTTATGGACAAGCAGCACATCTCTAGCATCGCTAAACGCCCCACAGCCACACTTCTAACTCTAAAAGTAATTCTAATTAAACCGAAAAACTTTTAGAAAATCAATCCCCGTGAAAACACAGACAGGCGTTCAAGTGCATGTCAAAGTGGCAGGTGGCGGGAGGTCCACACTTTTCCCACTGATGGCCGCATACTGAAAAATCAAAGGATGTGGGGGCCATTTTGATATATTTACATTTTTTTAACACACTAAAACCAACCCATGTGGTGGCAGTAGTGCACATTAGAAACTACCATACACCACAGCTCCATCTGCTGGATCTGGTGCCTCACTGCTTCACTTGGCCCCAATGCAAGCGGACCTTTAACTGGATCTGCACCAAAATGTAATTTTCTTCCTCGCCTCGTGGACCTTTCTTCTCCAGAGTTCCACACAAACGTGTTGTTGTTGTCGTTCTTGCACAAACCTGCAAAGAAACAACATAAACGTGTCATATTTGTGTCGACATGGTCTCGGTTAGAGCGCAAATACGTGAAAAACCTCCTTGCTCGCCACACTTTGTCATCCCAAAGCCGGCCGCTATGTCTGGTCCTCGGCAGCTTTGCAGTTAAGCCGGGAACAAGCCGCGCTCTGCGGCGCCTTGTTAGCTCGCCCTCCGAGGCCGTCCATATTTTATATGACAGCTCGCAGAGAGGCACGCTCGCCAGGAGACGCGACTAGAGGCGGTTTACACACTAATGAGTAGCGTACTCGCTAGAGGAGCCCGGTGTCATCATGGCCGCATTGACTAGAGGGGGTCACTGGGGGAGAAAGTGATGATGGAGCAGGCAGGAAGGCAAACAAACTGTGGTTATGTGAGGGAGTTTGCTCGTGTGGCTCATTAGCGGGGAAGTCACGGGGGCCAGGGCACTGAGGTGGGCAGTCTGGGTGGAGGGTGAGGGCACCAGAGATGCTGCCATGGAAGCAGGTGGAGGATGTGGAGGGTTGCAATCAGGCCATATGAGGAAGACAACACTGGGAAGATGGATTAAAGGGGAGGAAGAGTAATTAGAGGCCTCGCTGATGGAAGAGACACTTTTTCAGCCATGCCAGTCTGCATTAACCCAGCAGAATGAAATATTCAGCCATTAGAGCATGGCTGCATACAACATTTACACACTTTTCATGTCGTATTCATTGCAAAGGGGGTTGTTTCGTTCCGTATCTTCTGCATTTGGGCTTACTTTTGAGCATGAAGACTGTGCAAACAGCCTGCAGAGGCGAGGGTGTCAAGTCAACAACATCTGCAGCTGAGGCTGTGAAGTAATTGCTAAACATTGGCTGGGAATTGATGCCTCCTCACTCCCAGGGATAAAATGTTTTCTGTTTGCTTCCAGAGTCTGAAGTGACCACCGTCAACCGCTGCCTGGACGCCGCCAAAGCGTGTAACATTGATGAGACGTGTCAGAAGCTCCGCACCGAGTACGTGTCGTCCTGCATCCAGCCCTCGGCCCGCTCCGGACCCTGCAACCGGCCAAAGTGCAACAAGGCGCTCAGGAAGTTCTTTGACCGCGTGCCGCCAGACTACACCCACGAGCTGCTCTTCTGCCCGTGCACCGACACGGCGTGTGCCGAGCGCCGCCGCCAGACCATTGTCCCGACATGCTCGTACGAGGACAAGGACAAGCCCAACTGTCTAGCCCAGCTGAGGGTCTGCAAGGCCGACTACGTGTGCAGGTACACCTCTGCTTTTTTTACACTGCATCACAGGTTAAACACCATCAGTCCCACGTCTGCTACGGCTCTTGTACTACCTCTGAAAACAGAAAACGTGACTTGGTCTTCCATTCTGTGTTGATGCTGTCCACGCAGAATGCTGTCACGGTAAAAAACTGGCATTATATGAAAGGGCCTTATTTTTTATAGTAGAAGTTGAACTAATCTGTTCCAGTGTCAAACCAGGCACACATCCAGTAGTTACATTTTCATGGAGGCAGAGATGTGTTTGCTCATGCACTTTTATAAGGTGCTTTGAAAGCGGTTGACTGTACAGACAATTCTTTGTCAATGCAAGGACTCGGGTTGGGTAAGTGACAGTTTTCATGCATGCTGCTTTCTATCGGTATTTTAACGGCTATTTCTATTTTTTTTGCCCTTCTTCCTGCTTCTTTGGACCACATTGCTATCAGAGAAGTAGTCAATGATCACACAATTTAAAAGGTTTTTAAATTGTATGAAAGAGTAAGACAATCGAGGAAAAGCCAAAATGAAAGCACACAGAGTCTATGATAGCAGTGAGAAAGTGAAGCTTATGCTTGTGTACCGGGAAAGCGAAAGTTACGTTTGTGTGAACGTGAGAGGTAAGCTGATGTGAGTGAGAACAATATTGTGTTTCCCAGTGTTTTTCCATGAGTCAGATCTAAGTGTTGTGCGACTCTGTGTGTGTGTGTGTGTGTGTGTGTGCGTGTGTGTGTGTGTGTGGGTGTGTGTGTGTGTGTGCGTGTGTGTGTGTGTGCGTGTATTGTAAAGACCTCTATGAGAAGCAATTAGACTGACAATGCACTGAGCTATTAGACTATCATCTAACAGTAGTGAAATTGTAAAAAGAAGTGAACCACTTTATATTAAAGAGGACATGGTTGTGGATGGAGACTTTTGCACGTTTCTGTTTATGTTGACTTAGTTTTTACGCCGCCGTATTGTACAGAGCATCCAGGACAGACTCGAAGCTAACCATAAGTTGCGAGTAGTGCAGAAATCTTGCAAGGCTTTCTGAATAACGGCAGCGCAATCTCTGAATTGTACAGCTTTGTATGCACTATTCCGCTGCAGTTCACAGCAACTTGTGTTCACAGATTGCATCAAACATTAAAGTTGTTGTCGAGTACATACTGTCCGATCTTTTGCTGAAAATGAGCCTTTGCTGAAAATGAGCTTGATGAGAGCCCTTGAAACTAAAAAGAGAATAAAAAGACTCACGCCTGCTAAGTTGCGGCTGTGGCATGCACACGTGGTTAAATATTGATGTGAGGAGATATACTGTATTTCCCGATGCACTTTTAAGGTTTGTGCTTTGAAAGAGGCTCAGTCAAGCCACCAGCGCTTCCCTGCCGACAACTGGCATAGCACACCATGGCGGCCATCAGGGCTTACATTCCATTCACCGCACACCGTGATTGGTTCCATTTTGGGCTTAATTAGCTCAACCTTGCAGAGGTAGTTGTTATTGTTGCCCAGGATCAACCTTTCAGAGCTCATGAGGATTTTTATCAGAGTGAGACGTCATCAGAAAGGTTAGGTGTGCTTCATTAAGCTCTTGAATGACACCAGACGTAAACAGGCGTATTCCTCCTCAGCGGTGAATCTAGTTCTTCTTCAAATGTCACCGGGACAAAGAGCTTCATCCGTGAGCATCATTGTTCACGCCTCATTCTCCGGCGCCACCTGTCCCTCAGCTGTCAGCCAGCATTAGCGAGCCGACTGTAGAGGGCGCCGTGAGCCCGTGGGCATGATCTGATGTGACAGACGGGGGCGTGTGGCACCCTGAGGGGATGGGAGTACAAATGCCAGTGGACGATGAGATATGAAGGCCATGATCTCCTCATACGATGATGATGAGTGTTTCCAGGGAAGAGCCAAGTCTGTGTAACATCCTCGTGTGTGGCAGACCTCCTGAGCACTTACGAGAGAGCTGCTAACACATTGTCGCTCTCGCAGGTCTCGCTGGGCCCAGTTCCAGTACGACTGCCAGCCCTGGGAGCAGAGCGCCAACGGCTGCAAGCAGGAGAACCACGGAGCGTGTCTGGTGGCATACACCGGACTCATTGGTAAGAAACACTCATGGACCACAAGGATAGAAGCTGTGTGCTGATCACAATGTTACTCAGTGGATTAGAACTATTGACTGTTCCTCGGAGACCATCATCCACTACTTGACAAGCAGCAGCTTAGTCTGCGCTACACTGTGTGCACAATGAATTGTCACGTTCTATTTTTACTCTTTCTTCTTTGATTCATGCGCTACTCTCAAAACTATTACAAGAACTAACTACTGTACTGTCGCAACCATCATAAAGGATAGGGATTGTATTGTAACATCATCATTGTTAGGATGACGAGGAGGTGGTCGATCAATAATCTGTTTATGGCAAAAACAAAACAGGACACTGTTCGCAAACTCAACTGTCCTCCTCCTCGTGCAGCCACACACACAGTGAGGACACGTGGCACGTTCACAGACATTCAGAACACTACACATAACCAACCGCCAGGCTGCTGATGCTCTGAAAGTGACAGTGTTAACTAGTGCAATGGTCTTAATATTGACATGGAAAGATTGCTTTTATTTTCTTAGGACTGGGTAAGCAGCATAGAAAAAGAATGGATGGATGTCTCATTTCATTCTTGTGTTTAGTCTTTCATTGCTGTATTCTATTTGTCCTTTCTATGTTGTGTGTACAGTGAGTGACTTGGGAGTTAATGTAGGTAGAATTTGGGTGTAAGATCCGACTTACACCTGAGCTGATGGTCCTGTCATCATGTGCTAGTAGCCAAAGCCCAAACCCCAACCCTAACCTTAACTCCAAGACGAACCCTGACCACAAACCTAACCCCAACCCTAACCCTAAATTAAACTCAAACCCAAACTCTATACCTTACCCCTTATCTTAGCTCAAACCCGAACCCAAACCCAGCCCCTCCAGGATTTAGCAGGCTTTTGTGATTCTTTCGACCTAAAATGTGTTAATATTGCAGCAGCTTTTCCACAAAGTTGCAGCAAAGGTTGCCGTGTTTTGAAACTCATTTCTTTTCAATAACATTGCATCAGCGTGTGATTCTATGAATTTCTTATCAATGTTTGAAGTGTTCCTTGTAACCTAAACCCCAAAAGTACAAGCTTTCAACAAATTAACATAATAGGCTTTACAGTCAGTGAATTGGTTCAAGTGAAGGTCCGTGAAGAAGGATTTCTCCTTTACAAATACAACATTTTCATAGTTGAAGCATAGAAAACCTGTTTATGACCTTCTAAATGCAGTTTTTAACATTATTAGAGCCCTCTAGACATGAAATAACACCCCTATAGTCAACTATGACATGACGTTCAGATTCGAGTTTTACTGGATTACAGCCACAACAGTAGCCCGTGCTATTATTAAGATTTTTATGTTATTATTATTGTGCCTGTTATGAGATCATTCAAATAATAAAAGCCTGTTGTTGCGGTTGTTCAAGTCTGGCTGTGCGTCATTACAGTAACATTACTGACCCCTACTCTTTCACCTCCTGACACCTAGAGACCAGTGGTGAACAGTACATATCTTTGAATGCGTCTTCTGAATGCCCTATATTTGTATTTTAGTTCATTTTGGCAATTTTTATGCTTGAAAATGCTTCATTTAGGCAAAAAATAGGTCAAATGTTCTTAAATATGCATTTTTTGTTTTTACTAGTAGCCCGTATTCAGCCACGGAACATCATGATTTATAAATGAATATATTTTTGATTGAATGAAGCCGCAAAATTCCAACTGTGATGTGGCAAAGTATTAAACTCAAGTGCACAGCACATCTTTTTACATGGCTGATTTCACAGGAACTTTTTCAAAAAAATCGCAGTGTTGTTTTTTTTTGTGTTTGCAATAAAATTGCAGGAGAAAGTGATTGTCGGTGTAAGTCTGATCATGGGAACATTTGTTGAAGAATAAGTCACTAATGAACTAATATGAGGAACAAAAAGACTGAGGAAAGCATCTTGCCATCATGACACACAACAATGTGAATAGGCTTTATTAACAAAGCACACCTGGATTCCTAAAAATGCTATCTCAGCCTTCACAGGAGAAAAATAATACCAGATAAACTTTCACAGTTTAAAATCAAACACTCTCAGCAGCCATTCCTGTAGAAATGATGCTTTCTTTGCCAGCTGTACACCGACTACTCTAAAGTACATCCAAGCTTCATTTTTAGTATTCGCCTTTGAAAAGATGTGTAATAAAAATGGTTGGAGGGTGAGACAGTGTGCACGCATGCCTATAAGATCATTATTCTTTGTTAATTAAGTGTGTGTTTAGGATTGGTGTGTTTACAGTCCCTACATCTCTTAACCAACATTTACTCACAATGTGTTCCATCTGTTGCCATTTTTACACACGTGACCAAATCACACACATGCATGCGTTTTTTAAAACAAACACCACCAAAGGCTCCCTTGTTGTCCGCTGTCCGCCCTGTCGTCCACAAGTTGCAGACATTCTTCATGTATGTTTTATGTTTGGAAAAATGCTCGTTCAGAAGCTTCCCTTTGTTCAAAACTCATCGCACGCAGCTTATCACAAATGATCGTCACACGTCCACCCCAATGGAAACAAGGACGTGGGTGCGCCATGCGGGGACCTTTTTGATTGGTGAGCAATTGACGTGCAATTGAGCGCTACTCAGTTGATTGGTCAAAATGTGTGAGGAAGTTGCACAGATTAGACAAGGTTGCAAGGACGCGCTTGATTTGTGGGGATTGGTTGCATTCGTGTGGATTGGCGTGATCGCAGTATCGCAAAATCCTGGAGGGTCTGTTTTTGCAACTCTCACCGTTGCTCACATCTCAACCCTCATCCACACCTTAAATAAAAGCCTAAAATTGCTGCTGCTGTATGTCCTTACATCACTAGTACAGTGGTGTGAAAAAGTGTTTACCCCCTTCCTGATTTCTTATTTTTTGCATGTTTGTCACACTTAAATGTTTCAGATCATCAAACAAATGTAAATATTAGTCAATGACAACACAACTAAACACAAAATGCAGTTTTTAAAAGAAGCTTTTTATTATTAAGGGAGAAAAAAATCCAAACCTACTGTACATGGCCCTGTGTGGAAAAGTGATTGCCCCCTAAACCTAATAACTACAGCGCTGTGGAGGAATTTTGGCCCACTCATCTTTGCAGAATTGTTGTAATTCAGCCACATTGGAGGGTTTTCCAGCATGAACACCTTTTTAAGGTCATGCCACAGCATCTCAATAGGATTCAGGTCAGGACTTTGACTAGGCCACTCCAAAGTCTTCATTTGGTTTTTCTTCAGCCATTTAGTGGTGGACCATCACACTACCACCACCATATTTTACTGTTGGTATGATGTTCTTTCTCAGAAATGCAGTGTTACTTTTACGCCAGATGTAATGGGACACACAGCTTCCAAAAAGTTTAACGTTTGTCTCGTCAGACCACAGAGTATTTTCCCAAAGGTCTTGGGGATCATCAAGATGTTTTCTGGCAAAATTGAGACGAGCCTTAATGTTCTTTTTGTTCAGCAGTGGTTTTGGTCTTGGAACTCTGCCATGCAGGCTGTTTTTGTCCAGCGTCTTTCTTATGGTGGAGTCATGAACACTGACCTTAACTGAGGCAAGTGAGGCCTGCAGTTCTTTGAATGTTGTTGTGGGGTCTTTTGTGACCTCTCGGATGAGTCGTCTCTGCACTCTTGGGGTTCACCACTGTTGCATATTTTCACCATTTGTGGATCTCACTGTGGTTCGCTGGAGTCCCAAAGCTTTAGAAAAGACTTTATAACCTTTTCCGGACTGATATAAATGAAGTACTTTCTTCCTGGGGGGGGCAGCAGCAGGAGCAATCATTTTTTCACACAGGGCCTTATTGGTTTGGGTTTGTTTCCTCCCGTAATAATAAAAAGCTTCTTTTAAAAACTGCATTTTGTGTTCAGTCGTGTCGTCATTGACTAATATTTACATTTCTTTGATGATATGAAACGTTTAAGTGTGACAAACACTTTTTCACACCAGTGTACATTGCAGTAACAACAACATGATACAGTACGTACGTGTGTAGTTTTACGAGTGTAAGTAGACACGGTCAGCTAGTTTGTACAAACACGCTGCAAGTTGGATAAAATATAAAATAGTCCTTGACCACCTCGAAGGGAAGTCAGCCATGTTTGTGTGAGTTGGCGCTCATCAAAGCTTGATGGACAATAAGCTGTGCTTATTGATCGTTACACAAACCCTGCAGCGCGGAATGAAACAGAGGCTGAGCTCCAGAGGATGAGGGTGAGGATGAGGATGAGGATGAGGATGCTGATGCTGCATAAGCGCGCATGTGTGAGCGCATCTCGTCAGGACGTGACGTCAGGAACAATTAGTGTCTTCATGCCGTGTCTTCTCCTCTTCCAGCACTTTGATCAAGCACTGAGGACTTGCGGTGTCAACTTAGTGTGTATCTGAAGCTCTTTCGCTACATTTGCTTGCGCTGTCTGGACAAAAGTATTGGGACACAGCTCTCTCTCCACATTTTCTGAACTTCACCACTTCCTGTAGTATCCCAATACTTTTGTCCACAGGAGCGAGAGCAGTTAATCCTTTCAACACCCTAACGTGCATGCCTGTGTGTGTGTGTGTGTGTGTGTGTGTGTGTGTACGTGTGTGTGGTGTTACCCGCTTCAGGAAGCACAATCACGCCCAACTACCTTGACAATTCCACCTCCAACGTGGGCCCCTGGTGTTCCTGCAGCGCCAGCGGTCACCAGCGGGAGCAGTGTGGAGACTTCCTGGCGTTCTTCCACGACAACATCTGCCTGAGTGAGTCAAAGATACGTAAGACGACCACCACAAGGAAGGACAATGACAGCATGAAGACAGCGTATTGAAATGATAGCATCGGGATTTTAGTGCATAGGATGTTGCTTGAAGGATGCGGTTATGCTGACAGCAACAAATAGGCCGATGACCATCACATGAAAGAACAAGTCTTCTTCTTCCAGAGAACGCCATCTTCGCCTTTGGCAACGGCTCGGATGTGAAAACTGGTGGCGCTCAGCCCGGAATTCCCAGCCCGGCCGTGCACTCTCACTGGGCCACCAGCGCCGCCCCGGGCGTTTCCATGGAAACAGAGCAGAACATCCTGAAAGCACAGATACCTACTCAAGTGAGACTTCTTCATATTTTTACTTCCACCCATTTTAACCAACATGCTGTAAGCAAATGAGCTATTAGGAACCGTGTTTGAGTAACGAGCTGGCGTTTATAAAGAATGACTGCTGACGTTTTTAGGCCGCGTCGTAGATGGAAAACCCAAGTAATTTGGATAAAAATAACTACGACTCTCACTTATTTCCACAGGAAAGTCTCCTCATTTACATCTTTGTGCCTCCATCCTTCTAACGCCTCGTCGCACGCACTGTTGTGTTTTTGTAGGGCACTAAGTCAGCGTCAGAACAAACATAGTAAATAGTTAATGTTCCATATGGGCTACAAAGATAGAAAATGGACACCGCAGACAGCTTATTAAAAAGCGTTAGCTCTGCATTGTCGTGTAAGCCTGCACGGATAAATAAATACTCATTCGACGCTATGCTAACCACCAGCCGGGTCACATTTCACTCCACATTTGGCTTTCTTTTGACACGGGGTGTCGCTCAGTTGTACTGACTTCAAATGCACACGACTGAAGTCTACAGCAGAGGATTCAAAGTGTTTTTCTGAACATTCAATTCAAACATTCACTCAACGTTCACACAGCTCAGAAGAAACTCAAAATGTTGTGGATTTTTTTTTGTGTGTTTTTCTTTTTTTTAATGATTTTATTTTTTTTTTAAATCACATTAGGAGATTTATTTTTTACATTAAATAGAAAAAAAATCTGAACATTGGAAAAACTTGAAAAATTAAAATTGTTCAGATGTTATTTCTGTTAAAACGAATAAAATAATCAAACAATTTTTAGAGAAACTTTATAAAAAACATTTCATTTCACATCCAAACTCAAAGTTTGGAGTAACTTAAGTATTTTTTTAACAATATATACAGTATATATATATATATATATATATATATATATATATATATATATATATATATATATATATTATGTTAAACGAAAATCTACATTTGTTTTAGAAAAATGCAGGTTTTTTTTAGGTTTAGTTTTTTTTCCCCTCTGATTTTAAGATTCACATTTGGTTAATTCTAAAGAAAATGAAATCTTAGCGTGAAAATGTTGAAAAACTAAAATTGTTTAGAATTTTTTTGTTCAAAAAACAATTTGTAGAAAGCCGGAAATGACGTTTTCCCTCCACTCGTTCAAGGTCAATGACAATGACAGACTGTGGGGCGATGAGGGAGACTCCACCCTCCCCTCCCCCAACCTCTCGGACCACTCGTGTGGACGCCTCTGCTCTTCCTCGCCTCTCCTGCTGGGACTCAGCTGGCTGATGACGATGATGATGGTGAGGCTCCTCTGTTGCCACTAGGGGGCGTTGCTCACGCCGGCCGTCGCCAAGGGCAATGCCGCAGACCTGGGAGGGGATAGGATGCCAAGGTTCCCCTCCCTCTTGAGCAAACACTTTTTGTCTTTTTTGTGAATCATGACTCGGTCCAATCGACGGCCGACCAGGAAGTGCGCCGCCCATTTCCCGCTTCAAAAGTGTCATGTGATGCACAGAGTGGATATAAATAACTTTATTGAAAATATAAAGAGAACTTAATTATTTTGCTGTTGAACATTCCTTGTCAGAAGATCATTTCGGTGAGTTCTCGTTGTGACCACAAGGGGGCAGGAGCGAGGCCGGGTCGACGCGTAGTTGTTGAAGTCGAACCGTTTTGATGGACAAACGGCTGAGCGTTGTGTTCGTGTGGATGCTTAAATCCCTTTTTGTGTTCTTCATGTGTTCACGTCTCCTCCTGCTCCTCACAAGCGTAACGGCAAAAGCACAATTCTGCTTGCACAAACGTCAAGACAAAGTGTCGCCTGGATCCTTTTCCAACTGCTGGGGTCTCTGAGAAGACAAAGCTCACACGTTAGTGTCACAACGACGGCACAAACATGCTTCTTCTTGTTCCTTTTCCACTAATCGTGTGTTTTTGTTCGGCAAACATTCAAGCTTGGAGTTGAAAAGAAGAAACCGTTTCCAATGTCGTGGTGAGGTTGTCACGACAACCAACTAAGCAACATTTGGTGACTTCAGACTGAGGATGAAATTAAATGAATATTTTTAAAAAAAGACATCGTCATCATCTTCAGTGTTCTTCTACAAAGTGTATTTATTCTTGTGTTGTTTGACACTCACTCAATAAAGCTCAAACGTACACCTACTCCACCGCGTTCTCTTTATTAGCTACACCTGCACAATCATGAAACATGCTAACTTTACCAACACATTAGTAGCGTTACACTCTACTAATACTCATGTACCACATGACACGCGGATGTATTCATGGTGAGGTCCAGTCCAGTCCAGGGTGTGCCCCGCCTCTCGTCCAAAGACAGCATGCTCATATTTACCCATTTTGTGTAATGACAGAAGAAAATAATGTGTAAGAGTCGAGTTACAAGTTTTTAGATCTCTATTACAGCAATTTGAATAAAGTCTATAGACCAGGGGTCATCAACCTTTTTGAGCCCAAGATCCCTGCTCCCGGCCGTGAACCTGCACCAGATCTACCCCCTCCCCAAAACAGTCTATATATATATATATATATATACTGTATATACACAGTATATACTGTATATACAGTATATACACAGTATATATACACAGTATAAAACCCTATATAACCCTAAACCTAATACCTGGTTGGGCCACCCTTAGCAGCAACAACTGCAATCAAGCGTTTGTGATAACTTGCAATGAGTCTCTTACAGCGCTGTGGAGGAATTTTGGCCCCCTCATCTTTGCAGAATTGTTGTCATTCAGCCACATTGGAGGGTTTTCCAGCATGAACACCTTTTTAAGGTCATGCCACAGCATCTCAATAGGATTCAGGTCAGGACTTTGACTAGGCCACTCCAAAATCTTCATTTTGTTTTTCTTCAGCCATTCAGAGGTGGACTTGCTGGTGTGTTTTGGATCATTGTCCTGCTGCAGAACCCAAGTTGGTTTCAGCTTGAGGTCACCAACAGATGCCCGGACATTCTCCTTCAGGATTCATGGTTCCATTTATCACAGCAAGTCTTCCAGGTCCTGAAGCAGCAAAACAGTCCCAGACCATCACACTACCACCACCATATTTTACTGTTAGTATGATGTTCTTTTTCTGAAACTCGGTGTTACTTTTACTCCAGATGTAATGGGACACACACCTTCCAAAACGTCAGACCACAGAGTATTTTCCCAGAGGTCTTGGGGATCATCAAGATATTTTCTAAAATTGAGACGAGCCTTAATGCGTCTGTGTATTGGGGAAACTAAGCAAATGCTCCAAAAAAGGCTTTATCAACATCGCAGGGACAATTCTAGTGGTCCTCAATCAGCAGTACATCTACACCTGAAAGCTACCAATCACTCTTTTCAGGACAGCGAGGTAAAGATTTTGGCCAAAGAAAACAGATGGTTTGAAAGAGGAGTAAAGGAAGCTATTTTTGTCAAACAACAGAACCCATCATTGAATCGGAATGGTGGTTTGAGGTTTAATTTGGACCCTGTGTTCAGCAGGTTACTGAGACCAAACCCCACAGCTCTTAGTCTTGCAAATGAGGTGGAGCCAGGGCCGAGCCAGAACAATAGATGCTAACGAGCCAGTATCAGAGTCGTTCATACCCAACTCAGGGAGCGACACTTCCCTTTGTTCGGAGGTGCTAATGGCAGGATTACTCCGCCCAGGCTTAGTGTAAGGAACCATAGGAGGAGGGTGTTGGCACACCAATTCCACCCACTCTTACTGTATTTAAGGCCTAGGCTACCAGCACTTATTAGTTTGCTGACGAAGCTCTTCGGATGAGGAGCGAAACGTTCAACACTTTCTTCACAGAAGTACAGATGACGTCTCAAGAAGCCTTTCCCTCGACGAGCCTTAATGTTCTTTTTGTTCAGCAGTGGTTTTGGTCTTGGAACTCTGCCATGCAGGCTGTTTTTGCCCAGTGTCTTTCTTATGGTGGAGTCATGAACACTGACCTTAACGGAGGCAAGTGAGGCCAGCAGTTCTTTGGATGTTGTTGTGGGGTCTTTTGTGACCTCTCGGATGAGTCGTCTCTGCACTCTTGGGGTGATTTTGGTTGGCCGCCACTCCTGGGAAGGTTCACCACTGTTCCATGTTTTCACCATTTGTGGATAATGGCTCTCACTGTGGTTCGCTGGAGTCCCACAGCTTTAGGAATGACTTTATAACCGATCCAGACTGATAGATCTCTCTTTCTCATTTGTTCCTGAATGTCTGTAGATCTTGGCATGATGTGTAGCTTTTGAGGATCTTTTGGTCTCTGTCAGGTCCTATTTAAGTGATTTCTTGATTGAAAACAGGTGTGCCAGTCATCAGGCCTGAGTGTGGCGAGAGAAATTGAACTCCGGTGTGATAAACCACAGTGAAGTTATAACGCGGGGGGGAAATCACTTTTTCCACACATGCTCGTGTAGGTTTAGATTTTTGTTCTCCCTTAGACGGCGGTCCCAACCCGCCGTACTTGCAAGTGCCTGCTGTCTACTTGCAAAAACGTTGGCAACATTTGGGGATCCGTACTGGTGAGTACCGCCTCAGCAGGCACGCAGACACGACGTAGCACGTTTAGTGCACGAGGAACTTTCGCTGCGTGCAGGCTGTGTCTAGCTATGGATTCACACCCTCGGTAGTGTGACCTCTACTGGCAATGAGCGCACTGACTCCGTGAGTCTTTTAAAATGTTCCCACGGTCACTTGCTCGAGCACTTAGTGCGTCCGTGCTTACTGGGTACTTCCGCAGGTCGACTGTCCAATGAGCACGCAGAACTCACGTGGACCTGACCGAGTAAGCACTTGCTCTGCTCTTACAAGGCACGTTGTGCGCGCTGACTTCTGCAGTACATACAAAAACCTACATTTTAGAGGTGAAAACTCCGCCAGAAAGAGCGCTGGACTGCTCCCCTCATCTCTCATGGCCGTGCTGCTCCGCACCGTTTTGAAACCTGACACCACAGCGCTGCGTCATAGCTCATTTGCATACGAACAGTGATTGGATGTTTGAGGGGAGGTGGGGCCATCTGGGCTGTGGAGCCACTTCGAGGAAACAGAGAAAGCGACCCGTTGGACAGCTAATAATTAACAACAAGTAAAAAGAAAGGTTAATATAACGTCTATGTAATACATTTAGTCAATCAACTGGGGGAATAGTTCATAAATAGCTGTTTTTCCCCAGGGGGAGCTTTTCTCAGCCACACAAGCACAGAGAGGAGACTGCATGTAACAGACTACCAGGAGTTGAGTCTTCAGGTTGGACACCCAAAGTGGCCAATCAGGTGTCAGGGTAGAGGCCTGACAGAGCGCAATCCACTTCTCCAGGTTGGGGCTGGACACACAGCGAACCACCCATGCCGTGAAGAAAACACTTATGTGTTGGCACATGGTGTGTATGCATAACGCCCCCTTCACATTTCTGACTGCCCCCCCCCCATATGCACATAGCTGGAACCGGCGGTGAGTATAAATAAAAGCCAAGCAGACAGCCCAGTGGGCCGCACGGTGCGTAGTGGTTAGCATGTCGGCCACACAGTCAGGAGATCGGGAAGATCTGGGTTTGAATCTCCGTTGGGCATCTCTGTGTGGGGTTTGCATGTCGTCCACATGCGTGCGGGCGTTTTCTCCCACATTCCTAAAAGGTTAGGTTTTTGGCCAGGCGTGGCGTGCGGGCCACGTACTCACACCTTGCGCAGCCGAGCAAGTGGCGTGCGTTGACGTAGTCCCTCCCTGCTCTTGCCACTCCCTCCCTACGCTTTCAGACATTAAAAACACGCACGGTGGGTTGTGACCGGGGCTTTACCAATAAAAAGTATCATTTCAAAACTGCATTTTGTGTTTAACTGTGTGTTAAAGTGTGACAAAGAAAAAAAGAAATCAGGAAGGAGGCAACACTTTTTCACACCACACCAACAACCCAAGGCTTTTTTTTTTTTTTTTTTTTTACATTTTTACACGAGGAATGCATTTCTATGCATTTTTGGATTTCCCTAATGTCAATATTAGCCATAAAGCATTTGTGTGGTCATGTGACCAGCTGCAGCATTTTCAAGAAGCCCGAGCGACCCAGACGACTACTTGGAAGGTCAGTTAAGTCTCTTAAAATGCTGACATTGTGTGTGTGATGTCCTAAAATCATGTGTCCTTCTGGATCAGGCTAATCAAACAAATGCTGCTTTTATTATTAAAAATGCCTTTTCCGTGTGAAATCTTCGTTTGTGATGAAGACCGAGTTATGTTTTAGCGAGCTAAGCCATTGAGGAAAAGGCTTCTTGAGACGTCATCTGTACTTCTGTGTAGAAGGTGTCGGACGTTTCGCTCCTCATCCGAAGAGCTTCGTCAGCAAACTAATAAGTGCTGGTAGCTTAGGCCTTAAATACAGTAAGAGTGGGCGGAATTGGTGTGCCAACACCCTCCTCCTATTGGTTCGTTACACTAAGCCTGCATTCCTCATCTTTACAGTGGTATAATCCTATCCTGTTATTCACACCTACGATAAAAGGGAAGTGTCGCTCCCTGAATTGGGTATGAACGACTCTGATACTGGCTTGTTAGCATCTATTGTTCTGGCTCGGCCCTGCCTTCACCTCATTTGCAAGACTAAGAGCTGTGGGTTTTGGTCTCAGTAACCTGCTGAACACAGGGTCCAAATTGAACCTCAAACCACCATTCCGATTCAATGATGGGATCTGTTCTGTTAACAAATGTCAAAAGAAGAGAGTAGGGAAAGAAACCCAAAAGCCCACAGAAGCTAAAAGGAGAGGAGTGGTAGTCCCTTATGTAGCGGGGGTCTCCGAAAAACTCCAGAGGATCTTATGGCAACACAAAATTCCTACCTATTTCAAACCAGTAAATACCCTGAGACAAAAATTAGTGCATCCTAAAGACAAGGCTCCAAACCAGAAACAGAGCAATGTGGTCTATTCCATCCACTGTAAAGATGAGGAATGCAAAGAGCACTACATTGGGGAAACTAAGCAAATGCTCCAAAAAAGGCTTTATCAACATCGCAGGGACAATGCTAGTGGTCCTCAATCAGCAGTACATCTACACCTGAAAGCTACCAATCACTCTTTTCAGGACAGCGAGGTAAAGATTTTGGCCAAAGAAAACAGATGGTTTGAAAGAGGAGTAAAGGAAGCTATTTTTGTCAAACAACAGAACCCATCATTGAATCGGAATGGGGGTTTGAGGTTCAATTTGGACCCTGTGTTCAGCAGGTTACTGAGACCAAAACCCACAGCTCTTAGTCTTGCAAATGAGGTGAAGGCAGGGCCGAGCCAGAACAATAGATGCTAACAAGCCAGTATCAGAGTCGTTCATACCCAATTCAGGGAGCGACACTTCCCTTTTATCGTAGGTGTGAATAACAGGATAGGATTATACCACTGTAAAGATGAGGAATGCAGGCTTAGTGTAACGAACCAATAGGAGGAGGGTGTTGGCACACCAATTCCGCCCACTCTTACTGTATTTAAGGCCTAAGCTACCAGCACTTATTAGTTTGCTGACGAAGCTCTTCGGATGAGGAGCGAAACGTCCGACACCTTCTACACAGAAGTACAGATGACGTCTCAAGAAGCCTTTTCCTCGATGGACAACTCCTGTACGACTGAGAGCCTACACAGACGAGCTAAGCCATTGTTTGGCCATGTTTTGGTGGGAAAATAGCCGTCCTCCCCCAGGACGTGTCCATGGACATGTTGATGAATATAGATCCAAAATCGGAGAATATCAATGCCAAGCTAGCTGGAGGGTTTGGAGGAGACGGAGCGGGGAGAAGGAGGGGGAAACTGCTGTGCTCACTCCTCTGGCTGCTACCAGTCCAAATCAAGGACCGCCCCGCTCCATACAGTAGACCCCCCAGTGAAGCTCAGCTTCCCTAGAAAGTGACGTTTTTCGCCATTTATCCCATCAGGGTCTTACTTTTTCGCTGTGAGCTTCCATGGATGTAGAGGGAAGAGGTCTGGGAAGAGGTCGCGTCAAGACAGCAAAGTCACTCGGCTGCAGATTCATGTTCAGCATTCTGACAAAACTGAGCGCATTCTAGCGCCTTTTTGACGCAGTTTTACGTCGACACATTTAACTTTCACAACACAGATTTGGCCAATTATTCTATGAAATGTAAAGGCGAAGCTTGGCTTCCCTTCAAGTCAATGAACAGCCACCGCTGACGGGTAACTACCCTATTTGACAGATGCGTGCCATCTTTATTTATCAGAGTGCGCTGTCAAGCAATTCACTTAGGACTTTTTCCGTATTGTTCTTCTCAAATGTTGCTGTCATCTATAATTTGGTGTCTGCAGCTAATGCTGTGAAGTTAATGTTGTGCCTCAATGTTTCCATTTTTCACTTGCTTCCCTGTTGTCTAGCCGTGTTTTGCATCAGTTTAGATTTCGTAGACGGCAAGCAAATGCTTTGCCTCCATTTTTGTGATGAGTTGATTTTAATCGACATTTTAAAGTCTTCATTTGCTTTGTTGCTGAAGTGTTGTTTGCAGTCATATACTGTAAAGCATATGAGGCACTTATTTCTTCGTCATTTCCCATGTTCATGAGCATTTTGGAGTTCTAACAATATTTTAATTTGGGCTTTTCGATCAATTTTGCTTGTTGTTGTTTCCTGCAAACTCCAACGTGTTCATACTAGTCTCCTGTGGACAAGAGCGACAGGTTCAGCTGTGCCTTTTCCCCTCTATGATGGACTATCTTAGGAACTCTGTAGGAACTTTTATCCTCATGAACTATTTTCCACATACGAGGGCAGCCATACGCATGCATGTCATTCACTCTGCTTTCACTCGGGCTCTCGCTACGACTATGTTTGTTTGACCCCCCCAAACGCTTGAGCTCGTGCCGACGGCAACCAGCAATTGGACGGACAAAAGCATCTTCTCCAAGACTCCAAGCATCAATATCAACTTTTGTGAAAAAAGCAGAGACAAAGAGAACATTTCTATTTTTAATGTTCACATTGAATCAGTCCAAAATGTGTCATGTAGGTTTTTTATATGTACATCAGTAAATTACAAGGTTCTATTGAAGTTTTATATTTGCTTCTTTACATACAAAAGATGCTCATGAAATGCAAGTCAACTTGTTTTGTTTTAAAGCCGCATAAATTACTAACTTTTTAAAACCATTCAAGAAAATGTCATTCAGAATTATTTACACCAAGTCTCCTAAATTATACATATCAAACTACATCCTCACGCACATTTAATGCCGCTAGATGGAGGGAAAATGGGAGGCGGGGGGGGGTGATGCTTGCTTGACAATGACCTATTCTGATGAGTGTGTTTGTGTGTGTGTATATATATATATATATATATATATATATATATATATATATATATACACTACATATATACATATATATGTATATACGTGTGTGTTTTTAGCATAAATGTGGCGTCATATGGACGTTATACAGGTTACGTTATTAGCTGTACACTTCATCACAAGGCCACTGTCAAAAAAAAAAAATTAAAAAAGTTTGAGGCCTTTTTGTTCAGCAGGTTGGAGGCCAAGATGGCCGACACTGTCAACACAGAGCATCACATTAAAAGGTCAAAGGTCAAACCTCCAACATCCTCAGGGAAAGCTAGAAACATTCAAATTGGGGGCTCGACCGTCTGAATGTTTCACGTTCAAGTCCACCGACAGCCACGCAGGGCTTCTTTTCAAAAGAGAACAGCATGTCAAGTCCCGGCGTTTTAGCTAGCACGTTTCCTCTGACTTTCACAACAAAAGTCCAGATGAAAACGAAACAAAATGGTTGAGTTTGCATCAGCAGGGATTGAACAAAGTAAATAAAAAAATAATGATACATAAACGAGACATTTAAAAAAAAAAAAAATTAACCACAGATGTAAACAACACAAAGAAATGCCTTGAAGGTAAACAGGAAGTGCCCGCACAGCACCTTTGAGACCACTGCAAAATAAAAGCCCAAACAGAGGTGATCTCCCAGTGACTACTTGAAGCGTCGTCGTGTGGTCTTATAAAACTTAGCGCGGGTTCAAAGAGCATCAGTTGACCTTTGGTTAAGCCTTATTTCCTCGGAAGGTGCTGTTGTGTTGTGTACCGTTGTGTTGTGTTTCCGGGTTGTGTCTTAACGAAAGGTCAACTGACATGAATTAAAGATGCCTTTTTCTCCTCCTGTTCTGTTCCGCCATGCGTGTGCAAAAACAATCCTTATTCTACGAGAGGAAACAAACATTGACCTTTTAGCTTCTTTCCAAACTTTTTGGCGGCAAAATGATTCACCCCAACGGCTTTGCCTGAGACAGCACTTAGTTCTAGAACAAAGACGTCCAAATGGTTTTATTGTTATTGGGCCAAAACCGAAGGAAACACGGCACGCATCCGGATATTGCAATGATTACACATTAAAGCCACAAAATAATTTCATATGAAAAGGTGACAAGATGTGAGAAAAAATTCGAAATGTCGAATGTTAACCGATGATCACGCTAACATAAATAAGACAAAGCAAAGGTGGAGGCTTTTTGTTTGCTATTAAACTCTAGGCGGTACTCCTTTTACGTTTCACGGTTACGACGTACTCCAATAAATGATTAATAGTGTACGAAAAGAAAACAAGAACGGCAGTCGTCCCTCAATTATCGCGATTAATTGGTCCCAGACCCGATCGCAATCAGTGAATTCCCCACAAAGTAGGATTCAATATTAATAAATGGACTATTTCCGTAGTTAAGCGCATAGAAAAACATTACTAGAGCCCTGTAGACGTAAAATAACACCCCTATAGTCACCTTCACACTATTCTTCGTTTACATCACATTGCTCAACTGTAATGCACAGGCTACGGGATCACTGAAGTGACACAAGAGATGGCTGCCGCTTTAAACATAGCATGCTACCGAGCTAACAAGCTAGCCTCAAATGTATTTATTCTAAACTTAAATGTTTCAAATGGAGTGGGGAAGAAAGCCAAAGAAAGAAGCAAAAATGTACCACTTCCACACGGAATGGGAGGAGAACCTTTCACTCTATCATGTTGGACATGTCATGGCTGACTACACAACGAGTGAAGGTAACCTAATCAGATGGAAGTGCGTCACATTTGTTTTTTGTTAACTTCCCCCCCCCCTTCACTGTGTCTCCCGAGTGTGACTCTTCTGACGCTGATGTGTCAAGAAAATGAAAGTGAAAAGTGAAGTTAAATTAAACACAAGAGAAACACTGACCAACGTTGGCTGCATGCCCGGTCCAAGCTGCTCAAACACCACAACCACCATGAAGAATAAAGGTGGTATCTTAGAACTTATAAAAGGATCATCTGCTCCTAAGAAATGGACAGTGATAACTAAGCAGTGATAACTAAGCAGCATCCTATCCAGTGAGCAAGACAACATGGGACTGTTTCATTTCATTCTTGCACATGAGGCCTTGTACTACTGTATTTGATATGTCCTGCGTGTGTTCTGTGGACAGTGGAACGAAACTGCTGTGTTCTGGATTGATATTTGCATTTCATTACGAGAAGATTAAAAAATAGAAAATGATTTCCTTTTTCTGTATGCGGCCTTTGATGGGAAAAGTTTGGACAAACTTGTTCTGGTACCGTCTGCATCCTGACGATGTTGTTTTTAGCAGCCAGCAGCATGACGACCAACATCAATGGAGGACTTTCATCCCAAAATACCCACTTTTGCTCACTGAGGAGGTTTTGTGGATCAGAAAGAAATAACACCTCAAAGCGCTCCCAAAGTGACTGCAGATGAAGCGACACGTGGGGGGGTGGGTATTTTTTTTCTATGAGATGTAGTATAGCTAGAGACGTCTGTTGGAAAACACATATATATATAGTAAAAGTATTGTGAAAAAATGTTTGCCCCCCTCCTGATTTTTTATTATTTTGCATGTCACATTTAAATACTTCAGATCATCAAACAAGTTTAAATAGTTATTAGTCAATGACAACTGAACACAAAATGCCGTTTTTAATTGACCTAACGCCCCCCCCCCCTTAAAAAATAAATAACTGTGGTTTATCACACCTGGGTTCAAGTGGAAAAGGTGATAAAGCCATTTCTAAAGCGTTGCGACTCCAGCAAACCACAGTGAGAGCCATTATGTATAAATGGTGAAAACATGGAACAGTGGTGAACCTTCCCAGGAGTGGCCACCCAACCAAAATGACCCCAAAAGTGCAGCGACGACTCATCCAAGAGTTCACAAAAGACCCCACAACAACATCCAAAGAACTGCAGGCCTCACTTGCCTCAGTCAAGGTCAGTAAAATATGGTGGTGGTAGTGTGATGGTCTGGGGCTGTTTTTCTGCTTCAGACCTTGGAAGACTTGCTGTGATAAATGGAATCATGAAATGAAGGACATAATTTCATGATCATCATCATGAAGGAGAATGTCCATCTGTTGGTGACCTCAAGCTGAAACCAACTTGGCTTCTGCAGCAGGACAATGATCCAAAACACACCAGCAAGTCCACCTCTGAATGGCTGAAGAAAAGCCAAATGAAGACTTTGGAGTGGCCTAGTCAAAGTCCTGACCTGAATCCTATTGAGATGCTGTGGCATGACCTTAAAAAGGCGCTTCATGCTGGAAAACCCTCCAATGTGGCTGAATGACAACAATTCTGCAAAGATGAGTGGGCCAAAATTCCTCCACAGCGCTGTAAGAGACTCATTGCAAGTTATCACAAATGCTTGATTGCAGTTGTTGCTGCTAAGGGTGGCCCAACCAGGTATTAGGTTTAGGGGGCAATCACTTTTTCACACAGGGCCATGTAGCTTTGGATTTTTTCCTCCCTTAATAATAAAAAGCTTCATTTAAAAACTGCACTTTGTGTTCAGTTGTGTTGTCATTGACTAATATTTACATTTGTTTGATGATATGAAATGTTTAAGTGTGACAAACATGCAAAAAAAAAATCAGGATGGGGGCAAACACTTCTTCACACCACTGTATATCAAGACTGATCATAAAGAATTAAATCAGTTGTTTCTTTCTAGAATTACAATTTTCTTCTAACCTTTCCACTATGCTTAAAGTACGACCTTAGCCATGACAGAGGCCTTTACACCACAATCCCATTATTACTATTAGTATTTTTAGGATTTTCTTTCCCATTCACTGCTTCTGCAGGGGGTCACAAGTTAATGTCTCCACATAATAGTGTCTTGATTTAGTCCAAACAACAGAAAAGACGACCAACGCTATCCTGAAGGAGAGCAGAGCCGGGCTAGCTTCCCTCGCCTCAGCAATGAAGCCGACTGTGGAGGCTAAAGACGAAGCCTTGAAAAACAAGCTAGCTGCTTATTCAAGGCAGCTGTTAATGAAGAGGTTGTAGCTGCAAAATAATAATAATAATATTCAAAATAAAAACTACAAACATTCAAGAGTTATCTGGTGGACAAAGTAGATAAAGAAGAAACTCCCGGAATTGTTGAACAATAAACTAGCTAGTTTCTTAGGGTGTGTTCAAACATGTCATCCTGGTAAAAAAATCCTGGTTTCAATTGACAACAACTTGTTCAGTGTTTTCACTCTTATGAGACAAGAAAAAGCAGCTAGCGGTGAACAATGATGCTTGTAGCTGTAAAATGCTGGTGGTGAACATGATAATATAGATAAAACCCTAAGATAATCCAATCCAATGTTTCTTTTAACAACTAAAAACAACCAATGTTCAAAGAGTTAAGCGGTGGACTAAATGGATAAACAAGAAACTCTGGGATAAGAAAGCTCCTTATGGTCGTTGCTGCTAAAAACAAAAGCTGGCTAAGTATGTACACACACACACACACACACACACACACACACACACAAACAGCGATGCTTTGTTCTTAAAAGTTAACTTGACTACAAGTTTTGTTTTCAAGAAAACAAGCTAGCTTCGAAGGCCAGCTAGCAGTGCGAGCGATGGTTGTAGCTGGAGAAAAGATGGAAAATGTTGGAAAACACACAAATAAATATAAAAGCTTGGTTATCCAACGTCGATGTCTCTGAGCTTTTAGTGTAAAATGCAGTTTTTCTAAATGATTTAAACCCACCGATGTTCACAGCGGTCAAATCAAGTTGCGAAGGAAGAGCGGTGGTTCCTTGTTATTCCAGTTCCAGCAGCTTTCTGAGGCGATTTCACAAAAACCTTTCCCTAAAAAAAAAAAAAAAAAAAAAAAAAAGACCCTGGAACTTTAACCCGGCCCCTCACGCGGGATAGCCGCTAGCAGTCTCTAAGCGGGAATCATGCATGTCCTCAAGATGTCCACATGGAGGACACAAGAAGATGACGGGGCAATTTAGGCAGCAAACTTGCCATCTAGATAGATCCTGTGGTACCCAACATGCGGCACGGGGGCCTCAATATGGACTGGGGGCCGTTACTCAGAGGTATGTAAAAAGTTCTGGCCTACAAAGCAAACAAGACAAAACAAAGATAAAATGAGGAAAAAAAAGATGTTGATGAGATGAGATCTCTTCTAGCAGCAAACCGCCTCAACAAGACGGTTAAAATGGTTCTTTTGGGGGAGGGGGCTCAAGCCTTGTAGTGTCTGTCATTCACTTTGAGGGGGCGGAGCAAGCGCTCCCTCATGAGCTCATCCATCAAGGACACGCTCCCCGTTTTTCTAGTCAAAGCATCCCAGCATGCACCTCTTCCTGAAGGATGGCGGGAGGGGGTAGTGGGCGTGGTCAGGGAGGCAGAGTCAGATACATGTGGACGGTTGGGCGCTGGGTTGCTGTTTGCGGTTCCTCAACGCTCCCGACTTCTCCTTGTAGCCCACACACATCTGCTGAGACACGTCCACCAGCGCGCTCGCCACCGCCAGACCTGAAAAATAACCATCAAGTACTGGTATTGTCATAGGATGATGGTTTTGTTTGTTTCAAACATGCAAAACGGTTTACATAGAAGTTCATCATATAGTTATACTTGCACAATTCAACATGTCTGAAAAGGAGTAAGAAGAAGCAGCGCTCCTACCCCTCTTCAGTGTCTCAGCAATCGCTGATAGTAATGTGTGTTGTGTTTAACACGTACGAGCCAATGTAATTTAATGAATAATATTGTAGGTAGGTGAGAAATAAATAGATAGTAGCAAATAAATAGAATAATAAAGCGATACACAATTAAAAGTCAACAGAACTTGTACAGTAATGAATAACACATGTTGTATGGTAATAATGACATACAGTAATCCTTGGTTTATTGCGGTTAATTGGTTCCAGACCTGACCGTGGATAAGTCAATTCCTGTGGTAGGATTCCTCATTTATAAATAGAATATGTTCATCGTTACAGCATATAAAACCTGTTTATGACCTTCTAAATATGGGTTTTAACATTATTAGAGCCCTATCCACATGAAAAAACACCCCTACAGTCAACTTTACACTCGTATTGCACAATATAGTAGGCATAATAAGAGTGAATAAGCCATTTGATACATAAATAAGACTCATGCTCTTGTGTGTGGCTATAAAGGAAGTGACGTCGGTGGTTCAGAGTTAAGTTTTCGCTCAGTGTAGATTACTGCCGCAACAGCAGCCCGTGGTTTTACTAGGAATTTTTATTAGGGATTATTGTATTGGGCCTGTTGTGCGATAATTCAAGCCTGCAATAAAAGCCTGTTGTTCTGGCGATCAAGTCTGGTGCTTGTGTGTCTCACCCTAGTGACTATACCATGTATAGTATATATACTACATATCATCACAACATCTTTGAATGAGGATTCTGAATGCCTTATATATTTGTTTTTTTAGTTCATTTAGCCATTTTTATGCTAGACAATTCTTACTTTAGACATAAAATTTGCCTAAATTTGAATATTTAACTGCCGTATTTTCACGACCACTTTAAAGTCTTAAATTTTGTCCAAAATGGTCGGGGCGCCTTAATTCCAAAATGTGTCAGTGTTGCTGCGTGACTGGGAGCCTGCCAACACGCTGCTTGTATAGCGGAAAGGAAAGGTGGACGTGACCGAGGACGCTAAAGGCACGCCCCAGTAGTTATATAAGTATATTTTTATTATGAAATGGCGCCATCTATCCATCCAACTACATCACCAACATGGACAACGTGCCGCTCACTTTCCACATCCTGGTGAACCACACTGTAGAGAAGACCAGCACGGTAGCGATACACACAACAAGACACGAGAAGTCGGCTTTTACTGTTGTGATTGGTTGCCATGGTAATGGACAGAAACTGCTACCTGTGGTAGACGCTGACGCTGCCTAAAGAAAAGTTTCCAGCTGGACCAAAGGGGCTGGAAGGACGATGAGAAAATGGCTGAGTGACGTGTACGGAAAGAGACCGGATGTTTTTTTTCACACGCGTCACCACAAATGAAGCAAATGAGCTTGGAGTTTAACATCATTCCGGGAGGCTTGACGAGGGAACTCCAACCGCTGGACATTGGTGACACGGCGTTTAAAGTTACGTTGCGAGCGCCGTGGGAACGATAGATGACAGCTAGCGAACACAGTTTCACTAACACTGGAAGGCATCACCTTGTTGTTTCGCTGCAATTTGTGAATGGATGTAAACACGGTGTTTAAAGTTACATTGCGAACGGCGTGGGAGCGATGGATGACAGCTAGCGAACACGGCTTCAGTTCGGATGCTTGGGCTAACGTGTCTGATACACTGAACTTTCACAAAAAACAGCATCATTTCTGAGGCGCCGCACGGCAACGAGACTGACTGACAACGACGACAAGGAACCTGGCGTGTTTGATGGAGAACTTGCCCCGCTCTTCATTTGGGATATAAAAGATGAGGACTTTGATGGATGTTTGGATGAGGATTTATCAAAAATAACGTGAGTACATTGTTAAATACTTCAATAAAGTACAACCCAACTCAGTTTTGCTCTCGCTGGCTTTTTAAAAACATACAATAGCAAGCATGCTAGCGTATTGTCGCGTCGCTGGGGAGCACTTCCTGTTCCCCAGCGTGCTTTGCGGTAGTGTTTTGGTGCAAATGCTCTTAAAGTTACATGTTTGAGCTACATAGTTGTTAGTTATTGTTCTGCAAAAATAGAGGTAATGTCTTGTGTGTGTTTGCGTTGCTGTGTGATGTTTTTAGTTGTGCACCATGACTTAGATTGTTGTGCTGAGTGATGACCATCCTGATTTCAAGTGGGCTTGTTAAGTCGGTATGTGTTAGCATGCATACCTGCGCCTAATAGCACGGTGCGCCTTGTGTATGTGTTAAATACAATAATAGCATCTGCCACTGAGACTGCACCCTTTAATACGGTGCGCTTTATGGTTGTGAAAATACAGTAATAACAGGCTGTATTCAACCACAAAACAGCAAGATTTATTAATTAATACATTTTTTAAAAAATGAGAGTGAAGGCACAAAATCTGAAGCGCAAAGTGGCGAGGGACTACAAGTGGCGAGGGACTACAAGTGGCGAGGGACTACTGTTCAGTGCAATTTGTCGTTATTCCCCCATATCTCCACACAATGACCATGGAGGGATTTTTGGTTCCGAATGTTTTGCTTTATTCAGAATTGAAGTGTTTCTTGCCACTTTATGTTGTGCATGTTTAAATGTGAGATTTCCAGCTTATTTTATCATCTATTATGAGCCCAAAAAATGTCTTTGTTCACCCTGTCAATTTCTACCCCATCTATTTCGATATGTGCTTGAGTGTTTTTTCTGTTACCAAGCAACATTTTAGTTTGACTTACATTCAAGGATAACCTGTTCTCTTCCAACCACTTTTTAAAAAACATCTCCGTTTCCTCTCTGATTGTTTTTATTAGGTCCTGTGTGTTCTCCCCTGAACAGAATTGTGGGTTTGCAGATGTTGTTAATCCTAAATCGACTCCTGAGGTATGCGGCAAGATGTAGCTATCCACACGGAAATGTTTTCAGGTCAAAATGGCAAAGTATTCCGTCGTTTCAGCCTTTCATCCACACGGAAACGGTGTTCGGTACTTTTTGAAAACGGTTTGCGGAGTGGAAAAATCTGAAAACGCCGGCTTGTCGTTTCCGTGTAGACAAGCAACCCACTTCTTTTGACGTCACCAACCCATCGCTGTCACATGACCAGAAGTGCGCTTTGACAAAAAGCCAACATAATATGGCATGACTCACCCCAGTCGACATTTCTCCTGACATTTTGTTGTATCAAACTCCAAAATGACTCACAGAAGTCATTTTGACGCAAGTCTAGAAGAGCCTTGGAAAGCGGAAGATGACAGACTTATGCGCATGTGTTCTTTCTTCTTCTATAGTTTGGTGTGTCACGTGGTTCCGTCTGCGTGTCTGTTCACAGCGCCACACGTAGGTGCGCCTTGTGTATTACATCATTTTCACCCAGAGATTTGTTCCCGCCCCCCAAAAAAATCTAAGGAGCGTGTGGAATGGGTCTAAGCCTTACAAACTGCTTCCTGTGTGTTCAGTAGCTCTTCCCCAGTTCAAAACTACACCCCAAATATGCCCTACACTCCTATGTTCATTTTGTCAGGGAAGTTACCCATTTGGAATGATAAATTGCCAACGTCGGCTCTGAGATCTCTCTAATAACGGTTTGAATAATTTCCATATCAATTTCAGTACAATCAGTTGATGTCTTTCATTTACATGTATTCACAATATCAGTTATTTCCTCTTTCGCAGCTTCTCTGAGGAGCACTGAACTGGGATTCATGTCTATGGTATCATTCAAGTCCAATATTTACAAAGTAGTTATTGAGGTTTCTAGCTAGTTCGTATTGTACTTTTTCATGTATAACATATTGAGGGTAGTCTGCTTTCTTATAATATTATTATTATCATCATTATAAGCAAAACAGACCTTTGTTAAAGTTAGCATAAAAGTAACTGTTTCAAACATAAATACGTTGCTAGTCGGTAAGCTAGCGCCGCATGCTGTGATGCTTGTTGGTGCTAGTAAAGTTTGAATTGCTGTTTTTAAACTTGTCATGCGACAACAATGTAGCAAAAACGCTTGCTGTTTCTTGCGCTGAAAATTCTACATACAAATGCTAACGTTTTATGACTGTGACACATACGTGCAGTGCAAGTCCAAAAAAGAAATGGCCACTTTGAGTGTTTAGATAAGAACGGTTATGGTAACATTTTAAAAAATGTCTGCTTTTAAGCCCTGATTTTTTTGTGTTTTTCCTGTGTTTGTGTGAACAAGTGATAAATTGTTTTTAAATATTTTGACTGACAGTCTTGGCCTCATAGTGGACTAGCCAACTTGTGCCAGCTAGCGAACAGGACTATGCAAAAACTACGAAGGGAAAAATCCATCCATTTTGGTGAGGATCTGGATAAAAGTGCAGATTCCGTTACATTCGGTATTCCAGTGGTACATCCCACCCCCGCCACAAATAATAAACAGCACCAGCCAATCACTTGTAAAGACTTACATCACGCAATATGATTCAGGAAGTAGCCTGCGCTACGGTTCCCAATACCGTATTCTGGTTGGGTTATTTTGCTCCATAATGGTTGTCATTAGATACCCAATAAAGTGACTGGAGTGTGTAACAGGTTCTGCTTGGTGCAGTGCATTGTGGGGGATGCACATGAGCGCACACACACACACGCGCGCACACACACACACACACACACACACACACACACATAGAAGGACCGCAGGCTCTAATTAACGCATTCCACACTTGATTAGCATTTATTAATCATCTTGGGGCCGTGAAATTGCGATAAACTAAAGCAGTCTGCAGTGACGATGCTTATCCGTGTCAAATCCACACATTCCCACAGGCGGGATGGGATATTCCGAAAGTAGACATACAACATACGTTTACTTTCCAGGAAGCATCCATACTCTACACCAGGATGGCTTTTAACGCCACCAGCGAACATTTAGCGCCAATATGCCCGTCCAAGGGGAGAGGAGAGATTTTAAAAACAAAGTTGTCTTTAAGAAGAGCCTAAGGCGTACTGATTGTGTTGCAAGTACAAACGTAACACAATCATGAGGAGTTCGACTTGGAGTCCTTGAAGGAGACACGAGAAGAATACGATGGCAGATGTTAACGAAGGAGACACGAAGGACGGATGAAAGGAAGGAAGGAAGGAAGAACAAGAACACACACCACAGACGAGGAAGAACGTCAAGAGGGACAGGAAACCTGCCCGGAGACAGACTAACAAAGACGGAAGACGACTTTTCACTGCGCGGAAAATGTTAGAAGAATGATAAAAGAAGGAAAAAAAACAACAAAAAAGAAAAGAAGGGATAGAAAAGAGGAAGCAAGATAAGACGTGAACTGTGGAGGGAGGAAGGGAACATCAGACAAGAAGAAAAGGCTAACGAGTAAACAGGAGGAGGGAGAGAAAAAGAAAAAGGGAACAAGGTGAGAGAGCAAGGGAGGAACAACAGAGGGGTGGAGGGGAAATGGGGAGGAGACAAGCTGATTAAAAAGAAAACAAGGAGAGCAAGCAGAAACAAAGGAGGCAACAAAGGAGGGTAAGAAGGGAACACGCGAGGAAAGAAAGAACAGGGCAGACACGAACAACGGAAGAGAAAAGGGGAGCAAACGGGGAGGAAAGGAAGACGTTAATGAGAAGAAGGGAACGAGACGAAATACAGAAAAACGCTGAAGATGAAGGGAACAAGGGAGTAGAAAAAGTGGCAAAGGAAGGGAAGAAGTGAGCCAGTAAGAAGAAGGGAACGAGGAGAGAGAAGAAAACCAAGAGTAGGAATAAGAGAAGAGAATAGTAACGAATGTACAAGCAGGAAGTGAAGGGAAAAGGAACGAGAGATGTAGAATAAGGGAACAAGGAAGAAGACGAGGAAGGAGGAGGATGTTGTCGTGGTCACAAGGATATGTGACACAATGACGTTATGAAGGTATCCACCAGTAGGGGGTGCAATGAATTCAGGTCCAACTCGGTTGGTTAGCTAACCTACTACTAAAGAAAACAGGAAGTCAACTAGAAGAACTAAAAGAGGAGAGCATTTGGAACTAGAAAATAAAGTTACTTTGTTTGTTTACATAACAGTGATGTTTAATTGGGTGGGGCCTCAGGTTGCACAGGAATTTGAATTAAAAAGAAAGTGAACGACACTAAAGTGTGTCATGTTTCTTCAAAAAAGGTAAACACACGCACACACACACACACATACTCTTACCAGACTGGCCTGGGGGCGGGATGCCCCCGCTGCCCCGCGGCAGACGCACAAAGATGGAGAGCACGGCGGCTTTGTTGCCAAAGCAAGGCTCCAAGGCGATGGGCTTGGGGACAGACTGTGGAGGGAAGGACAAATAATAATAAAGAATCAGACCACGACCACAAGCACTCACAGCGCCACCTACTGCACATACTTGGAATCACTCTTGCAAATATAGTAGATCCTTGCTTTTTGTGGGGTTTACGTTCTGGAGCCACCAAATGGCGAAAACCCGCGAGTAATTGATACACACATAAAAATGTCTGCTTTTAACACACGGGAAACCCTCTTGCTAGCTTGACGGTCTCCGATTTCAACATTTGCAATAAACATTTGAATTATTACATTAGATTCACCTCCAGAACCCCACCCTCTCTCTTCAATATCCATTGTCCACTCGAAACACAATCCTGGTTTAAGCCGTAAATATGCCTCACACACATTTAAAGCGGGCCTTGCATCCCAACGTACGTGTTACGGGCTCCGCCATTTTTGGGAAATTTGTTGGCCGTGGCCAGCACGTCGAGGAAGTATGGTATCAGAGGTTTTGCAAGTATGACATACTTATGAGGCAAGTGAATCGTTACACCCACACGCTTGCCGCTCATCCCCCATTGGTAGCTTTTAGATTGTGACCTGACTGCCTGCACGAAGAAAATGATTTGCATCCCAATTTTTTTCCTACAGGCTTTGCGTGCTGTCTGCAAATTTAAAAAATCCGTGCAGGCCACCTGCATGTCTCTTGAGAATTTCCCCATTTTTGCACATAGCCAGCACATAGGAGCAAGTACGTTGGGATGTAAGGCCTGCTTAAAGTACAAAATGTACAGTATAGGGACTGATCAGAGACTGTCAGAGCTATGGCTTCAAACTTTTGTGTCTCAACACACAACGATGGACCACTGCACAAAGTGCAAAATGTCAACACTTGAGGAATAAACATGACCAGTGAAGCACAAAGACATGAACATGTAAAAACTGTGGGCTTTCTAACAGTGGTACACGCATGCTGTACATTTTACCTGTATTACCACATATTTATAAATTATTACTCACTTATGGTGAATGAGATGTGTTTTCAGTGGGGGGAAAAAAATGAAAAATGTTACATTTCAGATAAATAAATCTGCCAATTTGCTGGGTCGTGAATGTGTGTGGATCCACTGAACACGTGCATACGCTCAGCATGCTTCCATGGCGGTCTTTAGAGAGTGGAGCTTGTGTGCCGGTGCTGTTAAATACACGCAAACATATCGGAGGTAATGATATTCTGGCTTTGACCCAGTTTACACATTCAATCTCTACTGAGGTTTACCTTTACTAGCAGCTGTGACAGCCCCTCAAAGACCTGTATTATGTCTGTGTGTAGGTCTCTGTGTGTGCTACATGTTCATGCAAGGCCATTCTCCATCTATCAAGTCGTTCTATATCTACAGTAGAGGAGAAGGGCAAAATAAGGATTTGCTGATTTTGTTATGTTTACCACCTTACAAAAATATGAACATTTATTGTAGTTTTATTGTATCAGAAAGACTGAATGTACAAAAAACATTAAAAAGGTAATAAATTAATTTCTATTTGGAAATAAAATAAAGTATTTGATCAACCAGCAAGCATTCTGACTACCACATTCCATTCATGTGTCCATGAAACACACAAATTAGTCCAGTCCCTTTAAGAAAGTACAGTTGAACCTCGCTTAGCGTACACCCCAGTTAGCGTGTTTTTTGGTTGAAGTTGACAATTTACGCCAACAACAAGGCTTTCTCACCAAGTACTCAGCCAAGTGTTGTTTTGGGATTAATTAGGTATTTGTCTCAATCAAATACAAATGAATGTATATATATTCTTTGCATTATTTTTACATTTTTGTCTCTCTTACAATAAGGCTACCATGACAATTATGGCTTGTTTGTCTTTGTAATACAAAATCAGATACTTATTTTCCCTACTGTAGCCTCTTTCATGCAGAGATCCTGAAAACTGGATTATTATTATGAATGAATTATTATTGTCATATTGTTAGGCCTGTCACGATAACAAATTTTGCTGGACAATAATTGTCCTACAAATTATTGTTGGGAATTGATATTGACAACATTTTTTTAGACCATTTTTTCATTAATTATATGGCATAATAATGCGAGTACATCATATCAAAAGCAATACATTTAATTTCTCAAGAGTATTAAACATTGTAATTGGAATGTCAAGAGCTTTTCAATAAAATTGCAGATGCAATTGTAATAGTTTTATTAGTCTACGCTATTTTTATGACACCCTTATTTTATTACTACTATTAGACAGGATGTGTGCCACTCTTGTTTTGAAGGCCAGAAGTGTGATGAAAATGTGGCTAAGTGAGATAGCTATCGAGTGACTCTTCAAGCTGTGGCTGTTGTCCCAACTTCACACACAACTTGCATGAAGTCACAATTTATGCCCAGGTAGATCTGGGAGGAGATCCCCCAGGACACCATCCGTAGTCTCATTAGGAGCATGCCCCGACGTTGTCAGGCATGCGTACAAGCACGTGGGGGCCACACAAACTACTGAGAATCATTTTGAGTTGCTACAATGACATTTTAGCAAAATGGACCAGTGTGCTGCATCATTTTTTCACTTTCATTTTTGGGGTGTCTTTGATTTCCACCCTCTATGGGGTGATCATTTTCATTTCTATCAAATGATGTGGCATCATTTTGTTACTAATACATCACCCACTTATTATCAGGAAAGATATTCAAGATCATTTTTCCACCCAGTTTAGATCTGATGTGTTTTCAAAGTGTTCCTTTAATTTTTTTTAGCAGCGTATAAAAGCAAATAAATTACGGGTAATTTAGATATCCACCCATTTTCTATGCCGCTTCATTATAACAAAATCATGCTAAAATGATTTTCTCAAATATTGAGTAGATGTTGGTGGATTTTATACTTTCCTGTCATCGATGACAGCGAGGTGTATTTCTTGTGGTTAGTGTGGAGTGCTGCACTGCAGTGTTAAGCCTACAAGAAAAATATGGCACTTGATTTTCTTCCTTGGAATTTTTGGTTATCAAAAAAAATGGAAATTGCTACTTTTAAAACAGATTTTCACAGCCCAAGTTATATCATTTGTAGTATGGTTGTACTTGCCATGGTCCGTGGGTCGATCACAGCTTTTGTCTCAAGTCAATGTTAAAGCAATGGGGACCAAAGGCACTATTTTCCAGTATAAAATCTGCTTAAAGGTCTTTAATATTTCGGGTAGAGATGTGAAGGGTATCAAATTAATGTTCAAGTCATGTTTTATAAGATAGAATTAGTCACAGACTTGATTTTACAAAATTCTAAATTTTGTACCATTGCTAGAATGAGCGGTCCGCTGGGGAAATATTTCCACACACTTTTCCTGTGCGAGCTCACCACACCGCACATGTTAGGTTAACTGGCGACTCTAAATTGTCCATAGGTATGAATGTGAGCATGAATGATGGTCAACATGTGCCCTGCGATTGGCTGGCAACCAGTCCAGGGTGTACCCCGCCTCTCGCCTAAAGTCAGCTGGGATAGGCCTAATGAGGATAAGCGGCATAGAAAATATATGGATGGATGTGGTCTGTGTGTGCCTGTGTGGGTGTGTGTATGGCACTATTGTAGCACCCCTGAGAGCTGACAGGGTGCTAAAAGAGTTCAGATGCAGACAAATGGGATTATGGTGGGAATGACTCGCCGGATGGGAACACCGCAGTCTCACATGCACACACACACACACACACACGCAGAGATACTTCATGCTCACAAGGTTACATTTTAACAATAAATCACCACTCTGGCTTGCTGAGCTCGCTCCAGACCAGCAGAACCAGCAACCCAGATGGACTTTGCATTCTAAACAGCCTGCTGATGTTTGTCTCTTTGTTGTTGTTGTTTTTTTTAAAGAGCAACTTTGTTGAAAAGAAGAAAATAAAAGTTCGGGCCCAAAAATGCTCAATAGTTTCACGCTGTGAAATCTACTGCATGCTTGGATGTCTTCGGTGTGGAAAAAGAAGCATACACACAGAGTGCAGAAGTGTGTAGCCTCATGAGGAGCAATGTAAGGTAATGCAGTAGAAATTAAATTAGTAGATTGCAATATGCATATATTTTATATTTTTTCATTGTGCTTTTCTTAAATGTAATGTTAAAACCTCGTCCTGTAGACCCAATCTCATGTATCTCGTGTCTGAGTGTCTCGTGACACCCCTACTGGTTACAGTAGGTCCCCGCACAATCACGATTCAGCATTCTCGGCTCCACAAATGTATTTCTTTATTAATTTTTCTCTGAAAATAGGCCTTTTTTCCCCAGCAGAAAACATCTCATTTACACTCCATCCTCATTAGGGTCTCCTGACTGTGTGGCCAACATGCTAACCACTCGTCCATGGTGCGGCAAATTTTTACACATTTATGTATTTATGCTTGTTTTTTCGTGAAGTGATTTCGCACTTTTCAGTGGTCCTTGATTTGTTTGGCTACACAAGCAGTTTGACAGCCAATCCGGCCTCAAAACTTGCAGTGAGGTGAAGGGAGCCTCTAGCCCAGGGACGCCATTACATCAAAGACGAAGGTAGTGTGAGTCGATCGTATCTGTCAACCCACATCATAAACATCACTTTGTAGATATTATATGACGTCACTCAGCTGACGGCAAAGTAAAGTGGTTTCCAGCGACACACGGAAATGCAGCTTTGATGTTAATTATTCAGATTACAGATAAACTAACTCAGCGGTAAGATGCCTATATCTTTAACAAAAGTTACTAAAAAATGTGGGATTTTTTTTTTATTTGAATTTGGCTGCGATGTCTTTCGCTTAATCATTTTCATTTCTTGTATATCTGTAATGTTTCATAGGTTATTCGCCATTCGCTCGTGGTCCCGGACCACATCCTTTGCAAAAAGCGAGGATCTAATTTATTTTATTTCACCTATAACTTCAAGTGACACGTTTCCTGTTGGAATCACGGCCCAGTATAACCTCTTAAACACCTGGAGAAGTTGTTTACAAAAATGGCAGCAATCCAGAAAAACAAGACTGAAAGAATCCAAAGATTTTGTTTTTGGATCACCGCTTTTTACCCCTCAGGCCAAAACATTTGTGCAGTAAATTACGACCCAATCAAAACTTTCCTTCCAGGTGCCGAAATGCAGAGAACATTGGGAATAACTTTCCAGAAGCTCACGTGGAGGTGTAATATCACACTCCACTAATTCACACAGAACATGGATTCATTTCTTTACTCCCTTTATTCCATCGCGTTTGCCTGGGGCTACATGGAGCTGCTCTCTCAGCCGCTGTTTACATCTGGAAGGACAACAATGCCGCACGCATGCACACACACACACACACGCACCTCCAGCTTTTAATTTCCAGAAGCATCTCAGCGTCTCGCCTGTTGACGTTACTCATTTCCAGAGTGCACAGGAAGTAGATGTGGCGAATAAACTTCAATAAAAATGGCCCCCCTCCACCCGCCCGGAAACACACACACACACACACACACACACACACACACAACAAAAAAATCAATTATGTTTTCTTTTAACTGCCTCCATAAATGCTGTGTTCCACTCTGAGATGTTCCTCACCAAAACATCTCTTCTTCTTTTTCATGGGTTTAACCGTGTGGCGCCTCCGTCAATGCCCCCCCCACTCCAACACACAACATCACAGCTTATCTAGACGGAGCAGGCACAGCGACACAGCCGCTGGTGAAATTAGCTCCAGTGTTTAGTCTCCCCCACATGTGCGCGCACACACACACAAAACTGAGAACGCGCAGTCTGCTTCATCGTTAACAACTCTACCGACCATCGGGATTGGTGAGCTTTTACCTCTGTGATGACTTCAACTTCAATTTGCCAAAAAAACAAAAAACAAATCTACACGACCTGCTCGAATGAGCATAAACCAGCTAGCTTGTTTCTATGGAGAAGATTCCAATCCTTAACTGGAATTTGTTAGCAACCAAAAAACTAAAAGAGCGCATCTCAGGGTAAGGATGGACACAACTGATCAATTACTGATTAACAACAACTTGCTGATCAAGTAGACACATGCGATACATCCACGTAACCGGAAGGCTGTCTGTTAAAAGCTCAATAAAAGCAATTTCTGGAAAACTGAAGACAATTCAACCCACAAGCATTGAAATGGGCAAAAAAGCCAACGATCCGAGAAATGAAACAGTCATGCAACAAACTTGTTTAAAAGCTAACCCTCAGCTGTTCCGACGATACACGTATCATTCCTCTATAGCTAGAACCAATTGAATGGGCAGCTTCATTTACGCTTCGGTGGCAAAGGTAAGTACATTTTCACATCCACAGTAACCATCAAACTCTTTACTTTTGATATTAACGGGAAACCCAAGGAAACACTGCAGGAAGAGGCGCAGAGGCTGGAAGACCTAGAAAGCTTTCTGTGCGGATTATCGTGTGAACTCAATACAAAGACCCGAAAATTATATACAGGTCCCCTTTAAAGTCTGAAAAAGACGCTACAGCTGAGTGCAACAGTTGTCATGCACAAGTTTCCCGTGGTGGCACAGAACCGTGGAAGTTTAATGTGATCAAAATCGTAGAGAACTTGAATCAGCGTTACACGCGAAACATATAATCAAATATATAATTATAATGAAAAAGAAGACTAGCCCCTGCCGGTGGTGAGTAATGTCAGGTTTAAACGCGTAATTAAGCACCTCGAACCTCACTATATTATACTATCCACATTGTGGCTAAAACTATACCCCACATTCTTAGAGAAGTACATGGGTCCGTTTTTCCTCACACCTACTGTTGCTGATTATTGTTCTCTACTTGAGTAATATCACTTGATCCGGCCTTTTCTAACATTCTAACAAAATACGTAATAAAAGTATTTATGATTCGTGCTTATATCGAATTGATATTGGTATCGCCTGATATTCAAGGATGCAATATCGGTACTGGATCGGAAGTGAAAAAGTTGTACCAAGATACCCCTACCAACATCATCCATGCAGACCTTGTACACAAAAAATATTTTGGATATTTCTGTGGGGGTTTTTTTGTTTTTGTTTTTTTTTTTTGTTTTAAAACACAGAGCTCTTAAGCACAGGGTTTAGGAGCTTATGCAATGTTGGCATAACAACAAATGTTTCGTGGTTTGACGGCTAAACGGGTTACCAAACAGATCAAAAATGAACAATGTGTGCGCCCCAAGTGTTCAAAACACAATAAGGGATTAGTCACGTTGCATTAATAGAAATACTGGCCATCGTCATTCGCTTTGCCCGTTATGTAAAAAAAAAAAATAATATCTTTGATCTTAGGAAGACTTTGAGGAAACTTCCTGCTAACTTCCTACCCATCCTGTAAAGAATGCATGTTTAATTCTTAATGTTTTTTGCTAAATGCATTTGTGCTTTCCATTCTGGCAGACAATATTGTGTTATTAAAGTACAATTGTACAATTTTCCACTAAATATCATTTGTCCAAAAAATGCTGTCGACAGTAACCCCTTGTTTATTGTGGTTAATTGGTTCAAGACCAATTATGTAAATTAACGCAAAGTAGGATTCCGTATTTATATACGGAATATTTTCGTAGTTAGAGAATAGAAATCCTGTTTATGATCTTCTAAATAGTTAACTTATTTCGTGCCGTCAAGACATGAAATAACACCCCTATATCATCTTTAGACTCTTATTACCCAATATAGTAGACATAATAAGAGAAAATAAGGCATTTAAGACAAATAAGACTCAGGCTCGTGTGTTTTGCTGTAAATGTGTTCCCTCGGGGAGCTCAGTGCATGACAGACAGGAAGTGACATCAGAAGTTCAGAGTTAAGTTTGAGCTTGGTGTGGGTTACAGCTGCAACAGTAGCTCGTGTTAAAGATTACTGTGCCTCTTATGAGATAATTCCAACCTGCAATAAAAGCCTCTTGTTCCGGCAATCAAGTCTGGTGCTTGTGTGTTTCACTGAACATTACAGTAATATTACTGACACCTAGTGACCAGTGGAGAATGACATACCATCAACATCCTTGAATGAATCTTTTGAATGCCTTATACCCCTGTATTTGTATTTTAGCTTATTTAGCCATTTTTTGTTTGAAAATGCTTAATTTAGGCAAAAATATGTAACATTAGCTTAAAAATGCATTGTTTTCAGACTGATAACAGGCCGTATTCAACCAAAAAACAGAATTATTTATTATTTAATATAGTTTTGAAAAACCATGATAAAGCGAAGCCGCAAAACTCTAACCATGAAGTGGTGATGGATGACTGTATTATGAAGTCACTTTTTTAAATAAACTGTACATTAATCCCTTAAGTATAGAGGTCAATTGGTTCCAGACCTCGCTGTGATAAGTCAATTTCAGCGAAGTAGGATTCAATATTAATTAAAGCAATATTTTCGTAGTTAGAGCATAGAAAACCAGTTTGACTTTACAAATACGGGTTGTAACATTAGTAGAGCCCTGTAGACATGAAATAACGCCCCTATATTCACCTGTACAATCATAATACCCAATATATACTGCTCAAAAAAATTAGAGGAACACTTCAAAAACACATCAGATCTAAACTGGGGGAAAAAATGATCTTGAATATCTTTCCTGATAATAAGTGGGTGATGTATTAGTAACAAAATGATGCCACATAATTTGATAGAAATGAATCAAGGACACCCCAAAAATGAAAGTGAAAAAATTATTAGCACACTGGTCCATTTTGCTAAAATGTCATTGTAGCAACTCAAAATGATTCTCAGTAGTTTGTGTGGCCCCCACGTGCTTGTACGCATGCCTGACAACGTCGGGGCATGCTCCTAATGAGACTACGGATGGTGTCCTGGGGGATCTCCTCCCAGATCTATGTAACACCTAGTGACCAGTGTACAATACAACATGTCTTGTAATAGGCCATAGTCAACCACAAAACAGCGACCATTTATTAAACATTTTTTTGAAAAACCGCGATACAGTGAGGGAGTGATATTCGAACCATGAACTTGTGAGGGACGACTATACTTTTCACAGCTGTAAGTGAAATATCTGACTTTGTGGTCCTGTTTAATGCATGTTTGGGGTTTCATTTATGAATTATTTATATGCATGCAGTTATGTTCCTTTTCATTTCCTTAAAATAAAATTCCTTAATTAAAATGCATTTTGCGCATGTAATTAAGGGTACTCATGTTTGAAAAGATGACAATCTATTTAAAAAAAAAAACAAGTGGGTTTGCTCTGTTAGACTTAAATAAAAGTGGGTCTTGACTTAATGACGACTGGAAAATGTGGGTCCCAGTTTGAAACCAACTGAGAACCGTTGTTCTAGAAGGTTCTGCTTGCTCAAACAAGCAGCAGCTATGATGGCGCAGGACAAGTGACGACACCCCCTCCTCTTCAATGGAACAACTTTGGATTCTGGATTAAGGCCATAAACAACTTTCAATGAATGTGAGCAGACATTTGCAGCATTCTGCACCTTTGTAATGCTGCAGTGGCGTACTGATAAAAATAAAAAAAAAAGAAGCATGGAAACAAGGAGGACAACCCACTCCCCGCCCAATATGAGCCTCGGCGAGCAGATAGGACGCGACGGTGTGCGGCCCGCGTCTGAGGCAGAGAAAGGCAGACGAGGAGGAATCTAAATTGGATCTCGACTTGGTGGGAAAAGACACGGTGGGAAAAAAAAAGGAGAGCGGAGGCAGAAGAAGAAAAAGGAGAGCACAGATGGAGGAGGCGGAGGAGGATGGCTGATAGCGGCGGCGAGCTGCTGTTTTGACTTTATGCTCGCTTGTTAAAGACACGTGGATTGCCACACACACACACACACACAGACACACACATGCAATCACGCACGCACACACACACACACAATACAGATAAGGCCCACATAGAAGCGCAGATGTCAGATGATAAGATCAGTAAAGGGTCAGTAAATTAGAGCACAACACGACTGTGAAGTAAACACGTCTGACACACAAACACCGAAATAAAACATGTCCGGCAAAAACCCTAAGAAAAAGAACATGAACAGATGTACAGTACTAATCAAATACATCTGACTTGGGTAGCCCCCTCCCCGGTGACTTGGAGAGCTGATAGACTCCCGGTGTTTAAAGAGGTGTCAAATACATCTGCATTCACACTTTAGCTAAAACTTTTGAAATGTTCCTCCTCCTGCATATAAATGCAGTTAGGTACTTCACCTCCACCTCGCCACGATAAAGACTGTTATCTATGCTGGCCTCACTAAAATGTAGAATTGAAGGGATTGCTCGCTTGCAAGCAAGATAACATAATGGCCCAGGAAAGTTTGACTTGTTTAGAGAAAAGTAAAGCCTACTTCTTAGGCCCTGTCCACACGGAACGTTCTTGGGATTTTTGGGGGGGCGGGTTGAAAAAAAGTTGCATCCACACTGTGCCTGATTAGTAAATAGTTGTATCCAGACGGGAGCGGATAACTGAGTGAAAACAATGTAACAAGGCTCGTCTAGAGTTGCAACAAAGTGGAATTACATGCGCGTCATTTTGGGAGTATAAGGCAAGAAAATACCGGCAGAATGTCGACTGCGGTGAGTCATGACACTCGAAATATTCAGATATTATGTTGGCTTGTCGTCAAAGCTCAATTCTTGTCACGCGATGATGACGGGACTGTGACGTCATTGTTTTTAAACATTGTAGCGGATTTGCTAGTCCATACGGAAATGGTGAGCCGGCGTTTTCAGATTTTCCCACTCTGGAAGGGATTTAAAAAAAAAAAATACAGTTTCAGGTCAACCAGAATGCCATTCCTGTGTAGAGACGAGGCAAAATACTTTGCCATTTTTACCTGAAAACGTTTCCGTGTGGATAGCCTCTTAATTATACAACATTCACGGAAAAACATCCTCAAATCAACACAGTAGTCAAGAAATAGTGATTGGCACAATGTTAATTTAACATGGAAATTGCCATGACATGCTAAGGCGATTAGGGCAATTATTTGTTTTTTTTTTTTTTAAACCAATTTAGTAGGTGTGTCTTACAATATTCGACTATCCATCTGGCAGTCAAAATGTATGAAAATGTCATGTGATTCCTGATGCATCGCCCATATGCCCATCCGTGAACTTGATCATTTTGCCAGCCTCGGTATATTGCCATGTGCATGCATGTCTGTTTTCCTCGTCTCCTGCCTCCAAACATGCAGGAAGAGGGTTCACTCTTGCCATTTATATGTTATATTTTTTTATTGTGCGTTTCTTAAAAGTCATCTTAAAATCTCGTCTTGGCTCGTTCTCATAGATCGAAGCTCGTGTCTCGTGGCACCCCTAGGTTACACTGCAGACCTGATTTACAGTAAGTCTCTTAACAAAAATAGAGTGCACAGCAGTATTATGCTTTTTAAAATAAAGTAAATCACAAGGTTTGGTGTAGTTCATAAATAGTAGCTTTCTTCTTTCCACTGTACTTATATAGGATTGCAATGTATATGTTTCCAGTTATCACAAGTTGCCGGGGGAACATTTTGAGTGTGACACCGTACCAGAGGAGAGCCAGGCCAGTTGTATGTGCATACAGTATATATATATATATATACACATATATATATATATATATATATATATATATATACACACATATATATATATATATATATATATATATATATATATATATATATATATATATATATATATATATATACATGTGTGTGTGTATATGTGAGGATTATACCTGCTGCAAAGTTGTGAAGTGAGCAAATATACAGCTCTAACAATTCACTTTTTATGGTGATGTAAGTAACGGAACTGAGTGAAACAGCCGCTGTCTGGCTTTGTGCTCCTTAACTTAAATATTAGCTAATGACAACACAACTGAACATAAAATGCAGTTTTTAAATGAAATTTTATTATTAAGAGAGAAAAAAAATCCAAACCTACATAGCCCTGTGTGAAAGTGATTGCCTGCCTACCCCCCCAATAATAAAAAGTTTCATTTAAAAACTGCATTTTGTGTTCCGTTGTGTTGTCATTGACTAATATTTAAATTATCTGAAACATTGAAGTGTGACAAACATACAAAAAAAAAATGAAATCGGGAAGGGGGCAAACACTTTTTCACACCTGTTGTCCTGAACGTTTTGTTTGTGGCCCCATCACTACTTATTTCGGCCTTACAGAAACTACCGTAATTTCCGGTGTAAAAGCAGCTCCTTTTTTAAAACTTTGAAATCGTCGCCTTATACTGCGGTGCGGCTAACTTAGGGCCATGTTCTAATCTCATGACATCTCCTTTGCTTCAGAACTACTACCAATCGTTTAAATACTCTGCTGCTCTCCAGTCAGTGAGGAACTGAGCTATAACGGAACTCACATCGAGATTGTCAACCCATCTGAAATAGCAGGAGGTCATTAGTCAATATAACAGTGACTCACGATATCGTCTTAAAAAGAATGCTAAAATCATCATACAGCAACACTCAAATGTAGGTAAGAAATAAACAAGAGTTAGAATAAAATAATAAGCATAAAACAGACAACTATTTTAATTTTGCTTCCCAGCAAAGCAGTTCATTGGCCATGGCTGCCACGGCGCTGCAATGATTCATTCAGCTGTCTGTGTCGACCAGAGAGAGGCATGATTGGCTCCCACTTGGACCTAAACATGATCCTTCCTGAACAATGTTTAACAAAAGGGCCAAGTTGTCTGGCAACAATCCTGATGGGATGAATCACACACAAACACGATGGAACTCCTTCTCGATTTAAACACATCACTCCGCTTGACATACTAATCTCCTTAAACCCATCATTTCCTGACTCTGTCTGCTCACAAATGAAGATCTCCACGCTGGATTTAAAAGAGGCCTGCAAACGTATTTGCATGTCTGAGCTACAATCCCCTGGACAACCAACAACTTTTCTTCAGTTTTGATTCCAACAAACAACATCTGCTGGTTGGATAAAGTTCTGCAGAAGAACACTTTGGAGACGGAAAGAGAACCAGAATACGGTCCAAACAACAACAGCTTCATTTCTTGATGTTTTTTCCTCTCAGTTCAGACTTTCTTGTGCTGACTTCATAGCCGCCTTGTTGGGATGAACCACTGACAATTTGAAACAATCACGAAACTTCTGAGGGGGTGGGGGCTCACCTTGACGTTCCCTCCTATCAGGTCAGGTGGTTCCTCGTCTGTCTCCAAGGCAACATTGATGGTGGCGAAAGGCCGGCTGGCCATCTGCTGCATCTCCCTCAGCAGTTGCTACGGAAACAAGAGGTAGACTCCAGTTAGCAAAAACGCAAACAATGTGACATCACATCGAGCGTTACCATCCCGCCTCTATTCCGGCACTGGTGCTACTTCCCAAGGCAGAATATTGCAGGGATAAAAGGCTCTGGGTAGCAGGAAAAATCGACCACAACCCCAAACCCAACCCTCCTGACCTTAAACCGAACCGCAAACCCTAACCCTAATTCCTAACCCAACCCTTAGCCCCTAAGCCTAAACCTGAACCTAACCCCGACCCTAACCCCAACCTACATGAACTTTAACCCATAACCTGAGTCATACCCTTAACCTCCTGACCCTAAACCCAATCTCCAGCGCCAGCCACCAACTCCCTGACCCAAACAAACTACGTTTCTGCATAACATCCTGTTGGTGACAACCTCAAAGCTAAGCTAAGGTCATCCCCCGCTAGCATAAGCATGCACTGTTAAGACCTGACAGCAGACGACAAGATGTCCCGGCTGGAATGAAGTCATTACAGACTTGGTCATGATGTGATACATTTGAACAAAGTCGTGAACAGAGTCATCACTAGAGGTTCGGATCTCGAACAAAGATGGAGGACAGAAAATGGCAAGAGAAGTGTTTGACGAGCGACGTGATGGATGATAGCAGTTTGGGGGGGGCGTCACGAGGGGTTACCCACAGAGCAGTAGCGCTGTTGGGTTTGCAGATTACAAGCAGCGAGACACTGGAAGTCATTCCAAACTCTAATTATACCCAACATCTCAGCGGTATTACGATTAGCAGGATTTAGATGCATCATGGGAGCCGTGAGAGACAAAAAGCCACAGGACGCTGACACAGCAAAGAAAGAAAACCTGTTAGCACATGGGAGAATCTAAACAAGAACTTGATTTAAAAAAAAAAAAAAAAAAAAAAAAAAAGGAAATGAAAGAGTCCTCCAGTCCATGGTGCGGATTTGGAACTTTTAAGTGGCTAAGCGAAAGGGAGTTTATTTCCGTTCCAGGTGAATATTTCTTAAAATTCCTGTTTAACCATCTGGAAAAGACCAGCAGCAAAAAGCCAGACAATTCAAATTCAATTCAATTCAAAGCAGGACAAGTGTTGCTGCATCCCAAATAACGTCTCAATCTTCATTACAGAATAGAAGCAGTGTCGTGTCAGGAAGTGATGCTGATAGTTACTTTGTGGTTTGACTCAAAAACATTTTTTGTAATCAGTGACCGTCATAGAGCAAAGAAAGAACACCATGAGTATAGATTATAGCCAAAGCACTGTGCCTGAGATAGCTGACGTCATGCTAAAATACTTTCCGGTTGTCACAATTGCAAACAATTTTCTTCAAATCTTCAGGGATGATTGTGCGATCAAACAAAAAGGAGTCAAAGTTCAGAAGATGACCATCAGTGCTGTTGTTTTCTATCTGAAACTTCCTTGACCTCCTACGTCAGCATCGAATGAGAAGAGAAAACAGACTTTTTTATGCGTGACTCTAAAAAATATTGATAATAGGAACGCTTCTGTTAATCAGCAGGAGGTATTGTGGTGCTTGCAGCTGTTTCTTCTGAAGTAAAATGAATACACTTTTATTCTGGTCTCATCAACATGAAGCAAATAGCTGAACACAAGTGAGTAGCAAGATAATTATGTAAGCCTACAGTCAAGCATGGTGGTGGTGTAAGCATCTCGGTCCGGAGTTGCACGAGTGCCTCCCTTTTTCTTAAGTTTAATGAGGCATAGCAGCATGCAGCATATCATGCATCGTCTTCCTGATAGCTACATCAAAGAATTCTTGAAAATCTCAAATCAGATCATCAATAGCGACAAAGCCAACGACTTTTTCCTCATCTTTTGGTAAAATAATTGTGTCTTGTTTACAGTAGGGATGGCATTGGTAGCGTGCATGAATGCTGCCGGCACCGGGGGAGCTGCGGTTCATTTACGGTAAAGATGAATTCCAACATGTACTGTGACATGGTGACGCACAGCGTGATCTTCTTCCTTTTACCTTCTTGAGCTTAAGGAAGCATAAGAGCATGCAGCATATCATGCACTGACTTCCTGATAGGGACATCAAAGTAGCCGACACAATTATCTAGCTACTCACTTGTGTTGCCAGCTATTTATACAATAATGGCTGTGTGGTGACTCATTTCAGTGGATAGTATATCTATACTGCTATACAAGCTGTGCACTGACTGCTCTAAAGTATATCCAAGTTCACTTTCTATTGTATTGTCAGGATAGAATCCAATGCTTGCTGAAATAAGACTTCTAGGGTGATATTTAAGGAAAGTGTCCCGATTCGTCCTTTGGCACCACCTGGCAGCACATCAAGCATGTCTCATCTGTTATAGGAAAATCAATAGGGTTCTAGCATAGATGTGTGGTCTGGTGGCCATTATCCTCCTTTGTCCTCGTGTGTTTTTCTGACTACAAGGAATGGCGCTTGCAAAGAAAGATGCTTTGTGGTGAGCGGCTGACAAAACCTTGGAAAGCCAAATAATGAGTGGAGAGCCTCTTGTTAAATGTCATCTCACTCAGCCAGCCTGCAGCGCACACACACACACACACGCACACATCTCCAGAGAGGAAGCTGCAGTCCAATGAAGACATCAAGCATGTCATATTTACTGTGCTACTAATTCCAATTATTGGCTACATTACGCCTCCTCTGTTTGCCAACTTGCTAACAACCTTTCACTCCTTTCTGTGTCAACGCTGCACCTCCCCAGGTCATTAGTGTGTGTGTGTGTGTGTGTGTGCGAGTGAGTGACAGGAAGAAAAGCTCTAACTTGCTTGGGGGAGAAGTCGTTTGGTGCCACTTTCTGGTTTGTATGAACCTTTAGACTCCGACTATAAGACGACCTGTCGTTGACAGATTTTTCTCGGAATAAAATGGCGTATTACTTTCAGGCCAATGCGGTTTTCACAGACTGAGTTACTGTTGAAAATGGAATCGTTCCAGAATAAAAATGTGCTCCTTTTGTAATGTCTTACATTATCGTCACCCAACCAGGAAGTAGTCTGCTCGCAAATACATATAACAAACAGGGAAAGCGTTGGAGGAAGCTTGCTTGCACTCTTTCTTAAAGGTACCAAATTTTTGATTGAGCTTTTGGACCAGATGAAGAGTACCTAATGAAGCTAACACGATTTCATTAATATACCAACCCTATAGGAGGCCTTCTGATGACACAGTTACACAAATGGCTGACAATTACCCCGCTGGCCTTGGCGAGGTGACCGTAATGACAATTACAATACTTGTAAGACGTCAGCGTGCAAACGTTGGAACAAAGGCAGTGACCGGCAGCGCCCGTCATGGAAGCACGCCGCAGGAGCCTCGTCACGCCAAAGGATTATTATTAGCTTTCCACCTGCAGGATACGAAATAGTTCCATAATTACAATATTGTGACATGCTGGGCTGACACAGTATGAGGCACAACTGCTGTGTTTCTGCGTGGCGGCGTCGTAATTACACAGAGAGAACAGCCATGTTGTCCACACACATATGTTCTGTTTTAGAGTGACACTTGAACCAAACAATGGGACCGCTTGAGGGAAAGATGCTTCCACAGCACCGTGGAAGTGTCCTTCAGCAAGGGACTCATTCAAACAACTCAAGTTAGTCTGCAAATACTACTTCAAACTACAAAAAAAATCCCTTAATACCATTTTCCACAAATCTTTATGTAGATTAAATTTCATTTTGGTATGGATCGAGATTTTTCTTTTAAAAAAAGGTCCACATACAGTGTTTTCTCACTTCTTTGAATAATCAAAGGATGCGGGGTACCACTTTGATAACCTCTATATTTTATTTTGTAAAAAGGCTTAAAAAAATTTCATATATTTAAATATAAAGCTTTGTGATATTATTGTTATTCCTATCAACGCTTCATCTTTACATTTGGCCTTTTTGCTCTATTTTCCCCAATTTTTTTTGTTTTAATTTTACTTCACCAATGTAGGACGGCCAATAAAACAACGAGCCGTACTTTGCACACCTCTCCATTACACTGTAGGCGACAAAACAAATCTTTTGTAGTTGCTACTTTGTGTTTACAATATGACAAGGACCAATAAAAATTGAGTTTAGAGGGGCAAATGGCCCCCCGGCTGCACTTTGGGCACGATTCGGACGATATTTTTAATTTTTTTTTATTGTAATGAATGTAATATGCATTTATTAAACTTAGGGCTGTCAAAAATAACGCGTTAACGGCTGTAACTCATTTATTTCATTAATTACGTTCCATTTTTTGGTGTAATTAATGCATGCGCACCAGAGTATCCGTTATGACGGCAGACGGAATCACCGTGGAGCATCCCCCCCACAGTCACACAGAGCCTGACGCTCTTTTATAACTTCAGTCTGACCTGAACACATCAACAGCAGTACAATTCCAACACCATATACTCTATGTATCTCCAACTCACACACGTCTCTAGCCCGTTCATCCTGGGAATGACACTTCCTCATTCTCATTACAAGAACACAAGATGCATTCAGGGACACACCAAACATCACAAAAACGGCTTTATAATGTGTGTGTGTGTGTGTGTGTAAATAACCAGGAAGATAAAATAAAGAAAAACGTGGCTATTACTATCACTCATTTTGTAACTCTTGATTCGGATGTACTTCTATCTGCTACATTTAAGTATGCTGGAAAATACACTGAAAAGAAGTACATTTACCTGAAATTATGTAATGTCTTGAAGACAACCCCTCATTGCTCATAATAACACCGTTGAAAGTGTGATTCAAATGTTCTGCTACAACTAAAGAGATTTTAGACAAATAGATTTTTAGACTTGTGTGGTATCTTTTCGCTTGATTGACATATTCAGTTCATTTGGAGCTGTTAATACAGACAAATATACAGTATATAATCCTGTCCTGTCATTTATCTTTGTCCATTAAATACAGTAAAACTTGGTATATTTCAGACATTGTTCCTAATGGTGATTAATCATGATTAATTACTTTAAAAACTGATTAATCTGACTAAAATTTTAACCATTTGACAGCCCTAATTAAATTATATTTAATGACATCTATTTCACTATTGTCAATGCCTTTGCTCACTGATTGGCTGGGGAGAAGTCACATGGTTAACCTTCAAGTCTTCTTTGGTATTCAAGGCTAAAAAAAAATGTTTTATGAAGTGACAGAAGTTTTAAAAAACCTGTAAAGTTTGTTGTGGCTCTCAGCGTGAAGGACATGGACCTGATGATGTAGCATCGTTATATAGACTCCCCTCTGCGATGGACGTATTTGAAGGGACACATTTGAATACTTAAAGTCAGGGGGATCATTCAGGCTGTCTGGAGCAGGAAGGAAGAAGAAGCAGTTAAAAATGGTGAAATGTGAAACTGTGAATGTTGTTGAAACATCCAGGAAGTACTCTATTGACTGTCTCATGCTACCCAGAAGAGTCAACGCACACCATCGATGACAAGACAAGCTAACAGATGTTCCTGCTGCCGTCTTTGTCTCACTAACTCTTCCTCATATTTAACGACTAAATACGCTGAGTCTAAAACAGCGGTGCCCATTATGTCGATCGCGAAGGTAGTGTGGCTCGATCGCATAAATGTCATTTTGTAGATGTCATACGGCATCAGTCAGGTGACGTTAAGCTCCCCTCCTGATTCGCTGGTGCTTCCCCAGCGGCAAAGATGAAGTGGTAAACAGACGTCTCAAGCTACACACAGAGATGCAACTTTCATTGTTATTATTCCAGTTACAGATAAAGTCACTCAGCGGTAAGATGCCTACAAACGTTATCCCTTCACTTGTAGCGGCTTCCTATGTAGAAAAAAAGTGAACTGTTTGACAGCTTTGCTCCTACACTTGTGCCTGTTAAACTAATATTTCATGATTAATTGGAACATGTGCCCATTGCTGAAACCTTTTTCATATGTTACCTTGACTTTGGCTGCATAATCATTTTCATTTCTTATATATCTGTAACGTTTGATAGCAAATGCTAACTGGACTAACAGGTGAACTGTGTGTCTAATGGACGCTCCGTAGCTATTTTGACTGACATACTATTCAGGTTATGTACACAACCATTAAGGAATTATGTGTAATTATCTCTATTGCCATAATTGCATTGAATTGTGAATTGTTGAATGATATCGACTTTGATGATAATGACTTTGATTACCTGGAAACTTTGAAACTGTGAATGCAAGTCTGGTGCTTGTGTATCTCACCCAAAATGACAGTAACATTACTAGTGACACCTAGTGACCAGTGTAGAATACTACACATTAGGGGTGTCTTAGAATGGTCGACTAGCCGATGATTCAATTCAGAGGAGTCTGATTCGCCTATCAATCTGGCCGTCAAATCATTAAAAAAATGTCATGTGATCAAGATTGCACCATTCTGACTACATGGGGGGTGTCCACAAAGAATGCCTTTGTTTTTGTTATAAATACCCTATTTTGATACAAAAACAGCCTAATTTGTCCTAATAATGAATTGAAAATGACGTGTGTGTTTAACAGAAGACCTATACCTAACACACATTAATACACTCATGTGCTTTAGAGGCACAATCCAAAAGGTGCTGAGGTGAGCGCTAGCTTGGAACGCGAGGAAGATCAGCAACATTGACGGCCTTATCGGATCGTAAAGGCTACTTAAAAAAATCATCCAAAATGTAGAAGTATTTTGAAAAGGTTAAAGATGAACCTCAGAAAGTGAAGTGCAACTTGTGTACATATCACATGACAACAACCAACAGCAAACCATTTATCACTGGTAAGGCTGTTATGCCAATTTTATTTTGTGTGCCAACAGCGACCGTCTTCCGGTTTTGTTCGTCTTGATTTACGTGTCAAAAAAAAAAAAAAAAGTACTGTTGTTGCACACCAACCATGTTTATTTGTTTTTATTTGTTTTTCCTTTGGAGGTGGGAAACGTTGCAACTGAGATCGGTTTATTTGTATAGTAGAGATCGCCATTAGCTCTGCTCTAAAAAAAAAAAAAAAAAAAAGAAGAAAATCAACCATTTGTCGACTATGGACAACATCTAACAAATCAGATTTGACTATGAAAACCCTTAGTCGAAGACAGCCCTAGTACATATTCTCAGTGTCTGAATGCCTTAAACTTGTATTTTAGTTCAATTAGCCATTTTTATGCATGAAAATGCTTAATTTAGGCAAGAAATATGTCACATTTGTGCCAATATGCATATATTTTGACAAATAATACGCTATATTCAACCACATAACAGCATGATTTATTAATTAACATATTTTTGAAAAGAAAATAATAGACGGTGATAGAGTGAAGCCACTAAATTTGAACTGCAAAGTGGCGAGGGATGTAATATCTAATAATATATCTCATTGATAAAGAATTCATTTTATTTTTCACGATATACAGAGGACCAAAAAATTTTGCTCTGGGACAAAAATGCACCCTCAGGCCACACTTTTGTATAGCTGCCAATGAGAAGCATGAAGAAAGTCAGATGTGGAAAAGGTAGGCTACTAGCTAAAAATGAATAAAAGGGGACTTTTGTGCGTATAAAGTGGACTAAATCCTGCAGTCTTAAATATATGTCAATGATAAACACTGACTGCAAGGAACAGCAATACATTTTTAGGTTTTTCTGCTCACTACACATGGGCCAAATGTCAAAATACACAGTGTATGCATTTTTAAAGATGTTTGTGTGGATGTGACCTGTTTCTTGTTTTTCTTACCCAAACATTTATGGAGAAAAAAATGAAATGTGTTTCCACTTTGCCTTTAGCAGCACGACACAAATAAGAGCCCGGCGCTAATTTAGTCTAAAGGTTAGCCTGAAGAGGGAAGGCGGGTGATGCATAGACTCTAAGAGGAGAGCAGGGCTGAAGGTGAGTGGAAGGTCACAGCCGAGAGGCTCTTCAGCTCATGAAAAGCACAAAATAAGAGTTCATGACATCAGCTTAAATGGATTGCGGGTCCGTTCACCTGCCAAAAGATGCCACAACACACAACATTTCTTACATTGCCCTGGACACAGGAAAACGGCATCATACAATGTGCATATTTGCCATGACGCATGACTGGTTTCTGTTTAAGAATGTGAAACAATGCAGGTAAGTGCAGCAGTAAGAGTTTGAAGAGTGTAGAAGAGAGTGTAAATGATTATTTTATTTGCAGTAAAGTACCTGTAAAGCTCCTTGTCTTTGCCCGTTTATGTTGCGGCTTTGATATTTCCCATTTTTTTGTTACAGTTTAAAACAAATCCTTGTGTTTTTATTACTTATTAGTAGGGATGTCCGAAAAAGGAGCCTAAAAATTAAATATTGGTTCATACCGGTATCGGATTTTCTGCCGATAATGATCGTCCCGCGAGTGATGACATGCTCCACACAGCAACAAACTTGCTAGCTCAGCATTTCCAAGTTTGGCCTTCGGATTGTAAATATGTGTAAGCGAGGATCTTAAGATGGCTGCTGTGCAAGCTCAACACGACGAAAGGACAGCGGCTCGGAAGGCATGTTTTATTAGTACGCAGCTTTGTTTCACTGTCACACCACACAAACCGTCAGCAGCCAAAGACCAAACAGCACACTTCCAGCCTTCACAATAAAAACACCGCATATTGCAGTACATCCTGTCATACGACATAAAACATAAAAATATCTTCAATTCACAATTAAATAAATCACAGTTCTTTGACATATTTGAAGGTTTTTCAAAAAAAGTATTGGAATAATGACTTTCCCTGGTAACTAATTACATTTATGAAGTGGTAAACTAACTAGTACTACTTTATGAAAGTAATTGGCCCAACAGTGGTTATTAGTACAAACATTTTAGCTTTCTCTAGTTACATTCTGCCTTTTTGCTCTACTACTTTTCATTTTTCATTTCATTTTTGTTAATTTTGTTTCTGCAATGTACCACAGATCCATGGGAGACAAGCCGCAGTTTGCAGATGGCCCCTTAGCCACACGTTTGACACCCCTGGCTGGCGTGTTTTGTCGACTATGTAAGGTGTTGCCATGCGACAGAGGAGCGCCTCTATTTATTACTGAATAAATGCATCACGCAAGAAACACTTCCTGTCTTTCACTTTTAATGCACACCCATACTCACTAAATATAGCGACAAAGTGGCTAAATTGTCGAACCTGACCTATTCTGCTACGTTGTATTCTCTGGCAGAGCATGTGTGCATAAGGTGTGTTATGATGCATACCGCCACAGTCATACTTTGTGTATGAGCAAACAGGAAGCACCAAATTCATTCTGTGGTGGAGCAAATTTGATAAATGAATGTATGAGAAACCCTGACAACTTACATCTAGAGCAGGGGCGGCAATTCTGTCGATTGCAAGCTACCGGTAGATCGCCAAGGTAGTTTGGGTCAATCGTGTAAACGTCACTTTGTAGTTGTCATATGACAGTCAGCTGACATTAAGCTCCCCTCCTGATTCGCGCTTGCTCCCCCGCAGCGTTTCAAGCTACACACGAAGGTGCAACTCTCATCTTTATTATTCTGATTATGGATGAACTAACTCAGCGGTAAGATGTCTATATCTATAACAAAAGTTATCTGTTCACTTGTAGCGGCTAGTTACGTGGAAAAAAGTGTATTGTTTACTGGCTTTGCTTCACATCATGAACTCTACTACAGAAATCAGTGTTTTCTACACGTTTGCTTCTTAAACTATTATTTCATGATGAAATTAAAAATGTGCCCATTGGTGAAACCTTTTCAATATGTTGCCTTGACTTCGGCTGCATTGTCTTTTGCATCATCATTTTAAATTCTCGTATATGGGTAATGTTTGATAGCAAATGCTAACTGGATGTAATACATGAACTGTGTGCCCTAATGAACATTACATAGCTAATTTGACTGACATATTACCAGTACTCAGGTTATGTACGCAACTATTTAGGAGTTATGTGTCATTATCTTTATTTCCATATTGAAGTGAATTATGATAGCAACTACTTTACAGATTACCGTAAACTTTGAAAATGTGAATGTGAAATAATATATACTTCATATATTTTAATTAATATTTACAATATAATTTCAGAGTTGACTGGTTACATTTTGCATATGTTATATGTTTTATAGAAAGACGTAGATCATTTTGACTTGTACTTGCATGCTGAGAAAGTACGTGCACTCCTGATATACATGTATAACCTACATACAGTAAATACCTACTCATATTTAAAAAAAAATAAATACAGTAAATATATATCCATCCATTTTCTATACTGCTTCTCCTGTTATAGGGTCGCAGGGGCATGCTGGAGCCTATCCCAGCTGACTTCGGGTGACAGGCGGGGTACACCCTGGACTGGTCACCAGCCAATCGCAGGGCACATATAGACATACAACCATTCACACTCACATTCATACCTATGGACAATTTAGAGTCGCCAATTAACCTAACATGCATGTTTTTGGAATGTGGGAGGAAATCGGAGTATCCGGAGAAAACCCACGCACGCACGGGGAGAACATGCAAACTCCACACAGAAATGCCCAAGGGAGAATCGAACCCAGCTCTTCCCGATCTCCAGACTGTTACTGTGTTGGCCAACATGCTAACCACTAGACCACCGTGCGCCCGTAAATATATATACTTTCTATATTTATAAGTGTGAGCACCCCTGATCTAAAGAATGCAGATGACACCTGCCACTTGCTCTGTCCCATATTAAGTTTATACCTTCCTTTCAAAAATTCAAGACATTCCAAACACTTTAGGACTTTTTAAGGCCTTCAAATTCAAAAGTTGCATTAAAGACTAGGACTTTTTTTTAGGACCCGTGGGGACCCTGTCAATTTCTGTTCCAATTGTGTGGAATGCATGCACATAAAATACTTTACAGTCTTGCACACTCCCTGTGTTCTGTACTACTGCTGGTTTTGCTGTGGTAATTATCACCCTTCAAATGCCGATTGCATGCAGCGGGGAGACGCCAGATTATTCCCCCCATGTCTCTGTCGTCGCAAATATGTTGTTTATCCTCTGGGCTTTTCTAGTTAAAACTTTGATTTGGAAGGTTTATGGACTATATCCGTACATGCTGTTTTGGAGGTGCATCCCAGTAGTTTCCACTTTTTTACCTCTTTTGTTGTATGTTTCATGGTGCTTGTTTTTTGTTCCACAATTTTTGCACCACTCTGCACTGAATGAACAAGTGTTTCATGCCATCTGCCTCTGGCGTACAGACTAGCCCCAAGACTTACCTGTTCTAGCAGCAAAGACTCGACATTTTCTTCAATTTTCCACTTGCTGGGACTATCCCAATACTTTTTGTCCATGTGGAACATAAAACCTAATGTTGATTTTGCACAAAAACACATTTTTTTCTATGAAAATGTATCTTAATAAAGTTAGACATTAAAGTTAAGTTGGACCTACAAACCCATGAACAGTTCCTAAAGGTGTCCCAATACACTTAGTCCACACGGTGTGCTATTAAGCAGTCAAATCAGACATCACTAAACGAGTGAGTATCTGGCCACAGAAAGCCGTCAATCAAAGTCGGGTCCGGCCTCTGTCGACCCGTTTGCAGCATATAACATAAAACGTGAAGGCGCTTCCTCGGAGGATGGATGGAAAATAAATGAGAGTCGTAAATGGAGCAAATCGTTTCTTTGGCGGCTGTCATCTTACGAGGCCTAAAGCGATCCTGCTGCAGCTTTATCAGCATGCCTGTGATGGACCAGGACTGCATTCACACCGGGGGTGGGGGGGTGTGAGACAGGGCATTCCCTTGCTATCCATTGAAAGTATGTTACCACATAAATGTAAATGTAAATAGTTGGCAACATAAATGAGTACCCCTCACAGTAAACATGTACAAATTGTGTCCTTTGGGTGAATATTTAGGGCTAACACAACTGTTATCTAGCACTGCCTTAATCCTCTTGGACATGGAATTGAGCAGAGCTGCACAGGTTGTTACTAGAATCCTCTCCCACTCCTCCATGATGACATCACTGGTGGCGCTGGTGGATGTTAAGACACCTTGCGCTCTTTCACCTTCCTTCCGCTTGAAAATGCTCTCAATTGGGTTCAGGTGTGGAAGAGACATACAGTACCGGACCACTTCGTCACCTTCCTCAGCAAGACACTTGTCAACTTGGGGTGTGTTTGTGCTCTTTATTATGTTGTAAAAACTGCTGTGAGGCCCAGTTCCTGCTTCAAAGGGAGGGTGATGATGTTCTGCTTCACAATGTCCCAGTACAATGCTGGAATTCATCTTTCCACTGATTGAACCGCAGCTCTCACAATACCGGCAGTACTCATGCAGGCTACCACCACCAAGACCAAAAGACAAAAACAATTGCTAATTTTGTCACTACTGACAATTTAAATCACCCAGATTTGGGAGCAAAGTCTGTTTGATGTGCAATACTTCAGGAAGGCAATGTGTGATATGCTACATGCTCTTATGACTCATTAAACTCATCAAGGATGACGCCCTGCTTCACATGTCACAGTTGAAATTAATCTTTTGCCTCAATGAACTGCAGCTCTCCTACTAACAGCAGTACTCCTGCACACTACCACCACCATGTTTGACTGTAGACAAGACAATTACCTTTCCTCACTTGTGTTGCCTGCTATTTAGGCAATAAAGGTTCTGTTGATTCATCTTCAGTAGATAGTAAATCTATACTGCTATACAAGCTGTACACAAACTACTTTCAATAGTATTCTCCCTTGACAAGATATACTGCCATAAAAATGTGTGCTGAAATGTGAGTGCTGTACTTATCTTTGTGAGATACTAGTTATAGTTATAGTTGGGTAACATTGAGGGAATGGTGCTTGTGTCAAACCTGTTATTTTGCTGCGGAATAAACGGTCTGGGATGTGACCACAAAGTGGTGGTATGCTGCTGATGGGAAAAAAATTCCTCATAGGAGCACTTAAGATAAAAAAAAAAAAATGTAATAAGAAAAAAAATATGACAAAGCTCTAAAAATGTCAAAAGAAAAAGTGTGACTTGAAAAAAAATTAAAACCCTAACTTTCAACCAACTTGTCGACTCGCTTTTATTTTGGTGGCTTTTAAATATCACCTGGCACAAACTAAGTAAAATGATGACTGCTGCTCTGGAGTGTACCAGAAAAATCAAAGGTTGTGTGTGTGTGTGTGTGTAGTGAGTGAGACCAACCTCTCGTCGCCGTGACGCCCAGCAGCTCTGTTTGATCTTCCAGACGACTGCAGCCACAAGCAGCAGAGACAGGAAGCAGCTGTAGGTGGACAGGAAATACAGTCAAAAAGTATGAAAAAAAACCTTTAGATGCAACAACTTCAAATCTATTGTACAGTGTTCCCTTGTTTATCGTGGGGGAAAGGTTCCCAAAATAGCCGGCAATAAGTGAAATCTGCGAAGTAGCCAACTTTATTTGTCTACAATTATTAAATGTTTTAAGGCTGTAAAACCCCTCACCATACACTTTATACACTTTTCTCAGACAGGCATTAACATTTCCTCACATTTTCTCTTGTTTAAACAGTAAGTTCAAAACTTCGTTTAAATTCTAATGCTTAGCCTATGAGGTTGGATACAAGAAATGATTAAGTGACTCACTCATATTTCACTCCTCTGACCATGCATCTTTGTCCTGGCGACGCTCCACTGAACCGTTTTTGTATCCTTGTTAAAACATATTGCTCCTGTCGTTGTATTTTCCACCTCCTCCTCCAACCGAAGATGAATTTATTCCATAATGGTGACCTACAGCCGCGTAACATCTACCTTCCTTCAAACTTTTTGTGCAATGGCTAGCATCTTCCTCTACCTTTTGGGTGTCGTCGACATTGTGGGTTTTGTCAGGGGGAAAACGTGCAAATATACAGAGTTCTGCAAAGTTTGCTAGTGATCAGACAACAGGAAACACGGCAGTTTGGCACGAAGAAGATTGATTGCCAATGGTCTACAGACAATCAGGACGCAGAAGACAACGGGCAGGTTCTCACTTAGCCAATCCGGGGTTGTAGAACACAATGCACATTCATACAAAGTAAAACAAAAAAAAACACAAAAATTGCACTAACACCCCCCCCGGCAAAACAGCAAGTCCGCAAAAAGCGAACCGCGATGGAGCGAGGGAACTGCAACACACAAAAACAGGGCCTTGCTAACGTATTTGGCCTCCTTGACCTTTCGCCACATTTCAGGCTTCAAACATAAAGATATAAAATTTGATTTTTGTTTTGTGGAGAATCAGAAAAGTGGGAGACAATTGTGAAGTGGAATGAAATTTATACAATATATTTAAAATTTGTAACAAATAAAAAACTGAAAAGTGGGGTGTTCAAATTTATTTGGCCCCTTTACTGTCAGTGCAGCCAACTCACTCCAGAAGTTCGCTGAGGATTTCTGAATGATCCAATGTTGACCTAAACGAGTCCACCTGTGCGTAATCAAGTCTCAGTATAAATCCACCTGCTCTGTGATAGTCTCATAGATAGTATAAAGCGCAAACGGCATCATGAAGACCAAGAAACACACCAGGCAGGTCCAAGAAACTGTTGTGGAGAGTTTAAAGCGGGATTAGGATATAAAAAGATTTCACAAGCTTTAAACATCTTGCGGAGCACTGTTCAAGCAATCATATTGAAATGGAAAAAGCATCAGACCACTGCAAACCTACCAAGACCAAGGCGTCCCTCTAAACTTTCAGCTCAGCCCAAACAAGGAGAGCACTGATCAGAGATGAAGCAAAGAGGCCCATGATCAATCTGGATGAACTACAGAAATCCACAGCTGATGTGGGGGAATCTGTCCATCGGACAACTATTAGCCGAACACTGCACAAATCTGGCCTTTATGCAATAGTGGCAAGAAGAAAGGCATTTCTTAAAGAAATCCATAAAAAAGTCCCATTTTTAGTTTGCCATATGTCACCTGGGAGGCACACCAAACATGCGGAAGAAAGTGCTGTGGTCAGATGAAACCCAAATTGAACTTTCTGGGCAAAATGCAAAACGTTATGTTTGGGGTAAAAGTAACTGCACATCACCCTGACCACATCATCCCCACTGTCAAACATGGTGGTGGCAGCATCATGGTCTGGAGCTGCTTTTCTTCAGCAGGGACAGGGAAGATGGTTCAAATTGATGGGAAGATGGATTGAGCCAAATACACGGCCATTTTGGAAGAAAACCTGTTGGTGTCTGCAAAGGCTTGAGACCTTCTAACAAGACAATGATCCTACACATAAAGCAAAATCTACAGTGGAATAGTTCCAAACTAAACATATCCACCTGAATCTTTACTGACCTTGAGCTGTTTTGCACAGAAGAATGTGCAAAACTTCCAAAAGACTTGCAGCTGTAATAGCAGCAAAAGGTGGTTGTACAACATATTAATTCAGGGGGGCCGAATAATTTTGCACACCCCCACTTTTCGTTTTTATTTGTTAAAAAAAGCTTAAAATATCGTATAAATTTAGTTCCACTTCACGATTGTGTCCCACTTGGTGTTGATACTTCACAAAAAAAAAATCCAATTTTTTTATCTTTATGTTTGAAGCCTGAAATGTGGCAAAAGGTCAAAAAGTTCAAGGGGGCCGACTACTTTCGCAAGGCACTGTAACTATAATGATGGTGTCACTAAGTCAATCGTGTCACATGACAGAGGAGGCGGTGCTTAAGGAAAAAACATCACTTTGCACTTCAACACAAAATTCACCTGAGGTCTGAAAGGTGATGTCACATCATGTCACTTCCTCTGCCTGTGTGTGTGTGTGTGTGTGTGTGTGTGTGTGTGTGT